>NC_136073.1:719965654-720565654 GCF_964261635.1 Lissotriton helveticus
CCCCGCTCACCCCCCACAAACGAATGTGACAGTAACGTTTTTACATCTTAAGCCTAAGAAATTGGCTGGTGTTGTATTTTATTAAAAAAAGATACTTGTGAGGTTGGACAAATAAGAATCTTAGTCATGTATGGATTTACGTATAAAATGTTTTATTAAAACAAAACAAGAACAAATAAAACTATGTGTGTAAAACTTTTTAATAAAACAAAACAACAACAAATAAAACTATGTACAGGGATGGCGCGTCATTCCTCGACCATTTGATAAGCACAGCCTGCAAGATACAAAGAAAGATAAGATGGTACGTCATGCGTCTAGCAAAGGAGAGAGAAAAAGAGGGAAAGAGAGGAAGAGTGAGATACAAGGAAGATAGAAAGAGAAAAACAGTGTGAGAGAGAGTAAGCCAGAAAGTAAGAGTAAGACAGAGAAAGAGTGAGAGAGAGAAAGAGAGATACAAGGAAGATAGAGACAGTGTGAGAGAGATGAGAGAGAGAACAAGAGTGAGAGAGAGGAAGAGAGCGAGAGAGGAAGGGAAAAAGAGTGCAACAGGGTGAGAGAGGAAGAAAGAGGGAGAGATGGAGAAAATGAGAGAGAGGAAGAGCGAGAGAGAGAAAGAGTGAGAGAGAGGAAGGAGAGAAAAAGAAAGTGAGAGAAAGAAAGAAAGAGAGATACAAGGAAGAGAGAAAGAGAGAAACCGTGTGAGAGAGAGGGAAAAGAGAGAGAAACAGTGTGAGAGAGAGGAAGAGAGAGAGAGCAAGTGGGAGAAAGAAAGAATAAGAGAGAGTGGAAGAGTTAGAGGGTCATATTATCAACAAAGTGAGGAAGAGAGGCGTTAGCCGTCTTGGCTTAACGGCTCTCTTCACCCATTCTAACTACTTTTTGCGGTGCTGCAGCTAGATCTCTGTTGCCAATAGTAATTCCTCCTTCTAATATCCTCCAAAATTTGCTGTTTCTCTGGTCTCATCTGTAATTCCCCCATTTTAAGTCCTCTAAACAGTGCTAGTAGCTGCTTACTCATCTCAATGGTAATTCATTATTCTAACGCCTCCAAACAGTGCTGCAGATGGGTCTCTTCTCCCACTGGTAATTCCTCATTCTTAGTCCTAAACCGGGCTTGCTAGCTGCTTCTCTGATGCCGTCAGCAACTCCCCCATTCTATATCCGCTAGGCATTGCTGCTGCTGTGTGTCTGTTCACAGAGGTAATTACTCATTAATACACCAATAGTGCTGCTAGCTGCTTCTCTATCCCTATTGGTATTAACATAACTTGGAATTCCAGCGGCTTGGATGTCCCTGTTGGAGCAGGACCAACACTGATTTGCATATGGTTGGTCCATGTCTGGAGTAGTATGATTGACAAAAAGAAACAAGCATTTGCAATGCAATAGGTCTCACATTAGTGAAACTTTGAGCTATTATCATTGCAAATGATAATGTTTGTTAGATTATTTATTTTTTCACAAATATCTCAGCAGTGGCATAAGTAATAAAAGAAATTCCACGAAGTGAGGAAAGGGTGCAGTACCACACAATATGTTAAATAAATAATTTTTACAAGGAGATAGGTCACAAGAAGTCAAATGGTATGATGACGTGTGCAAGGGGGGGAGTGGCCGGACGCCGATGGAGCATGGAGCCTGAACCGGTGCTCCCGCTGGTGATCCCTCATCTAATCCCATCATGCCCACTATAGGGCAGCCCACAGAATATTCAACCTAACCCCGTTCCCTGAAGGGCAGGGGCACTGACCGGGAAGGTCGAAATGAGTGGAGCGACAAGCTTTCCCTGAAAAAATTGAATTAGGCTGAGGGACCGCGAGGCCAGACAAGATGGCGCCCGCGGCCTGAGGACAGAGTCCCGAACGGACCCTGAAGGCTACCAGCAAGACCGAGCAGAGCAGGCTGCGGGAACGGGAAGATGGAGGACTGGGCCCTCGCAGCTACGAAGGAACAGTGCAGTAAGGAGACCTCACGTAGGGGCATATGGCAGAGGCGGGAGATTCCTGGAAGGCACCCGCCGGTATATCCTGAGTACCCGGGAATGAACACACCGAGACCTGCTTCTTACTGCTGGGGCCAGGGAGACTGGCTGGTACAGGAACTCTGAGGTCCGGCAAGAGGGCGGCAGCGGCCTGATTATGGGGAGATCACGGCAGTTGTGAGGCCCTAGAGGCAGCGGGCTCACATATCTGAGGACCCAGGGGCATGAGAGAAGACCTAGATGAGAGCCATATGGGAAGGGTCAGGCGCTCCCAGTGATAGCACAAGGAGCCAAGGGGATTGCCAGATGGAAGCGGAGAGCATTGGCAGCCCTGCTGGTGACCGCTGAGACACAATCATCCCCTGGTCACCAGGGAGCGGAGGGGCTGGGACCTGTGTCCCCTCGTCGAGCAAAGAGGTGACAGAGTACTGGGGGCACTCTGCACATGGAGGGAGTGAACCGGGCGAAATCACAAGGGGGCAGGAGGGCCCACGCCGGGCACTACACATGAGAGACCTGCACCAACAGAGATGACCACAAACGGCCAGTGAGGAGCATTAAGTGAGTTGCTAAACCGGTCCTGGCAGGTGAAAGGATAGTGCTACGGGGAGCCCAGATGCAGTAAGCTGAGGACCAAGAGATAGAACTGTGCCCCAGCAATGATCAGCAGGCAGCAGTCATGGCTGAGGGAGGCTCAGTGAAACTGATGCGAGGGCATGTGGAGTGACAAGGCCACGCTGACTAGCAGGGCCCAGAAGGTGCTAGGAGGAGGCACAAATTGCGGACAAACATCCTCAGCAGTGACCGACTTGAAGACATAGAGGGAGCATCAACCCCTGGACGAGCCCTGACTGGGAGAGATTGGAGGGAAGGAAACCCTCCCCAGGGAGGCACCATCAATATAGGGAGTGTCACCAAGAGGCAGGATACAGAGCAGCAGGAACCAACAGGAGAAGATCCTGGGGAGTCGTGTCTGCGAACAAGCACCCGTAGTGAAAGGAACAACGCTCAAGAGGACCCGTTGCTCTACAATATCCTGCAGGCCATAAAAACGTCCAGAACAGCTGTTGAATCCAAAATAGATATGCTCCGGGAGGATTTGAGCCTACTGCAGGTTGATCATAGGAAGTTGGAGGATCAAGTTACAACGGTGGAAGGAGATGTCAGAGACCTGAAACCGCAGGTGTCCATGAATACTCGCAAACTTACGGAAATTGAAAAAATAGGAGCTGAGGGGGGAAGATGCCAAAAATAGGGCGAGACGCAACAATATACAAGTTATAGACCTACCAGAAAAAGTCGAAGGGAACAATATGGTTGACTACCTTGAGAACTGGATCTGCAGAGAGCTGGCGAAGGAGGGCCTTTTGCCTTATTTTGCACTGCACAGGGCGCACTGGGTTCCTGCCAGGGCGCTCCCACCTGTGAGGCCACTGAGGCCAGTGGTGGTGCAGCTCCTCTTCTACAAGGATAGAGATCATGTGCTGAGCCAAGCACGACTCAAAGGTCATCTCAAAATAGATAAAGCACTGTTCGGATCTTCCCGGATTTCTCTCGAGAAGTGCAGAGACAGAGAGCTTCCTTCATCACAGCTGAACGAAAACTGAGACAAATGGGGATATCATACTATATGGTGTTCCCGGCTAAGCTCCGGATGGTGTCCGCGGAGGGGACTAAGTTCTTCACTACACCTCAAGAAGTGTGGGACTGGCTTACGGAACAGGGGCCACAGGAACGGACAAATGAAGGACGCGACAGCCAGAGAAAGATTCCTCGAGACCCCCTTGAAAAGGGGGGAAACCCAAGTGTCTCCCAACAATGGAGGAATCGCAAAGAGACAGGGAGAGAGCAGTGGCGGCGATAGGATCCTTGAGCTCCCATGGCGCACGCGGCACCTCCTCGGTATCCGGGGAGGATCCAAGAGACTGAGACTCTGGCGCCACCTTGAGCACCATGGGGGATGCCAGCCAGTCCCTTCCTGAAGTGACCCCAAGGACGGCGGATGACATGATCTGATGGACACATAACATGCAGGACTACTGAGCAGGGTGGGTGAGGCCACCTGACTTGGGGTTGATACAAGTGAATGAGGGGCCCGGGACGGGCGATATGATGTTCAAACACTGGATGGGGGGATCCAAGGGGGCTGGGGAAGAAGGCTTCCCTCCAGGTGAGCACTAGACTAGTCACCACCTGAACTTTGGACACTTGTTTTGTTTACACGCTAGAGCGTAGTTTGGATGGGGGAGAGTTTCTCACTTGTCCTGGGGCGGGGGTGTTGGGGGGTTTCTATAGTTATAAGTTGGGGGCACTGCTGTCTACGGATAAAAGAGGACATGAGCTACAGCGGTAAGGATCACTCCACCCAGAATATGTTGCCGGAAGTAACAAGAGTGAGAGGGGGCCAGACAGAAGGGGGAGGACATACTGTAATGCCAAAACAGACAATATATAACCTACTCTCAATGGAATGTCCAGGGATGCACTCCATGCATAAGTGCTACAAAATTTACTCCCACCTGAATAGCCGAGGGATTCATATAGCAATGTTACAGGAAACGCACACATTGGCCATTGAAGGGGCAGCATTATATTGGAGATGGAGAGGACATGCATATTATACCACATTCTCTGCGTTTGCAAGGGGGGTTCTGAAAGCACACGTCGTGTTTTAGACACTGTTTTTCTTTTCTTAACAGTGCACAGCTGCGGGGCCGATTGTGGGCCTTTGAGTTAGTATTCATGTTAATTGCAGCCCATGTGCGCTGCCGTTCACAAGAATACTATATCTCAAAAGGTCACAATAAGCCCCGCAGCTGTGCGCAATTAAGAAAAGAAAAGCAGAGTCTCAAACACGACGTGTGCTAAAGCACACGTCATATTTGAGACACTGTTTTTCTTTTCTTAACAGTGCACAGCTGCGGGGCTGATTGTGGGCCCTTAAGTTAGTATTCCTGTTAATTGCAGTGCAAGGAGAATGTTTGCATTGCCAGCATTCCGTCCATCATTTGTTTGCTGTAACACTTTTTGCCCTAAGTGGGATGGGTATGCCCAAACGTGGGTTCCTTGCTCACTGTGCCACTGGATTCAAGCTAGCCTGGCTGAAGAAGGGTGACATATCCTGAAACTGCTCCCAGGATGCTTTTTTATGGTCCAGGGAGGACCTGGCCTGGCAGTTCGGTCTGGACTGTTCCCATGGGGCACAGGGTCAAGACTGATTTGCATATGGCTGGGTCCAAACTGGGGTGGCGTAGTGGGCAAAAGAACAATGGATTTAACCCAGATCTTTTGACTGGGGGAGAATGTTTGCATTGTCAGCATTCCGTCCATCATTTCTTTGCTGTAACACTTTTCGCCCTAAGTGGGATGGGTATGCCCAGACATGGGTTCCTTGTTCACTGTGCCACTGGATTCAAGCTAGCCTGGCTGAAGAAGGGTGACATACCCTGAAACCAGTCCCAAGATGCTTCTTTTCAGTCCAGGGAGGACCTGGCCTGGCAGTTCTGTCTGGACTGTTCCCATGGGGCACAGGGTCAAGACTGATTTGCATATGGCTGGGTCCAAATTGGGGAGGCGTAGTGGGTAAAAGAATGATGGATTTAACCCAGATCTTTTGACTGGGAGAGAATGTTTGCATTGTCAGCATGTGAAAAGCAGCGAGTCTTCTAAGACCCCCAATGCTGCCCGGTGCAGGGTTCACCTTTAATTCACCTTGAATTTGCTTTCAAAATAATGAGGCAAGTGCTGGAAACTGGAAGACAAGAAAAAGGTTTATTTCTCATGAGGAGACCACGTCAACTGCAGGCACCAGGATGTCTGAGGGAGGTGTTCTGCCGGCATCTCTTTTGGCTCTTCCTTTTATACAGGTTTTACAAAATGCATTTGTTTCATCAACATGGTTACACAAGCTTGGAGTCCCCGCCCTGGGCAGGTTTCCACACAAGCCCAACAGTAATTCTCTTCCCACCCAGGTCAAACAGACAATCTTATCTTGCAGCTGGACCTTGCTTCAGGGTCTAAAACATGTGAGACCAGCCAGGTCTAAGAGTCCGTTCTGTTGATAAAAACAGGTCCCATTGTTGGTAAAAACAAGTCTCGCTGTTTGTAGTGCAATAAATCATGTTTGCAAGGGTCATTTTAGTGTCTGGAACCGGTTTGAGTAACTAGGTGCAGTGAGGTGTAGATTGTTCAAAGGTTTGCCTGCAAACAGAGATGAAAGGAAAAACGAGTTTGTGGCAGCAAGTGGCGCTTAGGTTTGTCGTGACAATAGGGTTTATAGCCCCCAGCACACATATCCGGTTTGGTCAGAGGGTCAGATGGTTGCTAGTAAAGGCAGGGTGAAACAAAGGTGACCAACAGAGTACAAAATGGCTGTGATGGATAAAGTGGCTGTAGCTTATGTGCACATAGAAATTTCCACTAAACAAGATGGCGCAGGCAATGTTCACGATTGTCATTTTACTTTTAACAGTGGCCCCTTTGAACATAACTTAGCCAGCTTGCCAGTCTATTTTGATCTCCATAATGTCCTGTATCTCTTGATCATACATTACTCTCATTTTTGTTAGCTGAGTGTCCATAGTTTTAGGGTGCAAGGTGGTTATGCAAAGAGAACACAAAGGTGGTATACAGTGTATACCCAAATAACAACCACATATTGTCAATACTGGAAACAAGAGAATCATTGATATTTTCCAACCCAACTCCTTCAAGCTGCCCCAAAGCCAACTTCCAATTGTCTAAGTCTCTGATCCTTGATGAATTTCTGAAGATAGTATATGGAGATGTTTGATTGCTTCATAGACAGAAGGTGAATTATCAGGAATGTATATGCAGCAGCTGGCACCGGTGATGCAGCATGCTCCTCCACGGTCTGCTAGTACCACGTCCAGGACCATGCGATTTTGCGGGGCCACCAGACGGACCGCTTGGAGCTCAGCAGTGTTGTTGGTGAGGATGCCAGCTGTGACGTTCAGGGCGGTTTCTACCGCTTGATACAGATGTCTGATGGCGCAGCTGTTTGCCATCGGACCCCATAGCGGGACAAGCCCTTTTGCTGCATCGAGGAACTGTGATGCGGCAGAGTCTGCTTGATCAGTGTCTTTAGAACGCTTTTCTCGATGATGCTCTGCAGGGCTGTGTAGGTTGGTGGCAAAACAAAGGCGATGTAGCACATGCCCCCCCAGTTTGCAAGGGGGGTTCTGAAAGCACACGTCGTGTTTTAGACACTGTTTTTCTTTTCTTAACAGTGCACAGCTGCGGGGCCGATTGTGGGCCTTTGAGTTAGTATTCATGTTAATTGCAGCCCGTGTGCGCTGCCGTTCACAAGAATACTATATCTCAAAAGGTCACAATAAGCCCCGCAGCTGTGCGCAATTAAGAAAAGAAAAGCAGAGTCTCAAACACGACGTGTGCTAAAGCACACGTCATATTTGAGACACTGTTTTTCTTTTCTTAACAGTGCACAGCTGCGGGGCTGATTGTGGGCCCTTAAGTTAGTATTCCTGTTAATTGCAGTGCAAGGAGAATGTTTGCATTGCCAGCATTCCGTCCATCATTTGTTTGCTGTAACACTTTTTGCCCTAAGTGGGATGGGTATGCCCAAACATGGGTTCCTTGCTCACTGTGCCACTGGATTCAAGCTAGCCTGGCTGAAGAAGGGTGACATATCCTGAAACTGCTCCCAGGATGCTTTTTTCTGGTCCAGGGAGGACCTGGCCTGGCAGTTCGGTCTGGACTGTTCCCATGGGGCACAGGGTCAAGACTGATTTGCATATGGCTGGGTCCAAACTGGGGTGGCGTAGTGGGCAAAAGAACAATGGATTTAACCCAGATCTTTTGACTGGGGGAGAATGTTTGCATTGTCAGCATTCCGTCCATCATTTCTTTGCTGTAACACTTTTCGCCCTAAGTGGGATGGGTATGCCCAGACATGGGTTCCTTGTTCACTGTGCCACTGGATTCAAGCTAGCCTGGCTGAAGAAGGGTGACATACCCTGAAACCAGTCCCAAGATGCTTCTTTTCAGTCCAGGGAGGACCTGGCCTGGCAGTTCTGTCTGGACTGTTCCCATGGGGCACAGGGTCAAGACTGATTTGCATATGGCTGGGTCCAAATTGGGGAGGCGTAGTGGGTAAAAGAATGATGGATTTAACCCAGATCTTTTGACTGGGAGAGAATGTTTGCATTGTCAGCATGTGAAAAGCAGCGAGTCTTCTAAGACCCCCAATGCTGCCCGGTGCAGGGTTCACCTTTAATTCACCTTGAATTTGCTTTCAAAATAATGAGGCAAGTGCTGGAAACTGGAAGACAAGAAAAAGGTTTATTTCTCATGAGGAGACCACGTCAACTGCAGACACCAGGATGTCTGAGGGAGGTGTTCTGCCGGCATCTCTTTTGGCTCTTCCTTTTATACAGGTTTTACAAAATGCATTTGTTTCATCAACATGGTTACACAAGCTTGGAGTCCCCGCCCTGGGCAGGTTTCCACACAAGCCCAACAGTAATTCTCTTCCCACCCAGGTCAAACAGACAATCTTATCTTGCAGCTGGACCTTGCTTCAGGGTCTAAAACATGTGAGACCAGCCAGGTCTAAGAGTCCGTTCTGTTGATAAAAACAGGTCCCATTGTTGGTAAAAACAAGTCTCGCTGTTTGTAGTGCAATAAATCATGTTTGCAAGGGTCATTTTAGTGTCTGGAACCGGTTTGAGTAACTAGGTGCAGTGAGGTGTAGATTGTTCAAAGGTTTGCCTGCAAACAGAGATGAAAGGAAAAACGAGTTTGTGGCAGCAAGTGGTGCTTAGGTTTGTCGTGACAATAGGGTTTATAGCCCCCAGCACACATATCCGGTTTGGTCAGAGGGTCAGATGGTTGCTAGTAAAGGCAGGGTGAAACAAAGGTGACCAACAGAGTACAAAATGGCTGTGATGGATAAAGTGGCTGTAGCTTATGTGCACATAGAAATTTCCACTAAACAAGATGGCGCAGGCAATGTTCACGATTGTCATTTTACTTTTAACAGTGGCCCCTTTGAACATAACTTAGCCAGCTTGCCAGTCTATTTTGATCTCCATAATGTCCTGTATCTCTTGATCATACATTACTCTCATTTTTGTTAGCTGAGTGTCCATAGTTTTAGGGTGCAAGGTGGTTATGCAAAGAGAACACAAAGGTGGTATACAGTGTATACCCAAATAACAACCACATATTGTCAATATTGGAAACAAGAGAATCATTGATATTTTCCAACCCAACTCCTTCAAGCTGCCCCAAAGCCAACTTCCAATTGTCTAAGTCTCTGATCCTTGATGAATTTCTGAAGATAGTATATGGAGATGTTTGATTGCTTCATAGACAGAAGGTGAATTATCAGGAATGTATATGCAGCAGCTGGCACCGGTGATGCAGCATGCTCCTCCACGGTCTGCTAGTACCACGTCCAGGACCATGCGATTTTGCGGGGCCACCAGACGGACCGCTTGGAGCTCAGCAGTGTTGTTGGTGAGGATGCCAGCTGTGACGTTCAGGGCGGTTTCTACCGCTTGATACAGATGTCTGATGGCGCAGCTGTTTGCCATCGGACCCCATAGCGGGACAAGCCCTTTTGCTGCATCGAGGAACTGTGATGCGGCAGAGTCTGCTTGATCAGTGTCTTTAGAACGCTTTTCTCGATGATGCTCTGCAGGGCTGTGTAGGTTGGTGGCAAAACAAAGGCGATGTAGCACATGCCCCCCCAGTTTCTTGGGAGCCAGGTGTAGGCTTTGGTTCCACAGACAAAGTACATATTGGGTGATGCAACAAGCTCTGGAGGGTTGGCAGTGTTCAAAGTCCTTACAATGCTACAAGTGCTGTGACCCACATTCCTAGTCCCACGGCCTTCAATGCATACAAGGCCAGAGACGTTCACCACAGATAAGGCCACAGTCAGTCAGTGTTGCAGCAGTTCTTTTCTTCAGGTAGGAAAATGTGGCTCTGACAGGATTATTGAACACTTGTATTTCCACTCGTTCTTTGAAGGGGACATTCATCGGGAATGTCGCATTGGAGGTGTGAGGGCAGAAGGGGGCGGCTGTTCTTCCTGTTTTGTTTAGCCAGAACTCGTTGTAGAACTGAGCGATTGTCCCATCGGAAGTGGCATTGTAGGAGCATCATCCAGGCAAGGCAAGATCCGTGAATAGAAAAGGGTGAAGGGATGAAAGGGATGGAATGTTCAGTGGCATGTGGTAATAGCCCACAGACCCAACAGTTGGTAGCAGCGGTGGCAAGATTGTGCTGGTGCAGCATCTGCACGAAAGAATTATTCCAGAATTCTTTGCGTCATTCTCGGAGATGTGGCGATAGTGATACCAGGTAATGTTCTTTCTTGGTGGTTGGTTTGCATAGTGGGTGACAATGTTCTGTATGCGGGAGCATTCTCTTCAATGATCCAGAATGCAACCATTAGTAGGAGACAGGTGAGAAATGCTGCTACAAGTGCAATTGTCTTTGTGCTGTGCAGGTTGGCCATCTTCGTGTCTTTGCGGCTGCCCTTTAGGTGCTCAGTTTCTTTCATCATCTTCGAGGGGCTCAACGACTGTTAGGACCACAGACTTTTGTCTGGTGCTTTTCCTGGTAGCGTTGGTTGACTGTGCTACTGCTACCAATCTGAGACCTTGACTCAGTTAATGGCCTGGTCGTTGGAGCACCCTCCATTCGTCGATCTTAGGTTGTACCCTTTCTTGGATGGCACCGTGGGGTTGAGAAATTCTGATAGTTCGAGGGTGTCTTCTTGTGGGTAGCAACTCAGAGCTGGTCGGTCCTTTCCGAGTATTTCCTATTGCACCTCCACCTCTTCACAGGTTGCCAGTGTTGGAGGGACTCGCTTGCAGAGGTGAGCATGCAGCCAATTTCATTTTCCTTCCACTCGGAGGGCAGTTCGGGTGGTGATCAGGACTTGCCAGGGGCCCGTCCACCTAGGCTCCAGACTCTTCGTCCTTTGGAAATTTCGAATTATGACGTAGTCTCCAGGTTTTATTTCATGTCCTGGGCCCCTGGATATGTCAGGCAAGGCTTGCTGCACCTGTTGGTGGATAATTGTTAGCTCGTTTGTCAATTTATACAAATAATCGGACATTAAGATGTTCGGGACATTGTTAATGGAGGTGGGTCTTGACGCCGCCCAAATGCTCATAGGCCTGCCGAAGACCACCTCATACGGGGTCAGTCTGTGTTTGGTTGGGGTGGAGTGCATCGATAGCAACGCCAATGGGAGGGCTTCGGGCCATTTCAACTTGGTTGTGGCAATTATTTTGGCTAGTTTTAGTTTCAATGTTGCATTGTGTCTTTCTACCAGGCCCTCTGATTGGGGGTGGAAGACGGCATGGAACTTTTGTTTTACCCCCAACCCTCTCAGTATGTTCTGTATCACCTCGGCTACGAAGTGAGGGCCATTGTCGCTCCATAAAATTCTACTAAGGCCGTATCGGGGGAAGAATTCTTTCAGCAATACTTTTGCAGTGGCTAAGGCGGTATTGTCACGGGTGGGGTATGCCTCCACCCATTTGCTAAAAGCGCACACAACCGCCAGGACATATTTTAGACCACGGCATCTCTCTAGTTGGATGTAATCCATTTGAAGGATTTCAAAGGGGTGGTCAGGGACTCCAAACCCTCCTCGTGATACTACTGTCCCCTTCCTTGGGTTGTGTTGTAGGCAGGCTATACATTGTTGTACCAGGCGTTTTGCAGATTATGTTATCTTGACATTATGCCATACTCTGGTGATTAGTTCAATTATGGGGGTGGAGCCTATGTGTGCTGGTAATATGTCATCCCCATGGTCAATTTGGGGATGAGATATTTAAAAGAGTTTATATAGCGCTGGCTAGACCAGAAGGTATCAGAGCGCTTTACATGAGAATCAACAATGTAACAGAACAAGTTCAACAAATTACACAATACATCAAAAAATAAGCAATACAATTAGGAGGGGAGAGAAAGGACAGAGAGAAGTAGTGGAGGGGGCAGGGGAGGTGAGAAAGAGAGTATAAGGGAAGAGACAATAAGGAGAGACAAAAAGAAGTCTGTCTAAAGACCGACTGGGTAGGTGACGACCAAGGAGGGAATCCACGGCCCATCTCCTCTAAAGCTAAACCAGGTAGCTCCATCGGGCGTCAGACAAAATAGTTCAGTCTCAATACATTGAGAGGGGAGAGAAGGAGAGATATAAAATAGAGGGAGGATGCGGGAGGAGAGGACAGGATATACGAAAGGAAGTGGAACTATGTGGTTCAACAATATAACATAAAAAGATAAACAATTACACATTACATCAAACAATCAGCAATACATTGGGAGAGGAGAGAAAGGAGAGAGAAAAGTAGAGGGGGTAGGGGAAGTGAGAAAGTGATGATAAGGGAAGAGACAATAAGGAGAGACGAAAAGAAGTCTGTCTAGAGACCGACTGGGTAGGTGACGACCAAGGAGGGAATCCACGGCCCATCTCCCCTATAGCTAAACCAGGTAGCTTCATTGGGTAACAGCCATTTATTCCCGTCTTTAGTTCTCCAGCAATGTTCCTCATCTTTTAGCCCCACCCTTTCCCACTTGGTCAATTTGTCTTGTGTGCCTGTAGTCTGTATGTCCCTTCCAGTGGTCCTAGCGTCAGTCCATTGTTTAGCGTGTGACCTGGTCACATACATTCGGGTTGTAGTTCTGTCTCCTGCTCTGGCAGTCCCCGCCAGAGATGTCGCGTCCTGCGATTCTGCAACCGGCACAACTCGAGCTGTGATCTGGACGGTCTAATTGACTCAAAAGCGGGATAATCTGAAATACACGCTATCATTGGTCCAAATCGATCCACTTCTCTCGACCTGTACTACCTCCCCGCCTAAGGATCTGTCTTGCATGAAAGGCAATTGTTTATAATTCCAAGGCAAACATGATTTATATATTTGTCCTGAAGATGATGCCATTTATCTTGTTTTTCGGCATCGAAACGTCATTGACACAATAGGATCATATGTACTGAATATGCTTGTGAATACTATGTACAATGGTCACTCAAACTCCAATCAAGTCTGTTCACTGATTATAAGTATACAGACCGATTTGCTCGTTCTTGCCTATACTTGTTGTTTTGTCTTGTTCACTGTGGGTCATGGGCTGTGCCCCCTTGACATTACTTTCTTTTTTGATTGTGTGCATCGCCAAATAAATTCCTGTCCGGCTGCACAAAGGACATAAATACTATTCCAGTTTGTGTCTATTCTTACCCTAATCACCCAAACTACTAGGGTCCACTGTTGTTTGTAATGAGCTAAACCCCCAAGGTCCCTAGTGTACTACCTTCGGGTTCCCTTGTTTCCTATAACTGTAAGTAACGTCTGCTAGCACATTTCCCTGTTCAATGAGATCAGTCACTTTCCTATGTGCTTGGCATTTTATCACTGCTGGCTTGTTGGGGAGGAGGACTCCTTGCGTCAAGGCGGAGACTAAATCTCCATGCAGGATGGGTATATCGTGTGAAGTCAGGAACCCCCTTTCTTTCCATAAGATCCCAAAATGGTGAACCACCCGGAAGGCATATTGGCTGTCGGTGTATATGTTAACTGTTGTGCCAGTTGCTAAAATACATGCTCGTGTGAGGGCAATGAGTTCTGCAGCCTGGGCTGAACGTTGGGCAATACGGGCTGTTTCTAGAACGGTTCGGGCTGTGGTGACAGCATATGCAGCTGAGGTGCTGCCGTCGGGGAGTTTGATGCACGAACCATCCACCCATAGTTCTCCATCTGGTTCTAGAAAGGCGGTGTCTTTGAGATCTACTCTACTCTTTGTTAGTTCATCGGTTAGTGTCACACAGTCGTGTAGGGGAGTCACGCTAGGATCATTTTCGGGTAGGGGTAACAGTGTGGCTGGATTGAGGGTGGTGCATCGCGTTAGGGCAATGTGCTGTGCTAGCAGGGTCAACTCCTATCCTGTCAGTCGGGCACTAGTCAAGTGTTGGGTTTTGGTCTGGTTTAGTAGTGTGTCGACTGCATGAGGTACTAAAACTGTGTCTGGATTGGAGAGCACTATTCATTCGCTCTGGCGTATTGATACGGCCGCAACTGCCTAAGCGCGCAAGCACGCTGGCAGTGCTCTGCCTACTGGATCGAGGGTGGCAGAGAAATATGCACAAGGGCGTTGTTTGTGACCAATTGATTGTGTTAGGACAGACAAAGCACATCCCTCCCTCTCGTGCGTGTAGAGGAAGAATGGTTTGTAGTAATCTGGGGTTCCCACGAAAGGCGCTGAACAAAGGGCATTGCGTAGTTCTTTAAAGGCTGATTGGCATTCATGGGCCTGGGGAAAGGTGAGGGGATGTCTTTAGCTAGGAGGGAGAGAAGGGGTTTGACAATGAGGGTAAAGTTTGATAACCACTGTCGGCAAAACGAGGTGAGACCTATCAAAGAGCGGACTTGCTTCTGATTTGTGGGGACAGTGGTGTCTAGAATTGTCTGGATCCTGTCAGGCGTGAGTTTCCTCCCTTCTTTTGATAAAAGGTGACCCAAAAAGGTCACTTGTGATCTACAGAACTGCAATTTCTTTCGGGAGACCTTGTGACCATTCTCAGCAAGAAAATGGAGTCGTTTGATGGTGGCTGTGATGGCTATTGGTATGGTGCAGGGGCGTAGCTAGAGCTTGGGGTGCCCGGGGCTATCCCTCAGATTGCCGCCCCTTGGAGGGGGGGGGAAACGGGGGGGAGGATAGGGGGTGCTTGGGAAAAGGACGGTGAGCACTTTTGAAAGATGTCAGAGAGACACGTAGTATTGCTGCTAATAGTTATCTCGATCATGCGAGTTACATGCACATACATGACATGGTCCAAGGCTACACAGTTAAATACACCGGTGACCGGCAGTACAAAGGAGAGCACACAGACTGCCACCCTTCAGGATTTCAGGAAGGGCCTAAAAACATGGTTATTCGATTAACGTCCCTCAGCAGCAGCATTGCCCCCACCCCACAGTGCCTAGATAACCTCACAGGTGATATGTAGCGCTATGCAAATCCTGTTTGTTTGATTGATTGACACCTGATTTCCACACATCGTTTGTGCGCTATATTTGTTTTATCTGTAAAAATGTATGTCTGTGCAAGTTAGAAATTACCAGCATTCACTGGGTTCTATACTTTATGGAATGTTCTCCGACACCCCACTGTACAACAGACGGCCATGTCTACGTTTCTCCAGTTTCAGGACAATGCCTGCAATGTTCAGCTCATGGTTTGTGCACGTGGAGGGGCGCAGCTGGCACTGGAAGTACAGCTAACAACAGCAGGCCGGACATAAAGGAAGCATAGCTGCCAAGGTTTCAGATTGCTAAGTGTGACATTTTTGTAATGTCAGCGTAACTATGAGTGACATTTCAACAACTATGAGTGACACTTTTTTCGCAAGGAAAATCAAGCAATAAAAACAATGGAAACATAAATATCTGAAATTACACCCATTTGAGCAACGAGAAACTGTAAGAAGATTGTTAAACGACTGCAAAGCACTGGAAATGGAAGGGTACACGCGTAGCTTAGAGGTCACAACCCCTCTGCAGACTGTAATTTATCTCAAAAAGACACACTGAGCAATTTGATAAAAATGAATTCGCAGATAACAGCAAGGTGTGCGGTGCCGACCGTTATTTATTCACAACCTGAGGCTGAACTTGTATTGCTAGTCTAAGCAATTAACACTGAGACACAATAGAGTATGGGGGTGCATGAAAGCCTCAGGCAGGGCTTTAAGTGGACCGGGTCTCAAAGGGTCTGAGCACCGGCAGTTTTTTAAAGGGTACCTCGAAACGGGTCTCTATCGGGCTCTGTCTTGAGCCCTGCCACAGGCAGTCCTTTTTTTTTCCGGACTGCAGTGACAGCAGTTTGCGGTCACTGCAGTCCGGAAAAAAGAGCCAGGGCTCAAAACAGCCCGATAGAGACCCGTTTCGAGACAGCAGGCACATTGATGTGGCCTGTGAGCCAGCACTCCCATATTGAAGCAAAGGCATTGAAGGCAGGAGACAGCTACAATAAAGCAATTTTTGGCATAACAAAATCGGGTATCTCCTGCCTGAGAAGGGGCTGTTGTTATGTGCATATTTTACTCACCTCAAATGCGTGGCAAGGTATGTGCAACAGAAACTCGGGCTGATTGAAGCATCATAGAGCATGCAAATTACCTACTTTAGATGTTGTGTGTAACATAACAACAAACACATTGGTAAAAACACTTCAGTTCTACTTAGTAGAAACTGAATTTATGCTCCTCCAAAACCATCCTATTTACATATTTCCTCTTTGTGTGTACCTGTAGCTGCACAGCGACTTTTCTAATCTGCCCAGAGTAATGCAACTTCAGCTGATATGACAGTTTCCCAGATCGTCAGGCCTTCGCATTACACAATGTGTGGTAGATAGCTCGCACATTGGACCTGCAAATCATTCCATTACTCAAATCTGCCCGGGCCTAAAAACTAATTGTGAACAGTGCCACGTGACTGGTGCTACTTTAAAGCGTTTCTTTGGTTCAGATTTGCACTGTATAAAAGTCAAGTGCAAAATAAAGACAAAAAGAATGTGTTGTCAAAACATGGAAAAGGTTTTTGTTCGTCTACGAGAATTGGGCTTCGACTCACCATGGTAATATCATGTGATTGTGAACTAACTGATGCAAACAATTGTAGGTGTAATGTGTTCACGCACTGGTCCCCCACCTCACTCCCATCCTTGGAAAGGTCAGGGACTTGCTCCTGTTAGAAACATGGGTATCTGGTTCCCCTACTTCGTAGAGCGGATAAACCAGGAACACTACAGCTGTTACTGACACGTCTGCTCATAGTATGTATCTAATTCTTCTAGTCAGGTCTCTCTGCCTTATTCCTTCTCACTTTCTTCCTTTGTCCATCTTCATACATCCCATTATTCACTCACTCCCTTTGTCCTTATATTTTCCCCCTTTCTCCCTTCCACTCTTTTTCAGCAGCCTCCTTTCCTCATTGTTTAACCTCTATTTTCCCCCTCCATTCTCACTCCTTTACCCCCGCCCTTATTCACATACTTTCTCTCACAATCTTTTCTCCTTCTGTCCCTCCTGGATTCCTACATTTGCTTCGTACTTTTCTTTACACCCCTTCTTTCCCTCTTCGACCCTTACCCCTCCCCTATTCCTCTTGCCTGATTCCCTTATTTACACAGACCCCCTCTCCATGATAGGATAGCCTCCGCCCCTCTCTGCCCCTATCCCTTTTCTCTAACCCTTCCTCCCCTCTCTCCTTCTATTTCCCAGTCTCTTGCTTATTTCTCACCAAATCTTCCCCCTCTTGCCTCCTCTTCTGTTTCCCTCCCACTCAAACGGTCATTCTTTTCTCACTTCTTTCCTAATTCTTTCCCTGTATCTCCACCTACCCTTCCCTCTCTCACGTCCTCAGACCTTCCCTTCTCGCCTCCTTCTCTCTTTCTTACTCTCGTTTTCTCACACTTCTGTCTGCAGTCATCATGTCCCCCGGACCAGGAAGGCTCCCCTTGTCTCCTTTACACTCTCCTTTCCTTCCCTCTTCATTCCATTGCTCTCCCCTTACATTCTTTTCGTCATTTTCTTTTCCCCCAATCAGCCCCTCCTGCTTTACTTTTCATTTTCTCCCCTACCCTTCATTTCCCAACTTCTTACATCACCAACCTTCCACTCACCACTGTCCCAAACCCGTGTCTTATTCCGATCTCCATTTCACGCTCTCCATGCCATTATGTTTGACCCTCTTCAAATATCTCACTCCCCCATCATCTTCCTTGTTTCTGCTGGTGCTTTCTTTCCCTCTTCCATGACTTATCATCTCTTGTGCCCCCTCTCTTCCTTCTGCTCGCAGCAGCCTCTCCCTGAAGGCCGCCTATTTCTTTACTTTCTTTTTTTATTTAGAGCCCTCTTTGGTGCATCCCATCTTGCTAGTCACCAGTCTTCTGTTCTGTATTCCTCTATTCATTATTTTATCCCCCAAAGAGTGTGTGCCTCTGCAGACGGCAGTGCACCGTTTTAAAAATCGTGTATTTCTGCAGCAGCATGGTGTTAATAGAAAGTCGGGTGGCTGTTACTTACTTCAAGTCAGTTTGCCACCCGCTTTCTTGGTCCAGGGCTGTCTGTCCTCAGAGTCTCGACTGTCCTGGCGTCCGCTGCTGGAACCGCCGGTCACCGACTCCATGATGTGAGCTCAGCTCGCCTCGGTAATGAGACAGCACACGGCGGCGGCCTTGCAGCTGTGAGCAGGAGGCAGGTGCTTCAAGCTCCATAATAGAGTGGCGCCCGCAGAGCCAGGCCGAGCCGCTTCCTGCTCCAAAAACCAACTTCCCCGCCTTTGGAAGCAGGACGTGACGTGACGTCACCCCCACCGTGCCAGACTAATGGATGTGTCATTGCACTGCCTTAATGTCAGGATTTTATTTAATGCATTAAAGCGCGGACTTTTACCCGAAGGTGTCAGAGCACTGTACAATAAAAAGGCCACCGCAACGGGGCACACCAGTGTTGCGCTGTTGCCACCCCCAAAACAGTGCCACCTGGGGCGGTCCGCCCCCCTCGCCCCTCCCTAGCTACGCCGGTGGTATGGTGTCTGCTGCTAGAAGGATGTCGTCTACATATTGTATTAGTGCCACTTCATCTGGCAATTGTATGGCATCCAACTGTCTTTTAAGCGCCTAGCTATAGATGCTTGGGCTCTCAGTGTACCCCTGGGGTGCTCTGCAAAATCTGTACGAACGAGAATTTAGGGTATATCCAAATAGATAGCGGCTGTCCTTGTGTATAGTTATGGAAAAGAACACATTCTTGAGGTCAATTACAGTGAAGGTGGTGGCAGTGGAGGGAATTAAAGTAAAAATTGTTGTGATGTCTGAAACTACTGGGTATTGTGGTACTACGATTTTGTATATCTCCCGCAGGTCAATGATGAAGCAGTAGGCTTTTCCGTCTCCCTCTCCCTGTCTCTTTACAATCGGTTGTATGGGACTGTTACAAACGTTGCTCACTACTTCCTCTACCACCCATGCCTCTACCAAAGAGTGTATGATCTCTGTCAGTGCCTTCTCACCCTCTGGCGATATTTTGTACTGCGGTACTTTTGGTAGGGTTGCGTCTTGTCGTATTGTTACGTGTACTGGGTCAATCATCATTCGTCCTACGTCTGAATCAGCCCTAGCCCATAAGTGTGATGGCAAAGTGTCCAGTAGGGATGCTTCAGTCTCAGAGATGGGAAACATGTGCTGAGAATGGTTCTCTCTATGGTGCTGGTGGTTGTCATATAGGATGACACGCACTCCGTCCGGTGAGCATCTGATAGTCGCATGGAAGTGTTTCAAAAGGTCGAAACCCATAATGGCGTCTGGGGTGTTAGAAGAGAGGAGGAATGTCATTTCTACGACATTGTTGTCAAGGTTAAAAGGGATTGTCGGGACAAAGGGTTGGTGGAGGGCGTACCATCAAATCCTATTGAGGTCACATATGAGCCAGATAAGGGTGCCCTTGGAATCAGTCGTTTGGATCAGTTATATTAAAACTCAAACTGATTTAATGGGCTGTCCCGAACTGTTTACGAACCCTACGGCTTTAAGCAAAACTGCCATTAAAGCTGTAAAGGCCCTGTTTCTGAACAGGGCACAGTCACAGAGAGAAGAAGAGGAACTGGGGAAACCATCGGTGAGGAGTTTTCTAATGTTGAGTATATGTAAAGACATTCAGCCGTACTTAACTTATATAAACAAGCCGTTCCATCGCTATGTGCTGATAAGGTTTAAGTACAATATGCTCCCATGGTTGTTATCTTACCCAAAAGGTTTTGCAAAAGTTGGGACTTTGGGGCATTGCCCATGTGATAATTGTTCTGATCAGAATACCCTTCATATGATCTTTTTTTGCAAGTTTTATGTACCCCATCGTAAAAAATGTATTGTCCCATTGTTTCGGGGCCAAAATTTTGAACAAGTCAGACCGGCTCTGACCTTTTTAGGGCTCGGGCCTGCGTCACCACGAAGTGGGGGCGGAGTTTCCGAACTCTTATGTATTAGAAAAAAAAAGAATTCTGAAAGGGGTCCGGGCTGCCAGATTCCAGAAAGCGCGCGTTTTTTGCGTGTGGTATTTTGCCATGTGCATGGTAATTGGTCCAGGCAAGGCTGTGTTTAAGTAAGGCAGCACGCCATAGGACTTAGGAATTTGTCAATGTCCACTTCCTGCATAAAGTGTTCGGACACGCGCAGAAGAATACATAAATCCTCAATTACCAGCTGTCCGAGGTGCCGGTAATTGAAGGCAGATGGTGCTGGGAGCGTGTGCACTGCTGTGTTTTTTTTCCCTTCAGCTCTGTGTGCGCGCATGAACAGCCGGCTAGCAATGTAGAGAATCACATGCATCAGATCTCGTTTTTTTAAACAATTGCGATCGCGAAAGTGATCTCTTTCTGTGCTGCTTGTTTAAACAATTACGATCGCAAAAGTGATGCTTTCTGTGCTGCTTGTTTAAACAATTGCGATTGCGAAAGTGATGCTTTCTGTGCTGCTTGTTTTTCGTATGTAATCTTGTTCTTCTACGAACTCGATGGTAGCGGAGTATCCCATCCTCACCCTCTAGGTCACTTCATTAATTTTCCACGAGTCCGCCGTGTCTGGTGGCGAGTGCAGATTGGTAGTGCAGAGTGCAGAGTGGTAGTGCAGAGTGCAGAGTGGTAGTGCAGAGTGGTAGTGCAGAGTGGTAGTGCAGTTTGGTAGTGCAGAGTGCAGAGTGGTAGTGCAGAGTGCAGAGTGGTAGTGCAGAGCGGTAGTGCAGAGTGGTAGTGCAGAGTGGTAGTGCAGAGTGCAGAGTGGTAGTGCAGATTGGTAGTGCAGAGTGCAGAGTGGTAGTGCAGAGTGGTAGTGCAGAGTGCAGAGTGGTAGTGCAGAGTGCAGAGTGGTAGTGCAGAGTGGTAGTGCAGAGTGCAGAGTGGTAGTGCAGAGTGCAGAGTGGTAGTGCAGAGTGCAGAGTGGTAGTGCAGAGTGGTAGTGCAGAGTGCAGAGTGGTAGTGCAGAGTGGTAGTGCAGAGTGCAGAGTGGTAGTGCAGAGTGCAGAGTGGTAGTGCAGAGTGCAGAGTGGTAGTGCAGAGTGCAGAGTGGTAGTGCAGAGTGAGAGTGCAGTTTGAGAGTGCGAGTGGTAGTGGTAGTGCAGATTGAGAGTGCAGAGTGCAGATTGGTAGTGCAGATTGGTAGTGCAGAGTGGTAATGCAGAGTGCAGAGTGGTAGTGCAGAGTGCAGAGTGGTAGTGCAGAGTGCAGAGTGCAGAGTGGTAGTGCAGAGTGCAGAGTGGTAGTGCAGAGTGCATAGTGGTAGTGCAGAGTGCAGAGTGGTAGTGCAGAGTGGTAGTGCAGAGTGAGAGTGCGAGTGGTAGTGCAGAGTGGTAGTGCAGAGTGCAGAGTGAGAGTGCAGAGTGCAGTTTGGTAGTGCAGAGTGCAGATTGGTAGTGCAGAGTGCAGATTGGTAGTGCAGAGTGCAGAGTGGTAGTGCAGAGTGCAGAGTGGTAGTGCAGAGTGCAGAGTGCAGAGTGGTAGTGCAGAGTGCAGAGTGGTAGTGCAGAGTGCAGAGTGGTAGTGCAGAGTGCAGAGTGGTAGTGCAGAGTGGTAGTGCAGAGTGAGAGTGCGAGTGGTAGTGCAGAGTGGTAGTGCAGAGTGCAGAGTGAGAGTGCAGAGTGCAGTTTGGTAGTGCAGAGTGCAGATTGGTAGTGCAGAGTGCAGATTGGTAGTGCAGAGTGCAGAGTGGTATTGCAGAGTGCAGAGTGGTAGTGCAGAGTGGTAGTGCAGAGTGGTAGTGCAGAGTGGTAGTGCAGAGTGCAGAGTGGTAGTGCAGATTGGTAGTGCAGAGTGGTAGTGCAGAGTGCAGAGTGGTAGTGCAGAGTGCAGAGTGGTAGTGCAGAGTGGTAGTGCAGAGTGCAGAGTGGTAGTGCAGAGTGCAGAGTGGTAGTGCAGAGTGGTAGTGCAGAGTGCAGCGTGGTAGTGCAGAGTGGTAGTGCAGAGTGCAGAGTGGTAGTGCAGAGTGCAGAGTGGTAGTGCAGAGTGCAGAGTGGTAGTGCAGAGTGGTAGTGCAGAGTGCAGAGTGGTAGTGCAGAGTGGGAGTGCAGAGTGCAGAGTGGTAGTGCAGAGTGGTAGTGCAGAGTGCAGAGTGGTAGTGCAGAGTGGTAGTGCAGAGTGGTAGTGCAGAGTGCAGAGTGGTAGTGCAGAGTGGTAGTGCAGAGTGCAGAGTGAGAGTGGTAGTGCTGAGTGCAGATTGGTAGTGCAGAGTGGTAGTGCAAAGTGCAGAGTGGTAGTGCAGAGTGGTAGTGCAAAGTGCAGAGTGGTAGTGCAGAGTGGTAGTACAGAGTGCAGAGTGGTAGTGCAGAGTGGTAGTGCAGAGTGGTAGTGCAGAGTGCAGATTGGTAGTGCAGAGCGCAGAGTGGTAGTGCAGAGCGCAGAGTGGTAGTGCAGAGCGCAGAGTGGTAGTGCAGAGCGAGAGTGCAGAGTGCAGAGTGCAGATTGAGAGTGCGAGTGGTAGTGCAGAGTGCAGATTGGTAGTGCAGAGTGCAGATTGGTAGTGCAGAGTGCAGAGTGGTAGTGCAGAGTGGTAGTGCAGAGTGCAGAGTGGTAGTGCAGAGTGGTTGTGCAGAGTGCAGAGTGGTAGTGCAGAGTGGTAGTGCAGAGTGCAGAGTGGTAGTGCAGAGTGCAGAGTGGTAGTGCAGAGTGCAGAGTGGTAGTGCAGAGTGCAGAGTGGTAGTGCAGAGTGCAGAGTAGTAGTGCAGAGTGTAGAGTGGTAGTGCAGAGTGCAGAGTGGTAGTGCAGACTGCAGAGTGGTAGTGCAGAGTGCAGATTGGTAGTGCAGAGTGCAGATTGGTAGTGCAGAGTGCAGATTGAGAGTGCAGAGTGCAGATTGGTAGTGCAGAGTGCAGAGTGGTAGTGCAGAGTGCCTAAAACACATTGCCATTTACAATGCCATTATCTCTAACTTAAAACAAACCCGAGCCCTAATGCATTCCTAATGCTTGTTTACAAATGCTTGGGTCTCCGGTGGTCTGTTTTGGGGTGGCAAGCTACATTATTGGGGCGATCAGGAGTCGAAACAAAACATTGTTACCTTAATTTTGCGATAACCCCTCTGTGTCTGGGTGTCCTTTGACTTTGAGTAAGTTTCTGCGGGTGACAAAGTGTTTTTAATTGTATTTATTTCCGCCAAATTTGTTATTTTTTTAGGTTTTTAGAGGTATTTGTTGTCTGTATGTAAACATCTAAAAATGCGAAAACTGTTAAATGAATACTGTACTGTGCTTTGATGGTTTTAAACTTTTTAACCGAATAAAGAAACTTTGACAATTGACAGTCGTTTGGATAGTGCACTACGTGTTGCTCCCGTGTCTACCAAAAAAGGCAACTTTGTGCCCAGGACCTCTGCGGTAACATAAGGGCCTTGCTGATCAACATAGAGCTCGACTGGATCCCTCCCTTGCCCCTGGCTGTCCTATGCAAAGTCGTACGTATTGTCATAATCTGTCTGTTGGTACTGATTCTATTTGGGATGGTCAGATACGTTCACTCTTCCTGGTCTTTCCTCGCTTGCTTCACTCGCATACCCTCTCCCACGTCCTCTTCCTCTCTGTCCATTTGCTATTTCCCTCGCCCCTCTGCCCCTACCAGCTCCTAACAGAGCCGGGCATTGGGATTTCCAGTGTCCATATTCTTTGCAAAATGCGCATTGATCCTGTCCTAGGTCTTGGCGTCCTACATATGATGTCAATGAATTGTTTCTAGGTGGCTGTACTCTAGGGTTATTTAGCTGGTATCCTGCCTTATATTGCTCCCTTCCTGTATTCACCCCCTGGAGTTGTGCTATCATCACCCTTTCCTTCAAGTCCTTCTTTTTTTACTTTCTGTAGCCCTGTCATTTTCATTTTTCTGATGCTCATAGTACTGGGCCATTTGGAGGAAGGCCGCCGTTTTAGATGCTGCCCAACTACTTTCGCTGGTTTGTAATTTCTGGGATACCTCTGGCAGTAGTCCTTTGACATAGTTTTGCACAAATAAGTGGTGTCCGGTTGTAGTGGACATGTCTTGTCCACTGTAATCAGAGAACACTGTTTCAAATCTGGAGAAATACTCTGAGACATTCTCTTGCGGTTTCTGGCGGCACGCGGTTACTATGGACCAGTCTATCTTTTTCTCTGGGATCAGCGTTTTAGTTTCTGCACTATTTTGTCAGGGAGGTCCAATATTGCTTTAACCGGTTTTTGACCAGGGTTCCACTGTTTATCTAGTGTGTTGAGTTGTTCCCAGGTATGACTGCCAGCAGATGTGTGGAGACAGATTAGGAAAATAGACCACACAGAACTGCTCAAACATAACCCGAAGAACAAGTCTATGTCGGCAAGTGTCATTATTGTTGATCCCAAAGCGGTACCTAGCTCAGTGTAAAAGGCGGTGGGCAAAGATTTACGGAACGTCAAGATGTCCTGTCTGTCCCA
The DNA here is from genome assembly GCF_964261635.1 of Lissotriton helveticus. Lineage (NCBI taxonomy): Eukaryota > Metazoa > Chordata > Amphibia > Caudata > Salamandridae > Lissotriton > Lissotriton helveticus. Next base: position 719,990,140 of record NC_136073.1, read on the forward strand.
TGGCTGATACACCCAAATGTAGACCACCCTTCCTCTAGCGTCTTGATGGTTTATATTGTCATGAGTCCCTTGTCCTCTAGGAGGAACCCAATAAGGGGTAGCTTCTTTTATCAGCATCATGCTATCTGGTTTTTCTACTGGGGTCCTGCTATTTTAGATGTCCTGTCCTTATCTATCCGTCCTTGTTCTATGAGGTGACGAAATACTTCTAGTGTGGATGAAAAGAGTTCTGTCACATTGTTGTCGCCTTCATCTCCAGTGTCTACCTTCCTATAGAGATCCACTAGTCGCTCGGGCCCTACATCCTGGTAATTCTCTTCATATGCAGTAAGAGTGTGGTAACAGAGATGTACAATAAAGTGTAGTTTGTGGTTTTCGACATAGGAGTTGCATATGTCAATTACATACTCTTCTGTCTCCTTCCTATCCATGAGGGTTTTAACTATTTTATCGATGCCTGCTCGCTCATTTTTACTTAATCGCGGGACCCTGGGCACTCCTTTTTCCTTTGATCCTACTTCTACGGGAAACATCCTTTACAACGAAACTTTTACAACGTACTACCATTACGACGTAACTTTTACAACGCTAACTATTACAACGCATAGCGCTTGGGGGCGCTCTAGGATAGGGAATAGGTTAATTTACTATCCAATAACCTTCCCTAGTGTCCACGGGGACTGGAGTTGGAATAGTAAATTAAACTATTCACTATCCAGCGCCCAAAAGCATTATGCGTTGTAATGGTATGCGTTGTAAAACTTGCTGTTAGGAGAAGGACCAGCTTCCACGGGAGCGAAGAAGAATCCCTCCACCTCCAGGACACAGAAGCAAGAATGCGATATATAGAACACACTCCTGTCTACTGTCCCCTAAAAGTATGAGGGAATTTACCCAAGGAGTGTCCACCACTCTCCTCATACGAGGGGCAATGAATAACAGAAGGCGTCTCAGGGGATGGTCCAGGCTAGGAAACAAAACCAAGTCATATACAGTAACAATCCCACTGTTACTCTGAGTATAAAGAAGTAAACATTGACATGTGTGATTAACTCCAATTGATCTTACCCCAACTGTAGGTCGGGCGAGCTTCAACGATGAGTTCAGGAAACAGGGGACTGCAGGAGACCCCTGAACTGGTCAGGATAAGTAGAACTCACAAAGGACTCACCACACCTCAGACATAAACCAAAGGAAGGAAGGGAGTGAGGTGCACCGACCGGCTGTAAGGGGGCAAACACAGCGGAGCAGTACAACCACACCACAAACACAAACCAAATTGAATGAAGGGAGTGAGGTGCACCGACCGGCTGCAAGGGGGCAAGTACAGCGGAGCAGTACACACTCAGGAGGTGAGACACCCGGCCCCTAGGGAGAACCAGGAACCAGGGCGGAGCGCTCACTCTCAAAGGAGTAACCCAAAAGAACGGAAAAGGAAAAGGATGAGATTCAGCCACCAGGAGGGAAGTAAATGAAGGTAACGAGCTGCAGACGCCCGCAAAATGCGTGAGCTTTGGTAGGGGTGTCGCATTCACTAGCTCGCGGAAAGACGGAGAAATGCCGAGGACCGGCAGACATTCATACACAAAACGTTCAGGGTTGAACTCACACGGGACAAGGTGGCAGCAACAGGATATGAGCGAAGGGAGCCTCCTAGAAACAACCGGAGGGTCCACAAGACGCCAGCAAACACACGAGCAGGAACCAGGAAGTGGAGAGGGGGCGTGGTCACGGGGAAGTAAGCCAAGCAACGGCTACAGTCTGCCGCTCCTCCTTATTCTCATTAGGGAATGTCTACAAATGTACCAGCTCCCAAGTTAAGGGGTAGGAAAAAAATATCAGACCATATCAATCACACACGTCAAGGTTGCTAAATCCTAACACTTGCGATGTAAAGGTAGGCGTTGTAAAAGTATGCATTGTAACGTCATACATCCTACTTCTACTACTGTATCCTTTAATGAGGCATTTGGTGTGAGTGACTAGGTGGGAGCAGAGGCAGTGGAGACCGAGACGATCGTGCCATCCCCGGCTATATTTTGGGGTTCCTAGTGTTGTACTACGGGATGAGTAGGGGCGTAAGGGGGTGGCATGTATATGATTGGGGGACCTTATAATAAATCATCATCTATTCTTTGTTTCGCCGGTAACTCGGGGTAAAGAGTCGAGGGCGTTCTAACAGGGTATTGACCTGATATTTTTGATTCATGTTCCTTTTTATCGGTTTCTTTTTCTTTTAGTTCTTCTTCTAACTTTTAACAGGCTTGGTAAGCTGATTTTCGCATTTCTTTATCTTGTCTAGCTTCGTCCCTTTCCTTTCTTTGAGCTGCCTCTTTTCGCCATAGACCAAAACTGTCAAGCATGGCTGGTGTAGTCAGGGCCGAACTGGGGACTGAAATCGGCCCTGGCAAAGTGCTCAGCCGGCCCCCCCTCTCCCCTGGGGGTGCGACCGCACACTTTGCGAGGGCCGGTTTTTGGCCGATTTTGTTACAGGGCCGTTTTTGCAGCTATGCTGCAAAAAACGGCCCTGTAACAAAAACGGCCCCCTGGGACCCAAAACCGGCCCCCACCCATGCGGCCGGCCGGGGGATTGCCCGGTGCCCGCAACGGCCAGTCCGGGCCTGGGTGTAGTTTTCTTTTGGTGGAGAGCTAATTCTAACGTTTCTTTTTTAGCGGGATCGAAAGATCCCGTCAGTGGCCACTGATTTACCCGGTCCTTCCTAGTGTATTTACGCAATAGTTTGCTAAAAGCTACGGTGGCTAATCCATATTTTACGTACATGTCCTTGTTAGGGGTGCCTTCCAGCGGCGCCGGCTGACTGACCTTTAACAAACGGTCCGGTCTAAAACAACGACAAAACAATCCAGAGAAAACAGGAATGACGTATTTACCGTTCAAAATGAATATCTCAATCAATCAATTTAGACAAAAAGTCTGCACTACCTGTCCTTCGCTGTCTGCAAAGAGAGAGAATATTCCTATTCTCTGTTGTTTGCAAGCAGGGAATGTCTCAAATAGCTCAATATCAAAAAGGAATACTAGTATTTCGATCAAACTATTCAATCAACCAATCAATTTAAGTCGCTTTTTTACGACCTTACCCAGACCGTGTGGACAGTTCTTCGTCTTCCCTTTCCAGCGCCTGGTTGTCCTCTCACTCCGACAATCAATGCGACATTCCTCTAAGGTCCCAGTCAGGACCGCAGGTCACTCAAGAGAGGTCCGTTCGGAACTGGTGAAGTTCAGTCGATCGGCAGCTAGACAAGGGTCTTCTCAGGCAGGTATACCCCAATTGTTTAGACGCTCACTCCGTCGTTAGGACCTCTCTACCAGACCCACGTGTCGCTGATGGGCCCTCACGTTGGGGCGCCAATTTGTGAAAAGCAGCGAGTCTTCTAAGACCCCCAATGCTGCCGGGTGCAGGGTTCACCTTTAATTCACCTTGGATTCGCTATCAAAATAATGAGGCTAGTGCTGGAAACTGGAAGACAAGAAAAAGGTTTATTTCTCATGAGGAGACCACGTCAACTGCAGACACCGGGATGTCTGAGGGAGGTGTTCTGCCGGCATCTCTTTTGGCTCTTCCTTTTATACAGGTTTTACACAATGCATTTGTTTCATCAACATGGTTACACAAGCTTGGAGTCCCCGCCCCGGGCATGTTTCCACACAAGCCCAACTGTAATTCTCTTCCCACCCAGGTCAAACAGACAATCTTATCTTGCAGCTGGACCTTGCTTCAGGGTCTAAAACATGTGAGACCGGCCAGGTCTAAGAGTCCGTTCTGTTGATAACAACAGGTCCCAGTGTTGGTAAAAACAAGTCTCGCTGTTTGTAGTGCAATAAATCATGTTTGCAAGGGTCATTTTAGTGTCTGGAACCGGTTTGATTAATTAGGTGCGGTGAGGGGTAGATTGTTCAAAGGTTTGCCTGCAAACAGAGATGAAAGGAAAAACGAGTTTGTGGCAGCAAGTGGCGCTTAGGTTTGTCGTGACAATAGGGTTTATAGCCCCCAGCACACATATCCGGTTTGGTCAGAGGGTCAGATGAATGCTAGTAAGGGCAGGGTGAAACAAAGGTGACCAACAGAGTACAAAATGGCTGTGATGGATAAAATGGCTGCAGCTTATGTGCACATAGTGAGGTACTGGGTTTTTAAGAACCGGCACAGAACCGGTAACCCAGCGGTGCCAGGGGATCAACACCCAGAGACCTCGGGTTCTTCCTTATCCAGACCTACAGAAACTCGGAGTCTTCTAGGTGAAGTCAAAGATTAGTTTATTGGCTGCAACCAAGGTAACAAGTGTCCTAGAAGTACAATACAGGTATATTCTCAGGAGACTGCACACTTTTACAAAGTCAGGCTTCTCTTCTTATACACAATTTTGGGCCTCGGGCAAAACATTCTTGGTTGTAAAGTAAATTGTTAACGTACTTTTAAGACAAAGAGAAAGCAGAGTCATGATGACATGTCCATATTTCACTTCGTGCTGCCTACAACAAATCATTTGGCAAGGCCCAACATTTCATCAGATATCACTGGACCCCTAATAAAAACGGGCACCTCCCCACCATAAAGTAAGTGAAGCAAAAGAGTGGAGATAGATGTGAGCGAGATATGGCAGGTGTGCGCGCTGAAATGGTTTTATGGTTTGTTGAGCCTAGATGCTATCTTGCTCGGCCACTGGGAGGGAACTGACCTAACGAGTTCGGAATGGGGCAATGGTTCCAACTTGTACTGAGGTCAGGGAAAAGTCGATTAAGGAGTACGTGTCCTTGTGGAATCAAATTCAACTGGATTAAGGCCTATGTAAAGGGCAACATATAAATGGGAGCCAAGGGTTCAGAATGTAAGTGACGATTTCGAGGTGAAATCGTCGCTCGAATATGCTGAAAATATATGCACATGATGTACTCGTCATTCTCGGTCTTTTGATACCAAATTCGTCATGTTTCGACGAAGTTTTAATTCTCGAGTCCAGAATAATTATACGAATCCAGATTTTCAGAACCTCAATCCCTCCTTTTGCCCTTACATAGGCAATTAATCTATCCTCATGTTAGTCTGAGTCCAGATCTATATTCCTAAAGTCATTGAGATGTTGCTGTAACATCATTTTAGTACTTAGTTCATCTTTTGACACAGGCTTCCTTACACATGATGCAACACAGAGGCCACATATTGCAGGAGCACACTGTATGCACAGACAGAACATAAAAAGAATGGCTAAGACCATCCCAATGACCATCAGAATTTTCCATCCCCAGGCAGATATCAGTTCCCAGAACCATCCCATTAGCGACCAATCTCCTTTATCCACATGGATAGATTCGGAAATCTTATGCAGTTTGGAGATGGCCCTGTACACTGTTGGAGCATTATCTGGGATGAAAATGCAACAACTAGATTGGATCAATTTGCATACTCCACCTCGGTCTGCAAGTATAACATCCAAAGCGACCCGGTTCTGAAGGGTCATAAGTCGATCCGACTGGAGCTCAGCGGTTAAGTTACTAAGGGCACCAGCAGTTTCAGTCACCGTGGACTCCACTACCCTTGTTAATTGCCTTATGTTTCTACTGTTAGCCATGGATCCCCAGAACGGCAGAAAACCCTTTGCAAAGTCCCCAAATTCTTGACCTGCAGTGTCTTCTTTACTCAAAACACCTCTAACTACCCTTGTCCGGTGGTAATCCGCCGCTGCTGTGTAGGTGGGAGGCAACAGGAATGAAACAAAACATGAGCTCGAGAAGTCAGGGGGCAACCATGTATAGGCTCTATCATGGCAGATGAAATAAGTACCCTTAGCGGCTAGAAACGCAGGGGAAGTCTGAGATCCAAAAACATACGTTTCTGTACAGATACTCTTCCCTAGGTGAGCTCTGGGATTCTTGCCAATACCTTGCAGAAACAGGTGACCTTGATGGGGTACGATCCAGATAGGGGGCGATCTTTTGGCTTGCTGTTTCTCACTTAATGTAGTGCCATATCCGGTCACGTTCCAACCTGCATATGCAAGTATCTCATCATCCGGAGTATCTTCATAAGAAGTTACTTCCTTGATCATGTCAACTATACCTTTGACTAGGGCGCTAGTCTTGAGGTTGTCTTTTACAGAACGTAGGGGTTGGATTTCTCGTGCATATATGAACATTGTCCTATATGCCCATACTGAACCATTGTGACTAAATGGCAGGACCAAATAGGGGATACCTCTATCCGTTGTGTGAGGCATGAGACCGCACACCCAACAGTTAGTTGTGTTCATTACTAGTTGGTGTGGGTGTAATAACTGAACAAAGGAGTTATTAATGAACTCTAATCTCCTATTCGATTCGTGGTCAGGCAGAGGGTGGAAAGAATGAGAGGAAACAGTAGGAGGAGGTATGGGTGATGCAGTGGGCGCAAATGTTACATGGAAAGAGAATAAAACATAACTTATCAAAAAGATCATTACGCTGGATAGCATAAAAATACACAATATTATAAAACTTTTCTTTGTCATCGTGTTACACAGTCTCTGCTTAAAGTTCATTGTTTTGGCAGGTCTCTCCACATCAGGAAACTCCATCCTCTCTAAGGTGCTGCCCGCGGTGGTAGGTTGCCTCTGCTAAAGGATGCTTCTGTCAGTCTAGGGCAACTCCCTTGGACCAACCAGAACTACCGACCTAACGTCGTCAGCTGCACCCAAAAGACTTTAATCAACCGCGGCCCTAGCAGCGGAACCCGGATGGCGGTTCGAAAAACAAAAATAAGCAAGTTACCTAGATGGGAGATCTGCACTTTCAAAAATAGTACTTGGGGGGAAAAAGGATAATTTCAATTGTCCATAGGTCTTGGTCTCAAATTATAAAAAGGAATCACTTTTATTAGTCTGTTTTTCTCGGTCGCAAATTATAGCGTCTTTTCCCTGGTACTGTCTGGTCCTGAAACAGGAGTTCAGGTTCCAAAGAGTTCAATTGTTCTGGTGGTGGCACAGTCTCTTGAAAAATGTTCTCGCTTTCACATTCAGGGTTAGTTTCTTTTACACGGTCATCGCTGACAGGTATGACACGTGGCACAGTTGTAAGTTCTGAGTCAGTGGCACCTTTCTGGACCCACTGGTCATGTGGCGGAGGTGAAGGGATTCTCTTGCAATGGATCCCGTGGATCCAGTTGGCCTTTCCCTCCACTCGAACTGCTGACCTCGTGGAAAGAAGGACGAGGTGCGGCCCGGTCCACCTGGGCTGGTCGTTCTTTGTCCTTTGAAAGTTTCGCACGAGTATCCAGGATCCAGGGACAATGGAGTGACCTGGAGTCTCAGAGACCGGAGGCAGAGTGTTGTGGACCTGTTGATGCAAAACACGCAATTTAGCCGTCAATTCATACAAGTAATCAAGCAAAATAGGGCGTTGCAGCTCGCTGAACTTCGTGGGCCTAGGCACTCCCCATATGTTGGCTGGCCGGCCAAAGACAATTTCGTAAGGGCTGAGTTTCACTCGCGAGTGCACAGTCATTCTGGTGGATAGGAGTGCTAAGGGTAGAGCGTAAGGCCATTTAAGACCTGTGCTCGCTTGGATTTTGGCCAATTTAAGTTTAAGCGTGCCATTGTAACATTCCACTAATCCAGCTGATTGGGGGTGATTTGCAGCGTGGAACTTCTGCCTAATGCCTAGCCCTTCACACACTCTTTTCATCACACGACCCACAAATTCACTTCCGTTGTCAGACCAGACCATTCTAGGCATTCCAAACCTGGGGAAGTACTCTTTTACAAGGGCTTTGGCTGTGGACAAGGCAGTATTGTCTTTTAGGGGATAGGCTTCTACCCATCTTGAGAAGGCACAAACAACAACGAGCACGTATTTTAAGTTGTTGCACCTCTCCATATGTATGAAATCTAGCTGCAAAACCTCGAACGGATACGTAGGAGGTGCAAAATGACCAGCTGGAGTTGGGGTTCCCCTACCAGGATTGTGCTTCAGACATACCATGCAATTCTTGACAACATTCTCTGCACACTTGGGAATCCCTGAATTCTTCCACACTGGGGCCAACAACTCGCAAATCCCTTTCACGCTGATATGAGCCATTCCATGAGCCATTGTAACCACTGCAAGCACATATGCATCGGGTAACAACCATCTCTGATGCTCTGTCAATTCAACCCAACAACCATTTGCATCCATTCTTCCTGTACTCTCTCTCCACGTGCTCAACTCTTTCTCTGTGGCCTCAGCTTGGATGGACTTCACACTCTCTATCGTGTCCTCACATATTCCAACCTCACCAGTCCATCTTTCAGGGCCTGCAACATACATTCGGCTCATCACATTCTTTGCCGTTTCTTTAGCGGTCTCATCAGCAAACGCATTTCCACGACCTACATCATCAGTCACCTTCTTGTGAGCACTGCATTTCACAATCGCCATTTGCAGGGGCAAGGTCAGTGATTCAAGAAGCTCATTCACCAACTGACCATGCTGAATCTTAGCTCCATAAGAAGTCAGGAACCCACCTTCTCTCCACAATCGTCCGAAACTATGAGCCACTCCAAAAGCATACTGACTATCGGTGTAGACATTCACTTTCATTCCTTTGGACAATACACATGCTCTCGTAAGTGCGACTAATTCTGCGGCTTGAGCTGAACCATGTGATATTCGTGCAGTTTCAACGACTGTGTGCAAAGTTGTGACAGCATATGCTGCAGTCACGTTACCATTTGGGAGTTTAAAGCATGAACCATCTACCTATAATGTACCATCACATTCAGCAAGAGGAGTGTCAAATAAATCAACTCTCCCTTTTGTTTCTTCCTCTGTTGTGAGGAAACAATTGTGCTGTTCTAAAGCATCTGATTCCTCTGCAATTGGTAACAGCGTGGCTAGATTCAAAGTACTGCACCTTTTTATGTGCACATGGCTCGCTAACAGCGTCAATTCGTAACTGGACAGTCGAGCACTAGTTAAGTGCTGTGTCTTGGTCCTATTTAACAATGTGTCTACTGCATGCGGGACCATCACGATTAGTGTATTATTCATTACTAGACCAGCAGACTGTCGAATAGAAACAGCTGCTGCTGCTGTGGGCCTTAAGCAACTTGGCAATGCTTGTACTACCGGATCCAAAGTTGAAGAAAAGTAGGCGCATGGCCGCTGTCTATCTCCGAATAACTGAGTCAGCACAGACAATGCACAGCCTTCCTTCTCGTGGACATACAATGTGAAAGGCTTACTGTAGTTGGGGGTACCTAACACAGGAGCCGAACATAATGCTGTGCGTAATTCGAGAAAACTCTTCTGACACTCTTCAGACCAAGGAATGGGATTGGGTATATTTTTACACGTTAATGCCACCAAGGGTTTGGCCAATAACGAAAAATTTGGAATCCACTGTCTACAGTACGATGTAATGCCCAAGAAAGCACGCACTTCTCTCTGTGTTCTTGGCACACTCAATTTCGCTATTGCCTGAATTCTTTCTGGGGTCAGTTTCCTTCCCTCCTTCGATAAGAGGTGACCTAAGTAGGTCACTTCTTGTCGGCAATATTGAAGCTTGGAAAGTGACACCTTGTGATGCAGATCACACAGATGACGCAATAATGTCAACGTGGCCTTTTTACAAATTTTCTCAGTGTCTGCAGCAATGAGCAGATCATCCACATATTGTACAAGAGTAGCACCTTTTGGTAAAACAATCGTGTCAAGCTGTGCTTTCAAAGCTTGACTGTATATTGATGGGCTTTCACAGTAGCCTTGAGGAGCGCGTTTAAAGCGGAAGCTTCGACCTCCTAAACTGAAGGAAAAAATTTCCCTGCTCTCCTCAGCAATTGGGATGCTGAAGAAAGCATTCTTTAGGTCAATCACTGAAAACCATGAAGCAGAAGCTGGAATCATAGTCAATAATGTGGTAATTTAGGGGACAACTGGGAATTGTGGCACAACTATCTTATTTACTTCTCGAAGATCAATCACGAATCTGTACACAGGTGGCTGAGAAGGGTCAGTTCTTTTTAAAACAGGCAGAACAGGACTATTGCAAACATTGCCTCGCGTTTCTTCAATCACATCCTTTCCAATCAATTCGTAAACGATCGCTAGCAAAGCTTTTTCACCCTCATTAGATATTTTGTATTGAGGAATTCGTGGCATTTTAACATTGGACTTCAATGTTACGACATATGGTGGAATTTCTAAAAGACCAACATCATTAGGACCAGTAGCCCAAAGAATATCCGGGAGAAATGACAATTCTGCTGGAAGTGCATCTCTCGACAAATACATGGGAGAAACCACTTTCTTACCTAAAGTAAGTTGCACTCCTGAAGGAGAACAGTACAAAGTCGCATACAATCTTTTTAACAAATCCAATCCTAGCAAATTTTCACCACAACCTGTTGTCAGAATAAGGGGTGCTTCGAATTCACAAGGACCAACAGAAAGAGATAAAGGGTCAGAAATCGGATTTCTAACTGGGGCGCCAGAAAAACCTACAGAAACGTTCATTTCGCCAGACAAAGGTGCGCCAGGGAGTTTGGAGTGCATAATAGAACTCTTTGTAGCACCAGTATCCAACAGAAAAGGTTCTGACACACCTGATGTAATCACCTCAACGTAAGGTCCACTCTGATCTACTGGAACTGAAACAACTCCCTCTCTTTGTCTATGGCTGTCCTAGCAATCATTATTCTCCCACTGCTCATTTTCTGTGTAATAATCATCAACATAGTATTGAGCCGTCCTGTCAGATACGTTATTTTGCTGGTCAAACCTGTTCATAGAGTTTTGTGGTGGAAGGGGACGTGTGTCCTGTGGGGCGTTTCCACGCCCTCTACCTCTAGGTGCTTGCTGACTGCCACGACCTCTTACACCAGAAACTCCATTTGCACGTTGTGATAGGACAGGACAATTATACTTGTAATGACCCTCTTGTTTGCAATATAAAGACTGGTTGGGGCCTACAAATACACAGGGTTGAGTATACTCGAATCTTTGTGAGTTTCTCTGATACTGTGGAGGCTGCTGAAAAGTATTTTGGTAGTGATTCTGACCATTATTATTTTGATTACCACCACCACGTGGCGGATAGGCTTGCTGTAGCAAAACCTTCGTTTTTAGTTCTCTAGTTTTCTTTTCTACTTTATCTTTCTCATCTTTGTCTCTATTCTCGTAATATTGCGCAGTGGCCAATATCTGGGCTGAAGACGAGACTACCCAAGAACTTTTTTTAATTTTTTTACACAATTCTGGAAGCAGATTGTGTACGAATTTATCGACAAACAATCTCTGACCACCTTCTGTGGTCATATCTTGACCGATGTGGTCAATGAATGTTTCTTCAAATCTGGTGAAGAAATCTGAAACAGTTTCTTCTTTCTTTTGCTTGCATGCAGACAACTTATCCCAATTTACGCGTATTGCAGGCATTATCGTTTTCATGTAATCTACTATTTTACCAGGGAGTTCTGCTATCAAAGGCTCAGGCTTGGCACCACCAACTTGTCGGGCATCTGCAGCAGTAATATTAGCCCATGTGTCACCTAATTCCTGGTCATGATCTATATGACGAATTTTACCCCATAAAGGCTGTGGAACAACATTCCCAAATAACATATCGATATCTGATAGATTCATTATACATGACCCAGCAGTTTGTGACAACTCTTTATAGTACCCTGCAGGATTTTTACGTGGATCTGGTAATGTTTGTTTGAGTGCTAAAACTTCAGCTCGCTTCCATGGGACATGTACCCATACACGCTGAAAGTGTGGCAGAATAGGTGGGACAGCAGTCGTGTCACCCTCTCTCCATTGTGGGGGAACTTCTCTCATAGGGTATTGTCGCGCCTTTTTCCTACTGGATGTATTAGATTCAGATGGTGACCCAGAACTGCTTCCCTTACTCCGATATGATAACAACATTTCAACTGCTTTCTCCACATCTGGACCTACAATCATACCCTCTCCGAACCTAAATCGTACACGACACATTTCTCGTGGGATGCATTCCTGATCATTGTCTTCTAAATCCTCGCAAAGGAAAACACACATCTGTTCGAAAACATATCTCTGTGTCGCTGTTTCCCATTGATGGAAGACTTCCATGACAGACTGTATATCATATTTTACAGTGTCCATGACCCATTTCCGAGCTAAACCATTCAGTGAATCTCTCTCTTGGTAATCAGGTAGTTGACTTCGCAACTGTCTTCTTCCCATGTTAGGGGTCGTAGTAGGCGACCCGAAAAGAGGTAAAAGAAGGTTAGTAACAGTGCTGTATACAAACAACAAGAGAGATAGGGCTCACAGGACACTCCTATACCCCAATCTAAGTATCAATTAAGCAACAAAGGAGTGACTTTCAACAAAAAAAAAATTTCAACCAAACATTTTTTTAACAATTTTTTTTTTTTAACAAGTGAAACGCAAAAAGAAGAAACCAGTGGGTGTCAAGTGAAAGAATATCAAATATGATTTTAATAAAACCCTCACTCACCCGTCTATTGGGTGACATGCTTCATCATTGGGTTATTTTCACCGGGCCAGCCAAATGCGTGCCCGTGTGCTACTACACCTGCAACTGCAGTGGAGCGGGTTACTATTAAAAACAGTGTAAGGAGTGATAGTGAAAAAAAGGTGAGAATAAAAGAGTGCGTACTCCAACCTAAACCCAACTTTAATAAAGGTTGATGCAGGCACGACCTTAAAAATTAGTAGGTGGACAGGATTGATTATAAATTTGAGTCAAAATGTCCTGTTAGGTGCAACAAAAGGTCGACATGTTTCTGCTCGTCATGGCCACTTTGGCCGAGCTTTCATCAGGACCAATCTCGAACACTGGACGGTATACGCACGCTAAGGCGTACCCTAACCTCAGTGTGATCGAAAAAAAGGAGAGGTTTTTTTGGGACTCACGTTTTTTTTACCGGATCACCCTGGTTAATCCAGGTTTTTTAACATGTGAAGGAGACAATCACTTCACTTCATGGGTCAGTAGCGGGGGTATTCTTCACACCGGAATCAACTTCATTCCGATGGCTCCCCGCGTAAACACCTACGTCGTGCTCTACCACCGCCCGAATTAGTAACAGTGCTGGCCATTTTCTGCCGAATGGAAGGTGAAACTGAAGGACAAGCAGATGGAAAAACGGGGTGAGATAAGGCGGGGGTAGAGATAGCAGAAGAGGTATCAGGGGAAATAGAGGGGGCACTAGGCAAAATCGTAGAGGGAGCATTAGGAGGCGTAAAAAGTACAGTAGGCAAAATTGTAGAAAACACAGGTGAAACAGAAGTGGTCGATGGGCCTGGAGGAGGCTGCACCGAAGAAGTAGGAGCCAGCTGAAGAACAGCTGGTGGGTGCTGTTGAGGAGCAGGAGGCGTAGTTTGCGCAACTAAAGGTTGCGGGGGTGCTGTGGCATTCTGCGCATAGGGGGGTGGTGAATTTAGCAAATGCGACATTAATGGGTCTTTTTCACGTTCTTTTGCTGCCTCTTGCTGAAGAGACGGCAAAACTGGATAACACTTATCTATTGCCAGTTTACGTTGCCTGTGCAACTGCTCATTCATCTGCTCTTCTTCATTATCTTTAAACTGCACAGCAGCTTGCATTACTGATAGTCCCCCTTCTCTCTTATTTTATTTAGCTAATTTAATTTCTTTTTGTTTGGCTTCTTTACGCCATAAGCGGAAAGAGTCAAACATCGCCGGCCGGGCTTTCTTTTTAAAGAGTTTAACTTCAAGGTTGTCTAAAATTTCAGAATCAAAGCTACCATATTGGGGCCATTTTAGAACGCCATCTTTCCTGGTGTATTTAATCCATACTTCGTTGTAGGTGATGGCGCCTACCCCATGTTTTACATACAGTTCGTAAGTCGGAGTTCCAACTGGAGGAACCGGACATGAGTCCTCCAATCGGGAGTCCCTATTATTACCACCAAGACAAAACAAATTCCCAAGTCTAAGACTAGGCATCTTCGCTCTCTAGTCTAGTTCCAAACTTCAAAGGATTATCGATTACGATATTTCTCGTGAATACACGAGTCCTTCGGTTTTGGTGCTTGCAAGTACCAATACAAAACTTTGTATCCAAAGATACCCAAAACTAAGTCCAATCTAAGGACTGGGAGACACTCCACTTATACTTAACTGAAATATCGATGACGTCACCAGAAGACTCGTCTCAGTGTTTCGCTCTACCAAAAACTTCAAGGGTCCAAATCAGGGCGATAGCCAGGGCAGCAGTCCTTGTAGCCGTCGGGAAGCGGGGAACCTCGCAGCAAAGACCTTCGGACCACGTCGACATGCAGGGGTCGATGAGGTGGTTGGCCGTCCTCCGCAATTTCCACACGAAGCTCCTCACGATCTTCTGGCTGACTGGTACCACTGGAATCGCCCCAAACGTTGGGCGCCAACTGAGGTACTGGGTTTTTAAGAACCGGCACAGAACCGGTAACCCAGCGGTGCCAGGGGATCAACACCCAGAGACCTCGGGTTCTTCCTGATCCAGACCTACAGAAACTCGGAGTCTTCTAGGTGAAGTCAAAGATTAGTTTATTGGCTTCAACCAAGGTAACAAGTGTCCTATAAGTACAATACGGGTATATTCTCAGGAGACTGCACACTTTTACAAAGTCAGGCTTCTCTTCTTATACACAATTTTGGGCCTCGGGCAAAACATTTTTGGTTGTAAAGTAAATTGTTAACGTACTTTTAAGACAAAGAGAAAGCAGAGTCATGATGACATGTCCATATTTCACTTTGTGCTGCCTACAACAAATCATTTGGCAAGGCCCAACATTTCATCAGATATCACTGGACCCCTAATAAAAACGGGCACCTCCCCACCATAAAGTAAGTGAAGCAAAAGAGTGGAGATACATGTGAGCGAGATATGGCAGGTGTGCGCGCTGAAATGGTTTTATGGTTTGTTGAGCCTAGATGCTATCTTGCTCGGCCACTGGGAGGGAACTGACCTAACGAGTTCGGCCTGGGGCAATGGTTCCAACTTGTACTGAGGTCAGGGAAAAGTCGATTAAGGAGTACGTGTCCTTGTGGAATCAAATTCAACTGGATTAAGGCCTATGTAAAGGGCAACATATAAATGGGAGCCAAGGGTTCAGAATGTAAGTGACGATTTCGAGGTGAAATCGTCGCTCGAATATGCTGAAAATATATGCACATGATGTACTCGTCATTCTCGGTCTTTTGATACCAAATTCGTCATGTTTCGACGAAGTTTTAATTCTCGAGTCCAGAATAATTATACGAATCCAGATTTTCAGAACCTCAATAGAAATTTCCACTAAACAAGTGGCGAAGGCAATGTTCACGATTGTCATTTTACTTTTTACAAGCATTCCGTCCATCATTTGTTTGCTGCAGCACTTTTCGCCCTAAGTGGGATGGGTAAACCCAGACGTGGGTTCCTTGCTCACTGTGCCACTGGATTCAAGCTAGCCTAGCTGAAGAAGGGTGCCATGCCCTGAAACCGGTCCCAGGATGCTTGTTTTCCATCCAGGGAGGACCTGGCCTGGCAGTACAGTCTGGACTGTTCCCATGGTGCACAGGGTTAAGACTGATTTGCACATGGCTGCTTCCAAACTGCGGTAGCGTAGAGGGTAAAAGAACGATGAATTTAACCCGGATCTTTTGACTGGGGGAGAATGTTTGCATTGTCAGGATTCCGTCCATCATTTGTTTGCTGTAACACTTTTCACCCTAAGTGGGATGGGTATGCCCAGACGTGGGTTCCTTGCTCACTGTGCCACAGGATTCAAGCAAGCCTGGCTGAAGAAGGGTGACATATCCTGAAACCAGTCCCAGGGTGCTTGTTTCCGGTCCAGGGAGGACCTGGCCTGGAAGTTCGGTCTGGACTGTTCCCATGGGGCACAAGGTCAAGACTGATTTGCATATGGCTGGGTCCAAACTGGGGTGGCGTAGTGGGCATAAGAATGATGGATTTAACCCAGATCTTTTGACTGGGGGAGAATGTTTGCATTGTCAGCATTCAGTGGATTTGACTAATCTGTCTGAAACTGGAGTAACCAGATATTTAGTAGCCCATGGACTTCTGAAAAATGACAGTTCTGCCTTAAATGTGTTTGCAGTCAGTCATTTTTTTAGAAAATGTTTGTTACAAACGCAGTAATATCCTATTACAAACTGCTTCATGATCACTAATGAGCACGGTCAATACTCTAAATATTGTGTACTGTTTTTCATTAATGCAGATCCCTTTAGAGCTTAGATTTTAACTCATACTCTGCGTTCTTGTACCTAGTTTTATGATGTATGTAACATCGGCTCTTCCTGATTATGGCATTTTTCACATTGTAGTTTTAATCGATTTTATCTTAACAAGATTGTTTTTATCTTTGGAGATGAATGCGTACTTTTCATGAACATCACGACCCTACAGCAATCCATAAAATCATGAATTTTTATGTACTGTAATTTTTTTTATATTGATGCCATATGAGCATTTGTACTGTTTCTATGTATACTTTAATGGTTTTTCGACAACTGAATAAAGTATTTTACTACTCCTATTCCTACACTTTTAATAAAGTAAGCAAAGACAAGGTTTCCAATATTTTAAAAAAACAGCAAACGATTTTACAAAAAATACATATTTAGGTACTAGTTTCCAGCCCTAGCAGAAGAATGTTAAACATAACAAAACCAAATCGCCAGCAAACCCTTGCATTTCTGTCTTCCTCTTTCACTATATGAAGGCCCTTTTGGAATCCCACTCTGCAAGGTAGTCAGCCAGCTATTATCCCAAAATATTTTGGAATTCTATATTATTTCAATATTGTTTCGTGTACATTTCAACAGCACACTCCAATCTTTACACATGTATTTAAAACACATTATGTTTAAATCTCTCCTGAGTTGGGGTCAACTATAATCGGATGGTATTTGTTCTAGCAAAAGTCCACCTGTTGCTCCCACCCTATCTTGGATGTCCAAAAACGCGTTGCCGCGTGGCATATTTTATTTGTATTTAACCGTTAATGTTTTTCCGTTTTGTGTGTTGGATCTACTTTACCCATCGCCCATTGTTTTGACTGTTGGCATTGGTTCACTTGTTTGTTTAGCATTCATACGCCCCCGCCCCTCGCCACACACAAAAAATGTCCCTCGTGACGACTTTCTACTTTCGGTTTCTATTTTATGTTAATTGTGCGGTACGAGTGAGTCAGAGAGAGCAGCGAAGAAAGCCTACAGACACAACTAATTACCCTCGGCAAACTATTCTTATCTTGTATTCAATTAAAACTCTTTCCTGGCCCTTTTATGAAGGGAAGAGAGGACAGAGATTGGAAGGGAGAAAAAAAGCAGGAGGAGGGGGAGAGAGAGCACTGCCACTGGATGCAGCTCTGGCTGACAGAGAAGGCGGCGGCCGCCTCTCTTCCTCCTCCTCCTCCTCCTCTGGCAGTGTGTGGTTTGTGTTTATGCCAGGTCTGGTCAGTCCCCCTCGATGTCGTGTTCACCCAGGGGGAGGGGAAACTGCAGCCAGGAGGAGGGGATTGAGAGAGAGCGAGCGAGAGAGAGAGAGAGGGGAGGGAGAGACAGCCGCAAACCAACAAAAAAAAAGCCCTGAGATTTTTTTTTATCTTCCCAATCTGCACTACACAAAAAAGGAGAAAAAAAGCCCAAGGAGGAGCAATGTACTTGGGGAGACTGCAAGGACAACCTGTGCTGCTTTTTGGTTTGATTTCGTTTTTACGTTCTGGGATTTTTTGAGGGTGCTGTTTTCTGCCGTTGCCTCCTTTCCCCCCCCTCGTTCTCTGTTGTGTGTTTAACGGGAGCTAGAGGGGGAGGGAGCGAGCGAGTCAGGGAGGGGAGCCACTGGGCCAGGCATGCTGGACTAGGAAAGGCTGGGGATTCGAAAGGCCTGAACACTGGGTTATTGTGGTTGGGAGAGGTTACAGGGAGGAGGGTGGGTCGGTTCTAGATTCAATTTTTGCGTTATTTTTTTACAACGGGATGCAGACGAGTCAGCTGGGACACTGCGGCTTCCCTTTTCTCCCTCTGTAAATAAAGAAGGAAATGGTTTTTGCGATTCTGGAGTTTGTAGATAGCAGTCGAAGGGCACCTAACGTTTCTAGATTGCCAAATGTATTCTTGCTTGCCTAAAAATACAAATAGAATTGTGGTTATATTGTCATCAGTAATTTGGAAGATTGGTTATGAGCGGGTACTTTTGGAAGTAAAATAACGTTGTTTTTCAGGGATTTTAGCACGTTTTTTTTATTGGACCCAGGCATTTTCGTGAGTTAAAGTTTTCAGAAGTCCTTTGAGAATTCTGCCCCATTTTAGTGGTTTAAGCGTAAATATTTTAGCTGCAGGGCTTGGATATGTACATATGTATGTTTTATTAATTTATTTACTTGTAAAACACAGCTGTAGGCAACGCGTTTTGTATAAACATGCATACATCTATATAAAGGCATGTCGTTTATTTCTTGTTCAGTGTAAAACTGAGCATTAAGGCGATTCCTTAAACCGATATTTATGTTTTACCTTTGCTTTTCCCTTCCCAGCAATAAAGACCGCTCCTAAACAGTAAAGGTTACGTTGGGTTTGTGGTTTGTTGTTAAGAGCGTAGTATTCAAGAGCACCACTATTTCAGGCATCTATTTTTTAGTATAGGAGAGTAACTTTGAAATACACAGCACCCTCCCCTTTTTCGTACGGAGAAGGCAACTTATTTCTTTTTTTATTTCTGAATCCGTCTCATTTTATGCGGGAAAGTAAGAAACGGACCATGTTAACCCTAAAAATGAGAATGAACCTGCAGCTGCCAGGTTCATGAAACCTCATCTGCCCCGGAGAGCAAATGATTTTTGCCAGACTGTCTTATCCTTATACAGTACAATTTTGACAGTCAAACTGGATTTGGCATCAGAAGACGATCTTCAGGAATCATGAGTGTGAGACTGCCCCAGACTGTGTTAGACAGGTAATTACGAATTTACTTAAGTATTACACAAGCTGTATGATGATTCAGTTTTGTATATAATGTGTCGTGGTTATTTATTGTAAGTCAGCCAAAGAGAAAACATATATTTTGAGATGATTCGTCCAGCTCGAGGTACCATTTTTCAAAGACTAATAATATTGTATTAAATGCCAAAATTGTGTTCTTTGCAGATCTTCATAACCTGTATTTTTATGCTTCAATATAGCATGAATGTAAAATAGGAGGTGGTGTGCTATTAAAATTAAGCGATTTTGCCACTCAGGCGTCAAGCTCCTAATTTGCGGGCATTGCTCCTATTCATAGAACTTAACATTCTTTGAGTTCAGTCATTGTCAAATTGTAATCATTCCTTATCAAAATTGCCCATTGCTGACCACGTGACTATCTTCTAAAGAGTGGTTCTCTGGTTTAAGGCCTTCCATTCAAACAGAATTGGAAAGAGAATTTAGGGCAAGTTTGAGGACTCTTAATTGGGTCCATTTTTGTAGAATCATTCCATGGGTCATTGGTGTAGTTAAATGATGGTCTAAGATACTCTTTGATGTTTGTCATTTGAAGCTAGTTGTTTTGTTGGATTACACACTGGAAAGCTTGGAGCCATTAAAGTGTTGGTCAGGAATGTCTGCGTTGCTGAAACATTGTAGGTCATCATATAGAACCTCTATGAAATTTGTAAATCGGTGCACGTCTGACACCAATACTCCATACTCTGGCCACTGAATGATTGAGCTTAGATGGTTACATCTTTCTGCAGTGACGTAATGAGCACTAATCCACCTTGCATGTTTCGATGTTCACTTATTTGTTTACGGTGTGTTCTCACCATTGAGAGGTTGTTGATCAGAGTTCATATATATGTTGCTTTTTAAATTGTGCAGATGTATAGTTTTAACTTCACGTATAGCAAACGTTTTCAATGTATTACGTATGGACAATATGCTTCTTTCCTGTTTGTCAGGACAGTTGACATACTGGCAGTAAGGTACCACAGAGACAGCATGTTGTGATATAGAAAATCAAAGTGACAAAGTTTCAGCCTGTAGCCATAAGTTGTCTTAAGTACTAAAACAGGCATGCAAGAGGTCAGGTGTGATTGTTTTTAAGTTTTATGTGTTTTGCAAACACGTTGCACAGTACCTGAGTGTGAGGTTGATCTTAAGGCAGGCATCCAACAATATTCAGTCATTATTTTGCAATGCTCCTTTTACTTTGCCTGAACTATATTAATTGTGGTACCCCGCTAAAACCCTGATCATTGATGTTCTCTCTAAATACATTACTGTAGTTCCCAATCATTTTGTCAAAGTAGGCTTCATACCTTTGCAATGGTGTAATTTGGATAAATGGTGCCCGTGTATTGCTCATTGCGGTCACTTTCTTGTCAGGGGGGGGGAAAGGGGCATGCTGCAGGATCTGAGGCCAAGAACTCTACCTGCTTTAGGAGATATAGTTGGCATGTATTCGTAGCTACACTTTTTTCTGTTTAAGTTATGCATGTGGAGATGGCTGAATTTTCTGAATTAGGTCAACTTCTTAAAATTGTAGTGTTTCTTTGGATGTACGTTGTTACAACACAGGTTGTAACAACGCATACCTTTACCACGCGGCCGCTACGACTTGCGTTGGAGGGCGCGGATTTAGGATTTTTATAATTTTATATTCCAACACCAGTCCCCGTGGATACTAGGGAAGGTGTTGGAATATACATTTATAAAATTCCTTATCCTACAGCGCCCTCAAGCGCAAGTCGTGGTAACGTCTTGCGTTGTAACGGCCGCGTGGTAAAGGTACCGCGTAGTAAAAAATTTGTGGTAAACGTTGTTTACTGTTTCTTTGATCCATTTTATGCATGTTATGACAGGTTACAAAAAAGATCTACCTCTCATCCGTTTCCTACCTCTGCATACATTGATATTGGATGCTTCTATCATGTCGGAGGCCGAAGTAATTATCAACATATTGATGTACTTGGAAAACACAGTTGAGTGTGCATGAGGAGGTTGACCGAAAGTTAGTGAATTCCTATAATTGTGCAACTGAACATAAGGGAAACTTGACTTTGTGCTCACATCAGCTATCTCAACCGATTTGATAGGATCTATGAGGTGGCTGTAAGGGGAGAGAAGGTGGGCTGTGAGGGGAGAGAAGGTATTTGCTGGAGTAATTATTAGTTACTGCAGAACTGATTTGGATTTCAGGTTATTGTCTTTGGTCCCTGATGATTTTGTGTTTGGTTATTTGTTGAAGAGAACTGCTGCTTCACAATTGTAATTGATTCGCCATACAGCTGGATACACCCTTCAACGTTCAAGCTAGTCTTAGTCAACTTAAAACATGGTTATAAAAATAAAAAAAAACTTGGTTATGTCTCTTTTCCCTAGCCAAATCATCTGTCCCCTTTACCGTATGAGCTTTATGGATTGCTCATAATCTGATTATGTGCAGAAAACAAGGACCCCCTGAAATAATAGGTACAACAAGTCCTAGGTCAGGGAAAAACAGCGTGCTAAATAACAACCATGGCACTTGATTCAGGAATTCTACCTGATCAAATCAATAAAAATAAAGAAGAAAAGTGGAGGTCTGTACTCAAAATGTATTGTTAACTTTGTCTAAAAATAAGACATACAGGACATACGTAATAATGATCAGTTTACACAATTTCCAATTACTCATAAAAAAACATAAACCATCCTTATTATACAAAAAAATGAAAACGAATCACAATTTTAAATTTATTACAGCAATTAATTGAAATATTAAAAAGGTGGCATAACAAATGGTTCTCTACGCGCGTTTCGGCGACCAGCGCCTTCTTCTTGAGTAGCCACGTATCACACGTTCTTAGTCAAATTCTGTTTTTATTGGACGATCATGCGAAGGGATTCTAGTTTGATAGTGATGAAAAGGATAAACTGAATTTATATAAATGGACAGCTTCATGTATCTCTGTTGCAAAAAGTGTCTGTTCTTGGCACTCTCACAGATTCTGTCTGAACTTAGACAAGGAATCCTGCCTCGCTTCCCAGTGTGTATGATTAATAGCGTATTTGGTAGCTTCTCCAGTACTTAAAAATTAGTGAGCACGATGCATAAATTGTAGATGGGAGTTAATTCGACTGGGAGCAAGGCACACGAATGCTGCATCGCTGATAAAACGAGCTCGTTTTATCAGCGGTGCAGCATTCGTGTGACTTGCTCCCAGTCGAATTAACTCCAGAAGTAATCTTTTAGTATCGGACAGAATAAAAGAAATTTTTCCACATCAGGAAGATTTCCCATCTGCAATTTATGCATCGTGCTCACTAATTTTTAAGTACTGGAGAAGCTACCAAATACGCTATTAATCATACACACTGGGAAGCGAGGCAGGATTCCTTGTCTAAGTTCAGACAGAATCTGTGAGAGTGCCAAGAACAGACACTTTTTGCAACAGAGATACATGAAGCTGTCCATTTATATAAATTCAGTTTATCCTTTTCATCACTATCAAACTAGAATCCCTTCGCATGATCGTCCAATAAAAACAGAATTTGACTAAGAACGTGTGATACGTGGCTACTCAAGAAGAAGGCGGTGGTCGCCGAAACGCGCGTAGAGAACCATTTGTTATGCCACCTTTTTAATATTTCAATTAATTGCTGTAAAAAATTTTAAAATTGTGATTCGTTTTCATTTTTTTGTATAATAAGGATGTTTTATGTTTATGAGTAATTGGAAATTGTGTAAACTGATAATTATTACGTATGTCCTGTATGTCTTATTTTTAGACAAAGTTAACAATAAATTTTGAGTACAGACCTCCACTTTTCTTCTTTATTTTTATTGATTTGATCAGATAGAATTCCTGAATCAAGTGCCATGGTTGTTATTTAGCACGTTGCTCATAATCTGACCCATGCGTAAACTCCTATCTTCAAATTGACCGGAATTAGGAGTTTGCAGGTATTCATTGCAGCGGGTAAATATCGGAAGCGTTAAATAGCTCAAGCTTTGTTAAAGTTTGTCAGGTCGAACCTGACAAAATATACCAGGGTAAAACATACAGTATTTACCGTATCATGTGGACTTTGTTGTGATCAACACCAAAATCTTCATTTATTCCCCATGGATTTGTAATAGATGTTATTTATCACACCTGATAAATAATGTATCTTGTGGTATCGTTATTTATCAGGGTGATAAATAATGCCTTACTGCTTAATCAGGGCTTAAGAGTCTGCTAAGAGCTGTGGTGTAATGCAGCTTTTTTGTTGTTGTTGACATTTTTAAATCTTTAACAGGGCATGGAAATCCACTGATTGAGGAAATGATTAGGATTTGTATGTGCTGTGTCTTTGTTTCTTTATGAACATTAAGTCCAGGGCAGGGTTTTTTTTGTGGCTAGGAAAGGTGCATTGTGCTGGTGTCTAATATGAAGAATGTGAGGAATAAAGGGAGAGTATCTTCCTCTTGTTCCAACTGGGTATTAAAATCTGACACCATGGAGGGGCAACTGGCAGGCTTGAGTTTAGTTCTTGACAGTATGTCAGCCTGAGTCTGTGCAAGAGCAGTTTTGTTCTAAATTATGGCCCATACTACCTGGATGTATACTGGCAATATGCTTTTCGATTTTATTCGCCCAAGCCTGTGTGGGTGATATTGGAGAGATAGGGGAGTGGTGTCGTCAGTAGAAATGGTAGGCACTGTATAGGTGTTACTTTCCATCTTTGGTTGATAATCCAAAAATTGCATTTATGACCATACCATTTTTATACAGGGTGATGTGCTCACATGCTGATTATGGTTATCTGAGATAGTATTTTCCTAAAAGGAATTTGTATCCTTTGAGACCAAGAAGAAATAGAATAGTGCATCGTACCTGATGGGAATGTCCTTAGTTAAAAAAAAAAAAAAAGTTTACTTGAGCACAATTTGGTGCTATAGTGTTTGTCCCGGATCAAGGTTTTTTGTCCAGATTACTAGGTGGGTTTGATGGTGCCGCATCGCTCGAGGAGACTCTGCTGGGGGCTAATTGGTCTTCTTGCTGGACTCCACGTTCCAGGAGCCCTTGGTCCTGACGCCACCTGTGCTGCCTGAGCCCCTCCCACAGCCGATACTTCACTCCTCGCGGCACACCCTACGTGGGACGCGAGCGGGCGCGCTGGGCGAAGCCCGGGCCGGTTAGTGACCGGGCCGGACCCCCTCTCTGACATCTGCATTGTCAAGGTTAGTGATTAAAAGATTCTGGCATATTCCCCTAATATTATTGTTGGCTGCTTATGACTGGAGGTTGGTTGGTGGCTGTTTTTCAATTAGCGATGGCTAAAAGAGGAAGTAACTGGAGGAACTCCCTCACTGGCGGGTCAGTGGTGGGGACTTTGGATCAGTTTCTCATTAGAGCGACTTTGGTTTTGGAGCATGAAATAGAGATTACCGAACAACGCCTATCACTGGATCCCCTGCTATCTAAACGCTCATCTCTGGGTGTGTTAATGAATGCAAGGTCACCTGAACCAGCAAATGTTTTGGCCATTGCTCCATCGGCTTCCATAGAATGTGCTTGCCTGTCACCACCTGATGTTACGTAAATGGTGACTCCAGTGAACACCTCTATGACTACTCTTTATCCCTCGGAGTCTGCTACAGCACCTTTGCATATTGATAACACAATTAAAAAGCCTGTTAGTGCCTCGCAAACTCTTACTATGTCTGCCAGCAGTTTACTGCAAACAGGGTCCCAAACTAGAGAGACGGCTGTCAAGAGAAAGCGGGGCGGGGGTCCACAGAGAAATAAAAATGCCAAAATCCGAAAATCAATGAACAAAGGGGGGACAGTTCCAACAGAAGCAGAAATAATTCCAGAACAAACCCCTTTGTCCCACGTAGAGGCCATGATTGCACCAAATTTGGGTGATGCTCAACACTGCCAAACCGGAGTGGACTTTTGGGTTAGAATGGAGGAAGTATTGTCTAGATCGTTGTCTCCTCTTCTGGAAAGACTCTCTTCATTGGAGAAAAGGCTTTTACGTCATGAGACATTATACGCTTCTGACCACACTAATATTGTTAATTCAAGGTGGAGGTATGTTGGGTCCTCCGAGACTATAACAAAAGCATTGTGTATTCTTTCTGTCCCCCCCCCTAGCTCACCCTCCCCAGCTCAGTCAATTTTACCTTTGGCCGCCTGTAGCAGGAGTGCTGGCGCTTTGACAACTTTAGAACCAACCAGTATGTCATGTGCGGGGGTAAATAATACTGAGATTATGAATGGAGTGACCACGATTCAACCGGAGGGTGGTGTAGCATCTCTAACTGGCCATAGAGTAGAAACCCATGCTTCGCATATGAGTCCGTTGAACCGGGGTATTAAGAAGGCTGTTTTGCAAAATCTGGATTTAACCGCTGCTAAGACTCCGTATGTTGTTGTGCTTGTTCGAATTCCATCCTTGGGCCAGGACAGGGAGGAGTCTTCCTTTGGGCTTAAAAACAAATGCATTCACTGGCTGAACTATAACAGGCCACTTCTCCCGCAGGCTCATAATGAAATCTTATTTGCCCGCAGTCAACTGGGTAGGCCAAAGACCTAAAGACATAGAGGGTGATTGTATTTTGATTAATTTTAGGGACATGATGGTGGTAGAGCATATTTGTCATTGGAAGCCGACTCGAACCTCAACTTGGATCCACTCCCTTCCTTTACACTATTTCTATCCCCATCCCCTCTCCAGCCTTTAGCTAATGGAAGGAGTGGGTTACGGGAAAATTGGGTAGGAAGGGACTTGAGAGCGCAGGCAGGAAGTTTCTCTAAGGGGCATTTTTCCTATGACTCCACTCTACCAGTCATATTTCCTACTAGTAATAGTTTTAGTGTTCTTGACCAGGTTGATTGACAATCCATTAGAAGTAACTCTCCAACCCACAAGGTTCACTTGCTATGTCCCAATATCCCTGAGGAGGGGGTTGTGGTTCTTGAGCAACCACTAACGATAACTAGGGAAGTTGAATATAAGAAATTGTCTATGAGACTGATTGATCAAGGCTGTGTATTGTCGTGTGTGGTAAGGACCAGTTCTAGTGGGATCCATGGTATGAACTCGATCACCTTAAACCAGGTTCCAGAAGTTCGAGGCCAGCCGGCCAATAAGGTTTCAGCATGTGTTGTAGAGTTGGACAATGCTATGGCTGCAATAGATAACCTTAATGGGGTTGTCTGTCCTCAGTGTGAGGAAATTGCCGAAACTATAGTTTCTGACATTGAGGAAGCCCTGCCTGTGCAGTATGAGATAGGTGATTCTACTTCAGACCTCGAATGTAATAAGGTACCCATAGCACATGGATTAAAGATCCTTTCCTGGAACATTCCTGGCTTGAATGCCAAAATGGACCTTCCTGATTGGGGTGAATTTGTGGATATCCATGAGATTTGTCTCTACCAGGAAACATGGGCATCTAAGCCCATGCATAGAGTGGATTATGTCACATATTGTAAACATG
The DNA here is from genome assembly GCF_964261635.1 of Lissotriton helveticus. Classification (NCBI taxonomy): domain Eukaryota; kingdom Metazoa; phylum Chordata; class Amphibia; order Caudata; family Salamandridae; genus Lissotriton; species Lissotriton helveticus. The sequence goes on from NC_136073.1 coordinate 720,016,587, forward strand.
CAGTACAGGGTGCGAGGGGAAGGCCATTGGGTGGGCTGTGCACCTGGGTTGGTGTACACCTAGACTGCACAGTTAGGATGATTGAAACTAAATGCCCTGATATTCTCTGTATTATTCTCTCACTTTCTAATTTCCCAAAGGTGGCTATTATTAATTTTTTTTTTTTCAGAACAAAATTGTTATTGTTTTCTTGAGAGAGATTGCAAGTAAACCACAGTACTCCGAACACCGGAGGGGCTGTGAGCATATAATCAAAATGCACAGAATAGCAATCAATACAGTAGTTAAAAAGAAGCATAATTACTATAACTCTCCCACCCCCTACCCCGTAGTAACTACCCCCCCTTGCACGATGTCCTCACAGGTCCAAGAAAGAAAATCATTATGAAATTGGTAATGCATACTTTCCCTCACCCCGGTTCTCAAAGCATCTGTTCAGTATCTACATCCCGCTGTGCTGGCGGCTCCAGCCACAATCCCCTGTACCCCACCCATCTCTTCCATATTTTTTAGTGCTTCCTGTGGCAACCTCGTGCCTCAAACACTGGACGCTCCAGTCCCATACAGTAATCTAATCCCTTTTTCCACACTCCCACCGGGGGGCCCTAGGGTCCTTCCAGCCGCGGGCCACATCCCTCTTGGCCACGGTAAGGCCGAGGAGCAGTAAGTGTCGTTTATAAATGTTGCCACCCACTTGTTCCATTACATGGAGAAGGCCCAGCTGCAATGTACGGGGGAGCTTCCAGCCCAATACTTCATCTAAACAGTCCCAAACACTTGTCCAGAATCTCTCCAGTGCTCCACAAGACCATACCGGGCTATTATTAATGTTTACTCTCGTCCGGTTAGGTATGGTCAGACTTCGCAGGTGTTAGACCACCTTTCTTCTTTTCTTTCTACGTTACCGGATGGAGTTGTTCCCATTATCGGTGGGGACTTTAATTGCCACTATGAACCCTTGAATACTGCTTATGACTCTGTTACGAGTGATGAGGACCTGATGTGGGGAATTCCAGTGTGTAATCCCTACCCAGTAAGGTCTTGGACCCCTCTAGCTTTGGTACTGACCACCCTTACTCTTAGTTATTCATTGAGAGCATGTAATGGACGTGTATCTCCTGATAATCCAGGGAAAAACACCTTCGAGGGGATAGGTCATTCTTCTGCAATAGATTATATCCTGATTAACGTGGAGATGTGGCATATGATTGTAAATTTTATAGTATACCCATGTGCTGAAAGCGATCACAACCCGTTGGTTGTCACCTTGGAGTGGCACCACACGACAGAGGGTCAGGCTGTAACGACCTCCACTCTTCCTGTCTTGCTCTCTGTGGATGAAGGCTGAAGGATTCGTTGGGGCACCTTTTTGCAATCCCCAGAGGCGAAGGCGTCTCTGTATAATTCAATTTTACTCTTTTTAGTTAAGGCAAGTATACTCGTAGATAGTAATGGTGCCATCGATCAGTTAGAAGCGCTGGGGGAAAACCATGTGGCTATGGTCAATACCCTAGCTCCGTTCTTTTATAGTAAACTAAGCAGTACAAGAAACCCTAACAGAACTAATAATCTTTGGTACAATAGGGCATGTAAAGAGGCAAAGAAGGCCCTCCTGACTAATTTGCGATTGGGTGATAAAGTGCGAATTAGGGAGGCTAGAGCATTTAAATTTTTTATTTTATTTTAGAAGCAAAAGCAGATTGGGAAACTGACAGATGGCAGGTGATGTTGAAAGCCCTTGAAGATAAGGATACTAGAGGATTTTGGAATTTGGCAAAAATATGGAACAATCAATGGCAGGAATACCATCGAACCAAACCTCGGGGAGGAGGTGTGGCGTTCTCATTTTGAACCATTGTACTCCAAGACTCGAGTAGGAGCCATTCCGACGGGGCCGCTGACCATTGATCTTATCTCTGGCCCACAGGTAGATATACCCCCTTGTTCTTTGGCAGAGGTTACAGTGGCACTGTCGAAACTTCTCCCAAACAAGGCTCCTGGGTTGGATAGGATCCCTGGAGACCTGTTTAAATCTGAATCGGTGGTATGGGGTCCGTATCTGCAGGGCCTATTTAATGCAATTCTTCGCGGCCTGACACCACCGCAAACGTGGGCAGGTGCAGAGATTATTCCCATCCATAAAAAAGGCTCTCCCTTAGATCCGGCTAATTATAGGCCAGAGATCCTTATCGATGTAACCCAAAAGATCTTTGCTCGGGTCCTTCTGGGAAGACTGCAGAGTTGAATGGATGACAATAAAATACTACTTTGGAAGCGGGTTTTAGGTCCAAACCTCCACTATAGACCAGTTGTTTAGACTTCAATTAATCTACTGGAAAACGATATTGTTGGAGGGTGGTTCTATCTATCTAACGTTTGTGGATCTCAAATCCGCATTTGATATGGTAGATAGAGATCAACTGTGGGACCTTTTGCTTGAAATGGGGGCCCACTCTATCTCTGTCAACAGCTTTAACGCTTACATGAAGGTTAATTCGCTAAAATAAGATTTGGGAAAAGCGGGGAGCTTTCTGCGCCATTCCCGGTAGAGAAGGGAGTGAGACTAGGTTGTGTGCTTGCACCAACACTTTTCTCCCTCTTCCTAAATGGACTTATTAATGACCTTTTAGCTGTCAAAGACATAGACTCGCCCAAATTTGCTAACTGTAGAATTCCCGCACTAATATTTACGGATGACACGCTGCTCCTGTCTAAAACTCCTATGGGGATGCAGCGTCTGTTAGACGAATTTAGTGCGTTCTGTAAAAAAAGGAATTTGGAGGTTAATATTTCGGAAACAAAGTATATGGTCTTTCATGTAGATTCCACCAACTGCCCCCACCCTAAAATGGATTTAAGATCCCTTGAAAGGGTGCCCGTTTTTGATTACTTGGGTCTTACATTGAATGAGAGAATGGAATGGGGGCCACAGATTTCTAAGGCGAACCTAAAATTAATTCAAGCCAGTGGGGGAATTTTGAAAGTGCATAGTAGTTCTGCGGTTAAAGTTATTGGCCCACCAGCTGAAATATATAAGGTTCAGATAAGGGCTGCTTCCATATATGGTGCAGAACTTTGGGGCCACTGCTCAACTAATAGTTTGACTGTCACTGAACATTTTTTCCTAAGGAAAGTACCCCGTTAATCCCATTGAGGATGGACTTGGGAATTCGCCCCATCGCTGACCTGATCGCCTCCCGTCCACTACTCTATTGGCGTCGGTTATGGAGTACGCTGGAGTTGGTGGACTATAGAGAAGAACTGAAGTCGGTCATGTCAACCCTGGGGGCGGGTAAGATCCCCTGACTGTCATTCATTAGGGAAACTGCCTGTAAAATAGGGAGAAGTGACCTGTGGTTTGCCCCAGAGGAGACTTGCACTGCCATCTCCAAAAAATTCTCCCAAAAATTATTAACATCTGCCCTGAAGGAGTACTGACAACAATTTTCCAAACGACTGAGTCATCAAGTTTAACATCTAGATTTCTGGATGTTAAATCACATTATACTCTGGAGTCAGCTTTAGATATGATACAATTTCTTGGCTACAAGGGGTTCTATGTCCAATTCAGGCACGGGACGCTCCCCCTCTTTGCATTTAACAACAAGTGGGAGGGAGCTACTAAACAATTATGTCCCGGGTGCAACAAGAAAGAAGAGACGGAGATCCATGTGATCTTTTTTTTTTTTGTCGAGCTTACCACCTGCCTAGATCAAAATGGATTCTTCAACTCTGTAAGAATTTAGGAGTAAGGAACTACATCGAGGTTTATAGATGACTAAAGTATGAAACATACCCGGTTGTTGTAGTTGCCATAGCAAAATTCTTATTCGCTATGTGGTGCAAGCGTAGATGATTAGTGAAATGAATGGACTAGGAATTAGTGTGTGTTGCCCTCCTATTGGTGAACTTCCCGATATTAAAAGGTTTTAATTGACGTTGTAATTTTCTACCTTATATCCTAGCTTATTTTTTTTTTAAAGAAAACTTAAATTTATACTATTTTTAAGATGGTAGTTTTTAAAGCTGATTTTAAAGACTGTTATCTATTTGTTTCTCCCTAAAAGCCACCCAGGGTCAAATTTAAGTCAGGGAGATTTCTTTTTCTTCAAGGGTTGAAATGTGTATAAATAATTTCTGAAACTGATGACACCTTGTAAAAAGCCATCTTATGCCTTTTGTTAAAAGTATGTTATTTTTTATTGTGCTTTTATGGCAGTATTGCCGAAATAAAGTTTTTTGACTGACTGACTGGTATTTGAGGAAGTTGTGACTAGGCTGGGAGTGATAGAATTTCTGATGTATTGCCATGCACATCATTAAATCTTACCTTCTATGATGCTCTCTCTTTGATTTAGATCTGGTGGCCATAATAACATCACCCAAAAATTTTCATGGGATTTGAGTGTGAGAAGATTCAGCATGTGATAGCTGCAGTAAGCAGCAATGGGTTATTTTGCTATTCAGAAAGACAGTATGTTACTTTAAGTTTAAAAGGTGAGATCAGCATGACACCACCTTTGATTGACACTAGTTTTGTGTGTGAAATCATCATTGGTACAACATCAAACTGAGTGTGGAGAACTTACAAGAGCACAAATCAAACTTACTTTCAAAACGCAGTCTGCCTTTTTGCAAAATAAACAGCACTGCGGTTTCACATTTATAAGTAAAATACATATTAAGATGCAGATCAGCAGGAGTGTGTGAAGTTGTTTGGGAGCATAAATTACGTTTGGAAGGTAAAACATTATCTGCAAAACCAGCCATGGTGGAACATCATCAGGGCTGTTGAGAAACATGAAGGTTTCCCCCCTATCGTCTTCTTCCCACTCTTCTCTTTCCCTTCTCCTGGGGCCTACAGATACGTCAACTACCAAGAACTACCAAGATCAGTCAATCCTGCGGTGATGCCTATTGTAGCCACGAAGGCGCTTGTATCTCACCTGTATTGCCGCTTGCATTACCATTGTACTGTATTATAAAATGTCTTCAATAAAACTCATTGAAATAAAAAAAAATGCAACAGAGCAAAATCACTTTTTGTTTCAAATTACCCTTGATGCAACACCAACAGGAATGTGGGGGAACACTGGAAGGAATAAAAACACTTTTGGGTACAAGAATATACTAGACTCAACATCACTTACAGGCATAAAATCTTCCTTGGTGCAACATCGACACCAGAGTGAAAACAACTTACGGGAGTAAAAGTTATATTAAGATAAGCTGTGCAAACCTATCTGAGTGCAAACTCAGCAGCTGTGTTGAAACACTCCTCAGGGTAAACCCTCAGGTACCAAAGGGGTTTTCAGTGGGAGACCAACCGCTTTGCAACATCTCCAGGAACGGTGAGACACTTTTAGGAGCAAAAATCACATTTAGTTGCATTATTGCCGAGTCACTCTTGCAAAATGAGTTGGAGAGGCATCATTTAAGTGCAAAACCGCTAAGTACAGTCTGAAAACGTAATCAAATATCACATTAGGTATAAATGGTGTGCATCAGCAACATTACATTTGGTTGACCACACATTAAGGTGCAAAGTAAGGTACTATGTTACACCCTAAAGCTGTTTTGTCTCTTAAAGGAGACAAACTGTTTTAAGGTGTAAGATAAGCAGGCGTGTGTAAACACTTTTAGGAGCACGTTTTGTAGCCAGGAGGAAAATCTCCTTTGGGTTAAAAATCGCATTTGAGTGCAAAAATCACTTTTAGGTACACAATCATCCATGGTACATTAGCAGGAGTGTGGAGATACATTTAGTTGCAGAATTACACTTGGTGCAAACTTGTGAGGCTTGTGATATCTAATCTACTTTCACAATCACTAGGCACATCGGGGAAAATGTGGCAGCAGGATGTCACATAAGGTGTAACAGGTTGTGCAGAATTATGATATCACAGTTGTTTGGCAGCACTACGATGGGCAAAATAACTGCACGATTGTGGAAAATACTTAAGAGCACAACTCACAAAAAGGTGTGAAATCACTTTTAGGTGCCAAATTATCGTTGGTGCAATCTGCCCAGCATTGTAGTATGACCTTTGGGTGTAACTCCTATTAAAGTGCAAAGTGATTCTTGGAGTTGGGGGGGGGGGGGGGGGGGGGGGTGGACCTTTAGGAGCACAAATGAGCCTCCAGTGAACTGCATGGATGCATCACTTCACCTTCCATGTACTGCAATACGAAGTTCCCAAAAGGCAGGATGACTGATACACCTAATAGTCATTACACAGCCATGAGACTGAAATGCGCCTTTCATTTGGCTCAAAATCTGTAGCACACTCTCTCTAAGTCTGAAGAATTTTGACTCTGAGAAACTAGTGGCGTAAGAGGGCTGACCCTAAGCTGATCTTTGTGTATGTTTTTGGAATTGAAAACATGATCTCTTGTGCCTTATGATCACTTCAGCAGACTTTTTGTTGCCACCAGGCCGCTTGTTATTGTGCCAGCGGACTTCTTCGCGCTTCTGCCCGGCCCTAGCTGTGTACACCATGTCCTCAGGAGGTTTCTTCTAGATTCCAGTCAGCTGCAGTCCAGCCTTCTCCTTCTTTTTTTTTCTTCACAGCTGGAAACCGACAATGTAGACAAAACTACGACATTTGCTACAGCACGAAATATCGCATCACAACCTGGCCAGCTAAAAACTCAAAACGTCCTGTTGATTAGCATCCCTAGCCCTATGTTGCTGGTCACTTTTCCATCAGTACATAAATGCAACACAGGATGTACACACCTCTTTCCGCTCACCTTCTCAACAAAGGGAGGCACAAGGAGAGAAAACGCCAGCCTTAAGCTGAGGTAAAGCTCCCATATCTATGTAAACAATCACGAATAAAGTGACTTAAAATACTTGAATAGTTTTGGGATTTTGCAAGTCAGAGACCAAGGCAGTATCTAACAATCCAAAGAAGCTCACAGCAGAGGTGGTACATAACTTTTATGTAACTTGGAATGTTTTCTAAACCATGATAGAACAGGATAACTTATTCATTACATGTTCACAAATGCCGTTCTTCAAGCACTCCGAAAAACACACACTCTGAAACAAAAGGTTACCATGAATCCCATCATCTCTGGTGTAATGATGTGACCTCAAACTAGGTTTATTTTTAACCATCCCCGTCTACAGCTGCACAGTAAATGTAGAGTTACAAGCCGGAGAAATATTTTTAAAAATGGTAGAAAAGCAGCTGTGGATTTGTACTTTCAGCCTCTGCTTCGAACTCCTACACAGACTACAGAAAAAATGAGAAATATCTTCGGAGACATAATTGTGTAACTCAGGATGTCCTGTTTCTCATTCTGCAACACTGAGCGTGCTGAGTGAATCACAAAGAAGAGCTTAAAATTCCGATTTACTCTCACATTAGAGTAAATATCATCGACAGTAAGTTTCATCCAGACCTGTGTTACGATCCAAACTTTTTTGACTGTTCATGGAGTCTCTACTCGAGAAACAACTGCTTTATTTCTGCTGTGCAACCTAAACTGTTAGTAATAGCACTACGCTTACAATTGAGGTGTTTAACACCTTCGCTGCGGTGGCTATTCCGCCACAGTGCTAAGGGGGCGGGGGCGGCGCGCCCTTGCTGGTGACGGAACCGCTCCGTCACCAGCCTCGGTTGAGCTGTGCTCATGACGGAGCGGTTCCGTCATGGCCCCGCCCGCTCATTAGAACGCGCAGGCGCGAAATCAGCGCCGCGCAGGCGCGAAATCAGCGCCGTGCAGGCGCGTCGGGCGGGCCATGATGGAACCGCTCCGTCATCAGCACAGCGCCAACGCGGCTGATGACGGAGCGGTTCCGTCATCCGCATGGAAAAGGTTAAATGAAATGGGGCTGTTAATTGAAAACTCTTGACTCGTATATTTTCAGATTTAATCCGTGTATGGTGATGGGTCACTAGACATATCAAACGTGACGGGAGGAATGCTTGCAATAAGTCTAACCATTGGCAATCACTTGGGATAGAATTTCAACCTATCTTTCTTTTGCCCACCATGGTACCCAAGTTTGGAGCCATCCATATCAATCTTGACCCTGCTCCAATAGGAACTGTCCAGCCCCAACTGTCAGGCCAGGTCCTCCCCGAACTGGAACACCAGCAACCCAGGACCAACTTTCCCCAGATTGGGGTTCTTCGTTTGGGTGTGGCTTGGTTCCAGTGGCACAGTGAGCTAGGGCCTCCTGTCTGGACAAACCCTTTTCCACTCAGGGCGTAACATCAGACACACAAAAGGTGATGGGAGGAATACTTGCAATAAGCCCTAACCACTGGCAATAACTCTGGGTAGCACTTTAATCAATTGTTCTTCTGCTCACCATGCCATCTACATTTGGCCCTAGCCAGATGCACTGAGCCTTGACCCGGCTCCATTAGGAACAGTCCAGCATGAACTGCTAGGCCAGGTCTTCTCTGAACTGCAACACAAGCTACTGTAGACTTGGTTTCCCTGATCAGGGCTCTTTGGTCGTTGCAGTTTGGATCCAATGATCAAGGGACATTACATGATAAAATTGATGGAATGGGGAATGCTGGTCTTTCTGACTTTAGTCCAAACAATTGTTAGCAAAGTATTTGGAGGATGCTGTTAGCCATTCTTCTTTTAAAAAATAAAATGTATTTGTAAATTGCAGTGTGTTCAAAAACAACAGTGAGTATAATTTTAACAAGCATTTGCAATGCAATAGGTATCACAATTGCAAAATGTTGAGCTATTGCCATTGTAAAGGACAATGCCTCGGATTTATGTGTTTAAAAAAACCTGAAATAATGAAAGGCATTATCATTTACAATACCAATAGGTCAAAGTTTCTAAAATGCGAGACCTATTGCATTGCAAATGCTTGTTGTGTACAAGTGCCCTATGCTGCGCTTTCACTATAATAGAGGCCACAACCCTTTCTTTAGACGAGCCGTTTCTAAAGAAAGGTCGGTGGCCACTTTTAAAGTGAAAGCGCGCTATGAGGTGTTTTATTTTTGTAAAAGCTCACCGTGAAAGCGCGCCTGGTACGCTGAATGTTGTAGGGAAGCATGTCTTGCCTTCAGTAGGAGAAACCCATTAAAGAAAATAGTTCTTGCAGAATAAATAAGACCTACCATGTAATACCCGAAGTAGAAGGGCCAGTCCTCATGGGAGGTTATAAATGAAGAGAAGACGGTCCAAAGGAGGGACTAACAACTAACAAACTGCAACGGCCGAATTATCATGGCATATTCCAACATTACTGAAACTTCCTGGGCTGACTATCTTACTAAACACTACAATGATCAAAAACCAGAAACCATAATCTCTTCTGCTTTTTCAAGTCATGTTGCCATCAAACATTTAACACGGGTAGGAACAAATCAGCACCACCCAAGTTACGTGGGCAGTGAACCAACCAACTCGACGCAGCTGAAGACAACCCCCCCACCTAGTTCATACCTCCCATCAAGTGTAGAAGATGAGCAGAAAGAATCCCTGGCTGCAGCAATAAGTAAACAAATATCCAGAGGCAGATGGGCAGGAGCACCGGGCCCAAATGGCATCCCACCAATGCTATACAAACAGGATTCTGACTTTTGGGGCAACACACTAGCCCCCAGTTATGGGATATGCATTAAGAACTACCGCAATTCCTGAGTTATGGAGAGGCTCAATCATCAGTCCCATATACAAGCAAGGAACAAAATCTAATCCAAACAACTATCTTCTAATAGCCCTTATAGATACTGAGGATACATTATTTGCTGGGATTGTACTTAAATATTTGGTCAGCTGGTCCTCTAGAAACAGTATTATACCTACAACTCAAATAGGTTTCCGTCCAGGGCAAGCAACCATAACTAACATAATGGCCTTCACTATGCTCATGGACGCAGCGAAGCAAGGCAAATATTCCCTATACCTCTGTTTCATATGCTACTCGGCCGCCTTTAATCACGTTGACCGTGCAAAGCTTTGGCAAAAGCTGAAAGAATGGGGGATACCATCACCCCTCCTAGACCAACTTATACAGCTGCACACAAACACATGGATTAGAATCAAACTAGGCACTGGGAAGCATCTCTCAAGCAGAATCGCCACCACAAAGGGGTTAAAGCAAGGATGTGTTTTGGTCCCTTTGTTGTTTAGCCTATTCCTGGCGGATCTACCAGCAGAATTGGACATCTGTTCCTCACATGCCCGAAGCTAAGTGGCATGACATTGACAAACCTACTTTACGCTGACGACTTAGTGCTGATTAGCAGAAAACCAATAGGACTCCAGCACCTTCTAGATTCTACCTATAAATTCTCCTAACGGAATGCTTTAAATACAAACTTCGCAAGAAGACAAAACCTAGCTGGTACTTGGCCGGCAAACGCCTAGACCTAGTAACAAACTATAAATACCTGAGTGTGTTTTTAGAGCAAAACAACTCTTTTAAGCCACAGCTGGAATCCTTACAAAGGAAGGGAGTTATGACCATCTTGGCATTAAAACCCCCGAAGAAATTGCTGCAGGACCTAACACTTGATCCCTTTCTGAAAGTCCTGCGAGCCAAATTGCAGCCAACAATCACTTATGGGAGTGAATCTTTGACTGGAAGAGAAGCAGCTACTTTTGACAGCATAATCGCAACCTCCTACTGAGCAATATTCCAGCTCCCTAAATACGTCTCACCCGCTGAAATAAGGCTGGAATTTGGCCTCCAGAACCAGGTAACAGTAAGGAAAGGAGCCTTCGTAAAAAGCTGGTACAAAATCAGAGCAGCTGACATAGGGTCCTTGAATAACCAGCTCTGGCTTGAGATGTCCCGCACTGGAAAACTGGCAGCTAATGTGTATCTTCAAGAATCTTTGCAGACTTTAGGTCTGATAGATGCCTGGGACACCCCAATGGGCCACTCTGTTTTAAAAGAACACTAGAAACTAAGTTAACAATACTCCTATCGAGAGGAGGAGCCTAGCTCGCGACCGAGATGGCCGCGCTTTAGCTCGGCTCCGTTCGCCCGCCTGTGTTTTTCACATTTATCCTGCATTTATCCTGCCCCGGGAAGCCCTCCTTGCTGTGTGGTACTACTACGACGCACTGCAGGCACTTACCACTTGTTCCGGTTGTCCTGGCTGCTGTGGGTCCGGTGCAGTGCCCCCGACCATTCCCGGGACTCGAGAGCGGACTGGCCTGGTTCTTCGTCCCGGCTCCTGGGCCGGATGCAGCCTGCGGGCTTGCCCTTCGGGGCGCGCTGGAGGTGATCGGAGGGCCGCTGTTCGTGTGAGCCGGAGGTTCCTGGCTGAGAGACTCCTGTGTGGCGGCAGCCTTGGATGGTGACGCTGCCCTTCATTATTGGGGTTCCTCGTGTGTTCAGCTTCCTCCCCCTTTGTTCTCCGGTCCGGCCATTTTGTTCTTTGCCGCCCGGACTCGGAGAACGGGACTGGCGACATTGGGGGGCCGGCGAATCCCCTTCTTCTGGTGGCCCCCCTTCCTGTCCGGGGTGTTCTTCTGCCTGTCGGCGGGACTTCATCTGCTTGACTGCCGCCCCGGCGGAGGTTGTTGGCCGCGCGGCCTGTTCGGGCTCTCGGGATGGCGACCAACCCCATTTGTTTGGGCCGGGCCCGGACGAGCACTGGGGGCCCGCCGCAAGGCCCGGGTGTCGGATACTGTGAAGGTTTTCCTGCACTTAAGGGGATCTTAAACATCCTGCTATCCTGGCGGCTCTCGGTGGCCGCGCCACTCCTGGTTCTGGAGACGGTTCCTCACTGCGGGCCTCCCGGGCCCCCACGACCGGATGAGGCATTGATATCGCGGGGTGTGGCTGGTACTCTCCTTGCGGACTCGGCCCCGGCTGCCGCCCCGGAGGTGCGCAACCTGATGGCGCCTTCTCCTCCTGTGCTGCCTCCTCTGCCCTTGGCCCGGGAGCTGGATTTTGTTTTGCCGGACTTTCATGATTCTCCTGGTCCCTCTCAATCACCACTGCCCGATGACGTCTCCTGTGCCGGCCCGGATGGGTCGGTTTTTATGGATATATCCTTGGAACTGTGCCTGCATCGTTTGCTACATTCTGTGATTTTCCTGGATCTTCCGTGCTTTTCTTCCTGTGACTTTTTTGGACTGCCGTTGGACTCTCCTGCTGCCTGCCTTCTGTTCTTTCTGGCAGGGTCCTCGTTGGATCGGACCCTTACTGCTTTGGATAAAAAGGGTCAGGGCTGATGAAAACTGACTCTTATATGTGGTAGCTCATGAACGGTTTGGATGATCTCCGTGTCCTGATATGGTTCTGTGTAACTGGTTAGTGCTCCTGGACTTTGGCCTGATCCTCTTTGGCTTCCCGAGGACTTGGACCTTTAACCCGGGCGGGTGGATGGGTGCGTTTACTCCTGTCTTTGGCCCTCCCCCGTGTATATGTTTGTATGTCTTTACTCCCTTCTTTCCTTCCCTTCCTTCCCCCCCTTTTTTTGTCTTTTAACTCCAACTTTTCTTGCTCCACTATATTTCGGGTTCTACTTAGGGCGACAGGCACGCTGCGGGGGGGGTAGGCCGTAGCCTTCTGCAGGGGTGCAGGGTGGGCTTAGGGGTGGGTGGGGGGGGTCTGTTTGTGTCGGGGGGGTCTTTTTCCCCCCTTCTTTTCCCCTTTTTTTGTTCTATGGCTCTTGTGTATTCACTTTTTCGGGACTCTGTCACCTCGTATCTCCCCCGGGGGTTTTCTGTCCTTCTTCCGGTGTGTGGCTGATTGTGGTTCGCTGCCTATTCTGGTATCGTGTTTCTGTTACATCGCATGCCGGTTTTATTGTCCTGTTTTTCCCCCTGGGGGTGCATGGTCTGGCGGGTGTTCCTTTTGTTGTCTTTTTCTCCCTCTTTCCCTTCCTCCTTTATGGAGGTCCCCTTTTTCCGTTGGGGTGCGTATTGCATAGTCTTTGTGATGGGGCTTTTTGACCACGTCTTCTCTGTTCGGGTAGGGGCGGAGGTGAGTGAGCGCGATTGACTGTTGCCACTGTCGATATTTGATGGTCTGATTCTGTTTCTGTCCTTTGCTAGATTTGATTATATGGCTTCATTTTCTTACGTTGTGTTTATAAAATGGCGGCTTGCCGCGGTCCCTCCCTTGTACTCTCATATACGGCCCGTTATTCCTTTGGTCCCCTCCCCGTGCTAGAAAATTAACCTTTATTGTCCTGCTCTTGCTGAACGCTCGATGGTTTTTGTTGCTTCACCAGTGCTCCTGATGTTCTATCCTGTGCATATCTTCTTTTTGTATGCTGGTTATTTGACCATTCTGTTCTGGCCAGCCCGTGGGGTTGTAGGCCAGTATTTGTGAGCTTTCATTGTTCAATAAAGGTTTAAAAAAAAAAAAAAAAAACAATACTCCTATCCGCCATAAAGGACAAGAAAGAGGTATCCAAAAGAGCTCATGAATGGGTTGTGCTCAATAATTATGATGTCCTCAAACCTCAACCCTATCTCAAGGTCGGTACAAAGCTTGTGACTAAGGAAAAATTCCTAAGACTTTGCTTGGGAGTTGGTCCAATCAATCCGTTTTTACCACCATGGGAAAGAAGAGGTGGTGATCAGCCGTGCCGTCTGTGTGCTAGTTACACTGAGACTGATTCATATCTTATATATATGTAAGAAGCTAAAGGACATACAGAAAACTCTGTTAAAACCATTGTTTAATCAGCATGGAGTAAGGTCCTGTAGGCAGCCGGTGATGCTGTGCTTTAATCTAGCTTTAGTACAGCTAAACTGTCACCTTACAAAATATTTTTACCAAACAGCTTTGAGACTGAAAAAATCAACTGTCACCAGCTAAGATCCACCCTAGACTGCTGTAATTGCTGCCCCGGACCACTTTGGCGAATTAAATAGAACGTTTTAATACAATTGACTTTTAACAGTCTAGTAAAACTGTGCCAGTGGTGTTACTACCTTTTATTAAGATTAATTTACGTCTTTTTATCCACAAAACAAATGCATTTTAAACTTTGTAACTTTTTTTATTAGTGTTAAATGTCTCAATTTTATTGTCAATGTACAGTATGCAATGGTTTTAATTAATCACGCATAATAAAACTTACTTACAAAAAAAACAACAACAAAAAATGTTGCAGGAAAGCATGTCGCGCCTTCAGTAGGAGAAACCCATTAAAGAAAATAGTACTTGCAGATTAAATAAGTCCTACCATGTAATACCCGAAGTAAAAAGGCCAGTCCTCATGGGAGGTTACAAATGAAGACAAGACGGTACAACGGAGGGACTAACAAGCTTATCAAAGAATCAGAAGCCAGCCTTTACGAAGGACAGTGACAGAAGCCAATGACAAATATGGGTGGATAGTGAACTGGGCTTCAAGTCCATGCTCCAATCCAGCATGCTTCGCAGAGCAGCGCATGCGCTGCTCTGGCTCGACCTAAAAAGTGATCTAAGAGTGAGTCACCAGGTTTTTAGATTGTTTTTAGATCTCGCAGACCTAGTGCTGGAGCGTGCATACGCTCCTCGATCTGCGAGGCTTATTGTCATCAGTACGCTTTCCGAAGGGGACTTGAGGCCTCGCCCATCTTTTTGATTGGGTGGCGTCATCCTCCATGCTAAACGCTGGCTTCCGATTTTAAAAGGATGCTTCTTAGTCCCTTCTTGTTACCGCCCTTTTTCCTTTTCGCCCCGCCCACCTTGACTGGATCTTTTACTGGCAGCGTGACACGGTGTGTTTCATAATTACTGGGTAGGCACTTTTTTTTTTTTTTTTTTTAACTATTGACTGTCATGTGGGTTGTGCGTTCAGCATTGTGTTACGTTTAACTAATAATGATTGTTATAAGTTTATTGCGGCTTGGGCTTGTGCCTATACTTATGCACTGAAGTTAAGAACACGTACTGGTAGGCATTTTTTGCTATTGGCTCAAATCATTGCTGCTTTCTCACGCCATCATACCAGCGTGAGGTATTTTGCAATATTCCCCGTCCAATTTCTTTGATGAATCGTATTTTGCTGTCCAGAGTATGGAAGAAGAAATCGAGAAAGTTGAAACTGTTTAAATGACTGAGGTTTGACAAACTTCTCATTTCCTTCCGTAACTGAGTGAGTTTTCTTTGCTTTTCGCTTTATATGGGAAGCTGCACTGAAATCTCACGAAGGTCAGATCATTATTTATTGAAGGACAACATAACGTGAATCTTTGAATAGTCTGAAAACAAGTCCCAGAAGGCACTGTGGAGGTCAGGCCAGGAGGCGGCGAGAGGGTCAGGAGGAGGCAGCAGCCGACAAGCACAGTTAGGGCAAAGGCCACAGACCTCTGTATACTCCATGCAGTATCTTCAGTCAAACTCGTCTCTCCTGACCCCCAAAATGGTCTTCGTAATTCAGATTTCTGTAACCACGAGTAAAACGTCCTTACTGTAGTAAATTGGGCAATCAAATTAAAAAGAATCTCTGGATGGAACATGACACTTGTCGGATCGGAGCGGAAATATGTTAATTAATGTAAAGCTGAAGTGCTGTGGGAGGTAAAGCGCGCCTTGTGATCTACTGCAGGTAGGGCTGGTCTTTGCTCCAATAGCATCCCGGGTGAAATTAAATTGGGCACTCTTCATGCACCTCATCCCATTCCCTCTCCACTATCCCCAAGAGTTGCTGTTAGGCCCAGTGTTTAATTTGTTAGAAAACATAAGCGCAATTGGCCAAAACCTTTCTAATGAGGCCATGGCCCAGTTTTACCAAAGTGCACACTTATGCTTTTAAAAGATGCATGAAACCAGTAGCACGAGTGAAGCTGCCAATTCAGGGCCAGTACCTATTTAGTTGCATTATTTTTAGGTCAAGCCTCAACAGAGCTGCTTATGGCAAAGCATAGTTATCCAGCGGGCTACCAACCTGTGAAAATCTATCACTATACATTCATCTGGGCCCATGTACACATTCATTCATATAGGCTGGCTAACAGCACTGGGGGGTGGGGAGGTCCTTGTTTATAAATGTTTTAATTTAATATAGATCCGTTAACTATCATTGCTCTAATCAGTCAATGGATCTATATAGTTGAATAGTAATTGATGATATGACATAAGTTCATTTATCTTTACCTATTAAAAATGACCACAGACTCGGGAAAGTTTTAAATGTTTATCTACTTAATATATGAGCAAAACAAATTCTAGTGTTAACTCCATCTTTCCGAGGCAGTAAGATCTTTACCAAAATTTGTATTCTATTCAACGTGATTATCCCAACAACAGTGCCTCAGGAAAAAGAGGATAGAGAGAGAAGTACATTGACACAATACACGCAGATATATTTACCTAGGATGGTGTGAACATCAGGTCCCTCAGGCTGAGCGTTTAATGGCTCCTCTGTGAAAAGACAGGTGACAGGGATTTCAGGACAGGATTCAGGACAGGATAGATGACATTTTCTGGATTCGACGCCTGCATGTCACCCCTCTCTGACACTAACTTCCTCCTCAATTCTTCCGCGATCTTCTTTTAATTCTATCACCTCCTCGAGTCTTCCGTGATCTGCTTCTGATTTATCTCGCTTTAAAATTTCTAAGTCTGCTTCTTCAGGTATTTGATCAGCATTCGGACAGCATTTCTGTCTCTCAGCGTTCTTGATACGACTGCCACACCGTTCAATCTAAACTACCTCAATTATACTTTCCTAATGGCATGTACCACCCCTAAATGTTTCAACTTTATGAAATCCCTACTTCTGATTGGACAAGCTAAGGGGATGATCATCGCACCATGCTTAGTTTTTAAATAATTTTCTTTAGTTCATTGTTTTAAGTTCCCGCCCATTAATTTTTCTCTCAAGCTTTATTTCCCACCCATATTTCAAAACTTTATCAACAAAAATGTATACAATTTTCAGTTGTCCATTGATTCTTCAGGATATTCAGCTGGTTCCCAGGATATGTAACAAGAACGTCCTTGGACGAGTTTCAAGCTTTTACATCACTGTTTCGGACTTGCCATCATTACGCATGCGTGAAGATCCACGTGGGTTGCAAGCTTTTAGCATCACTCGGAGGCCCAAATACGAACTAATAGAGAGGTCAAAAGAGAAAGTATTAATTTCAAAATAAAATGATTTCCCTGTATACCACCTATCTGTACTTTAATCCCATTTACTTACAAAGACTCTTCAAGCATTAGCATTTAGTATATAACTTTTTAGATTCAGCAAAGCATATGCTTAGCACGTGAGTTTCCAAGTGGCCATTTTAGATGCATTTGCGCAGAAGCAAAGTTTTCACTCTAAGCGTAAAGACATTATTCTGCATAGGTGCAGCCAATGCATACGCAATAGATTTTCCCACGTTAGCAGCCATTTTAAGTCACATTTGGGTTACTTGTTAGTAGAACACATAGGCAAGGTTCCCCTATTTGTAAAATATTGAAATGTGGTGCACATTAGTATAACATTACATTATTAATAGTTCATTACGGGTTTATATGAAAGGATTGCGTCCGAGCAAGTCTCTTTTATACGAATCCTTGCTCCATCAGTAGCCTCCGTGGCAGAGCCAGGACTTTGTTTGCATTACTTTTACTAGAATGCTGAAAATGAAATAAAACCAGTTCCTCATGAATATTGGCAACATCGGCTTCCTTTACACATTAACAATGTGTCGTGAGTGGCAGGAGAGACATCCGTGATGTCGTGGTCCGCTGGAGAGCATCTCACTCCAGAATGTGCAGGAGGCAGAGAGGGGTGAAGGGATGGGAGAGCAGGTGTGGCTTTTGGAGAGCACGGGCTTCAAACCAAGCTAATCCCTGACAAAGGGGTGAGATAAACAAAGGCGTAAATCTGAAAACCAAGCAGAACATCAGGGACCTTACCGCCCCTCTTCTCCCCAGTGCTTTTTGAACCACTTAACAACACGTTTGCGGAAACAATATGTGTGTTATTTCATCCTGAATTTAATTTTTGTGAAAGCATGCCAGATGCACCCCTGGAGCGTCTTTAAAAAAAAGAACTGCAAACGGCAATGATGCGGTTGCCTGCACATAGCTGGGGCAAGCTTTAACCCGTTCGGTGCTGATGACGGCTCCCGGTCGTCATAAGTTACGGTGGGCGTGTGCTGATGACGGCTGGGAGCCGTCATGACCACGCCCGCGATCGGAATGTGCCGCACAGGCGCAGAATTCCGGCCGCAGCCAGGGGGTTAAAGACTGTTGAGCCCTGGGGCTCTCTTCTTCCATGACTAGCGAGGGGTGACCATGGTTGTACTAGGACAGAAAATAGGCTCTGGCATCAAAATAAAAATGGCCCACATTAGTAATTTCAATAGCTAAAAGGTGGACCATGTTTGAAAATTGGTGCAGTTTTTAACTTGTAAAGACACACTGTATAGGTATTTTTCTATGTATGGAAGACTGCGTGGATTTGAGCTTGCTGCAGGCCGTATTTATTTTACTAACATTGAAACCAGCAGGAAAAACTGGCCCAGTAGACCATAAAACAGGCCCACTAATGGCTTAAAAAAACGGGCCACACACTGATTTGTCAGACCCGCCCATTGGGCAATGCCTGATCACCATGTAGGCCATCCTGATCCCGGGGTTGCCAAGCTACGTTCTTAGCATCTGCTTCCACAAGCTGTGATGCAACCGTGAGAGGCACTCACTCTTGAGCAGTGTAGAAAATGACCATCTTGTGCAACAAGCTAGAGCTCTGTATAAGTGTGCTTCACCCACTTCTTTCTGACCCTCTACCCCTGTCTTTCTCCTTACTCCTCTTTATCTTCTCTACTCTTCTTGCTTCCCTTCCAGGCCTAAGCATCTTACCTCAGTGTCTATCTACTGCTCTCTCCCTACTCCCTTGGTAGGCAAAAGATGTTATCATTTACAATTCCAATAACTCTAACTCGAGACCTATTGCGTTTCCAATGCTTGTTTTATTTTTTAATCTGATGAGTGTGTTTGAACCATAGTCACAGTGGCAAGGAATTCCTCTTGTGTGGACCATGTGGTATGACCGGTGCATTGGTGTAGGTGGAAGAAAGGAAATTATCTAAATGTGCCTTACTTTGTATTTCTCTATACTTCATACCTTCAGCCCAAATACTGTGCCTAGTAAGTGTCTGATTTGCTTTGCACACATCAACTAAACGTATGCTTGAATTGTTAGTGGAGATAAGTTCTCTCACAATCGCCAATTTCACCAAGGACTTTATTACCCTGGTTATTACCACTGGTTTGCTTTTGATCAGAGCACTTCTTGGCCCTGCTTTTTGTTCAGTGCCAGGTGTGAACGTGTCTTCTTATTCACTAGTCCTCTTCTTTCCTTCCCAAGACTTCACTCTAATTTGAGCCCTGGACCAAGTGACCTACCTGTGCCTACACAGATGGGACTCTGGGAGGACATGACACCCAGCCTCCTTTTTCCAGTAAGGAAGATTGAGGTCATCCGATAGTTCTTGATGACTTCCACCACATGGTGCAGTCAATCTTGGGGTATTGGATGTGCAGCATTCGTGGGTTTACCTTTTGTGTCATGGAATAAAGCCATCTGAAGAGTGGTGTTGACGTTTAGATATTACTGGATGTATTACACATTGCAGGTATTTAGTCCACAGAGACATTAGTTATTTTTACATGGATAGCTTGGATGGGCTCACCATTAAAGGTGATATAATTTTTTTTCTGCTCTGTCTCTATTGCGAGTGGCCATTTTACTAATACGCACATGCACACAGACATTTGTTGTGTGCCTGATCAACAACACCTTGAGTGCTGTCACAGTTGCACACAGTACAAATGTTTTAGCTTATGTCACATTGCATTCAAGATACAAAGCAGCATATAACCCCATGTTTTATGTTGTGATTTTTTAAGAGGTAGAATGTTTTCTCTGTTCGCCTTCATTTTGCGTTTTGTTTTCCATTTATTCCACAATGATGTGCCTTTGGGTAGAGCAGGTTTTCTGTAGATCAATTTACACCTCCAAAGACCTGATCTGCAGACCACTGTCATGTGTAACCATTCAGGACTCCTCCTAAGATGAGTGGCTGCTAGAAGTCTGCTCCAAGGAATGAACATACTGAGCCCAATAGCTTCGACATTGACACATTCCGACTGTGATAGTTTGTCTGAGCTTTGACAAATGTGGCATAATTTCATTATGTTTACATCCATGATTTCTAGATTTGGAAACTAAAGGATCTTTTATGTTTCATGTAATGAATATCCTCCTCCATTCCCACTTTTGCTGTCACATGGCATTAATGGCCTGCTTGTCCAATCCCTTATATATGACAAGGGTCCTGTAAAGCATGACCCCAAGGACCTCATTCTATTACTGGAGTAAGTTTAATTCATAGTCCAATCCAAGAGCACATCGCTTGGTATCTTTGAGGTGTCTACGTCTTGGTACCCCATCTCGTGTTGCATTTCTCCTATTATGATGCCTTACTTAACATATTCTCTGCAGTAATTTCTAATTAAATGTTTTTATTGTTTGTTGTATGAAGTAAAGGTACTCTAACCATAAAGTAGCACATGCATGTCGATTTAATGGACAGTGTTGTATTTCTTGCTTGTTTTCTGAAATATTTTGAGTCGAATTAAAGTAATTGCTCCTGGCCCCTCTTGATGAGGGGTGAAATTCTTACTTTCGGTTTGCCATAGATGGTCAACGTTTAGCTTACAGGAATATATGGAAATGTTTACAGGGCAACCTTGCAACCAAATTACATTCTGAGATTGCGAGAAATCAAGTTCCACCTCTTTTGGACATTTTTAGGTCTCGCCAGAGCCAGCGCATCCGCTAAACTAGCGAGACATTTAGTAAGCGGGTTTTTAAAGTGCTGCCAAAGGCAGCCACCAGCTTACCCTTACGCGCGCTTGTGCGCGCCTCACTCCTCCTCCTCCTCCTCCAATGTTAACTTGCAGCGCGAGGTGCATGCCCTTGTCTTTTCTTGTTTTTTTTACTTTTGCCGGCGTGCGCACCACTTGCATGCTTTTTCTTTCTTTCACGCATGCGCACACAGCACCCGGGCTTGTTTTTGGTAGTCTAAGAGCTGCATGCCCGGATAGTGGTGGAGCCTATGAATGAAGACTTCTGCTGTTGTCTTTTGAAGGTGAGAGATAGCAGTGTTGGGTTATTAGTGTTTTGGGGTTGGATGTGTCACAATTATTCTGTGGGAGGGGCATAGCTACTGGCAAGGCTTCGTGCATCTTGGGGGTCTTGCTACTTGTTAGTGTTTGAGCCTGCTGTGTATTTAAAGAAGGTGCCCGCTCCTGAAAATGTGATCTGCAAACAACGGTAAAAGCCTTTCCGCTGTGGATCTATAAGTCTTTGATTTGAAACCTCACTCCGACTTTCACTTTTGCATTCCGTAGAAATTTGGAATAAAGGATAAAAAGATTATTACAGGCAAACAAACGTCAGTTATTCAGGTTTGAGATCCGGGCAGGTGTTTTTGAGTTTAAACGTGACATTCTAATGATAAATGCAGGTACGTGAGGCTCACCCAGTAAAGCTGTCAAGATTGCTCAGGAGTAAGGTTGCCTTTCTTGGCGTATAACTCACCACAGAAGTGCGACTCGTTAGGTGTCTTCCTGCAAGACAGTAGCAGTTTGGAGCATCAGTACGCCCACTAATTATGTTACTTTTGAACATAGTTAGAACCCCCCGTTCCTTTTGATTTGACTTAAACATTTTTCTCTGTTTATTGTACACGTTTTAATAGTTCAAAAGGAAGCACCCGTGTAACACTTACACAGAGCGCAGCCACTTCGTGAGGTGGTTATCCTATTAATATATTTGGTCTCCAAAATTCAGATGGTTTTAGAATAAAAGCAGTGCACTCCTGTGTCCCCAATACTCCGGTTTTAAGACATGTAAATAACACAGAAAAATACTAATTTGATGATATACTGGAAACACAAAAGTAGTGATTGTATTGCTTTTTTATGATTCATGCTTTTTTAAGCTACAAAAAACGTAAGCAAGCGAAACTGCACTGCATTCATGTTCTCGTTTTGTGAACAGATCTCAGGATCTCGGTCTGTAGTGCTCTGTGATTGTGGCATTATAATAGTTAGCGTAAATGGGTACATGGGCAATCACTTGCATAGCTGCTAGTTTTGTTGTAATGAGTGACCAGTTAACACAGATTTGTTTTTGTTTTTTTACTTTGTTTTATTGAGTTTCTCATAAGAACAGAGCATAAACAGGCAGTACTGAATTCAAACAACATATTAGTATCAATAGAAATACCACTTCCATACACCGAGGCAATGTCCTGAAAATGGAGGCAAACATTTTGTTACAAGTGAGAGGTGAGGTGACAGAAGACATTAGTTAAAAACTGTTTGAAATTGAGTTCAAGACAGCGACCAGATATACAATAAAAAGATATAAAGATGTTCACCTTAACTCAGATTTAAAATTACTCGGTCAGTTTGGCTGTGGGCACTATATAAATCTGAAAAAGTTCAAACGGTTGTGGAGAAGCTTTGTCATATTCTAAGATTAGACGTCTTATTTTGCATTCTCCACAGGGAATTGAAAGATATGGTGAAAATATGAGCTTGTTTAGAAACATTTTTTCACGCATTTTCGTTAGGTACTTGGGCAAAGATTGGTTGCTGGCCTGTATTGCTGTTGGTCTTTAATGAGTATTTTGTGTAAGACCGAAAGTTATTAATTTTAAAGAAATTGTGACACTGACGAAGCTGTGGGGCAAATTAAACTAGCATTGGCATACCCAATAGGTCTTGCTTTTGGGACCTTATAAGTATTTAGTTATGCAGCAAAATATCCTTGGTGCAACAACATCAACTGTTGCATGGCTAAACACTTATAAGGTCCCAAAAGCGAGATCTATTGGCTATGCCAATGCATGTGTGATGTTGCCTTGTTTCCCCAACTCTATACCTGGTTAATGCACCTGACCGAAGCGTGCCATTTTGAGAAATGTGATGTCTCCTGTTGCAGTGCCTTCCGCATCTCTCCAAATGCTTCAGCCGCATTGCGCTCTTTTAAATTCCTTTGTCAAAAGGCATGATGAAAGAATGTCTGCCCTTTCTGCCCTTTCTTGTCTTACTTGTATTTCATAGGGTACTGGATGAGTCTAGCACATTTTAGGGCCGCACACACTTTCTGTAGTGTGCTGACATGCTCGTCTTTTGTTCTATCAAAGGCTAGCATGTTGGCAATGTAAATGAAGCAGGTTTTATTCTCTCGCAATTATTGTTCTGCTTGCTTCTTCTGATATTGTAGTAGCAGATGAGATGCCAAAATTGAGTTCCTTTTACCAATACAACGTCAGGTGGTTTGAGAACTTGGTGCTGTTGCATGCTCTCTCTCTTCCCTCTCCCTTCTTTTCCACATTTCGTTGCAGTTCTGTATGTATAGGTTACTTCTGTTCAGGAAATCCATTATTTTAGTGAGTAGGCTGGCCCAATTAGGCCATGAATTAGAAGACAGGTTGTCCTCTTCCTCTGACCATGTCCGCCTGGTTAACGTGGCATGAACTTTGGAAACCTCAAAGCCACCTTACCATGGAAATGATTGTGTAATGTTGAAACTGGAAAGCAGGTTGACGGTCATAGCAAGGAGACTCATGAGTTGAACAGTGACGTTGCTGAGGAGGCACATACCAGGCAATTCAGCTTTCAGGATGTGCACTATTATTTCACAAACTTGTCACTATTGCATAATTTTCTTGTATTTATTATTTTAATCCTGGGAGTAGATGGTCCATGTGCAACTTAACCGCCCCTGCCGTAGGTTCAGAAGCACACATTATGTTGCACGTTACTCCAATGTCAAAACAAAAACTGTGCTGTAAGTAAACATTACCCATGCAAACGGAGGTGTCTTCTGTAATGGCATTTTTGAAGGCCTTTCGATTTACTAACCTGCGTTGACGAAGGATTCTTGCCAATTTTCCTAGTATCTTTTTGTAACGCTTCATGTGCTCTACTTTTAGACGATGAACAACATTTGGCCCGCCTCCCTAGGGTCACTTTTGCGATATCCTGATGAGTTGCTTTTTTGTTATGCTTATTGCAGCGCTGTAAGTTTACTTACAATGTGTCACAATTTGTTTACTGTTCGTAAAGTGGTTTTCACTGTGGAAATTACTGCATTCAAGGATATGTACAGGGTCCACAGTGAGTGAAAGATTTATCACAGCGAGAGCACAGCTATATGGCTCTGTTAAGGTTTTGGCTTTTTCTCTTCCTTTGTCTTCTCCACCCTGCTATTTACATCACTTCATGCCTCGCCCAGCTTCTGTCCTCGACCTGGATGGGTAGACCCTTGCGTACACTCTGGGCATGGCTGAAATATATGGGTGTCCATTGAGCTCACCACAATCCTTATTTAATGGCACGGACCAGCACATCTTTTTCTGATATGTGATCTTTTATTATATCTTTATAGAATTTCTGAAAATTGCAGTGTGCTACAATGTACCGCAGATTTGTCACATGTTCATCCATCATCTCACCTGGTATCTGACAGGCCGTCTCAAAGGTGTATTGCTCCTAGTTGAATTTGCACTGAGGATTGAATCTCTCATGCATGTTATGTATTATTTGTGGGGTATTTCATTAGTAAGTCATAGGTGTAGCTACATACGAGAGAGACTAACTGACTGGTCACATGCCTCTTGGAGTAGTTCTTGCATGTGTTTACACGGACCTTACGTTTTCAAGTCTGACATATCCGTGGCATGCCCTTGCAAACCTCGTGTATCATCATCAGTGGTGGATGTTCATTTCATTGGAGCAGATCAAGAGAAGAAATCGGTCCTGTGCTACATCGATGACATCACTACAGGTGCAACCGAATGGTAGCATCCTCTGTGGCCACAGTGATCAAATGGGGATGTTTCCTGATATTTGTACACTTGTACGTTGCCTTGCTTGAGCACAGGCTACCCGATACACAACGCAAATGAAACATTACAATTGTGGAGCAAATATGTCCTTCTAATATGTGATACTTAGAGAGATCATTAAGCTTTTAAGGATCAGGCTGGTGCGTGGGGCCACCAGCCTCCTCATACATCAAAATTGCATGTTTATGTAGTCTTTCAGTTGGCCTGGAGGAGCCTCATGCACAAGTGTGTGTGGTAGTGCCAGTGGGAATTGCCAACCACAGAAGCGTGGACTAAATGGCAATCGTGCCTGGTGTATGCAGACTTTAGGAGGGAAAGGACAGCACCAGGGAGTGCCACAGCAATAGAGGCTCCAGTGGAAGAACAGCCTCTCATTGGATGTAATGGGTACTGTGAAAGTGGCCTGCATTGGTTAGTTCACTTCAGCAATGGGAGATTCTCTTACTGAACCCAGACAAACACACAGAACAGCAGAGCAGTCTCCTTGTACAATTTGTTACTTCTGATTTTTGCCCTGTAGGAAATTGCAAGGCCATTTTGTTTTTGTGCTTCCTGTTCACTTGCCCAGTGGCAAATTGTACATTATTCTCAAACTCTTCCTTGCCCTCGGTGCCTGGATACCTGAACTTTAGCAACTCATCTGCTTGTTTTTATACACCCCTAAGTGTTGGAACGTCGTAGTATGTCATTCAAAAGCTAAATTGGGCAAGTGGTAGTCATCAAACTCTAGCGCTGGTTTTAAGGGAAATAATCATGATTCAAATTTAGTGACCCTCTGCCCTGAAACTTCCCTAGAATTCACCAGCACCTCAACCATCCGATTCGGGTTTCTTACCTCCTTTCCATGGTGTAACAGGACATTGTATACAAAGATATTGTGTGTGTCCAACACCCAAGTTCAAATCCCCCCCTGTGCTGGTCTCATTGTGAGCTCCGGTGCCTGTGGCCCCATGGCCAGTGCAAACAGAAGGATGGAGAGGGGACAGCCCTGTCTCTTGGCTTTGCCCGTTGTTCAGAAATTGTATTCTCAGTTCAAATCCTCTCTGTGGGCTGTGTATATAGTACTCGAATACATCCAAGTACCTCCCTGAGGCACTCCCATCTCCTGTAGATTGAGAGATTTTTCCAGTCTAAAGTTTCAAATATCTTTTCCTTGTTGATGGAGGCACCCCCTGGCTGTCTTCGTCGTTGGGTAATCTGAGTACATGCATCAGGCATCAAACATTCCTTGCTGTATTTCTACCTAGGTTGGATAAAGCCATACTGATCGCATTGACCGAATGCAGTAATTGTTTGGAAATGTTGTTGGACAGGACTGTCTAAGATATTGTAGCCCAGGTTAAGCATGGAAAGGAGATGATATGATGTTCCATTCATTTTAGCGACTCACCTGTTAAAGATGGTACTCTGCTCAGAAAAGGACAGTGGGGTACTTACTGTTGCTGCAAGTATACTGTTCCAGAGTTAATACTGACTAAAACAGGTCAATTGAAGGAAACACTTACTGTTTCATGTCAAAGTACCAGAGTCTTGGTGCTTAAGGTTAAAAACAAGCTCATGCTGCATGAAGTCCAACTTGAACCAAGAGATGGGCAACCCATATACAGTTTGAAGCTGTCAATAGCCTGCTTTAATATCCTTTAATGTGCTGGAAGGTAAAATACTTTTTATTTACACCGAAGGCCAGAGAACGAGACCGACGGGCCATCACTCTGGCCAGTGAGGTTAGACCTCCGTATCAAGCTCACTTCGAGCTCGTAGGGACCTAATACAATTATGAACATACAAAGATAGAAAGGTTAATGGTTAAACAAACACAGAACGGGAACCAAATCTGAGCCCTCTGCTATGAAAGAAGTAGAATCTCAGGTATAGAGAGTTTAGGAAACTGAACACTTGAAGCCAAATTGAACACCTGATGGAGAACTAGCTTACTCTACAATGTACATCAGGAAGGAAGTTAGAGCATCAACCGAACCTGCCCCATCCCGCTAGATCTTAATTGGCGGGTAGGGGAATTAGGGAGTCAGTCAATCATGCAGGTAGGTGGGCCCCTTCCTTTGTAGGATCCAATGGCTAACACAGCGAGCCTTGAACAGAATTCGCTCCCTGTTTAGAAGCCAGTGAAGGGAGGCTATGGCCCTCTTAGAAGGGGCTCTCTTTGGTAACATCAGACCGAGACGCGCTGCTGTGTTCTGGATATGCTGGAGTCTCGGTATACATTTGACATTCACTTCCAGATAAAGTGCATTTCCATAATCCAGACGCGATGTCACCAGGGCATGGACCATAGTTTTCCTAGCTGTGGTAGGCAGCACATCTAGAGCTTTCCGGAGTCCTCGCAGGACTCCAAAACATGTGCCTGCCACTCGCCTGGTGTCGTGCTCAAACGAGAGCCTGGTGTCCAGCCACACCCCTAAGTTCCTAACCTGTTCACAGGGAGTAGGGCTAAGACCCAATGTCTGAGGCCACCAAGCCGACAATCACACTGATGGTGCTTTACCTATCACAAGCACCTCGGTTTTGTTGCCATTCAATTTAAGGCAGTTATTAGCCATCCAGGACGCCTTTTCTCGAAGGCATGTCACAAAATTGATGGCTGCCATCTCATGTGCTTGTGTTAGGGACATACATTTTCAGAGGGGAAAGAAGGTAGGGGAGGCGAGTTTCCCACTCAAGGAGAGAGTGGTAGGTCCAGCTAGGTGTTCGCCCAAATGAGTATGAAATACAAGAAGTACCAGGCTGTACCTAAATAGGGTGAAGGTTTGACATTGGTGACTGCTTTATGTCGTGGATAAACGCGTGGGTATCCACTATGTTGGATATAATGGCCTCACACACCCTTGCAGGTGTCATGCTTCATCATCGGCAATGCTCCTCGTTGGGTCGGCGGTGCAATACCCAACGGGCAACACCTCAAAGAGGGGCTCTTTGGCGGAGATCTTTTTCCAACTGCTGTATGGGTGAAGTGTGGGTGAGGGGCCAGTAGTGTGTAGACGTAGAAAAAGAGTTAAAATTGGAGTAAAGGGTACCAGGATCAAGTTTATTCTAGCGGTCCCTTATTCCAAATTAAAAAGGGAAAATAGAGTAGGCTCGTAGGGAAATAATGTCCCCTAATGCGAGACTAGACTACAGAGTGTATCAATCGGTCGACATGTTTCTCGCTAATTGTCATTTGACTAGCGATTCCTCAGGACCAAGAAAAATAATAAACAAAGTTTGTGATTCATTAACTATCTACATGGTGCCTTTACCTTGGTAGAGGACATTTTCCAATTAGTCTAAAGGGTCAAAAATACCTGTGTTGCGCTGTAATTGCCTATCTTGGTTGGGTGAGCTACAACAGCACCCGGCAGGTAGAGCTACGGATATAACCTCTCAGTTTCCAGGTTGTGTCTTTCCGTGCTCCCACTGGTAGACCTACCCCTCTCTGCCGGCAGGGTATTTTTGACCCTTTACGCTAATTGGAAAATGTCCTCTAGCAAGGTAAAGGCACCATGTAGATAGTTAATGAATCACCAACTTTTTGTTTATTATTTTTCTTGGTCCTGAGGAATCGTTAGTCAAAGGACAATTAGCGAGAAACATGTCGACCGATTGTACACTCTGTAGTCTAGTCTCGCATTAGGGGACATTATTTCCCTACGAGCCTATTCTATTTTCCCTTTTTAATTTGGAATAAGGGACCTCTAGAATAAACTTGATCCTGGTACCCTTTACTCCAATTTTAACTCTTTTTCTACGTCTACACACTACTGGCCCCTCACCCACACTTCACCCATACGGCAGTTGGAAAAAGATCTCCGCCAAAGAGCCCCTCTTTGAGGTGTTGCCCGTTGGGTATTGCACCGCCGACCCAATGAGGAGCATTGCCGATAATGAAGCATGACACCTGCAAGGGTGTGTGAGGCCATTATATCCAACATAGTGGATACCCACGCGTTTATCCACGACATAAAGCAGTCACCAATGTCAAACCTTCACCCTATTTAGGAACAGCCTGGTACTTCTTGTATTTCATACTCTTGTGTTAGGGACACCACCAGTTGTGTCGTCAGCATAGGACACGACATTGACCTCAAATCTTTCAGTTAACTCTGCCAGAGGAGTGACACAGAGTTTAAACAGGGCCGGGCTGAGGGTGGACCCCTGTGGCACCCCCTGTTTCAACTTGATGTTTTTAGAATTGTAGGGTCCCTGCGCCACCTGGAAACTGCGATCATGCAGAGACAATTCCATCCATTTTATTGCACTGCCAGCCACACCTCTCTTTCTAAGACACTGTAGCAGAGTCTGATGGGCAACTGTGTCGAATGTGGCACTTAGATCTAATAAAATTAAGGCCGCCGTCTGTCCCTCATCTACAAATTTCCGAATGGTCTCCGTAGAAAGGAGTGGAGCCGATTCGGTAGAGTAAGATGCCCAGAAACCAGAATGGGTAGGATGAAGTAAACTATGTTTACTGATGTGGGCCGTTAGTTGGATATTACCTACCTTCTCTGCAACTTGCGCAAAGTATGGGAGCAGAGAAATAGGGCGCAGATTGTCCAATTGGTCCATGCTAACATTAGGTTTCTTTTTTAATGGGAGAACAACCACCTCTTTCCATTTTTTTTGGGACCGTTCCTGAGATGAAGGAGAACTCTAGGAGATGTCTAATACAGGGCTCGAGAGTCTCAATACTGCCTC
This sequence comes from Lissotriton helveticus, assembly GCF_964261635.1. Classification (NCBI taxonomy): domain Eukaryota; kingdom Metazoa; phylum Chordata; class Amphibia; order Caudata; family Salamandridae; genus Lissotriton; species Lissotriton helveticus. The sequence goes on from NC_136073.1 coordinate 720,046,095, forward strand.
TTAGTACCTTAGGAGTAGCAGGGTCTCTAGGTGAGCCTGACTTAATGCTGATGGCTATCTTATTTAGGGTGTCATGGGGGGGGAACATTCAATTTATTGAGGTGTTCTATCTCCATTATGTTGGCTGGTTCATCGACATCCACGCACCCCTCACGTGCAGAGACTGAGAAGGTGGAGTAAGTCTTCTCCACAAAGATGTCGGCCACCCGATTGCAAGACTACTGAGCCTATATAGGGTGCTGCAATTTTAGCCAGGGAGGATATCTCTTTAAAAGCAGTAAAAAGCTCTTTAGCCGAGTTCTCCACTATCTCGGTCCTTTCTTTATACTAGGTGGCCCGAGCCTTTCTAATAGGAGTATGATAGCTCTTGAGACTGGCTTTATATTCACTCGTAACAACAGCCGAAAAACCTCTTCTCCACAGCCTTTCAAGGCGTTTGCAGGCTGATTTTGCCATTCTAAGTTCGTCCCTGAACCAGGGAGCAGATTTTAATTGTCTCCCTGACTCTTTCGATGACCAAGGTGCATTGCTGTCTAATGCCTCAGAGATACGCCTTTCCAAAGCATCACAGGCAGAATCAATGTCTAAGCCGACGGTAGCCCACCCTGTAAAAGGGCCCTATTAAAGTTCACTTGTGAGAAACCAGCCCACTTCCTGTGTTTTTTCTTAATCTCCAATTTCTCCGGTACCTTCGGTGAGGGCAGCCTTGCCTTGAAAGAGATCAGAAAATGATCCGACCAGAGGACAGGGAGGGGGGGATCCATTTCTAAGGCACCCAATTAGCAAAACTCGGGTTGAGTAAGTGGCCCAATTTGTGAGTGGGGTGCTCTGATTTCAATGTCAGTTGTAAGGCTGCCAATTCCTGGCTAATCTCTTGAGCCCGGAGTTAAATGCATCGTCAAAATGAAGATTCATATCACCCAGCAGCAGTAGTTTCTCATAACTTAGCGCTGGTTGAGTTAGACATTCGATCAAACTGGGTGCGAACCGTGTAGAGGGTCCTGGAGGTCTGTAGACCAGAAACCCTTTTATGATGTAATTGATAGATGCCGTGATAGAGAAAAAACCTGCTTCGCTATCCACGATGACTGCCGGTTCAAGGGTACACTGAATAGAGTGTTTGTGAATAATCGCAATCCCCCCACCCCTACCGGTAGGTCTATCCACTGTGGTAATTCCATAGCCACTTGGGAGGGCCTCGAGGATTTCAGGAGCTGAATACTCACTTAGCCATGTTTCTGTGAGGAATAACATGTCCACCTGACCGTCTAACAGGTGGTCGTGGATCTACTCATCTCATCTCATCTAATCTACTCTGCACCACTCCACTCTTGTCATTGCACTCTACACCATTTTACTCTACGCTATGCCACTCTGCCATTCCACTCTGTGCCACTGCACTCTGTGCCACTGCGGTCTGCACTACTGCACTCTATACCACTCTGCTCAACTGCACTATACACCACTGCACTGTAGACCTCAGCACAATACTCTCCACCACTGTACTGTGTGCTACTGCTCTCTATGCCCTCTACAGCACTGTTCTACTCTGCACCATTCTATGCCACTGCACTCCATACCACTCTACACCACTACATTTATTGCCTCTGTACTCTACTCTTCTTTGCACCACTGCACTCTATTCCACTGCACTCTACTATGCAACACTCCAATCTGCGCCATTGCATTCTACGATGCTGCATTGTATGCTGCTGAACTCTATGCTGCTGCACTCTACACGACTATACTCTGCAGCACTCTATGCCAGTGCACTCTACCCCAGTTCACTCTACTCTACGCAATTCCACTGTACTCAACTCAACGCAACTCCACTCTATGGTACTGCAATACATCACACACTATGCCACTCCACCATACAGCACTCTAATTCACTCTACGACACCCCCTGCCACTCTCCTCTACACCACTAACGTTCAGCCATTCTGATCAGTAGTCACTCTGGTGTACAATATGCATAAAACACATTGGCAAAGCCAATAGATGTTGCATTGGCGAGACCTATTGGCTTTTTCCAATGCTTGTTTTAGTAGTGTCAGTTACCTGCTATCCTATAGTATGCTATTTTGTAATCTGTTTCGCTGCTTTTGTGGAAGACTTCCCTAGTCTGATGATGCTGTGTCAGGCTCTTTATTGTGGATGGGTTTTGTTAGTATTCTTATTTTTTTCTTTTTCTCTCTTTCTTCCATAGTCTCTTGTCCATTTTACTAAATAAATTTTGGGTCGAGGGGCACCCGTAAGAAGCATGGCACTTGAATATTGGTAGTTGTGAACATTTTATCTTTTGTCTCCAGCTCAGGATACTTCTGGTGTTAATGCACTGTTTCACATCAGTTAGGTCTCACACAATAATATAACCATAAAGTGACAAGGAGGTTATTTTATTCGAAGGAAGCAGATTGGCAGATACCCTCTGTTGTTTTGCATATTGCATTTTTATGGCCCTTCAAACACCTGCAGTTCTCGGGTAGGTAGATTCGGCTGGAATTGAACGTTATAAGTTTACCTGGAAACCCCAGTCTTTTTCCCTGAACGGCCACCAGCAGGCTTTATATTTCACCACCATGATGAAGTGAGGCACTAGACACACGTTTTTGGATTGCTAATGCTGAATACAGTAAATTCTTCTATACATGTTCCGATGTTTTTTAATTTATTGAGTGCTAGCTAAATGTATACCGTTGTATATCTGAGATGCTTTCCCACTAAAGAATATTGGAGAAGTTGCCTAAAAATGCCAAGGTTCATAAATTGAATCTGATTGATTTGGGTAAAGGGCCTGTTGAGAAATGGCAACACTGAGTAGCTCTAAGTTACTGTTATTGTACTTGCACATACCAGCAGTTGTTAGGGTTTCCTTTTTGGCCTACATGTACCACCAATCACATTTGAGAAGCAGTCTCTTTCAACTACTGTTTTCCACCATTGGATGTTGTTTATAGTGCAGGATAAGAGTGTGATGTACTGACCCCTGCAGTTTTAAACTGCATTGGGTAGCTGAATCGTGTTGCTTGTGTTTACTTAACCTGCTATAGCAACTGTAGATTGAAATGAATGTGACAATAGCAAATGCATGGAAGCCATTATCCACCTGTGCAGGTTTGACAGGGCTACTCCGAGTTTCTTTGTCATGGAAACAGTCCACACTTGAAACCAACGTTGGGGAGAGAATGTGGGCTAACGGCTAGGGCAGTCGACCTCTGAGCTGGGGAACCGGGTTCGAATTTCGGCAGGGACGCTCAACATTCTTTGATTCTGGGCAAATCACTTAATCTCCCCGTGCCAACATAAATGAATGTGTCTGTCTGTAACGTAACTGGTGCTCATGTAAAGCGCTATGATACCTTCGGGTCTAGTTGGCGCTATATAAAACTCCACAACAAAAATGCTTTCTCCTCACTGTAAGTACCTTTTGGTATGCGTTAGTCCAGGTAAGTTAATATTTTGATGAATAGCTCAGTCGAACCAAATGCCCTTCAAACCGAGATCTCCCTTCATGGAACTGCCTGTCACTACTCTGAGCTTATGCTGTTACTCCATGAACATGGTGCTGTTTTGGTACACCTGTTCCCATCGCTTCATTTCAGTTTGCTTTGTTTTTTTAATTTCATATCTTCTGGCACTTTGTCAAAGATATGTCCCCGTTTTTCACATCCAAGTTTTGTGACTTGTTGCTAATTTTTCACTATTCTTGAGAATTAACAGTAAAATCTTAACAATTTTCAGTTGTGCAAATATGTTTTTCCACTTGTAGACTCTATTCCCAATGAGAACATTTGTATTATCAATTTTTTTCATACATCTTTCCTTTGGATAGTTTTCATGTTTCGTATACACACTTGTTTGTTTTAATGTAGTTGACGCCAAGTTTTCTTTGATCAGGGAATCCTCCACTCTTCTGCAGTAATTACCATAAGAGTTTTGGTTGAGGCTCTTGAGATTTTTGTTTCAAGGTGTAAGAACGCACGGAGATGGAGTTGTAGTCGTAGGTGATGTATGGAGCATATTTTACATTTTCTGACCACCTTCTTCTGTATTCTAAACTCGAATAACACGACTGCCACAAATAAGGTGTGTTCCGTTTTTGAAAGATCTGCTAAATTTGAATCCGCCTCAAGCTAGGTGTTTTCGAATGTCTCACTGCTCATTGAATGCCAGGATGCATCATTGTATAAGATATGTCTTTGGGTTTTGCCCAGACTAGGCTTCTGCTAGGATTACTAAATAAATGCAAGCTTAAGAAGTCTTCGTGTTTCTTTTTAGGTATTATAGTAGCAGTAATCTGTTGTAAATGAAGCCTTGCTTTCCTTTTCTTCTACTTCACTTTAATGAAATAATCTGATCTTGAGAGTCGTTGAACAAGAAAGACAGATGTATATGTAGAACTAAGATCTACAGGTGAGATAGAAAATGTCTAAAGAAGCAGTCTTCTTCTCCAATTTCCTCTGGGGCTGCAGCCCTTTCACGTGATCCTCTGTAGGTTTTTGTCAAGAACATCTGCTTCAATCCAATCACAAATAAAAGAGAACAGAATGGGTGTGGTTTGACTGACCGCCATTTGATAGCACTCTGCTGCAGTATGTAATGCATTAAAAAACCCATCATTTAAAAGCTTGAAGCAAGCCCGATACAAATATATAAACTGGTCTCTCCAAAGGTACTTAATATTTGAGAGAATGTGAATTATTGTTGCTGACCATGGGTGGAAGTGAAGCTCCAAATCTGAGTTTTAAGTTGATTTACTGGGAGACTGAGTTGTAAGTACAAGCATCATCATCACTGTTGCCCTCGTTCTTGCCTTTGACATTAACTCATATATTCAGGTGTACTAATTGGACTCTTGCTTTCACGTCTTACGGCATTGACAGGACTATGCAGCATTTCCAAAACAAATGACTCTCCCTTGAATAATACGGGATTGATGCCTGTGCTGTAGTGGTCCAAGATGGGTCGGAGAGGCTGCAAGGCAGCCTAGTGACTGCTGGCTGTTTTGGGGGCTCGGGTGGCAGGGGAGTTGTAGCGGCATTGGAGGTAGCCAACTCTTTGCTGCATAATTCCAAAGCTGTGAGATCAGATTGTTATATAGCTTTGTCTCTTACTTAAGTTGCAAAAGTGACAAACACCTCAATACTATAGGCACAGGATACAGTGGTGACCTCTATGGAGAGAGGGCGACAAAGATGACCCATAAAGACATTAGGGGTCACTAGGCCCTTATAGAGTTCTTGCTTGGTGTCATTGCATCTTTGGTGTCAAGGTACTGGTTTGATGCAAGTTTACTTTGTACCTTGTCAGATCTATCCTTCTACATCCCTAATAACCCCAAACTTGCTTCATCCCTCCAATGCTCAGGCCATGAGTGGTGTTGCAAGTCTACAATAGGTCCTAATACAAGAAAAGAAAATGGGCTCCCAGCCCACGGTTGGGTATTGGAAAAAAACTGTTATTGAGGTGCAAAACACCCCCATCTCTGGACCCCAATTCCACTGCAGCTGCTGCAAAAATGATAGCTGGGTTGCTACAGGTCATAGACGGAGGACAGAAGTTGCTGGACTCTACATGACCACTAGTATCTGAGAGGTTTAACTCCGACACCTGCTTATGGTCTTCTCCAAGTCCAGTTTTAGTGGTCCTTGGGCACTCCCAAGAACTCTGGGGTAATATGGTGGAACCCTTTGTCTTAGCAATACATTTTCTGCTCAAGTAGTGGTACAGTAAATGCTCATTCTACTTTCTCTCCTTTTTCTCATTATGTGGAGCTATTGGAAGAATTCGTTTTTTTCACATATCTTATTTCTTATCTATCTTTTGCCTCTGCCTTTACACAGCTCAGTGCTTTGCTCAAGTCAGATGATCAGTAATGTCAGTTAGCATGCACAAATGTAAACATACCATTTTGTATCTATCTTCAATCATTTGTGCTGCAAACAATAGCAGACTTGTCTTAGAATACAAAAAAGTGAATACCAACTGTTACAAATATGCTTTGTCCTCAGCCAGACTCATTAACCTTTCTTCAGTTGATCCCTTAACAGCTTCCTGCTCTGGAAAAAAAATGAAACCATTTGCTTCAATTTAGAATTTAGTTCGTCCCAAGGTTTAAACGTTTGCCAGTTTGCCTTCTGGGTTAGTGGACACACCCCATACCATTAAATCAAAGGGAATGCTTTGCCAGGTCCAGACAGCTGCCATGAAGCCAGGTGTCTTTTAAATCTTTAATGACAGCTTCATCATCATGAGTCACTAGAAACAGCAACGTTGCTTCTTCAATTACTTATTTCAGATGTTTCCAGGCATCCTCTTTTATTCGATGTGAACCTTGTAAGTGGCCTTAGTATAGTTCGGCTGGTAACTAGGACTTTGGTGAAAATGGGTGTGTGTTCCCGAATAGGGATTACAGTGAGTGCACTGATTTGACACTGATTGGCGGTCAAACCCCCAGGATTCCCAGATGTTTCCCCTGTAAAGTATGGTGAAACACGAGTGGTGGGTAACTGCAATATTCTGAGTTTTTCAGCTTGGAAAAAGAGAACATTTGCATTATCTCTGCTAATGAGCTCATATGGACATTTAATATCACCCGTGCAAAAAGAACCTGTGAAAATGGCACTTTTTACATGGTAACCCACATTTCTTGCTGAATTTTGATGTTTTTTTTTTTTAATCTCCACACTGGGGCACTACTGTGTAGTGCCCAGTGTATATGCCCAGACTCCTAAATGTAAAAAATGTAGCTAATCCCTGATTAGCTTAATTATCTCTCTTCGAAGGCCGTAGTATATGGTGTAGAAACTGCACCCATGGCATGGAAAGATAATTGCCCCCTGTGGAATGCAGCCCATATTGTGCCATCCCCTGGTGTGACAGGGAAAACATGGCTCCAGGCCTTCCATTGCAGCCCTACTGCTGCAGTTTAAACCTGCAGTTGAACAGATAAAAAATACACTTTCTGAGAGGTACCAACCTCCTTTTTAAATGTAAGCGATTCACGTTCATGTAAACTTTGTAGCTCATAAGGTAGGGGGCATGGTTTTTAAAAGTGACCTAAAATGAATGTTACTATGTCCCTACAGTGACCAAGCCATAAAAGCTATTTTCACTGTTGCAGGTCTAGCTGTCTTGTGTAGAAAACTAGACTACCGACTAACATATTAATACTGCAGTCTTGGGAATAGGACAAGCTGCATCAATAATGAACCCCCTTTTTTAATATTTAAACTCCCAACGATGAAGCCAGATTTTAAATAGATAGTAAGGAAAAGTAACTTTTATAAAGTTACCCTTTACCGGTTGGAACAATTGTAAGGCTAATTAAGGTACACTTCTGCCAGCTCCCATTCTGTGCTTTAGTCCAGCAATAGGTGTGAAAGACGTATGAAATTCATCCTAGGATCAAACAAAAGGCTAACCTGAATATAGGTAGAGGTGACTCGTCTGAACTCCACAGAATATTGAAAGTGGGTTTATGGATATTCAGTTGATGCCACACTGGCATATCCTGCTTGACAGGTCTCTGGAGCCACATGAAACATTTGGGGCACACTTGAAAGGGAAAAAGCAGGATGCCAAGACCATTCTTGTTCATCCCCTAACTAGTTGCTGAAGGGCCCTGCTTTTGTCCTCCCAGACCTCAGCCTATGGGTTTGTTGTGGGTACACTGCCTGCTTCAAACAATATTTTTGTGTTCGATGTGGTAGGACATTGGTGATTTCCCCATGACATTCTTGAATATACCTTCAGCGCTTACGTTTAGTGTAGCTGAAGACTTTTGCCATCTTGAAAATGCTCTGGTACATGGCAGTTTGAACCTGTTTGCAGTAAGGCAAACCGTAACTACTAACAAAGTAGTCCGGACTGCCCTGGTCATTTTTACCCCATTGGATTTGGAGATTCCCAGTAGTTATTCCCACCCACTAGCTAGTACCACACATAAATGTGGCACGCCATTCGAACACTTCTGGACTTGCAAAAGGATATTAGCAGACTGAACTTGCTGCACTTGCTATATGTGACCTGGGAGAAGGGCCTGAGTAAGTTGAACCCTTTCTCACTTGAAATCAAAGGGCAGAAAGAGCTCCAAGGATCATAAGGCTAATCCCCTCGGTGGCGCTAGGAATATAAAAGAGCTGAAGAGGATATTCCTGTGAAGGATCCCAGCTAACTATTGGCTACTGAACTTAGACTGGACTTTTCTATTGACCTCTGCCTGCTACCCTGAAAGTCTCTAAGTGCCCCCCTCAGGTCCATGGGGTCTTGGATCTGTACTCCTGGGGTTGTTTGGGCACCAAAAGAAGTTTATATTTTTTCCTAATTCTTTGCTCATGAGTTTGAAGAGGACCGACCACAAAAAGTATCCTATCAGCAGTCCAAAGTGTTGGCTAGACTGTTAGGTTTGTCTCACGTTGAGTGGAGATTTCTTCACAAAAAAACGAAGTACCGTTTTAGATTGAGTTTTGGAAACATTTTGTTTTGGGAACTTTCCTACTTTCAGGCCCTAGTGAAGACCAATCAGTCCACTTAGTATATCCGACCCGCGCACCATCGTAGTCTGCCTCATATCTCTCCTAGGTGCCAATCTAGTGTGGCCATTGTCTACCATTGACACTTTGTGCCTTTTGACACTAGTATTTTCACTTCATTATTAAAAAAAATGATATCGCTGGTTCCCCTTGTTGAATTTTTGGTGTAATTTTGCTTATTAAATTTTTTTTTCTATTTGTATAAATTGGAGTGAGATTTTTATTGTGTTGTGTTTTTAACTTTTTAATAGTTTGGTACTTCTAAATGCTTTAGATGTTTTCTCTACGTTAAGCTTATCTTCTCGCTTCCGGGGTTTGAGCTAAGGTTTAAATTATTGAAACCTTTGACTCGATCTAACTGTATTGTAAAACTCATCACTTGTGGAAGACTTGTATCCACCACAACCAATAAACCACGTTTCCACAAGGAGTCTGCAGTTTCACTGCACAGTAATTACCTGAAACTTACAATGAGAATGTTTGTGTTTAAGGAACATATTTTTGGGAAATGTAAATCAGTTGGCATTCATCTCATACTGCTGAGAACGTACAATTTGGTAGCATACGGTCAAGTGAATGGTTGAGAAGGGACATGAATTCTAGACTTTATTTTAATCTAGTCCTCATTGCTTCCCCCTCCCCTAAGTTAATACCTCAGCCAGTGAGGATTTGTGGCAATTAAAGACTCAATCTGGTTGTTTAGCCACAACAGAATTCGTAGCTAGCTCATTCAAGGGGAGTTGCAATTTCAGTCAGCATTATGGAGAGTAGAAAAGGCTTTTCTGTAGATCCCTTTTAAATAGTGCAGCAGCATTGTCCCTGCCTCGTGATCATCTTGTGTGCCTTTCAAGCAGACACATTTTATGAAGGACTTCCTAGATGGTATTGAAGTGCCACTGTTGAATGTGTAATTCACTTAATTTGGGAATTGTGCCTGTGGAAAAGGTTTTACTAGATTTTCCTTGCCACCTTCAGAACATTCAAGGGGATGTAAATCACAGACTCCCTGAAGAACGGGGAGGAAAGCACGATGCCAATAGAAATTGCTGAGTAAGGACCTTCAGTTGCTCCATCCTCTGATTTGAAGCCAAAACTCTGGCAGTGGTGTACAGCATCTGCATCTTTAACCCCTTGCATGCTGCCGCAATTCTGCGCCTGTGCGGCACATTCCGATCGCGCATGCCGTCATGACGGCCCCCAGCCATCATCCGCACACGAGCACTGTAGTGCATGACGGCTGGGGGCCGTCATCAGCATGCAAGGGGTTGAAATGTGCGGGCTTTATTGATGGCAACGAATTGGAAGCTACGTTTAGATTCAGGAACCACAAAATATGTATACTTCCCACCACACTAATATTGTACAGTAAGTTGAGGAACTTTGTGAGCAGCTACGGAGGCACTGTCGGGCATGAGTCTATCCCCCACATGTAGTCTGAAGTAATCCTAGTGTTGAGCAGAATTTGGGGCAGGAAGATACAACGCTGAATTTCGCAGTCAGCAGGGTGGTGGAGAAAGAGTCTTAATAACACAGACCATAGATTTTTTTCTTAGATCTGGATTCTCACCCCTTGCTTTTAATATTAGAATGCAATGGGAGTAACAATCCTCTTTTGTGAACTGATTTTCAAGGAGAATGTTGGAGGATAGATTTGCGTCAAAGACCCTGAACCCTGATTGTTGTAAAGCCTAGGGTGAAAAAGAGACCCTCGCATCCCCTGGATGACCGCTTGCACCCTTTAGAATACCCAAACATTACAGAGGGAGGTGGGTGTTAATGTTGGTTTTAAGACACTTCAAGCCTTTGAAGAATTTCTTCTGTTTTCGTCTGTTGTTGTCTACCCACTACATTTAACCCTGACAAGCTTGCTTGTGCCGCTAGCCTTTATTTTTTTTGTTGCCTATTAGATCTGGCCTAGAGATTTCTTTAAATGTTTTGCCAGCTTTGTGTAATAAAAAATTCTAAAACATACAACATATGTACATTTATAAAGGGGTTTTGCATCCATTGGTTTTTTTTTTCTCCAATTTTCATTCACATGTTGCTTCATTCCACAACAGCGTACAAAATGGGCCAATGGATCAGCCCACTCCTGCCACTATTGTACTTAAGTGACGCCATTATCCTGGTGCCAGAAAAATAGTTCACCTTACTGCCAGTGCTAATGGGCCAATAATGTACTCAGTAAATGCTTTTTTGTTGTTCATTCTCTACCTTTTGTTGTTTTTATTTATCCTTGGATATTTAATGTATTCAGGTTACAGTACGTTTAAAATCAATGGTGTCATTTGCGCCAATAAAATATGTTTCCTTAGATGTGCATTAAAATTAAATTAAAAATACCCATTTTTACTTTCCCTCTTCGATGTGAATTTATTTTGGAAGGTTCGCTTTTCTTCACTCTGCCGCAAATTTCTGTCTCTCGCATAATTTTGGAATTTTTTTCACTTGACAGCATTGTGTCACACATGTGCCTGCTTGTCCACACTATGAGTGCACACAGCCGAGGCGGCTGAGTAGTGGCCTCCGGGAAGGAGGCAGGACCTATTTCACACATTTTGAGGGCGAGAAAGCAGTGCATCGGTGTTCACAAATCAGAAGGTGAAAGTGCTGACCTCTCTCTACCTGAAGGCAAGGAGCGGAATCTGTGGAATGTACAAAAAAAGAATGATGAAAATGAGGGAAAGTCCATGCATTAGGGCACTGCAGCTGTTCAGCCTAGGAATATCATTTGCTTAGCTTCAAGGCCAAGGTTGCTGTGCAGTTGTGTGGACAATAGTTGTACTTTTTTTTCTGCTGTGGAAATGGAATCATTGCTATTTTCTTCACATACCCACATAACTCTTGGAATGTAACTGCTGTTGGGGTACAGATGTACCCCTGTACTCCTAGCGTTTTGATGACAAAACCTTATGCTGTATTGCTGACTGCTTGGATAACTTGCAATAGCGATGTGCGAAATTGACTTAATTTCTTTTTCATAATTATTCAAAATGCTGTAAAAATGACCTAAAAGGCGAAACCTTTAGCATGATTTCATAGGTAAACGCTTCCTCTCGTTCAGTTTGGACACGAAGAGTCATTTTCATGTGAATCAATAGCGCAAAAACACAAGTGCCGCGAACAGTCACTTGTTCATTGTGCCCGTGAGCCTTCACTAAAATTGTGCTGCAAATGATCATGTGACACTGTGGTGTAATTTGGGGAATTTCAATAACAAAAAGTTCCCGAAATAATGTGATATTGCACAAGCGTAAAGGAAATTTGCACAGAATCACTTACTGACAATACAGTTTTTTTTTTTTTAGTTTAATAAGCTTTATTAAAAAGACAATACAGTTTTTAAAAATTGCTTTTGGTAGCTTACCCTCTTCATGATTATGTAAATGTAAATGTATTTCGATTTATATAGCGCACGAATCACCCAGGGGTCTCAAGGCGCTTGCTTAGGGAACCCGTCCTGGTATTCCCCTGTGAGATACCCCGGCAGGGTATCCACAAGGTGAAAGCCAGGCATCCCGCCGCGAGGGGCCGTAGTGGAGATTAAGCAAGCTATTGCCCAGAGTCGCAGAGTGTGACCCCGTGAGTCGAGTAGGCACCGGAGCGAGAATTGTCGAGTCCGTGGAATTTTGAGCCCGAGACCCGCCGAGGCGGGGAATCGAACCCTGGTCCACGGCCGATCTCAGCTTCCGGGTCTGCCGCCTCTAACCACTGAGCCACGCTTCTCCAAAAATATTTTTTAAATTACCAACATACGAATTTTCAGTTGGTCTTTAAATCACCACTCAAACTATAATCGGTTTGACATGGTGTGTAAACTGAAAAAAACACAATTTGGTTTAATTCGAATCCGAGTCAGTTATGATTAAATTCTTTCCTACCTTTAGCTCAGGTATTTGTTTTACGTGGTGACCGGATGTGTATTCTATCAGGCACATTAAGCAAAATGTGTTATGATAGTTGGCACACATGTAGTGTGACCACCTCAGTCAGTGTCATTGTTGAAATTGTTTCCAGACCCGGGCTTTTGTATGAAAACTTACTACATTCTGGATATTATAGTTTTGGTATAATTACACAAACACACCTGTTAGCAGTCATTTGAAGGGGAAATCAAAGGACTGGAAGCCCTTGTAATGACTTGAAGAGTGTGCACGGGCTCCACATCTTTGATCACGAGTTAGAGTTGGGTTAGAGTTATGGATACCTTTGTAAACCTCCAATTGCCATACCCTCAGTCAACTGGCCAAGACATTTGATGCACAGGGCTGTACCTCTGGTTATAGGGTGTGGTCTTTGATAATATTGTGCGCCCAGTCCTGATTGAAATAGCCATCAAGCATGAACACTGGAGTCTCTGCCAGGTCTGAGCTTTGGACATGGTATGTGCTTGGTCTCCCTTCTCTCCCACTGACAGCATCATAGGGTGTGATCGCCTCCTGTTTGTGTGGGCCGAGAATGTCGACTTTGGTTTGCACTCTGTCCGCAGTCTCAAGAATCCTAACATAAGAAACACAAGACTGTTTCCAGCAAGCTCTGAGCGCAAGACGTGGCCATGGGTACACCCTACCAGGAGATCTTGCTATTCTTGCTATTCTTATCCTTCAAGTGTACCAGGTGGGCGGTGACCATATTGTGTAGCCTTAGGCCATGTGCTGTGCCCACTCCACCTTCACTCAAAGCCCACGGACATGGCCTTCGGCCAATGGTTTTGAGGGAGGGAACCAGCCTATCTTTCCCATCTAGGTAAGGTGATGTAAAAACAGTAGCTATTTTTAGGTTTAGTGATGATATTGATTGTGACAATAGTGAGGTAATCTGTAATATCACCAATGATGTCACTTTTGTACACAAAATCAGACTGCTGCAAAATCGGCGAATACATAGTTCAAACTTCTTATTTAATGTTTACATTCATGCCAATATTGGTAAACCAACATAAAATTCAATTAAACATCCATATTTCATTATAAAATGTAACAGTTGCATAATAATTAAAATACTAATATACAAATTCATTAGTACAGTTTAAATAACATCCCTCCGTTAGCATACATAGTTGGAAGGATCCAATACTACAATACTACTTTCTACAACTGTTTCTAGGTGGTTCAGGAAAAAAATAATTGTTAGTAGCTTTGGTGACTTGATCAGTATTATCAGTGGTGATATGATATGTAGTGTCAGAGGTGATGTTACCTATGATTGTCTCTGCTATCAAAAGCAGTGCACCTTGGAATTAATATTTCTTCTTTTCTTTCCCAACTGTTGTTGCTTTTGTGGAACTTTGCATTGCATTACTGTCATTGTAGCTATTCGTGAGGTAGACATTTCCTTGTTTTTGCTTCATGCAATTGTAAAATATGTTTAACTCTATTTGAAGCTTACCAGAGAAGCCAAGCAGTGCCAGATTGTAGAAAAATGTATGCACCTTCAGTAGCTGTTACCCTAGAGAGAGTTGAGGAGGTTTTAGAGTAAAGATATGCACTTGAGAGTATTTGATGATATTTTGTTGGGAGTGTTAAAACAATTTTTTGGTACATATGTTTTGCGTCCTAGGAATCTGGTGGCTATAACTAGTGGAATCTTAGAACAGGCTTTTATTCCACAGTTGCGTCTGATATGGACCCCTTGCAGCCCACAGTTCTTTAAGTCCTTTTTCTTTTGTCACCAGCATACATAAATAAGAGGTAGAAGCACACAGTATCAATACTTGCACTACTCTTGAAGCACTTGTGCAAGCACACGAGGTCTAGTTGAGGTGCTATTTTGCTTCCCTAAAATTCTTACCTGCAGTCATACCTTGTGGCCACCATATAATCATAGTGAGCCACCGGCTGCTTGGTTCTTTGCCTTTTTGCAGCAGGCCAGAGTGTGATAAGGCTTGCTCCAAGTTCATTTCCGCCCGTTTGGGCCGAATGGTCCTCTGTTTGAGGAAGAAACAAACTAGAATGGCTGCACTGTGTTCATGAGTCGTGGATCATAAATGAAATTGGGTTTAGTGGCTAGTATGGGGCACAAAGCCATATTGTTGTAACTAGCAGAGCAGCATGGAGAACTGCATCCGATGTCTGACTCCAACATAGTTACTGATGCAGTAGATTGGAAGGCAGCCATTGCACTGAGGACATTTTTGCAGGTCAAAGTTGAGAAGTAAATGAACAATGAACTTTAAAACCAAATGCTCCAGATCCAAAGCTGCAGATGTTGCAGACTGAAGAACCTCGGACAAATGTTTTCTCAGGAACGTCTGTGAATGGTGCAGAACAGAAATCTAACAATTAACTTTTCATTTTAGCGACTATTTTCATTATAAAGGGCCATATGTATCAACATACCCTTTTGCGATTTCTTAATAGTGATTTTTAAGGAATCGCTATTTAGAAATCGCAAAATGGTATGTATGTAGAAATTCGCTATTTTTTAGCGATTTCTTCAAATTCCTTAATTGCGATTAGCAAATTGCTACTCGCAATTAAGGAATAATTTCCCATTCATTTCTATGGGCCAGGAGGCCCATAGGAATGAATGTGGAATTATTCTCAATTTGCGATTCGCAATTTGCTAATCGCAAATTGAGAATAATTTCAAGGGTGCAGGGGTGTCCAAAGGACACCCTGTTGCACCCCTGAAATTAGCATGGGTGCACATGTGGTGCACATACATGCCCTAATGGCATGTATGTGCATCACACGGCACTTTGAAAAATGCATAAATTGGCATTTTTCAAGAAAATCGCAAATTATCACCAACTTGAAGTTGGTGGTAATTTGCGATTCCTTAGGGACATTTAGCAATTTTTTTTGCATCATACATTGCATTTAAGGAATTGCAAATTTTGCGATTCCTTAAATGCAATCACCGAAATAAGGAATCGCAAATTTTGCGATTCCTTATTTTGAACCACATTTTGCTTAATACATTCCATTTAGCAAATTCGCATTCGCGAATTTCGACCTTTGCGAATGCGAATTTGCTTGATACATATGGCCCAAAGTCTCTCTCGTGGTTATTTATGATTTAGCTTTCTGCACCCCTCTATTCTCATCTTCTCACTTGAAGACTCCGCTCTTCTCTTTTGCTTCACTTAAAGCATGGGACGGTGCCGAGTAGACCGTGCAAGTTTGGTGGTGGTCTACATGTGCTGTGTGGTCAAAGGCTTTCTGGTGCGCGGAAATAAGCAGGATTTGAGATGGATGCAAAATTTTGTATGGGGGGCACGAGCAACTCAGTAAGTGTGCTCTTTCCTTTAAAGCACAAGAGTCCATAGTGCATCAGAGATTATTGTATCATACAAGAATTCACATTCCTTTCCCACCTATCAACAACCACGGTATTCAACATGATTTCCACCGAGACCTTATGTCTTAGCACAAAGTCCCCATTTATAAATTATTTGTGTAGATGACTTCCAGTCAATGTTTCTTGTCTGTCATATTTATTGAATAGGCTTTAAAGAGACTGACAACCTACAAACTGGCATTTCGGCAGGGCATTTTTTCCCCTCTCTTTTTCACTGTGCCTTTCTTTCCATTATGTATGTTGTATGCTATGCTATTGGGTATTAGTCGACATTAATGTTAAAAAATGGCAATGCCTCATGGTGCTTTGTACAGATTTCTGCAGTTTTAATTCGTCCTGCAGGGGTTCCCGACTAGGGATTCCTTCCCAAACAACATTTGGTGTATTGGATGGTTTGGTAGGTCGGGTTATAATTTCATAGATGTCCCTTAAGGGGGAGTGTTTTGAGAGTTTTCACTGTAACTCTTCCGAATGTGGCGTGTGGAGTAGTTGTCTCTGCTTGGTGGTGTGCAGTGGATTCTGAGGTTTGTGGCCCTTCATCTCACTATGTTAGCTGATTCAGGTTTGGTTATGACCGACCTTGTGGGTGACTGGTGTGACTCCTTTAATGACTGTGGCCAGAGCAAGAGGCTATACTACGCTAGTTCTATAAGCGTGTAAGAATCCTGTAAATAAGTATTTTGATCTTACCTGCTCATTATCGTTGGGTGCATGATTTTAATGCCTTGTACATGGTAACTCAGACTGTAAGAATGGGAGGCGGGCAAGTAGAAGTGTCGGTAGAGAGGTCGGAGGTAGTTTATTCTTCTTTCATTTTTTTACCCTTTTGATCACTTTAGTTTTTGTTTAGAAAATGCTTTACAGTGAAGTGAGATAGGAAGCTAGGATACTACCCTGCAGAGTGTTGCCTCCAATAACTTGGGTGATCACTCTAAAGTCGATTTCTGGGAGAGATGATTTTAATTGCAGAGTAAGATGCTTTAGTGTCTATTGTTTTTTCTTAGTTGCAATTTTGGCAAAGTTGAGGCTGTTGTTAATTTAGAAATCGAGGAATTTAGTGTTGTCAGTGAGTCTGTGTGTAAAACCTCAGAGGGGTATAAGTGGCAGCTATGTTTCCATTTGTCTTTGTTTGCTACATGAGATGAGATTGATGTAAGTCTTCGTTTATCTAGGCGTGGTGTGTGGAGGAGCAACCTTTCCTTTCCTATGGGTGATTTTAGTCCTGAATAAGGCTCTTAAGAAGAGCTGCATATCTTCTGCATATACAGGAATGTTTTTTTTTTTTTTATCAGTGAGCAGATCTCTCTTCAGTGACTTACTGCCACACTGATTCTTCCAGTCCAGGGATGTTTGATGGCTGCTTTCACATCTTGAACAGAGCGTGTGACACTCTCTAGTTTGCTAGATTCTCTGCCCTCTTCCCATAATGACCTGCTCGATCTGCTTTAGAGCCTTTTTCAAGGTACACAGATAGGAGAAGTCAATGTTTAAATCCAACCTCTTTCATGATGGCACAAAACATCCCTAAAACTTGTTTGGTTGTTCTGCACCTTCTTTCTTCAGTTGTATAATTATATCGGCTACACTCTGCCCCATGTCTTTGCACGGTGCCTGCACTCTAGCCAGCTGTTTGCACAGCGTCTCCCTTTGGAATGTGCTAGTGCCATTCATGGCAGAGACTAGTGTCTTCCCCGCTCCTCCTTTGAGGAGGTCAGAGAAGAACAAGGTTTCCTTTTTCAGGACTGAAGAGAATTGGGCGGAGCTTAGCAAATACAGCTGAGCCCTGCTGCGGAAGGTCTGGCGCTTTCAATGCCTCCTTGTGTCAATGGGCCGGGGCTGAGCTCTAGTACGCTGGCAGGGTGAGAAGTCTGGGTGACTAACAGGAACTGATTAAACCATAAAGCCCAGTGACTACATATCTGGCTTCTAATCGACTGCTACAATGAGCTTTATTGTTAAATTAATCAAATGATCTCCAATTCTTGTTTCTCATAGCTAGCTGCACAGGAACTCCCTTTCTCCGACTTTTATTCGAGCGTTGAGGGGTGCGGCTGATCTTTTAACAGAGGGAACCCTATGTTTTACCAGTTTAGAAAATATGCAGGTATAATTGGTGGGGTTCTGAAACACAGTAAGAAATCAAATGCATTCATACGTTTTGGAAACAGTCGGGATTTTAACTCATTGGAGAATCCTTTGAAGGTTCCTATCGCAGAGTTGCAAAGCTCCTAGTGCTTGGAAGACCTTGCAGGGTCAAAGGCTATATACAATTATCTATCGACGTCTCATGGGAATACCTTTGATTAAAATCTAGTCCTGATGTATGCTATTTATTCTTTATTATGCTCTCATCGGAACCTCAGTAAATTATTTTACAGTTAGTTTTGTCAGGGGTTATTCACTCTCGCTAACCTAAGTCTGCACTTTTCTAGGACCACTGCACAAGGTGATATTGACCGCTGTTGTACTGTAGTGTTCTCGGTTCCAGTCCTACTTAATATTATTACGGACTCTTCTCCAACAGGTGGAGTTCTTTCCAAATAAATTACGCTTGCACATTTATTTTTACGTCTTACCTCTCCTTTTCTCTCTTTTCCTTTTTGCATCATGTCATTCCCATCTTGTCACTCCCCAATCCATGTTATCAGTTCTGTGTTTTCTCAACCAAAAGTAGTTTGCACACGACATTGTTATTCTACCGACATATTCTTTGAAAGCATTTTCATTTTGCCTCATGTAATGGAGATTGTGCTATTGCTGATCCCGGTTCTATAAGAGGTTGTAAAAAAAATGCAAAAATGGCCCCATGATCCTGAAGCGTTACATTACAGATGCTTTTGACCAGCTGAAAGGTGGTCTCTGTAAAATATTATAGGTTTCGCCTGCGCAGCGTTTTTGAAATCTCATGTACTGAAAAAATATCTTAAAATGGGTTAGAGACCACGAATTACTTACCACTAGTTGACTCCCACATCTCTCGTTTCCCTGCTTCCTATTGGTTTGTAGCTCCTCCTGGATGTGGACTTCGGAGTCTTCCTCCATGCCATTGAGCATGGACGAAGAATTGCTTCCTGTGGTCAGCAGACTCCTGCAGGTACTTTTTGTTTTATATGCGCTTTCTTCTTGTGTGTTTTTTGGAAGACTTTGGGTGCTGCACATTCTTTTGTGTGACGAAGCAGGCAGCTGGCTCTCCGTATTAATGCAACTTTTTGTGATCGCAACACACCGTAGAAAGCCTCCACACTCGTTTGCTTTTAAATTATAGCATCCTAGAATGTTTAATTGTGTTCTGCTTGGATGTACAGGGAGCCTGGCCTTTTTAGTGTTATTTATGGCAGCACACAAGAGCCACCTTTGTCGAGCATTGCATCCTTACATCTGCAACCCGTGGTGGGTACATTAGGTGTTTGGGGGCAGCCAACTGGATGTAGGTCTGCTCCCCGGGCAAATTGGTAGGGTGGTGCAAATGTTGAGATTAAGTTGGGCTACATCGGCGTAGCCCAAAGGCTATATAGTGCAGGGGTATTGGGCCCCCTGCCAGCATTTTAGGTTTTGGTGACCTGGTGGCAGGGAGTAGGAGTAGCAAAACTTTTTAGTGGATTCTGAATTGTGCAGCAGGTGGCTTTAAGAGTAGCTTGTTAGAGCAGTGTAATGCTTTAGGCAGCAAAAAGTAATTTTGTGCCTTACCTGAGTATGGAAAATGCTAGGGTTCGTGAGGTGATGCGCCTCCTGAAAGAAGCGGGCCACATGAACCTTGTTGTTGCGGAGGCTGCTGGGATGGCACACCAAGCGAGATAGGCGTCGGTGGGAGTGGCCGCGGCGATTGCGGTGTGCTCTCCGACGAGAAAAGTGAGGGCAGCGAGTGGGGTCCACGATGTCTGGGTGAGAGGGGCTGCTCGTATGGGAAGAGAGTGGCCCCTCTGGTCATGAGGCGGGCTGGGGCTGGTTCTCGGCCTGCGGCTCCGGTCTTGATTATGGAGGCGAGGAGCGTGGTGGAGCCCTTGCCAGTGGGGAAGGAAGCAGCTCTGGCCAGGCGGCTGGGAGAGCGGTAAGCGCCCCTCAGAGTGCAATGCACGCATGTATGGGGCCGTGCATGTTAAACGGGACGGGCACATTGCTGCGTTGGCTGCATTGCTCACCTGGACTGGCCCAATGTATGGGCGTGGCCAAGCCTGGTGAGCTGCCTCGCATGAGGAGCTTTTTAGGGCTGACAGGGATTTAAAGAAAGGGCAGGGGAAGGAGGGGAGGAAGACAGTGAGCCAGTAGTGTGTGGGCTGCATGGAGAGGGGAAGGGGAGCAGCTCTACCAGTGGAATGTTATGGGTTGAGGAGGGCTAGGGATGGGAGCACGAAACAGAGGTTGAGGGTGGCCCTGAGTATGGATAGGCCAGCCAGGGGATATTGGTGGATGGTGGAAGAGCAGGTGTAGGGGGTGAGGGAAGAGGAGGAAGTGCCTGAGGAGCAAGACCTGCTTGGGATCCCAGGCCATGGGAGGGACTGGATATTTTTTAGTCCTGGGGAGAAGAGGTTTGTAGGGGGACAGGGTGGCACAACTTTTTGCATATCTGACAAGAGGGGGGTTCCTTCAATGGGATAAAAGAGCCACAAATCAGAATTGCTCGTGGGGGGGTAGGGAGTAGAGGTCCAATCAAGCGGGGGAAGAGGCGGCGGTGGTTCAGGGGCTTGCGTCAGCATTTTTATTGTGGCAATGTTAGAATGGAGCAAGGATGAAGAGGGCGGGGAGGAGGAGGTGAGCAGGTCATGGAAGTAGTAGATGTTGAAAGCGGTAAGCAGGGGGAGGGGGTCAGGGCTGGAAGAGGAGAGCAGAGCGGGCAGGTCTGTGATAGGGAACCAGCACACCAGTCCAGCCGTTTGTCTCGCAGGGCGATGTATGCTTGGCAGAGCTGGGAGAGGCTTACTTGCGCCGAGGTGAAGAGAGTGCTAGGCCCAGAATGGCACACCTGATACCAGTGAGGGAGCCCATTGCGGCCAACACAAGTAGGCCCAGAATGTCCTCGTTGACCCCAACGTCAGGCGGGTCTGGTACGACCTCCCAAGAGAAGTGAAGGATGGACATCGTGTAGGAGTGCCAGAGAGTTATGGAAGGGTACAGTCCCCCACCCCCGGATATCTGGCAAAGGGCTACAGGCAAGGCGGCCAAAAAGGCTCCACCGTTACAGGTATGTGGTGGCCTAGAATGGCAGCAGGAGGTTTTGCATAGCGCTGCTGTTGGATTTTGATGAGGAAAACCTTGAAGGTGAGCCGCAGGAGGACTATGAGAAAGGGGATTGGGGATTTGGGGGGGGGGGGAATTGTAAAGTCTTGCCTAGTGTGTTGTAGTGGTGAGCAGAGAGGCAGCAAGAGCATCGTGGCTTGCGGCGAGGCCAGCAAGAGCGCCGGAAGTTACAGGGCCTCTTGCGAGGCAGACTGCATTTTTCGGGTACCCTTCTTGGAGACAGGTAAGGCCGGGGTCATGAAGGGGAAGCCTGTGATGGTCTCCATTGGTGTAGGCGCGGGGGAGCTGCAAGGCGGGGTTACAAACAGGGCAATTTGTGTCAGATGTGGCAGTAGGCACCAGTTAGGCAGGGGGCTTGGTTGGTACCTAAGAGGAGGGTAATTCGGGTAAAGGGAAAGATACAGTGAACAAGAGCGATAAAGGAGAAAAGAAAGAGGGCCTGGAGAGTAAGGTATTGAAGTTCAAGAAGCTAGCTTATATGGGGGGTGAATAAACCTCTAGAGGCATACGTTATGCTGGCCACCAAAGAGCGCATATGGAAGGGGGAGTATGTAGAGATGCTTAAATTATTGCATTGGAAGGTAAGGTCCAAAGAGCGGTCCACAGAAGAGGAATATGAGCTGGCCAAGAGGCCGAAGGTTCCCCTTATTATAGAAAATTGGACAGCAGCATTCCTGATTTATGCAACCGTATATTGCGGCAAAAACCGTAGCACTGTGTCGCACTGTTTAAATATATGGATGTTATCGGGAAGGTTCAAATCACGGGAGAGGATATGCGTGTGCCCAGTATGATGAGTTCCGGAAGGTAAATGGAGGGAATTAGATAGCGTCTTGTGGCGACACACAATGAGGGCAGCGAAAGCGGTTTGCCCATAGTTTACCGGCCCTTCCAAGCTCGACCCACCCGGGGAGGGTTGGGTGGAACAGAAAGAGGCAGCAGGGGGCAGAAAGAAATTGTTGGGACTTTAATAAGGGGCTATACACACGCAAGTATTGTAGGTTCTGCTGTGAATGCTCAAAGGGAGGTGGGCAGCACTACTGGTCAATTGCTTCAGGCGGGGGCGTTACCACCAGGGAGGAAACCATTGGCAACAGCCCAAGGGGAATTCAGGGGTGCACCAGCATCAGTTTTTGGGTGCTCTGGGAGGTAAGGGAACGCCAGGGGTTGGGCCAAAGTGCTCAGACTCTGGTTAAGTTAGACAGGTTGGAGTTTTGGCTGGACTGCTGCAAGCGTCGGGAAGAAGCAAGGATTTTGCTGGAGGGGTTTCGGTTGGGTTACACAGTCTGTGGGGTAAGGAGGTGGGCAGATAATCTTCTCTCAGTCATGGAACACAAACAGGCAGTACAGAACAAATTTGACAAAGAGATGAGGGAAGGTAGGATGGCGGGCCCCTTTTATGATTGGCCTTTGAAAAATGTGATTGTGTCTCCAATTGGTGTAGTCCCGAAGAAAGAGAGAGGGCCAATTCAGACTGATGTAACATGTTTCATTCCCAGAAGGAGGATCAGTTAATGATTTCATTGCAGAGGATGTGGCCACGGTTTTTTATTCCTCAGTTGACGTGGCCATGTCAATAGTGGTGACTGCGGGAGCACAAATGGCAAAATGTGACCTAAAGTCTGCGTTTCTGCTGCTTCCAGTCCAGCCAGACGATTTTCAGCACTTGGGTATCCACTTTGAAGGAAAGTGGTACATGAACAAAGCATTGCCGATGGGCTGTTCTATCTCATGTGCACTGTTTGAATGTTGCACTGTTGGTCATACACTACTTGGACGATTTCTTCTTTGTGGTTCAAACCGACTCTGCGGGCAGCCAGGAAGCACTGAAAAGCTTCGAAAAGCTGATGGGATATCTCGGGGTGCCATTGGCACCAGAGAAGACGATGGGCCCTAGCACAGAGCTGTCATTTCTGGGAATTGAGATGGATCCTATGAAAATAGAAGCACGATTGCCTTAGGATAAGAATGTCAAGATGCTGGCATTTTTGAGGTTCATGCTGACACACCAGAAATTCAAGACAAGGAGGTTCAGGTTCTATTGGGGCACCTTAACTTCGCTTGTAGAATAGTCAGGGCAGGGAGGACATTATGCAGGAGGTTGAGCTGCGCATTCTCTGGGAAACAATTACCTCACCATCACATCCAGCTATCAGATGGGGTCAAAGCAGACTTGCGAATGTGGGGTGTGTTTCTACAGTCTTTCGACAGGGTTTTGTTGGCGTGGGATGGAGACATGGTTTTTTCTGTGCAGAGGGTCGCCTAGGTTTTGGTCTTTATTGGCAAGGGAGGTGGTGCGCCGACCCTGGCCTGTCCACTGGCTCAACGGCAGCAGGAGTATTGCGCTTTTGGAGCTTTTTCCCTTGGTGGTCGCAGTAACTCTGGAGGGAGTAACTAGCGTACAAGAGAGTGCTGTTCCGGGTGGATAACATGGTGATAGTGGAGATTGTCAATCGCCAATGTGCTAGGGATGAGCAAGTTCTGAAACTGATGAGACTATTTGTGCTGGGTTATTTACATTGCAACATTGCTTTCAAAGCTTTGCATGTACCGGGTGTTGACAATTACATCGCAGATGCTTTGTCTCATTCACTGTGGTGGAGATTCTGTGGGCTTGCCAAGGACGCTTACAGGATTCTGAAGCCCATGCCTCAGTATCTGTGTTACGTAGGCAATGCCAGATGTTACAATTGATGGTAGGGTCACTTGCGGAATCCAAAAGGGTTGCATATATCCTGACCTGGAGAGAGTTTTTGCATTCAGGTGTGCAGCTGCAGGACGAATCGTGGTTGCTGGCTGAAGATGTCATACAATATATATTAGACCCGATTGAGAGAGGTCTGACGAGGTTTACCGTTGTCAGGAAATTTAGCAGGGATTGCAATTATGGGTAAATTGTTATGGGGCTATGCTCCATCAGCAGGTAAACTGGGACGTATACTCCTGGAGTGCTGGGAACAAGAACAGCGCACGGTGGTGAAGGCCAAGAAGCCAATTTCGTGGCAGCTATTGTCTCGCTTGTTAACTGTATTGCTAGAGGTATGCAGGGACAAGGAAGAGATGTGCCTTTTTTCCACGCTGAAGGTGTGGATGTTTTTCGGGGCATTTCGGGTATCAGAATTGCTGCGTAAAAAACGGTTAGGGGGGAGTGTATTGGGAGGACGTGGTCACTCGCGAGGGTAGGTTGCAAATATGGCCGAGTCGATTAAAAACAGACCAGTGGGGCCAAGGTAGATGAGTTGTTTTACAGGCAGTGGAGGCGCCAGGCACATGTCCTCTTTGGTGGGCGACACAATGGTCTGGGTTTTTGCGTAAAGTCTAGGGGAGCGGTCTTCAGGAATAAGGCAGGGTAGTGTGTCGGCATATAAGCTGTTAGTTGTTCTACGAAAAGCTCTGCATCGCTTGGGGGTGGAATATGGGACGCATTCTTTCCGCATAGGTTTGGTGTTGGAGGCAGGCCATAGGGTTGGGCTCAGGATGAAAATATGCAGCTAGGCCACATCATGTCACAGTGGAGGAGATGGCCATTTGGTTGGTGGGACACTCGTTTGTTAAATGGACCCAAGTGCAAGCTCATCAAAGTTACTTTGGTCAGAATTTAGATTTCAATGATCGTTTGTTCAAGATCGCATTGAAAGGTAAAGGAGGAATTTGTTGGAGAGAGTTGGGCCCCTGTTTGAATAGTATGTAAGTGGGCGGATGGTGCCCAGATATATTGGTTTTGCATTTGGGGGGAGAATGATCTTTGAAAGGAGAAAGAGGTTGGGCTGATGCGAAGCATGAAGAAAGAAAAGTGGGCTGGGTGTTTTGTTCTGTGGACAGAGCTTGTGCCCAGGAGGGCTTGGAGAGGTTCGGTAAAGCCAGGGACTGTAGATAGAGCACGCAGAAAGGTTAATGGCAAAATGGCTCTCTTTTATAGGGGAATTGGGTTTGGCAGGATCTGTCATTCTGATATTGGGTTCGACACAGAGTTTTTTTTCGTGGTGAAGGGGTTTACCTATTCAGATTAGGTATGGATCTTTACTTGTTGGAGATTAGAGAGGCTAGAACACTGAATGTATGGCCGTAGACGGTAGGGGATGTGAATTATAGCATCAACTGGGTGGGGCACAAAAACGTTGTGTGCGAGGCAGGGGAATGCAAAATTTGCAATGCACCGCAAAATTTTCCAGGGGTTGGCACAAGTTTGGTTGGCGTTGAAAGTTAGTGAACCATGTGCAGGGAAAGGGTTGGCAGATAGTTCAAGGTTCAGTTTTGGACGTTTAGTTATTTACAGTTTCATACGTACATGCATAGGATGTAGGGTTAATAGAATTTTGTGATTTTATATTCAATGCATTGTAATGTTTGTAATGTGTTAATTGCGTGGAGGTGCAGGTTGGGGGGGTCATGGGGTTGGGGATGGGGGTCAGGCAGTCGTCTAATGGATGTATAGCGAGGTTTTAGTTTTGTAAGACAGTTGCCAGGTTATTTTGGTTATAATGTGCACCTGTTTCAATAAAGCCGCCTTTTTCACACATATTAAGTGGTCCGGGACATGGCTGCACCGTCTCTCCCTAAAACCCAGTTTCAGCATAATATTTTGGCTGTTACTGTGGCATGTAAGTGTACCACTTTACCTGGCCCCTGTGGTCCTTTTACCCACCAGTGCATTCTGGGACTTGTAGTCTTGCTCCCGTTAATTGAATTGATGCGCAAGTAGCAATACTTAATTAAAATGAACCAGAGGACTTGAAATGTGGTGTCCTGCTAACAAGAAGTGTGATTGCCATCCTAACAAGTACCTTTTTTAAAATAAAATGACCGGCGAAAATAAAAAGTTATCTGTTTTATAACCTTTTTTTGGTGTTTTAAAAACAATCACACCACCAAATATTTTTGTATGTTTTGAAAACGATCCCAACACATTAAAGAAATGTTATGACATAAACGTAGCCGAGGTAACCAGCATCTGGTATAAACCATACAACCTCCAAGATATATGTAAGTAGGGTCAGTCTAAGAATGAAGCAGGAATGCACTCTGCGTTAACGGTAGGGTTTTCCTGGCTATCCATGACCCCCATACTTTATCATGTTTCCCTGCATAGAGTCTACATTTATATACCAAATTTTCTGCTGCAGTGTAGTGAGACCTCTGAATAATGGCTTCCCTTTGTTTTCCTTTAAGGCCCAATAGCTGCTCTGCTGGCGGGACACTGGCCGCCTTTTTGTAGCTGCAGAGACACTTGGAACAATATTCTGCATTGGATAATATACGAAAACATTAACAAAGTCAAATAGCCAAGATGTTGCAAAGCAGTACAGGCTGCTGTACAATTTAGCATACAGTAAACAAAAAAGAAAGGGCTATGAGGTAGTTAATGCTGACCGTGCCATGACACTTAGTTTTTAGGTTTCGCCTGGCGTTTACTGCGCAAGCAGTATCGCGCAGGGGAAAACTTTTGTTTACAAGTATGGAGCTTTCTCCCGCCTCTGTCTTCCATTGGCTAGCTCCATAAATGGAGGCTAGCCATTGGAAGACAGATCTGTCCGTCATTGCCGGAGCAGATTCATGGGCGTTCCCGCGATTTTTTCGCTCTCCATTGCGGTGGTGGGCGGATGTATTTTTTTTTTTTGTCAAGGTTTGTTTTGGGCATTTCTTTGAAGATGGTGCCGAGGCCCGTCGACTTCTCGCATCTACTGGTACGGAAGAAGTCCAGGTGAGTGCTTTGTTTTATTTTTCTTGCCTTCTGCCTTTTGATTGTGCCTGTGCCCGTTCCCGCCCCCCCCTCCCGCTGTTCACTTGGCCTGGGGTCTGGGAGCATTTTTTCTCTAAGGACAGCTCTGTCTCTCTCATTTGCTGCATCCGGACCAGGAGTGTCATGTGTCTGTCCGCTTGCCTCACAGGGGATGTGTCCGGCTGGGCGCGCGGGCGAGCGTCCACCTCTCACGCCTCCTTCCGGTTTGCACAGGGTAATGTAAAGGTTGTCTTTGCTCCACAGGCTGTCAGGATCGATCAGTGTCTGGGCTCGCGCGGCTCTGTTCTGGAGCGTGCCGCCTTTGCCCTGCCAGTGCAGCCACAGGCAGCCTGCCCAAACCCATCCCGAGAATCTAGGGAAATGACTTCTGACAGATTGTACCCACCACATGACCACCGGCCAGGCCGCGCGAGACACTACTGATAGCTTCGCTGTTGATGCCCGAGACACTGATGCCTGCCTCTTCTTATGCTGCCTATCCCGAGCAGCCTAATCCAGAACACCCCTATCAGTGAGTTCCCAATCTCAGGGTCGCCCACCGTGGGGACTCTTTTCTCATAACCTCTGACCTTCCTTTCCTCAGTCACTGCCTATCCAAGCTGGATTCGTTTTCAATCTGTGACTGAGACCTTGCTCGCTGCCTTTGCCATCTTGCCTGCTAGAAAACCCCTCACAAAGGCTGTCCGCTGTTGATGGCCCTCTCGCTGCCTGTAGGGTCCCACATGCTCACTAGAGTGCTATTATTGAAGGACATGAAGTCCCTCTTGACATGCACTGTCACAGTTTCTTATCAGCCCTGAAAAGAGGTTACTGCCCTGAGCACTGAGCCTTCAGGTAGGGCCCCAGGGCTAAGAAGATTCCTCAGGTAGCCAAGAGCATGTATAAACAGGACACTCGGTTTCATGGTATTTATATTTTTTATATTCCCATCTATAATTATCTTTATTTATTTTCTCACAGCTTACTGGTATTCATACATATTTGGCGCATTGAAAAAATGAAGTTGCAACTAGCATACTTCAATATTTACGTCCAGAACTATAGGGGGAAACGGGAGGTTTCACACCTGGCCTCTACTACTGTTTTCGAAGTGCATTTTTCCATAAGTGCTGAAAGATTTCGAATTAAACGTTTCTTACTATTTCTTTCAAAGATGCATTTCAAGCTAACTTTCT
The DNA here is from genome assembly GCF_964261635.1 of Lissotriton helveticus. NCBI lineage: Eukaryota > Metazoa > Chordata > Amphibia > Caudata > Salamandridae > Lissotriton > Lissotriton helveticus. The sequence continues at coordinate 720,074,084 of NC_136073.1, forward strand.
ATCCAGATTCTGGGGGGGTGTTTGTAATTTGCGCTATTAAAAAAAAAAACTGCTATCCAACTCTTGCAGCACCGTCCAAATATCAAATCTCAATCCATTGGACGTCTTCTGTGGAATTCTTTCTTTTTCATTTGAGCTAAGGTTCTGAGGTTAAATAGTGTGTTATCACTCAATGGCCTTATGCGATGTATAATTTGAGGTCAGCACAGTATCTAGTGCAGTCTTGGCCTCACATGGCACCCACCCTTGTGGAAAGGGTTCTTACAATTAGCGAGGCACTTTTCTGGGAAATGCCCCGTTAGTATTCGTATGGAAAACTGTGGCTAGAGAGGTAACTAAGGACAAGTTAGGCTAAATTAGGGGCAACTCGTTCCATCGAATCGAGTTGACCCCCTTCCCTCCATTGCCAGGGTAAAGAAGAATTGAGGGATAGTCCACATCCGTCAAGTTCAGAGCAACTGCCATGTTGAAAACGACGTGCATTATGTTACAGCGGTGTAGGAAGGTATTTTGTGTTACGACCATAGTGCACCTATCCAAATGACAGGTATCCAGCCTGCATAAAGGCAAGGATTGTGACCCACAGACTCTTCGACAAGAAGGTGTCACCCTGAGAGTGAAGAACACTATCAGAGGTCAAATCTTAGGGACTGAAATAATCTTCCCGGTGTAGCCCCACTACTGCAAAGCTCTGCTGTTGGCCATCTCTGCACACAGAGGGAAACCAGCATTTGCAATGCAATAGGTTTCACATTTACAAGAAAGTAAGCTATTGTCATTTACAATGGCAACAGCTCAAACTCTTGTAAATGTGACACTTATTTCACTTCATAGAAGCGGCCGCCATTGTCCGGGGCTGCTTGAAAGTGAAAACGCGCATGGTGAGGAAAGCACGTCATGCCTGCAGTAGGAGAAACCCATTAACCCCATCCGCGCTACACGTACGACAGGCGTACCTCATGACGAGCTGAGCTTGTCATGAGCGTGGAAGGGGTTAAATAAAATAGAGCTTACAGACTAAATAAGACATACTGTGTCGCAACTGAAGTAAAAGGGCCAGTCGCCATAGGAGGTTACAAATGCAGATAAGGCGGTACCAAGGCGGGACTAACAATCCTAATAACTCGCAAGCCAGCGTTTACAAAAGACAATGACACAAGCCAGTGACAAATATGGGCAGAGAGTGGGCGGGGCTTCAAAGCCATACTCCACTACTGCATGCCTCACAGCAGCACATGCGCTGCCTAGGCTCAACCTAATAAGAGGATGCAAAGCATGGGAATTACTGAAAGGATTTCAAATTACACTTATTTTTATTTTATTTATTTATTTATTTGTTAAACTTATAAGGCGCACAGCTACCCAACAAGGGTTTCCCGGCGCCACGACGGAGCACATCAGATTACAGGTGACCTAATAGGAAGTTATTGTTCAAACAACCAGGTTTTGATGTTTTTACGAAACCTTAAGTAGCTTTCCTCCTTTCGGATATGGGGAGGTAGCGTATTCCAAAGGGATGGACCCAAGTATGAAAAGGATCTACCACCCATTCTTGCCAACTTGAACCTGGGTACACAGAAATTTGCTGCGGATTGAGATCGTAGGTTGCGTTTAGGTGTGTAAGGATGGACTAGTGCTTGTAGATATTTAGGCGCTGTACCTTAGATTTACACTTAAATGTAATTGCATCTTATTGTCTATGCTATGCAAAGTAAACAAACCTTCCCTTTTCCCTTTCTCCTGTAAAGAACAAAGAGGTCCTGGCAAGAATGCAAAGATACAAAAAAGTCATGTTTTAGGAATAGAGCTGCAGACTTTGTGTGGAACAAAAGGTTGGTTAAATAAAAAGGAACAGAACAGAGTAGATCCAATGCAGAGCGTGGACATATTTGTGATCAAGCTATGAACAGTGACCCTGTCTTACTTACCATGGAGGCACTGACCAAACATGAACGTTGGGCACATTGAAGTGGTCACCAGAGGTATTCCCAACAACCTGAACCCCTACAACACACATTTTGAATCCCCTGGTATTATGTTATACCATCACAATGAACAGCATGATTTATGAAGCATTCACGTCGCTGACCCTCATTGTGGTGAGACACCTCGTGCATGTTTACTGTACCCATGCCAAAGACTATCCTGTTGCATGGAAGTGGACTAGCAGTCCTTTGCCACCCCAAAGTGTGACAAGTGGTTTACACTTTGGAGGCACTGCTGAGAGTCCAACCCAAAAAACTTTAAAAAGGCAGATATAGAGTTTCTTTGTAATAATGAATGTGAAAACAATTGAATGCTGAGAAAATTAGTTTAACCTTAAATGAAAAATGAAAAAAATATCAAGTGAAGAAAAGAATAGAGAATTACAGGGATAATTAACCTCGAGAAAATGGTGCTGAAATGTTACACTTATTTAATGATTTATGATAAATTGGCTGATGACTATTTAGTGGATGTGACTATGGTTTATTTAAATATTCAGTGTCTACAAAAATGGCAGCAGTACTGGAAGATAACTTGGAATTAACTAATTTCTATTACAGAAATGAAGGCTGTATTTGGTAAGCAATATAATAGGTATGCCTTGTTCAGTAGCAACAGCTTGCATGTGATCATGTGCTCCCATGCCGGTTTTTTTTATAGATTCATGCCAACAAGTGTTAAGCTAACAGATAAGGAATACAACCTTCCCTGCTGTTAACCGCATGCGTGCGGGCGGAATTCCGCTCTTACGCTGAGATTTTTTAAATCGCATGTTACGTGACGAGCTGGGCTCGTCATGAGCGTGCGAGGAGGCTACGCCATGACGAGCCCAGCTCGTCATCAGCGTCGAAGGGGTTAAACAAATAAATGAAATTATATGCTGAATCTACAGTGTTCTATTGCAAGTAGATGTGTGCCCCTGAAACAAGTATACTAGCCTGTGCACCAGAAACTGGCAATTTGCACCGTTGACGTCAACAATGTTTAGGTTTCGCCTGGCGTTTACTGCGCAAGCAGTATCGCGCAGGCGAAATCTTTTGATTTTCAGTACGGGGCTTTAACCCGCCTCTGTCTTCCATTGGCTAGCTCCATAAATGGAGGCTAGCCATTGGAAGAGAGATGTGCCAGTAAATGTTGGAGCAGATTCGTGGGCGTTCCGGTGATTTTTTCCCTGCTCCGCCCCTTTTAGAACGTCATGGGGCGGTGGCTTTTTTTTTTTTTAAAGGTTTGTTTTGGTCATTTCTCCGAAGATGGCCAACCTCGAGATAAGTGGTCCTGTGGTCTCCGCGCCGCGTCACCCTCCTGGAAGGCTCTGCAACGAGGGACGTCTGCCTGGCATCGGCCGCACCTAAGCTTGAAGGACACGAAGGTATTGTGTGCGAAGCGAGCTGCATTTCAGCCCGCGCTGTGTGCTCCAAATTGTATGCCAATCCTGACCATCCTTCTATGTTTTAAAGAACTGTGCGCTTCCATGTTGCTGAAGGAAGTGCGCTAAAGACTGTACGCTGCTATTTTGGTAAAGCGAGTACGCCCCTATCTTGCTGGAACAAGTGCGCTGCGAACTGTGCGCCTTGTAGCTGGCATTCGAGCTCCTGGAGCGCAGCATACACCCCTCCGGGATCTCAAGCCAGCCGGACACGTCACCCGGTACGCCTCGCCCCCTTTCGCTTTGGACCAGAGAGACTGTGCGCATCGTCATAATTAAGTTAACTGAGCCTGAAGTGTGTGCAACGTACGCTGGCTCCACGGAGGCTGGTACGCCTCAGAGTGTGCTTTGAACAGTGCGCTTTCAGTACGGCTGCCAATACGCCTCGTACCCCTTGTCTGGACCAGCAGCGGTATACGCGTCTCACACGAGATGCGTGAGACTTGGTAGGGCTTTGTTCCGGTGATCGTACGGAGCGCACAGGAGCGCTCCAAAGGGCCCAGACCTTCAACTAACAGTGTATTAAGTAGTACACAGTGCCGCGCTGGTAGTTACCCCGGGCCGTTTGTCATCCCTACTCCCAGATTGCAGTCCCACTTCGCATCAGGTGCCTCCTTTGATGTGGACTGGATCGAATCATTCGCCGCCCAGCCACCTTGGATTTACTCGCTACAGGTAACCTCTTGGCTGAGATTTACCTACATTTTCACGCCGTGTTCCCCTGCCCTACCCCTATTCCTTTCACCGCAGGTCCAGACTCATGGTTTCCTGCTCCCACCCTCCCCGCACGGACTTCTCTGCCCCAGTGTCAGCAGGTACCCAATTGCTGTCCCAGGACACCCTGGTTTAATTTGTTTTTCCTTCTTGGCTCTATCTCTATTCATTATCCCTCCCCGACTCCTCCTGATTCTATAGAGCACTTTTCAAGAATTTTTGTAACCATCGTCCATTTGAGAGAGATTAAGCTATTGGCATTGTAAATGACTGCCATTTATTTATCTGTTTTCAAAACCAACACATAAATAAAAATATTTTCATTTACAATGCCAATAGCTCTAACTTTTACTAAGGCGAAACCGTTGCATTGTAAATGCTTGTTATTTACTTCAAGCCATGCTGCACAGCTGCACGTGCTGCCAATGCTTAACCAGGCAGTGGAATTCTTTGGCACAGATTGGGCTTCCTCACTAACTGGCCGATGTTCCTAATATTTCCCTCACGTCCCTGCCTTCTGGACATATTTTCTGGGGTTGTAGTAATTTTCATTGTTTTTGAAATGCAACATAATGAATCCCTTTAGTGCGGGTGTCAGCCAATGGCAGACACCTGAACTACCTCCCCAGTGCTTCTTTCAGCCATTGGTCGACACTGGGGATATAAGAGCCCCTTTGATGATCTGCACCCTCTGGAGTCCTTTATTAGGTCGAAGCCGACCACACTGAGCAGCTGTAGGGTTTGCTAATGACCTCTTGGGGACATTAGGAAAGCTTCCCTGAGAATACACTCCGCCCATGGCTTTCTATTGGGTTTGTGGTTTGTAACTCACTTTTGCTTGCTTTCTATTTGACAGGTCCGTTTGTTTTAGACTGTCTGCCTTGAGCTTGTCCCTTCCCTTGCTCAAAACCTGTTTATTGTATTCTTCCACCATTACTGGATTTTTGTAAACAGGCCTTTAAATCTTGTTCTTTTCCTGTCACATTCTCACAAGGTCTCCCATTGACCTTGGTTTGATCTGTTTATGTTACTGGCACTGTCCCAGCCACACAGGTGTTGCAGTTTTATTCATTGGCTCAAGTTGGCTAACACTGGGTGGATGTTTGTGGATTTCTCACAGAAACTTAAGGAAAATATGTTCTTTCGGGAATAGTTTGAGGTTTGCATGGCATTGCAGGTAAGAAAATCTCATGGGATCCACGCAAAGCACACCACCCTGTAATCTCCTGGTTGTCTAGTTTTCAAAACTGTCTATGGTTCGTAGCTTTGCATAGGTGGCACCATAGCACGCCCAAAATACCACAGCTCCCCCAACTGCTTATCTCTCAAAGTAGGGCTTTCGGTCCTTTTTGTGTTGTGGTCTCGCAGCCCATCTGCTCAAATAGGGTACCGTTCTTATTGTGGGACAAGTTGGAACGCAGGGTGGTAGGACATATGGGACTCCCTACAGATTCCAAAACTTTGCTTCTTAAAAATCTAAGGAAAGTGCGTGTATTTTTTACCAACGTTTGGCGTTTGTAAGGGCTACTGGGTAAAATGACCTAGTGTGAGCCACACAAGTCATCATCCCTATACTCCCAAGGTTGGTTATATAGTTTTCAAAAATTTTCCGGTTTGCTATGTTTCCCTAGGTTTGGTTGAGCTAGGGCCCAAAATCCACAGTTACTCAGTTTGGAATAAGGTGGTCAGTTTTGAGTGGAAAAATGTGATGTATCCATGTTGCGTTTCGGGCTATTTCCTTTTGGGGCACTAGGCCTACCCACACAAGTGAGGTACCATTTTCATCGGGAGACATGGGGAAATGTTGAGTGGAAGGAAGAACTTTCGATCACAGAAATGTGAGTAAAATGTGTTTTTTTAAGTTAAAGTTTTAGGTTTGCAAGATATTTTGGGTAAGAAAACCTTGGTAGAGCCATTTAGGTCACCCCATCCTTGATTCCCCTAGGTGCCTAATTTTCAAAAATACACCGGTTTGCTAGGTTTCCCTAGGTGCGGCCTAACCTAGGGCCATCTACAACTACCCACTTTGCAAGAGAGTCATTTTTCAGTGTACAGTTGTGATGCGTCTATATTACGTTTTGGCCCATTACCTGTTGTGGACACTAGGCCTACCCACACAAATGAGGTGCCACTTTAAACAGGAGTTCCATCACAGAAATGTGACGGAAACGTGTTTTTTTAGTCAATATTTAAGGTTTGCAAGGGCTTCTGGTTAAATAAACACCTGGTGAGAGCCAAGCAAGTCACCTCACCCTGGATTCCCTTAGATGTCAAGTTTCCAAAGATGTGCAAGTTTGCTAGGTTTCCACAGGTGCTGACTGAGCTAGGGTCCAAAATTCACAGCTACCCACCTTGCAATTAAAGGGCCAGTTTTCAGTGGAAAAAATGTGTAGGCCTATCCACAAGTGAGTTACCATTTTTCTTCGGCAGACATATGGGAGCATATAATAATCTAACATTAGTTATAACAACTGGGTTTTGCTGCATTTGTGCGTTCCAAATAAAATGAAGCCATTGTGTAAGAAAGAAGACATTTTGAAAAATACCCTGTAAATCGTATGCTAGTACGGGTTCCCACAGATTCACAGATGTACAAATAATCACGATTTTTAAACACTATATCTTGTGCCCATTTCATAAATACATAGGTTTCCCTGATACCCATTTTTCACTCTGCATATTTCAGCATATGAATTGGTCTATACTCGGTACAGAATGAAAAATCATTGTGCGTTGCAGCTCAGTTGTTGACTCTGGGTACATTTGGGTTTTTAGATAACCTACAAACTTAGAAGGTTCTAGTGGATGTAATGGTGCATTGCTTTTGTAAATTGGACATTGTAACAAAAAGCTACTGATGAAAATGTCACAAATGGCCGTTTTTTCCTTTCTTTTTTTTTTCAGTATTTCGTTATTTTAACAGTTTCTTTGGGAAAAGCTTTTTGGGATCTACAATATTAGGCACCCGTTTGTGAATGTGGAATTTTATCTACTTCTCAGAAATCTATAACTTTCCTGGATGACCCATGTGTTTCACACTGGTTTCCACCATAAACTGAGAGTAGGTTGAGAGCCCAAAAATAGGAAAAATGTTCTACCTCTTTGAAAATGGCAAAACGATGGTGGTAATTTTTTTTTTTTTTTATTCTTCTCTGGATGCTCCTTAAAGCTGAGAGGATGGTGGCTTCAGCACAGGAAACCGTTTGTTGGTGCCATTTTTAGGGGGGAAAAAATAGACACTTTTCGCCAGAGCCCTTTTTAGGTTTCGTCTGGGGTTTACTGCGCAAGCAGTATCGCGCAGGCGAAAACTTTTGTAAACAAGTATGGGGCTTCGTTCCGCCTCTCTGTCCCATTGGCTAGCTCCATAAATGGAGGCTAGCCATTGGAACAGAGATGCGTCACTCATTCCCCGAGCAGATTCGTGGGCGTTCCCACGATTTTTACTCATCCCGCCCATTTTCGTGCGTCATTGCGGCGGTGGGCGGAATTTTTTTTTTTCTCGTCCTGTTTTGGTCAGTTTCAAAGTGTCCTTTGCAGGAGTGGGCTGCGAGATTGAAGTTGCCAGGATGCGGTGGGCTGCGTAATTTCTTTCCTCGCAGGTAAGCGGCATTTTTAAATATGGTTTTTTTATCTGGTTTTCGCCCCCCCTCCCGCTGTCCGTGCGCCCCCCCTCCCGCTGTCCGTGTGCCCTGCTGCAAACAATGGCTGCGACAGGGAGGCAGCTGGGACCATTGAAAAGGGTTGCTTAAACAAACCAGCTCAGGCTGCATCGGTTGACTATGCACTAGGATCATTTCGTTTGTACGTAAATAATTCCTTTCATTTCTCTATTTGTTCCCCCTGCATAGGATGATTCGTGTGCCTTTATACCCAGCCCGCCACTGTCTACCAAGGGCTTATCCGTGCGTGTTTTGCATCAGAATGTTTGCTTTTGGGGGGCCGTAGTTGCACGACGTTCGTCTCTAAACTCCTTACTGTGCTCGGCGTGTATGTATGCGCCCCCCCCGGTCTATGCTGCGTTCTGTAAAGAATCCTACACAATTCTCCGTAAATGGCATTTGCTTTGATCAGTGCCCGTATCTTGCAGTGTAGTGTATTCAGTTACGGATTACACTGCATTTTATCTCGCCCCCACTTCGCGAGGATTCACCCCGGATGGCTTGTGAATTAATTACAGTTCAGAATCACTTATTTGTTTTATTAGAGGCGCTGCCCTTATCGAGCGCAATGCCCTTCCTGTGAGTGCACCCCGTTTACTTTTATTAGCGAGTGTGATATATTTTAAGCCCCATCCCACGCCTCTGCTTTGAACATTCATAAGCCATTTTGTGGAGGGTAAAAACATTTGCACCGGGTCTGCCACGGTTTTGCCCTGTTCAAAAAATGCATTGTGTATGTGAGAGCCATATCTTGCCATCCATCCCAATGCTTGGCCAGTTTTGCATGTTTCCTTCAATTATCTGTACGTATGTGTGTATGTGTATGTGTGTGTGTGGGTGTGTGGTGTCTGTGTCAGCATGTATGTGTGGACGAATGGCTGTGTATGTGTATGGGAAGTTTTTTATGACAAGTGGATTTGCGGTTGCTTCTATGTGTGATTGTGTGCATTTGTGTTTCTAACAGTATGTCTGAGAATGAATATGTGACTGTGTGTGAGGGACAGTTGTCTAATGAATGGACGTGTGACCATGTGTGTGTGATTGATAGTTTTTTTTATTTCAGTAATTTTTATTGAACATTGTATTTACATGGTGCACCAGGTGGGCATGAGACTGCTGGTGTTTGCTGTATGTGTATGTGTGAGAGTTAACATGCAGCAATGTGTGTGTATGGTTGCATGTGCGACGAGTGGGCTTGTAGCTTCATGTGTGTGTTTGACAGTGTTGCCACGAGTCAACGTGATGTTAATTGTGTAACATTTACAGTTTCTGTTGCCTGATGTTGGTGGACCTGAGTAGCGCTTGGAGATTAGAACTTTCCCTTCATCTATGTCTTATTTATACCATCTACTTGCAGAATAATAGATCCACTTCCTTGTCTCCGTCGGGAGAATTTATTCAAAATCAATAAGGGAAAATAAATGTATATTTTAAATGTAAAACTCAAGTAAGTAAGCTTCACTCATCAAGGGCAAAGGCGTACCGCAATCCTCCTGACATCCCACTCCGGCTATCAGCCTCTTCACAAATCCTCTTCCTGCCTTTCTTGTTAGATACCTCTTTCTGCCACTCTCTCCTTTGCACTTTTCCCTGCACCCTCTCGTCTATCTTTCATCACTTTTCCTATTAATCCTTTGCGACACTCCCTCTGTTCTTTATATCACTATTACATCTATTTCTTGTCTCTAATTTCCTCAAACTCATTATCTTTTGCTACTCCTAAATGTATGCTCCCCAGCACACTACCCCTTTCCTTCGCCCTCTCTCTTACATCTATTTCGAACGTCACATTTATATCACTTTGTCCTATTTACTGTTTTTCATATCCCCATATCCCTTTTTTCTATATTAACCTTTCCACAAGCTTTCTATTTCTACTGCTCACTTTTACTTGCAATAGAGAAATATTACTGAACTAAATGTGTATATTCTGTTAATATCTCATATCAGCATGAAGAAGGAGGGGTTAGAGAGCCTGACAGCATTTTCATTTAATGGTTTATGAGTTTACATCATCGTCTACGTAGCCTTTCAGGAGCTAATATTCACATCTATAAAAATCATCTGAGAGCCTACATAATACATGGAACTGGCAATAATAGACGCCATCCTTGCTGACAATTAGTGTTCAGACAAAAGAACTCAGTAGGGATTTTGTTGGCTGACATCATGATTTTTGCAACATTTCAGGAGCTTACATTCGCATAGATTTGGACTTACGTTATTAATTAATCAGCATTTCCGGAGCTTAGATTGTCATGGATCAAAGAATTTTAAAGCATCATTTGGGATCAGTAATCAAATTACCTATTTCAGTTTCAAGTCCTGTTAGTGTCACATGAGACTAGAGGAGAGAAGTAAAGGCATTTCTGTAGAAGGTGATTCTTCAGGCACCTTATGGTGGTTGAACGAGTGGTCTAGTCTTAAAGCGAAGGTTAGGGATAGTCATAATTCTGGAGCCTCACCCGAGAATCTGAATTTATAGGTAATAATTACGTATGCTTCTTCTCAACCTTATATGGCTATGTTTTGGGATTTTATCCTATGGTTAAATATTTTTGTACTTAAATATGTGGTAAAAGTACACCATGAGCATGCATGATTTGCCTTTTCAGAAGTCCATGCTACACATTTAAACAGAAAAAAGGAAAACAATTACTAGTGTCTTCCATTCACTATGGGCCAGCTGTACGTATACATTTACTGGTCACAAACCTCGTCGATTTGGTAAATTCGGTGGGCGTTTACATTTTTTTTTTTTGCAGCCGCATATTTTACTCCCGTTCCCGCCCCCCTCCCGCAGTCCGTGAGCCCGCCCCCCCTCCCGGCTCTGTGTGCCCGCCCCCCCTCCCGCTGTCCGTGTTCCCGTCCCCGTCCCCCCTCCCGCTGTCCGTGAGCCCGTGTGTAAATGCATCGTAAATGCTTGTTTATGTGTGTTTGTGTTTACATGCGCATCCGTCTTTGTGCGTGTATGTGTATTTCTAAGCACACAAGATGAGAGGTACGGTAAGGGTCTATTTTAATGTCTGTGCATCTTCCATCAAAACACCGGACCAGTTTGGTGCTTAATCAAGGGATTTTCAGTGACTGCCCAACTCTAAATCCAGGTTGTCTCTTTCGCTGGCACCAGCAAGGAGCAAAATAACATGAAAACATGCCATGATAAGTGACTTCAACTCAAAATATTGCGGAATTCCCCAGTGCTCCTCAAATTTTTCAAAACAGTCTGGCTCTGTGTGTGTGTGTGTGTGCGGCTGGCTCTGTGTGTGTGTGTGTGTGCGGCTGGCTCTGTGTGTGTGTGTGTGTGTGTGTGTGCGGCTGGCTCTGTGTGTGTGTGTGTGTGTGGCTGGCTCTGTGTGTGTGTGGCTCGCTCTGTGTGTGCGGCTGGCTCTGTGTGTGTGCCTTTGTGTGTGTGTGTGGCTCTGTGTGTATGTGTGGGTGCAAATGCAATAGGTCTCACATTTGTGAGAGATTTAGCTAATGGCAATGTAAATGACAATGCCATTTATTTATCTGTTTTCAAAACCAACACATAAATACAAATTTTGTCATTTACAATGCCAATAGCTCTAACTTTTCCAAAGGCGAAACCATTGCATTGTAAATGCTTGTTTCTTATTTTCCCCAAATTCTCAAAATGTAGCTATATTTAGCATGTTTTCTTGGTCCAGGGGAATCCACAAACCCTGGGCACCTTTAGAATCCACTGGATGTTGGGGGAAAAACAGGATGCAAATTTGGCATGGATACCTTAAGTTGAAAACAAGTTATGGAGACATAAGCGCAAACTACCCAGATAGCCCAAAAAGAGCTCTGCACTGAGGGAGGAAGGGAGGGGGGCAGCAGTTAAGGCATTAAAGGCTTTTTGTTTGTTTCCAAAGTGTATTCAGTTTCAGCACACAAGCCCACCAATACAGTCAGATTTAGTTTTCTCCTGAGACTGCTCATTTCCAGTCTTTGGATCATTTCATTGGCTTACTTCAAGGTCGTATACCACCTTCCAAACAGTTTGCTTTGTCATTAGTCAGTACACTGTCTTGTATGAAGCATTTTTACATACATTTTTATTGAAATTGGAAATTGTTTAAGAAACGTAACCGGCAGCTTTTTCCTAGTTTCTTTTTCAGAGTTCTTCAGAATGAGGACTTTCCATAAAGTGTCTGAGTTTATTATCCTGAAGTCCTGCACATTTCTTGTATAGAATAAAAAAACTTGCATTTGGTAGTCTGCAGACTATGTATCCCAAACATACAGACTTTCACATTACGCATATAAATAACACTGACCATATTCTCCTACTCCTGCAATCACTCTCCCTTTTCTGATGCACAGCTGGGTATTCATTTATATCATTTTCTTAAAGCCACCAACACTGATAAAGATTAATGTACAACTTGGGCATGCTGGACTAGTCTGTGGGCCAAACTGGACCTTGTTTCAGCCTGAAGTAAATTCTCTAAATGCAGCGTGAATGCCTCAATATTGACCGAAGATGACAATAGAAACTTGAGTTGTCCTATCTAAGCTAACTTGCCCACACATAATACATTGTACTGAAATGGACATACATTCTACTCTATCCCTCGTTTGTAATTTCTTATATTTTGTTGATTTGTCCGAATTTTTATTTTTCTGCTTAATTTTCAGCGTATCAGACAACCACGTGCAATGATTCTAAAGGAAAGAGATCCTTAGCATGTGTGAAGCACAAATATCTTATGTTTTTTTAACATACTTTAATTCCACGATTCATTCATTATAGCAGTTGTGCCCATCTCTGGCTTCGCTGACTGATGGGACAGACCGTGGATACCAGGGTCCACTTCACAGCTCTATCGTTTACCTTCACAGCTAGTCACTGTGATCATATTGAAGGCAGGAAAAATTCTTGTTTAGTACCAGTGCTGGCCATTGCTTTCGTCTGCCTAGGTGAATGTCGTGGTGCTATGCCTCTTCCTGTCTGCCGCAAATAGTTATTAAAGCATACAGATGCCTAACATTGTTCCAATCCTCCCTGTCCACCATTTGTTTGTGATCTATCCCAGCTGATCCCATCTAGTCTGTGAGGTGAGGGGTCCTTCAGGTGTGGTAGAAAATTAGCATTTGCCTTGGCCATGTGCACACCATCTGCTGCCCATACCTAAATGACAGTGGATTTTTTAGCTGTTTTATTATTTTTACTTGCCATGATAACAGACATTGGATGGTCTTACATTGAAAAAGGCATCACTTAAGAAGAGGACCGGCTTTTTTTTTTTTTTTTTAAATAGTTATGGCCAGCTCAACAATTTTGAAAATGTAAGATGAGTCATGTTATATGATAGTCCATGAAGCAATTCAGTGTAGGAAAGACCATGACGACAGCCATTTAATACTGTCTGCATAGTTGGACAATGCTTCACAGGAAAGTGCTGCTGAAGAAAACCGTGGTCAACAATAAAGTAAGCGTAGTAGTTGTGGAACATCTTCAATGGCTGTTAGTCTAGGATGCTGCTGCTTTTCGATTAATATTATAACATCTTTTCAATAGATTGACTAAGTCTGAAATAGGGTCTTTCTCAATGGAAATGTACATTTCCACTGCGGGCTTTGATTCTAGGATCAAACCTCTTACTTATTATACACAAATAATACAGGCTTTAATTTATACAGCAGTGAAAGTGGGAATGCATAAATATTAGATTTTATTTACAACTATTATCACCGAATCAAAAGCACTCCTATTACTGACCGTGATTCGGATCGGCCAGCTGTAAATCACACTCAGATGTTTGTGAAGTAATTAAAACGTGGGCGATGTTATCCGGTTACGGGGGACCAACAAGTATGACAATTCTGGGTAGGTTTTAAATCGCCAGCTTTGTTCGAGTTTGTTTAGTAGAGTGCTCAGAAAGGTCCTTTTCGCTAAATGAAAGCCATCTAATACAAATATCTGTCGATCAGTAAGGCAGGTGAGTGTTCAGGTACTCAGATTGGGCAATATTTAAAAAAAAACTGTTAGGAGTAGGAGGTCTTGAGAGTTCTTATAACAGTAGATGCTGCTATACTTAAATGTGCAATAGCATGTCAATACATTTTGTATTCCAGCGTTGTGCTAAGCAATTTAGTTTGGACACTCCAAGTGACTGAATCATGGCAGATGCCTGAGACATCATATTCAGGTTTAGAACAAGCAAGTCAGAGAGGAAATCGTAATTAGAATGTTTATATGAATATCAACTTTTACCTCCTGAATGGTCATTATCTAGTAAAAACTCAGCAGAGAAATGCTTTATTAATCCCTTTTCTTCATGCGGAAGAGGCATGTGCGATTTTTTAAAAAAAATGTCTTCTTTTTTTTTTTTGGAGAATGCCTTGCCCTTCTTGGCGGTTAAACTGATCTAGTTCCACATAGCTGCTCATCCATGCTCTCTACTTGAAAAGTGGGGAGCACTCTGTGTGCCTGATCCATAAAGGGTCATTTTGAAATGTCTGACGTTTGCTCCTGTAGCAGTACTCCTTTTGTTTGAAATACAGACTTTTCAGAAGATCCAGAGAATCGTAAGAGCACTTGTACTTGAGCAAATTTGAAGGAGGACTCTGTTTTTTCACTACATTTGGAGCGTTATTTGGTATAAACGATCTGCTTACCCTTGTATCAGGTGTTTCCACTGTGATATGCTCATTCAGCGCTACTACTCCCCAGATAATCCATCCTGTTCTGTTTGGATAGTGTATTTGCAGAGGATTTGACAAAGTGAAGCACTTGAAGGAGGCCATAGGTTTGGTTCATCAGCTCATTTTGGAGCAGCAAAGGCTGCTTCCATCATTGATGTAGGTCAGGGTTTCCTGTTGAGGGTTCCAGTAAAACCAGCACTAGGAGCTCTAAAATAGGCATGTGCAGAAAGAAACTAGACCACATGAGCTATTTAGTTGAAATGGGTGATGACTTTGGCTGCACCATTTTGATTTTGAACAAGTTCTCTTTGAGCCCTGGAGTGGGGAGAAAGTCTTTAAGAATCATTTTCTCGCAGCCCCAGCCTTGCATCCCTATTAACTGTCAACAACTGTCTGTAAGACTCCACTATCTAAAAGTGTAAGTTTGCATGAATCGGTTACAGGATGCATTTGGGTAAGAGAGTGAAAGGACGACATACAGTGATCAAGTGGGAAACAATATGGATGACCAAGATGAACGTCAGTCCTTGGTTCGGTCTAGACCCACACAGACCTTGCAACTAGATGCATTACTAAAGCCCTCTGCCAAAAACCACCTTATTGTAATAATATAATATGCAAGTTTGTAGAGCGCCTGGTTACACTAGGCTAGTGTGTCCCCGCGCTGAGGTATCGTCCACCAAGAGGCAGGCTGCCAACGCCCTCCCCCCACTGTTCAAAACCTTGCCACCCATAAGCTATTCAGTGAGGCCTGGGGAGGAGTTTAAGTGGGGGAAAAGGAAGGTTTTCAAGTTTTTGCGTAAAAACGTCTCTGAGGCCTCCTGCCGAAGGTACCCTGGGAGTTTGTTCCACTGTTGATCCGCCAGAAAATAGAAGGAGCGGCCGCCCATTCTAGCCCTCCTGATAGCGGGAATCTTGACCTGCCCCATTCTGCAGGATCTCAGTTGGCGTGAAGGGGTATACGCGGTCAGAAGGTTATGTAGATAAGTGGGCCCCTTTCTGTGTAGAATCCTATTGCTTACACATAGAGCCTTGAACAGGATTCGCTCCTTGATTGGCAGCCAGTGCAGGGCAGCCAGGGCCCTTCTGGAGGAGGCTCTCTTGGGTAGCATCAGAACCATGCGGGCCTCTGCATTTTGGATACGCTGCAACCTCTGTATGCAGTTGACATTAGCACCCAGGTAAAGGACATTTCCATAGTACTGCCTAGAGGTTACCAAGGCATGGACCATGGTTTTCCTCGCTGTAGTGGGCAGCAGGTCCAGTGTCTTACGGAGACCACGCAAGACTCCAAAACATGTGCCTGCCACCCGCCTTGTATGGTGCTCGACCGAGAGCTTGTGGTCAAGCCACTCCCCTAGGTTCTTGACCTGTTCACTAGGCTCAGGGGTCGGGCCCAGGGTTTGTGGCCACCAAGCTGATGTCCAGAGGGACCTTTACCAACCACCAACACCTCCGTCTTGCTCCCGTTCAGTTTGAGGCAGTTGTTGGCCGTCCATACTGCTAGTTCCTGCATGCATGAGTTGAAGTTGCAGGCTGCCCTTTTGTTATCCTGCGCAAGGGATGCAACCAATTGCGTGTCATCGGCGTACAACTCGACTTCGACGCCAAACTTCCCCGCAATCTCTGCCACAGGAGTGACATAAAGATTGAATAGCGTTGGACTCAGGGTAGATCCTTTCAGCCCGATTGTAAAGCTGTGAACTAAGCCTACAACTGAATGTCAACGTGCACTGGTGCAGAACCTGCTGGAAAATGATGGTCACGACTTTAAGCAAATTTATTTCAAAGATCAGAAGCTGCTATTGGACGCTGTAGATGTCTACTTTAAAGGCAAACAAAAATTGTGTGAAGGGTAAAAAGGGTCATGTTTACTTTATTATCTTTCTTACCAACGGGTATTTATTTTTCGTCATATCTCCCTTTCAGACCTCTTATTATCGGCGTTTTAAGCCCATGGCTTGTTGTACTTTGGACCTTTGCTATTTCTACATTGTTTTGTTCTAAAAGGCAAAGAACTTCCGCTGCTGCCTGTACTTTATCCCAACACTTTGCATGTATTGGAAGTCAGAGTGCATTCGAGTCAAAAACCTGCTTGCTTTGGTTTAGAACTCTGCTATTTTTCTGCCTCCATCACCTTTATATTTCTGAGTTGTTCCAAAGTCCTTCACACGTATGTGACTTCATTTCCCTGCTTTATTTTTTGCTTTTGCTTTGAAAAACGTTCATAATAGCAAGATGTGACTAACTAGAAGGAAGCTTAGTCTGGTGTTAATGCAACCGGGCTTTAAAAAAAAATTAAAAAAAAGAAATCCAAGCAGGTCCTACGTGCTCTTTACAAACTGTTGACTTTGCAGGGAGCATTTTTTTCCATGTAATTTGTTTAGGCTGCTGCAGCTGGCTTTAGGGCTGAGCAAATTATCCACCTACGTGCTTAATGTGATTTTGGTATTTGACAAGGAAGGCTGCATTTGGTTTGCTCTCTTGGCGAGTTTCTCAGCCCTTTTCGGCAAGCCTTTACTTCAAGAGAGAGCTGAACATCTAACTGGGTGTTGCGCACACAGTTTCTTTTTGTCGTTTATCCATCGACACCGTGTTTACATCTAGCATAAGGGAGCTCTAAATAGCGCGTTTCAGAGAGTGATGACGGTTATGGCTAGCTGCCTTATTACTTTGTGGTTTGTTTCGCCACCAGGAAATAGTGCGTTGTTATCATGAATGATTTGCAACAGAGAATAATAGCAATGAGAAGGTGAGAAAAAATATTATGTCCCCAACAAATGCTTATTGTTAGCTGTAGTAATAGTTTTTGTTAAAAAAAATAAAAAAATTATGCAGCCTTTGTGTTTACTGGGATGTGTGTTAGATACCACTTTTGCATTGTATTGCAACGTTTAGAAGACCGAGACAACAAGTGAGGATCAGCAGGCTACTCATCGCCTCATTTACCTTCTGCTCCAGTACATTATGCTTTTGTAGCTTCTGGATTTCAGGCCATAAATAGTCTGCCAACCTTAAACAAGCACTGGCGTTGCCAATAGGTCTCGCAGTAGGAAAGTTGGAGCTATTGTTTTGTAAATGACAAAGCCCTTTATGTTTTTAAAATGAAAACAAAAATAAAAGGCATTGTTATTTGCAATTGTAATAGCTCCAACTTTCCTACTGCGAGACCTATTGGCAACGCCAGTGCTTGTTAAGGTTTAGGGATTGGTAAAAGTAAAGGGAGGTAAGGGTCATTTTAGGGCTATGGGGTGGGCAGTGGTAAAGGAAGGTAAGGGTAATTGAACGGTTTAGGAGTGGGCAGTGGTAAAGAGAGGCGAGGGTAATTTTAAGGTTCAGGATTGGGTAGTTGAAAAAAGGAGGTATGGGGAACTTCATGCTTTAGGGGCAGGTAGTGGTAAGAGGAGGTTGGGAGTAAATGAAAAAAAAGATAATTGGGGGACCCCCGTCAAAAAAGAAAATATTAACCTACAACTACATATATGTATATATGTTTTACTTACCTTACATATGCGTGCAAAAGGCATGTGTGGTTATGTCATGCATTCAACTGAAAAGACCTGTCTGTCATCAGCCTTCCTGAAGTAGCAATCGGGCAAAGATAAAGGAGCAGACCATGCCGTGAAACTTCCTCACATTTAACAACAGAAACCTCTGACTCACACCCTCTTCCTACGTTAATGAAATGGCGGTGTTCAGGACGTCTGATCAGGGTTCCCCTGCTAAGAATTCCTCACAGAATGTCTATCTAAAGATAGTCCTGTCTCAAACCTCCAACACTTCAGTATCTTGATCTTCTATTTTCAGCACCAGGAATGCAGGCAATACACTTCCACTGTCTGTGAAAGTTGTATCCCATTCTCCATTTTGTGTCTGATTAAACTAGAGGCTATTCAAAATGAATCCCACTGGTCCTAGCAATCCGACTCTCCCTAGAACACAGAGTTTTGATACCATGTAGATGTTGCAATATGGTGGTGTTTACTGCACCAGGATGTGACTTAATCTATGGTATCTGCTTGACGGTTCACATGATGTACCGTGCTCTTCTGCTATGGGTTGCAAAACAATTTTAGAAGGCAATCATAGAACAACCAAACAGAACAGCGTGGCCGCACTTGACCAATTAAACATTTGGGGCATACTCCATAAAAAGAACAGTATTTATGGTTTATAGGTTTCTCTTTCTTTTGCATACACTGGCAAGTTACGACGACGAGCCTCACTGATGGCATAGAGCAGTATTACAATAAAAACAAGAGCAGGAATAAGATCGGAAGCAGGGATTACTGAGAACAGAGATGGTACTGGGGGTTGGAGGCTGAGTTGGTAATGGAAAGTCTTGCATTCATAGATGTTTTTGGAACTCCGTTGTGCTAAGGAGAGGGGGTGGTGGGGTTCTTAAAGCTATCCTAGGTGTCCAATTCATTGGGGGGAGGGGTGGCAGGGGGTTGAAACTAATTTGTTCTAGATGCCTGGGCAGAGAGCGGGTCATCCGGATTTTAAAGCGTAGGAATGCAGGCTGTGCAATACGAAACAAAGGCGGGCGGTCGCCTTGATTAAAGATTAACCATGGCGACGATGAATGGGTCTGAATGCGTAGTGTGAAGTACAGCATATTCATTGATTAGAGCAATGAGTGCTACATGTCATACACAAACTGTAGCTGCTACTTGGGGAAACGGAGCAAAGGCAAGTGCCAGGAGTATCACGTCATGCAGAACAAAACAAATGCGTGCGGCCCCCATGCTTAAAGATATAAAGCATGGGTTGCTGCGCTTGGTCAGGCCTTTAATCCTGGAATGCATATTAACTCGGACAGTGCTAATTAAAGTACATCAATTAGGAAATGTTTGACAGAAGGCAGACATTTTACCTTTCCGCTTGTAGGAATGCTGCACCGGGCAAAACGAAAGAAAGGCGCGCAGTCGCCTTGATTAAATGTAAATCAGTCTGAATGTGTAGTGCGAAGTACAGCGCATTCCTTGATTAGAGCAAGGAGAGCTGCATGTCATAAACAAACTGCTACTCGGGGAAGCAGAGCAATGTCACAGTTTGTAAACCACTGTCCGCACAAAGGAGAAAAAATGGCAAGAGGCTCTCGGTTTTTGTGCTTGGCGCTCTGCCCCATTGCTGCCATACTTAACAAGCTGGATTTGTATTTAAAACAGAGTTAAGCAGAGGGGATGAGTCTGCCGGCATAAACGCAATCGATTTCATGGTAGGGGGTGGGGGGAGTTGAGGTTTAAGAGCGGCGCCTGATTCGAAGCGGGCACGGAGGGGGTTACAGAAGGGGGGTGGGGAGGGGGTCAGTTACATCGAAGGGGTAAAGTACCGGATTGAAGGTTAGACATTTAAAATGAAAGGGGAGAGGGGAACGGGGGTGGGGTAACCAACGATGGGCTATGCAACTAGAGAGGGTGTCAAATAACAAGGGAGAGAACAACACGAGTGGTGGGGGAACGCACGCACGGAGACAAAGTGAAAAAAACAACAACACGTACCTGATAAATGCAGAGCGGGCGGGAAACTGAAAGTACGGCCGGCCTGCGGCCGTCCATGAATAATTAGGGGAGGGGAAGTCATTTGATGTGCTGTGCTGCGTGAATGTGCGTGCTTGTTTGCTCACGTGATTCATGTGAACTTCAAGAAAACCGCAGCAGAAAGCCCTTGGTTTGACGAGGATTTTGGCTACTTGAATTCTCGATCCTTCAATGCGCTTGCGCGCGTTGTAGGTCACGAGACCTAAAAACTGTAATCATTGAATGTATAAAACTTTTCCATGCTCAGTAAGATATAGAGGTATGCTTTGATTCTGTCTTCTAGTCATCCTCTTGTTTTAAATAATACTGTTCTTTATAAATATTTGTGTCAGGTCTCAATTTTTGATTTCTGAGTTTAACTTTTGAATCTTCAAGTAAAAGGAGGGACTCGCCTGAAAGACTGTGGGATTTATTCTAATTGCAGCACTGTTTCGTCTGATATTATGGGGCTGATTGTTACGGGAAACGTCAATTATGGAACAACTGCCTATGACGTGAAGCTCCTTGCTTCAAAAATCAATGTCTGACTTAGAATACATCTTTGTAATGAGAACACAGATGAATTTCACAATAAACTCAAAACCAAAACGTTTGCCTTCACCATAGTTTGTTTGTTTAGATCGATAAACAATTGCTAATCTTTGTTAACGTCCATCTCAGTCATGTTTTTTAGGAATTTAACTTGAGGCCCTTTGCAGTTTTTAGGTCTCGCCTGTCGATGCGCATGCGCATCGAGCAAGCGAGACTATAGGGGCTCATCGACTCTTTATCTAACTTGCAAGGAATCGTGGCGATTCCTTGCAGTGCCCGTGACTTTTAAGCTCAATGCGCATGTGCATTGAGCTTAAAAGCGCGTGCACAGCCGCCCGCATTCCTCCGACACCTTTGAAGTGAAGCTTAGCTTCACTTCAAAGGCCCGGCTTCTTCACACCCACATGCCGCTCTGCCCCGCTCCGCCCCCTCCCCTGAGTCATCCTGCCTGCCCTCGACGTTCCCCCCGCCCCCTCCCGCCACGCAATGCAGAGAGCTTGTTTTTCTTCTCTTTTTGTATATTCTAATAAATGCCTCCTTTGATTCATTATTAATAGGAATATCTTCAAAAAGCGTCACAACGTAAGGCAGTGAGGCTTCTAATCGGAGAATAGTTATTTTCTATCGTTTTCGTGGTGCGAGCCTGACCCTGGCGCATTACAGCTCTTTAAGGCAGAGCCACGTTACGGTCTCTTTCGGTACAGGTAGGCTGCTGCCATCATTACAGTGGCTCGATTGATTACTGCATCTCGGTGGTAGTGAGAACCTCGTAACAAGTGCTTTAGTGATATGTCCCCAGAATCGCAGGATATTGAGCCGAAGCTGGGATTTGAAGTTAGTTAGTACGCCATGTTCCAAATGTGTTCTAGGCAGTGTCTCAACCTCATCTGCGGAAAAAAATATGCATCGGTATAGACTGGGGGATTATTTTCTAGAGTGGTTACTCCTCGCCCCATAGTGTCGTAATTATAGGACACTGTGTTTCCATTCCTGGCAATTACTATAACAAATTATTGTTCACAGGTTTCGTATCCTATTGGTTTAGCAGAGGCACGCACTCGTGTCTACAACCCCAAGAACACATTTGTTGCTAAATTAAATCTCATTAGTGGTAAGGCGTGGTGTCTTGACGACAGGAAGTGGGATGAGTCAACACTAAGTTGGGAAGCAAAATATTTGTAGGCCACACGTTCGATCACGGAGCGGCAAACGTCATAGATTCATCCTTCCTAGTTTGATTATATGGATGCCTGCCAACACACCTTACTTTTTGAGGCAAAAAGGATGTTAGTTCAACTATTCACTACTCAAAATGTCTTCCCTTTCTTCTGTTGCAAGGTAATGAGGATAGTAAAGCCTGATTGTTTTCCTCCAAATGACTCTTATAGTCTTATCAAACGTTGGAAGGCATGAACATTTAAACTTGATTGTTTTAAACGACTTGCTGCCACATTCTCTGTGCCTTAAATGTTAGGTGTTACTGTTATAGAACAAATTGGTAATTATGTTTTCGTTTCACTTTGACTGTATTTAAATGGCACTACTTGCTTATTTGGCAATATTGTATTGACCCCCCCTCACAGCAGATTCGTCTGTTGTCTGGAGCACCCTAAACAAAAGGCACAAAGAGAAGTGAAGTTTCTGTACTTTATTGCTATTAACCCACCTGAAACTGTAGTCGAGGAATACAGGAGGCTGCATGTCACCTAAGGGGTCCTAATCGCCCTGCACAACAAGGATCCCATGTCTTACCACTACCATCTACGAAAGGCCAGTACTTCAGGCAGTCTTATAAATTCTTTATGCTTTTTCACATATACTGAACAAGCAGACTTTATTGATCATGTTGATTTTGCAAATTTTGAATCCTAAATCTTTCATTTATATTTACCAGTCTTTTAGTGGAGAGAGTTATAAACATTAACAGTGTGAAACGTTCGTGTGGATTAATCATGTTTGTCCTCACCAAAAGACTGGTAACTGAAAGATTTATAAATGAGCATTTTGAATAAAGTCACAAAGTTGAGTACATATTAAAAAGAATAAGGGATTTTATGGTTAGTGAAGGTGTTCAGTACAATGACAAATGTATGTGGCTCCCTATTCTCACTACCCTCAACAGGAAGCACCTCCACATACAAAATCGACAAACCCTTGATTACTAAGTCTTCATTGAATTTCTGAAGGGAGCCCTGTCACTCTCTTCCTCCACTATGCCTGGCTTGCCACCTTTGAGCTACATCAAAGTAGGCAATGCACTTCCACTGTCTTTGGAACCTGTCATCACCCTCCCCCTTATGAAATGTCAAATTAGAGACATTCAAAATGCACCCCACTTTCTTTTGTAATTGATACAGAGCCAAACATGAGGATGACTATCAGAAGTAACCCTCTCAGCATTTGCAGAGTTTCGTATTTAATGTTTACATTATTAGCCCATATATTTTCTCACATTACTTTCAACTTGAGGTTATTGCCTACTGTAAGCACAGCTTAACGCTCTCAATAGTTCCCAATATCTGTCCAGCCATTACTTAACACTTTCAATCCCTGAACTGATCAGCGGTGTTTACTGAAGTGGTGGTCTTTAGTGGAACAGTGCAATAGGTCTCGGAGCATTTGAGTTAGAGCTTTTACATTTGTTTATGGCTTTTTTTCTTTGTAATTCTTTAGCATTGCCTACAGGAAACAAAAATGCTAAAGATTTACAAAAAAAACCCATAAACAATTCTAAAAGCACTAACTCTAATGCTGCGAGACCTATTGCATTTCCAATGCTTGTTAAGGACTAGCTCCGTTGCTAAATATCTCCTCTGTGTATCTTCAAAGCAAATATGTATGACATACTATTTGTTTGTATAGAAAGTTATTTGTGTATATCAAAAGTGAACATGTTTTTTTATTGTTTGAAATGTATCTCTTGTTTACATTTTTTGCATTTGTACCGACGTGTACATTCACAGTGTCAAAAATTGATGGCTGGGACCCTCGATACATGTTTAGGGTTACATTCTGTTCCTTGTCCAAACTGAAATTTACACGTTATGCCTCCGATTCATGTTGAAAAAACGTAGGTGATAACCTAATCATGGGCTTGTGGTATTAAATGGGTCTATTAAATATCACACCCGTTTCTGACCCGCTTTGATGATTATGCTTTGTCAGTGATGCAAAAAAATAGAATGGTTTTACTCTAAACCCCTTACAACCAACCTTACTCAAAGGTCCATTATTGGCTCTCACTGACAGTTGTAACAAAATACACAATCCATTGTTGGTAAGCAAGTGTTTCTAGACCAACGGAGTACACACCCTAGCTGGTAGCCCATATTTTTGAAGCATGAACCTGTGATCTGCTAGCTGGCACACTGCCTACCAACTGACGTTGAGGTAGCAAAATCACAATAGCATGCCCAAGGCACTCAATGGTCAGTCACCCTCATGCTCCCATTGGTCTCCTTGTATCATTTTGTCTCACCTGATGCTTTCATCGGTTGCTTTGCATACCCATTGGCTAACTTAATTTTTATTGGTTGTCATGTTTTCCACAGGCACAAGTTCAGCCCCTAGGCCCTTATGTATCAACACATTTTCCCACGGACACAGGATGGGTATAAACCTTTGATACATCAGAACCCTAGTTCTATGCACTTATTAGTGCTACACGTCCACACACCTATTTGTCTCCTTCTTGTTTTAATTTCACACATTCGTCACCATGTCGCACACACTCCTGCAGCTGGTCCTGGCTGTACATTGGTTACCTGTGCCTTATTTGTCTCTTTCTCTGATGCCCAAGTTTGTCTCCCTTCCCTATGTGGCAAAGTCACCCTGCCACAGCCTACCTTTATAAAATAAATGCTACAGTGGTTCAGATTCTTAGTTAAATGAAAACATTTGTGACTTTAAATGATTCAGATCAAAAATCCCCAAAATAAAAAAAATTGATGAAACAGTACCCTTCAGAAATTTGTCAAAAAAATATTTTTTCTTTAGTAAGAGGTCTTTTTATACAAATATACAATACAAAACGTTTTACGTATTTAGTACAACCAGAAAATATATTTCAGTACCCTTATTTATTCCTCCCTTTTCCAGTTTGAAAGATTGACAGTTGCTCCTTATTTGTTTTTGTCCTGGTGGTGACCTGCTAAATGACTATGGTCGAAACGCTGTCAACGCTTTCTCTGGCAAAAAAATCAGAGGAAGCATTGAGTATTCTTTGTTTTTGTGATTCTACAAACCGGTCATTGTATACAATTCTTTCCATTTTTGACACCATTATTATTGTTTACACGAAGGTTTGTCTTTGATATTGACATATGTTCGTGTAATTTTAGGAGCACTTTTTGTATTGTTGTATATTTGTATAAAAATAACTCTTACTAAAGAAAAAAAATTGACAAATTTTTGAAGGGTACTGTTTCATCAATTTTTTGGAGCATTGATATGAATCAATTCGAGTCACGAATGTTTTCATTTAACTGACCATCTGAACCACAGTAGCATTTATATTGTTTATAAGCCCCAGGTTTGGGTTACAGGCCTGCCCCTGTTGGATATAATCACATTCTCCCTTTAGTCAACATCCCCATGTTGGTGGTGGTTGTGAATTCATATTTACAGGAAGTAAAAACAACATTAATTGATTATTTTGTCAAAATATTGTAAGAAAATGTTATGGAAACGAAAGCAATGAGCAGTTTGTTTTCTTTTCTTTCATTTTGCTTTTAAATAAAATGCTTTCTTTAATTCACATTAATCCTTTAAGAAGGGAATACAGTAATTCAGCTTATTTGTACCTCTACATCTTCAGATCACAAAAGCCCCCTTCTAATATCTCTACACTGTTTTCCGAACAGTTTGAGGCGGTAAAGGCTTACCGGCCTTGCTCAGTGCTTATTTACACATTTTTCATTTGCCTTTGGTGCTCAACTGCTGCCTGAGAGACTCAGCAGAAACATCTTTGATGTGCAGACCCATCTGTACAATCACCCAAATGCAGACGACCACCAGAGTTTGGCCTTCCCATTCAAACCTCTTTAATATAAAAAATTGTGTACATCCATGACTTCGAGTGTCTTGGGGTTGCAGGGAGGGAGAGGGAGATGTTGGAGATGAGGGTGGATTTGACTGTTGCTGGACAAACCTATGTGGATCGGAATATTTACCTGTAGGGTGATTATGATATCCTGTAAAATGTTCTACTTTTTCTTTCCCGCATCTGATGCCCAGCCTTATGATTATTTTTATGTAACTAACCCCGCAATTACAATAGCAGCTGGACCGTTTCCATGTGTACTCTGCACTGCACGCATTAGAAATATATGGGTGCTAGGAAGGTGCCAGCCATCCGGGGAGTTAAAATATGTGATCGGCGGCGACCCACACGAATTAAGGAAGTGTAACAGCCGTTACACTAGAGTTGCATCTGTCTTATAAGGAAATGACACACAGAACTAAATCGAGGGCTCGCAACTTCGTCCCACACATATATTTCTAATGTGCAGGGCTAACTGATTGCCTTTGACACTGCGTTCTTCTAATCGGAAATTTCCCTTGTAAAGGATTTATACCTTAATCACCCACTAGATATTAGGTGCTCACACCTGATGATGACCTCACATCTATATAGGTCGAAACGCCGTCAACTGTACGCCTATATCCACTCCTATTTTACTAAATAAAAATAATTAAATGGGTCAAGCTTTTGATGTTTTTAGATGGCGTATTTTCTTTGTCACTCACTTATCACTGCACGTTCTTTCACTTAACTGTGAGCACTAGATCTTGCGTTACACTACCAAAAGAAAAATTTGAAATGCTTCAATACTGTGTAATGAATAAATGAATTGTAATGCAACATTGTTTATCTGCCTGCTCTATGTTTGTTCTGGTGGACTAATAACGTTCTGGTCTTAAGATCAACTGAGACCTTGTTGTCTCTTCTCTTGCTTATTTGACTAATTGCCTAAGTGAACCGCTGTTTTTTCTACAATAGGGTTTATTACCCCAGGTTCTCTGAAAATTGTGGGGTCCCCCCTCTTTTAAAATACGTACTGTGTTTTTTGGCAATATCAAATGATGATAGTGGTTTTAAGAAACCAGCAGCAGCATGACTCTTGGTGGACAACAGTGGTCTCTCTAATACTTCTTAATGTACTTGCTCATGCAAACCATCTTTAGAGCCTTGTGACATGCTTGCTTCAAGATCAACCATGACAATCGGAGGAGCTTTGGGCTTGCCCTTGCTGTCCATTGAAGCTCTTTATTTTGCTGGAGATCTGTAGAGTTCTTACGAGCTCCCACTCAGTAGCTTTTGGTTGTGGGCTACTTCGTTTATGGACGGCTCCATACCCACAACCCTGGTATAATGATTCTCTTTGGTTGTTTCGGTAAGCGGACCAGTCTTATCGTATTCGAAAGATTTGATAAGCAGATATCGTTATGATATTCAATTGACTTTGCTCTTAAATGTCTCTTCGTAACCACGTGATTGATCTGTGCTTCATAGCACATCAGGTGACAATTTAACTTGCGCTGATTGTCACAATATGCTGCTTTTCAAGACCTAGTTGCATCAGCCTTTAGCATTATCACTCTGCATATCATATGCCATTAATTTGCGTATCAGCCTGGTACATCTATTTGCAGCCTTTTCATTCTATTTTGGTCACCCATATATAGATTTTCAATGATGCTTTATTTTTTCGCAAAATCTTTACACAGGCTGGTGTTGTGCTGAGACTTCACAAGTGCCAGTGTCGATTCTACACTTCGACTAAGGCACACATGCATGCACAAGCAGTTTGCTGGACCACTGCAAACTCTCTGGGAGAGCGCTGTCGATCTACAGGTTACTTATCCCCTACTCGTTGTCAGTTGTGTCCTACCCAGCCCGCACACTCGCCAATGACTACAACACACAGTAAGAGTACTTATACATGTCTTTGTTCTTCAGCGTGTAAGCAGAACTCCACGTTCTAAACCTGCATTCACTTCATTACCCTCCAACACTTACATCGCAGGTCTACGGAGTCAATCAGGAGCCAAAAGAGTTCAGTCATTCTTTATTTACATGACACCACAAATTTAGTGTTCTAGACCTAACATCATTTGTACACTGTAAGTTGATTTCCATTTAGCCTAACTGTGTCTGGGAGAATCCTTTTTTGCCAAGTGTCATAACTTTTACAACTGTAAAGTCTTTTGTAAAATGTTCTTAGTTGGAAGGCTTATGGTCCTCCAAAAGTAACGGAAGATAAAGCATCCCGTTCGGTCTAACCTAGGGTATTAAAATGGCAAAAATAAATTCCAAATGGGCAGTGCAAAAAATTACTTTTCACTGATTGCCTCGATGCTTCTTAATTATGATACGACATTGGGTTGCCTTTATGTAAAGTTTCTCCTTGGCATGCTTTAGATATCAGTGTATACACTGAGTGGTATCCATAAGTAGGTATTATCATTTACCTCTTAATGGATAACTAAATGGTCTCCTGTGGTCACTTGCCTGCTATTCCATATGTTTATAGTGCAGTGGTGTTGGTTAACCGAGGACATCCTCACTCCGCCAGGACCTTGGTGGAGGGGAATACTCTGTCACCAGCGTGACGGATATCCCACCACCGTATTACGATCCCATTATGTCCTATGGAGATCATATTATGGCGGACGGGATACCTGTTACGCCTTTGTCAGAGTATTCCATCCACTGAGATCTAAATAAGGCCCAGTTTCTTACATATTAAACAGTTGAGATGTTGCCCTATAACCCCTTAAAATGACATGGGCTGTGTCAGTTGTCCTATAATTTTCCCAGGACTGTCTCACTCTCTAGATAATGTGCTGTCTGGGCTCTGAGCACCTAGCTACTCAGGTGGCTGTAGTTGAAGTGAAACATGTAGTTAATAATATTACATTTGCATGATTCAGTAATAAGTCTGCATTTGTAGTGACCTGCACTTTGCCAGTTTGGAGACTTTTCTCTCCAAAAATGTATCTGGGGCCCCCTATAAAAGCATGTTAACTATATCTTTTGCTTACCCTCAGAGGTTAAAATGATGCACAAATAACGGCCATCGAAGAGGAGAGCTGGCTGAGGTCTGCGGATGTTTACTGTAAAGAGTATCAGTCAGTCAGAATATCTTTATTCGACTTATTACAAGTCATACAAAGAAACAAAACAGTAAAACCCTGAGAAGGGATGTATACATAAATGACCCTTCAATAACCTAAAAACATCAAACTAAATACATATTATATTATAAATACTATATACAAGAATAAATAGAAAATGCATTATACAATCCATCCGAATAAAAAAAAGACACAACAGCTTTAAAAAAGTTTAAGGCGACACCTGACCCCCCCTATTTACCCTTGCAGCTGCCACTAAAAAGTTGGCAATACAAAAAGTTGTGCGAGGATTTGTCAGGAGTTGTAAATAAAGCAACGCCGGGCGCACCTGAGTAAAGCCTGCTTCTTTCAGGATAGGGAGCAAATATTTTCTTCTCTGCTCGTGGTATAGGCTACAAAACATAATAAAATGCATTGTGTCCTGAACAGAAAAATGGTCACAGCTGCATGGGGGGGCTAAGTCTGGCTTCTGCCAAGATGTAAAAGAACCTAAGTAAAAATGTAACAGGTTAAACCTAAATTTAGTTAGTAAAAACCTGTGGTAAGGGACTGTAACAAAAGTGAGATAAGATGCAAGGGAAGGTTCGCTCACCAAGAGATTGTGAGCCCTAACTGCTGGCTTCTGCATTTCAGCTTCCTCACGACGCATTTCCTTCATAACCCTAAATGGCTGTTTTATAAGGTCTATGTCCAGAGCTCTAATTTTATCTGGGCTTCGAAAGAGTTCTGGGCGGCCCAAATCCGTAAATGATTTAATTAAATAGGCCAACCATGGGATGCTACTATGTTTATCAAGTAATAAGACATCCTTCAATATTATGTGGTTCAAAGGAAGATCTTCGTTCAGCCACATTTTCAGCCACAGAGTTAGGGGTGCTAAACTCAAAGAGTCTGACAGGTAGGGTAAACCCACCTCTTTATGTATGGAAAAGGTCGGAGTTGACTGGGGGATAGAGAGAAGCGACCTTATAAATCTATTTTCTGCCCTTTGGATGGGATCAAGATTCACGTACCCCCACAAAGGGGATCCATATAGGGCAATAGCAACAGGCTTGCACTTATAGATCTTTAAAAGGGCTTCCATGGGCCTGGCTCCCAGCTTACCAGCAAAGCCCAAGAGCGCTGAGGAAGATCTTATAACCGCCAGCCTCTTTGCTCTAATCTGTGGCCCCCACGTTCCGTTCTGGTCAAACAAGACACCCAGGTATGGAAATGTGGATACCTTGGCAACCAGGGCCCCTCTGCAAAAGAATGATTTATGTTTCTTTTTGAAACGTTCACGGCCCATGACCATAGTATGTGATTTAGAGACATTAACCTTAAGGTCTAGGTTATCCATGAAGGAGCCGAAAGCGTCCAAAAGGCGCTGCAAACCTACACCAGTGCGAGCAATCAACACGGCGTCATCCGCGTACAGGAGTGCCGGGATGTGGACATCTCCTGCACGTGGTACGTCCGCGTCCTGGTCTCGCAGATATTCCCCCAGGCCATTAATGTAGATGGTAAAAAGCGTGGGCGCTAAGATGCAGCCTTGCCGAACCCCTTTTAAAGATTTAAAAAGCGGGGTACATCTGCCGTTGTTTGACACTCGGACAGCTGCAAAAAGCTCCTGATGCATGGTGGCCATGAATGTTACCAAAGCTTCATCAATACCCATCTCCAAAAGAATTGTCCAAAGTTTTGCCCTGTTAACAAGGTCGAAGGCCGAGGATAGGTCCATAAATGCCAAAAACACTGACCCCTCCTTGGCCACCGTATACTTTGAGATGAGTAAATGCAGATTAATGCATTGTTCGATGGTCCCTTTTCTCTCCCTAAA
Source organism: Lissotriton helveticus (assembly GCF_964261635.1). Classification (NCBI taxonomy): domain Eukaryota; kingdom Metazoa; phylum Chordata; class Amphibia; order Caudata; family Salamandridae; genus Lissotriton; species Lissotriton helveticus. The sequence continues at coordinate 720,104,558 of NC_136073.1, forward strand.
ACCATATTGTAGGTCAGACAACCCGCCACAGCCCTCAACATTCTCCCTCAGTCTAGATAAAAGGACTCTGCCCAGAATTTTTATCGTTGAGTCCAAGAGGGATATGGGCCTATAGAATGCGGGGTCGTCCCGCTGGCCTTTGTTTTTAAAAATGGGGACGATGGTAGATCTAGCCCACGAGGCGGGAGCAGGGTTACAATTAACTGCATTAAAGACATTTGACATAACCTCAGCCCACAGTTTAGGAGAGTACATAAAAAAGTCAGCAGGGACTCCATCGGGGCCGGGTGCCTTATGTTTGGTGGTAGCCAAGATAGCTTTCTCCACTTCTTGGGGATTAAAGATGATGGGATGAAGGTCCGCATTTATTAATGGAACATCTTTACAGCCGACTTCATCACCCTCATAAACATTTTTAAAGAAACACAACCATTTTTCGTCTGTGATCACGCAGTCCATAGGTGCATTGCTGTCATCAGAGAATATGGGCTGTTTGATAATCTCCCAAAATCTCCTACTGTCCTTCAGCACTGCTGCCGAGAGAAGATTATCCCATGTTTCGCTTTTAATGGTGTCTTTGCGTTTCTTGACGGCTGACTTATAGTTTTTCCTTAGTCTCAAGATTACATCTTTATCCCTTGGAGTGTTTTTTAAAGCTGCCAACAGTTCTCTATGGGCTTTTGAGCATGCAGAATCAAACCATCGCTTATGTCCTTGAGCTCCCTGGATTGGTTTTGCTAAAAGATCCTTGGATACCTGATTACAGATTGCCTCATAGGCCACTACTATGTGGATACCTTGCGTGCCCGGATTTTTACAGATCTCCACATTATCTTTGATTTTAGGAAAACATTTTCCATAAAAATTTTCCGGAATCACTTTAGCCCACTTCACTCGTCGATCTTGATCAGTGGTCCTCAGGGGATGTGCCGGTTTTAGTTTCATTGGTGGCGGCCCCATCTGGGAACCCCAGGCCACTTCGAGTAAAACTGGGTTATGGTCGCTATAGTGTGTAGCAACTGTGCGATAAGCCATGGTCCGATTTAAGATCCCTGGTGATACAAAAATGTAATCGATCACCGTGCTGTTTTGGGCGCCGGTAAAGGTTGGCAGTCTCAGGCCGCTGTCCGGTTCATACAAGTCGTAATTAGACAACAGATCTTCGAGCTCCTGGCCCTCTGCAGAATGTTCGAAATGAGGGCCCTGTAAGGCTGCCTCATCAAACTCATTAGTACTTCTTCCCTTACATGATAGGTTACATAAATGAATGTTAAAATCGCCTAATAAAATAAACTCAAAAGCTACCTCGATATTCTGTACTGCTGTATTTAAAATATTATCCAAACTGGAGATGTTACGACCGCTATATTCAGAATTCCCTGAATTGTAGAAATTTACATATAAAATCCTACATGTTTTGTTAATCACCCTTTCAATCAATAGGATATTGTCAGAGTCAGTATTAATCTGTCTAAAGCTGCCCATTAAATCTAATGCGAACAAGATCACCAAGCCACCTTTAGCTCTACCCGCCCTGCTAGCCACTGCTGGTTTAGTAAAACAGGTGAACCCATCCCACCAAAGATTGCTGGATGTGTCCCATGTTTCTTGCAAGGCGACTATATGGTGCTTAGTGACAAAGCTCGACCAGGAATTATCCTGGCGTTTTGCAGCTAAGCCTGCTACGTTCCAACTAACAATCCTGCAGGAATCAGTGGGTAACCTTAATTCATTTGCAACCTCTAAATCACCCTCAGCTACTGGTTGCAATAATGGACCCTGGCTGTCGTCAACTAGACACGGGCTCTGTATGCCCTCTCCCCCCGTACTCGAGTTTACCGCAGCCACAGTACAAGATGCAAGCTGTTGCTGTACAGGGTTCATTAACACTTGACCCTCTGATGCTACATTGGGGACACAATTATTCGGGTACTCAAAAGTATTTAAAACTCCACATTTTACTATTGGGTTGTTCAACACCTCCCTATCCGTGTCAAATACTGGTACGAGTCAATCGCAAGTGTTCAGGTCAGATAGAGGGCCAAACCTATTTCCTGTGGCAAAGCCCCACTCAAAAGGAGTAGCCACCTGACCCTGTCCATATAATGCTGGGTTCCACATAGGTTGTGGGGTATTTGGACGTGTAAGAAAATGGTCATTTCTCAACCAGTGAGAGGGCCTAAATCCCTGCACGCTATGTTCCTGGCCCATAAGGCCAGAACCCCAGCCATTAAACCTTGGATCTTGTGCAAGGGCTTGCCTGTTAGTTATCTCTTTTTGGTAGTTTAATCTTCCTGGCTCGCGATATACTGGACGCTTAAACCAGTCATTAAAATGTTGAGATGTGGTACCCCCACCCCAGCTACTGGGGTTAACGTGTCTTCTATGACTAGGAATAATGGGTATAGTGGCAAGCTGAGTCTCATCATAAAAGAACTTTAGAGTAAGAGGAACTATAGAGCCGCTACGACGTTGGGGTGGGAAAACATTATTCAAAATTTCTGGGAGGACCTCGGCATTGGCAAAGTTTAAAATGACACAGTCCCCCTTGAACTTTTTAGGCTTACTGCCAATCCAGGGGACCCTCCTAGTCATAACGATATCCCCTACCAGTTTGTCAAGCCCTTGTTGTGCCATATACATATTGTTAGAGAGCCAATGTAATGCTTTATCTTTTAGATCTTGATTTGACTCTTTTTTTCCCTTGTGATAGAACCGGGACATTCGCCAGCACCAACACTACTGGCGAAGCTTCAACTACAAATTGGGCTGAAACATCCTCTTGTTGTTTAACCGCTGTAGAACCAGTGGTACTGTTTCGGCCCTCTCCATTGTCTACAACAATATCCTGACCAGGAATAGGTACAGAGGGCAGCGCTGGCAGAAGCAGCGGGCCCTGTTGCATGGGTTGTAAATTACTTTCGGTTGGGGTACCTCCACAACTGTGGGTATTAGATTTGTAACGAGAGAGGATAGATTCTCTACCTCGTCCACTAATTTAATATGTACCCCACCCAGTTTTTTAACCTCAGATGTTAATTTATCTAATTTCCCGATGAGGGGCTTAATTATTGTCCTGATCTTGATGTCTATCATCTCTTGAATCCTATTGAAAAGATCCTCATCGATGGTGAGTTTGGACTCTATATCAATGTCTGCCTCTACATATCTCCCCCCAACCTAGTGGGTGGTGTGGCGGGCTTTTTCCTTCCTAATTGTTTCCCCCCCCTCTTAGCTGGGAGTCTTCTGCAGGCTCTAACAGCCCGTGTTGAAGGCTGCAGGGGTTGTGGGTCTTCCTCCAAGACAACTGGCTGTTGGTTCAAATCAATGAAAACACTATCTGATAGATCTATTAAATCATTTCTATCTATTGGCAAGTCAACGTCAGCAGCTACCTCAATGCTGTTATTTTGAGGATCTTGTTCTGCAGAAACTGACGGCGGTTTATCAATGAGTGAATCCGATGTTGCTGTACTTAAGATGCTTGTGGAGGGGCTATCTGTATGCAAAATAGGTGATTGGCTTAGCCCGAGAGATTGCCTTCTCTTATTGTTAATATTACTGACTACTTGTACCAAATAAGAGTCAAAAGTGTTCACTGCCTCAACCGGGGCGGGAATCAACTTTTTCCACATGATTGAAAAGATAAATTGTGATGATCTTCAAGGTGCAAATCTAGTGAATGCTGACAATATTGACAACGATTTGCCGTGCAGGTCGTTCAAACTTCCAGTAATGGAATTAAAAGCCTCTTAATCAAATATGAACGAATATGAACAAAACTGGAGACAGTACCTTATCGAATATGTGGGGGTATCAGAGGGGTGGCCTAGCGTAGCCTCCTCGTGCCGCTGAGGGCCGTAGAGGGCCCGCCCTTTGCCCGGGCTTAGCCCCGGGCGTCCCGCTCGCGTCCCGCGACGCGGGGGTCTCGGGGCTTTATCAGCGCCTCCTGGCGCGTTCACCCCGCCTTTGGCGTCAGTTCCTCTGCGCCGCCGCGTGGCCCGCCGGGATTAGTAGTCCCCGGAACGGCGGCGCGGTAGTTGGACCCTTCGTGACTCCTGGCGGCGGCGGCAAGACCCTGGTTCCGCTTAGCAAGACTCTCGGCGGTGGCGGCAATAGGTAAGTCTGTTCCCCCGCTCTGCCGGGGTCTCGGGGCTTTATCAGCGCCTCCTGGCGCGTTCACCCCGCCTTTGGCGTCAGTTCCTCTGCGCCGCCGCGTGGCCCGCCGGGATTAGTAGTCCCCGGAGCGGCGGCGCGGTAGTTGGACCCTTCGTGACTCCTGGCGGCGGCGGCAAGACCCTGGTTCCGCTTAGCAAGACTCTCGGCGGTGGCGGCAATAGGTACGTCTGTTCCCCCGCTCTGCCGGGGTCTCGGGGCTTTATCAGCGCCTCCTGGCGCGTTCACCCCGCCTTTGGCGTCAGTTCCTCTGCGCCGCCGCGTGGCCCGCCGGGATCAGTAGTCCCCGGAGCGGCGGCGCGGTAGTTGGACCCTTCGTGACTCCTGGCGGCGGCGGCGGCAAGACCCTGGTTCCGCTTAGCAAGACTCTCGGCGGTGGCGGCAATAGGTAAGTCTGTACTGTAAAGAGTAAATAGAGGGCAGTAGATGTACACAAATCCCTGCTGTGCTCGTAAAACACGATAACCACGGCCCTCAGGAGCAGTTAGTAGGCCCAATAGATACGTAAGTGAAAATCCTACTGTTTTGTATGACATACTTAAAAAAAAAATGGCGAATCACTAATGCCAAGGGCTTTCAATGTTACAGTGAGTAAAAAACACACACAAAACATTCAAGACTGAAGAGAAATACAGTAAGTGTTCCCTTTCATCATTTGTACAACACAGCTATCGCTCCGCTGATGAGCGCTGATATTTTAGCTCCAGATATTTTGAATAAAATCTCATGATGTCAGTTCAAAGCTGTCACTTTGCACCGGAGTTTGTCAGCCAAAGAGAGACCGCTATTAAACAAATATCAAATCAATGATTATTGCAAATGGTTCTAGTTGTTAAGCGAGCCCCTTAAGGGAAAATTGAAGTTGCACTCTGATCATTGTGTTCTGTTGACGTTGTATTGCAGCAGTCTAATATTATAAACCAATTTAAATTTGAAGCATCTGGACATAGTGATTTGCCCGAAGTGCACTATCTTTGGTCAGGTGCCCGAGTAGGTTTTAGAACCCCAGGCCTCTAAGTAGAATGTTAACATCTAAGTAACTTGAGTAAATTGTGTTCTGTTTTCTCATTCCATACCCTTTCCATTTAGGAGATGCGCCTCACACAGTGCAAGAAACGGAGACCATAATTAGTTGTTGAAGTAAAATATTTTTAAGAAATTTTGCATTTATGCTAAACATGCTATTTCACCCGCCTTTGGCAATTCAAGTGGTGTAATGGTATCACTGTTGTCTTTGATCCTTAATGTGGTGAGACATGGGTGCAAGTGGCATTCTCAAACTTTTGTCAGCATTGTGATAGGATGTCTTACTTCTTCCCATGTGAATTTAAATCACCTTGTTTATTCTGCACTCTTGGTATTTGTCAGTATCTTCCATTGAGGGGGCCCAATCACTGAAAGACTGATAGATCTAACAAAGGGATTATCCATACATAAATAATATTATGGTATGTTAAGTCCATGTATATAGTGCATTCGGTATGTAACCTTTACAACGAAACTTTTACAACGACCTACCATTACAATGCAACTTTTACAACGCAAACTATTACAATGCATTGCTCTGGGGGGCGCTCTAGGATAGGGAATAGGTTAATTTACTATCCAATAACCTTCCCTACTATCCACGGGGACTGGAGTTGGAATAGTAAATTAAACTATTCACTATCCAGCACCCCAAAGCGCTATGCGTTGTAATGGTATGCGTGGTAAAAACGCGTTGTAAAGGTAGGCGTTGTAAAAGTATGCGTTGTAACGTCACAAAAGGTGGGAATGCACGGATGTATATGTGGCAGAATGATTTTAGAATGTGAGCGTACTTCACAGTTATGGGAATTTTCATTGACCATATTAAAGTGACTTGTTGATAGTGTGCTTGTTTGTTTTTCCCAGAATTTAGAAGGGAGTCTTGTACACAGGCTAGCAGGTTTGAAGTAGACTGATGGATTGATTAGTTATCCATTATATTATGTTGCTTGGCTACAACCATTTGGAGCAGTGCATGCATGCATGGTTGTGTTTGCCAAATTATGTTCATGTTGTCCCCCCCCCCCCCCCCCCGACTTCTGTGGACGGTTGTACATTGCTTGACCTCCGGCTTCTTTTATGTTTCAGTCTTTCTGCCGGACACCAAAGATCACACGGTGTGCACGATAGGTTGTTCTAAGTGAGATGTATTATTTATTATTGATATTAGCAGTTCTGATACAAAAGCAAAGCTAACTCCCATCCTGCAGCATCCTCCTCAACCGCCTTCTTCAAATCCACGGTTTCATTGCTCTACTCCCATGCTGGGCTATCTTTCACATCTCTACACTAACATCATGCTTCTGTGCTACCTCGCACATACTAGCACTCACTTAACACAAACACTCAAGATTACACAATTCCAAAGTATCTTTGCTCATAATATGGCTTTAATGCTTTTCATATGACTAGGAGGTTTGAGGTGACAAATTATGGTCAACTCTATGGTTAGGAACCAAGATGTGTTCCTGATGTTAAAGCAGGTGTAATCTTGGCGTAGTGTGGCAGTTAAAGTATAATTTGATTGGCTGTGTTGCTGAGCTGGCAAACTCCTAGCAAATGATATAGCTTTTACCCATGTTACAGAGGTGATGTGGCAAAAGACTTGAAGAGATGGGAGCCCTGTGGTAATTTCCTACGGATAAGGAGGCCTTTCGTTTAATCATTTTATGGTGTTTCGTAGCCATTTTCACCATTGCACCAGAATAAAATAGCTTTAAGAATTCACATCCAGGCACCATTTCTACAAATATTCATGATTAGGAACCTGAAATATTATCTCTTCTTCATAATAGTAAATAGTTGTACTTGCTTTGACCAATAAACTATGCCAACATTGTTTCGCAAGGGCAACCCCACATGCAATCTACTTTTGGTGGATTTGTTTAGGTGGAACTCCAGAGCTACCTTAATAGTTATATGTGAACTCGACAACACCTAATGAATGTGCTCTCAAGGAGTAACAACTTAATATGCTATCATTCCTGGCACTAGCAGGTGTTTAGCAAGCTTGCCCAGTCTAAATCTGCTGGCTGGCCCACCTTCTTCTCAGTTGGGTTGTCTTAAAAAATAAGTAATAAGTATTATTTGAATGTAAATATTTTTTATGACGTTTGAAAAACGGAGTAGGGAGTTTTCTGGTGACAGCAGGATCCTTGGTATGGAATGAATATCTTCTTTACTGCTGCGTTTTGTTCGCTGGGCAATTTATTGTACCTGTTGCTTTAAGCAAGCTTATGTAAAGCCAATTTCTTTAGTCTTTCTACATATTGGCTTTGCCAACACTTCTTTTTGGTGATGCTCTGTAGCATCCACTAAACTAATGCATTTTACCAATGCTGCACAGGACTATCAAGAAAAAAGAGCAGAATGACTTCTAAGCGCACATACATGCATATGTGTATCATGAGACATGCGCAAGCATCACGAGGCATGCATATGCACATGACTAGGTACATCTGACATTTTATTTTTTATTTACATTATCCAAGATGGCAAAGGCCACTTTTTTGGTTTTGAAACAAATTAATTGAAGCATGCGTGAAAGCACTCTATAAAATATCTGAGTAAATAGCAGCAGTCAAGCACTTATAAAAAATTGGGGGGGAAAATGGTGATGGAGGAGCAGTTCAAGCGACTAGGTGTATATTTTGTACAGTTCGAACCTAGCCACACAGGTCACAGAATAATTCGCCAGTAACAGGAAAATACATGCAAGAATGAAGAGAACATGAAGACGAAAAAAGTAGCTGAGCACGTGGGACAGAAAAAGAAGAGTTTGATATTTTTTTTCGAAAAGTAAAGTAGGTTGTGGTTCAGTCTTAATTCTGAGAGTCAACAGTGTTGTAATGTCCGCATTTGGCGGGTAAGCACCAGTGCTTGTGTAACCGTTTTGACATCTCTGGGTGAAATGGGATTGCTTCAGCTTCCTCTGTAGCTCGAGTTGGGAAGAGGAGAGATTGGTCTATTTAAAAATAAAAGGGACCATAGATGATAATTTGGAAAATATAAACCCAAAAGGTGAGATACCTGGCTTTGAGAGTGATTCATGCTGTTGTGTACTGCCGAAGGAGAGTCTTGGAGTGAAGATAGAAGAATATTCTTTGCGAATTTAGTTTCAAGTAGAACAAGGACATCCAATTTCTAAGTTGTTCCAAGCAGATTTTTCAAGTCAATATGTCTGAGGAATTAGACATTTTAACGTAAAGTTTGGTATTCTCTTTGTATTGTTAAATTGCCATCTTTTAAATTTTTTAAAAAATGTACTGTTGCCTTGAAACTGGTGGTTCCATGTAGAGACTGAATAGGGAGGACGAGAAGATTGAGCCCTAGGCTACTCGGCAATTAAATGTTTTTGTACTTGACCTTAAATCCCCATTCAAGAATAGAGGAGGCTGAGTAGGGTCTTCTTAGTAATGTTTTTGAGAAATGCTCTGTAGGTGAAATCCGATGGCCTTTGACTTACGCAGACATCTTACAGGCTCAATATGTCAAGGTGCTGGGGGCGGTCGGGAAGATTAAGCGAGCTATTGCCCAGAGTTACATGGTGCTGGGGTAACCTCCTGCCGAACCGTGAACCCCGTAGTCCAGGGTCGGGCACCCTGGCTGCTGCACCACACCTCTTCCACATCGGTATGGTGCTTTGTAATGAACTCTCACTGTGTTCTTGCATTCACTGGTTTCCCTCCCAACACTTGAGAGCGTACATGGGAGCTATGTGCAGTGTCCACCGCCATCCTTCACTTGGGAGGGAGGGGTGCAGTACAGAAACTGAGCAATTTTTGTCTGTGAAAAAGAACGCTTTATGAAACAGTTGCACATTACAAATTTTCCTGGCAAGCAGCCGTACAAAACTAAAAGCTTGCTTTTTATATCCAGTGAACTAGCCCCTATCCAACCCCGCCGAGCATACCTACCCTGCAGCTAACTCATTTAGCTTTTATGCATTTCAACACTTCCAACTTTCTATTCCCCCTACATCCTATGAGTGTATGCATGAACCTGTAAGTAACCAAATGTCCTAAGTTGAACCTTGAACTACTGGCCTACCCTCCCCTTGCACATGGTTCCCAACTGGCAATGACAACCAACTCCTGCCAATTCCTGTCAAACTTTTCATGCCCCCGTCTCCCAGACAAGGGAGTTGTGAAACTACCCACCTTTTCTGACCCCGTCTCTACCTTTCCTGAGTGGTCTAAGCACTTACTGCCTAACGTACAAAGCCTTGGCCAAAACGTCTCTGATCTCCAGCAGACACAAATCTATTCCCATCTGAGACAGATGTACCCCATGGCCCCCCAAAAATCTCTGTGGTCTCAAATTTAATGTCAGAATGACAAAGTTGACCAAAATCAATTTCCCTGCAAAAGCGTGCCATCTCCCTTTTGATTTTCCTCCATGCCCTGTTTATTGCAGCCGGCATACATGAATGACCCTCTCCAAAATCGCCTCAGCACAAACTCAGTCCATAGTATAAAAACCGCTGCCCACTGCTGTTTTCTCTCCGACTGCCCACTGCTGTTTTCTCTCCGACTAAGTCTCGTTTCACAGTCCTCAACAACACGACCCATTTCTCTCTGACCAAAACATTCTCCCCAAGGTGAAAAAGCAACACATGCGGGCTCCTTGCCCCAACCATCATGCCATTTAATGTGCATAAAAGGTCCCTCCAAAGAATTCCCATTTCCCCGCCAAGTACCCCAAAAAAGGCGATCCCTCCAAAGCATTCCCTTTTCCCCGCCAAGTACCCCAAAAAAGACAATCAATGAAACCCAGATTTGAACACCACAGCCATCTGGTCCGCTTGTATAGCTGCCCACTTCATGAAGGAGTGGCCCACCACCCAAGCCTTCAAAAATCCTAAAAATATTGCTAGGCCTGCAGGTCTAGTGACCTAAATAATCTACTCGAACCAAATTACAATGCTCTTGACCCATAAACTGGTTTCAAATTATGTGATCCTGGGCAAGTATTTAATTTTCTTCTTTATCACATAGGCGAGCACCTTCAAATATGCGAGTTTAGCATGTCTGCTGTACAGAAAACTTTTTTGTTTGATTGACTAGATTAAACATTAGTTCCATATATAATACAAATCTATCCACATATAGGATACACATGACCGCTGACTTGCCTCTTAGTTCATTAACCGCATTGTCATCGGGGCAAAGGCAGGAATGTTTCTCAAATCATGTTTAAAAACTATCACTTTTAATAAATACATAACGAAAGCATAAAGTAGCAGCACACTGTCATTTGATATTAGCAGATTTTACATTGAAATGTCCCCAGAATTTGTCACTGACATGTGGTTTTAAAACTATAGTGTACAATGTTTGGAAACCAAGTTCTTGCAAATATTTGTCATTCGCACATCATTAAGTAAAGTGTTCTGATTTTTTTTTTGCTCATATTTAAATCTTTGTTTGCATCACACTTCTGAATTACAAAAAAATGCTCTTTCATAATTCCTGATATATTTTAATATACTTGTACTATTAATTTACAAGCTGTTTAAATGTTGTGTAAGAGAAAAAAAATACATTTTAGAGCCTTTTGTTTCACTATTATTGTCAGATAGCTCACTTGAAAAAAATCATTAATTGTAATAAGAGAGAGAAAAGTAAACACTATTTTTCCAGGAACAGATAAGCAACAACTAGTAAAAAGACAAACTGACATTTCACCTATTTCCTTGAACAGATGACAAATGTGCCAAGATTAAAAATGATGTAAAGGCATCTTAATTGCTGGCCAGCACAGGTGAGTTAGTGCTAAAAATAGCTCAACATGATAAAATCTCACTTGCCATTGCGAGTGGATTATTTGAGGCCTGCCGCTACCCAGATATTCGATTCCTCTGCCGTTGGGCCCGCTACTGCACCTAGAAGGAAACAAGCAAGCAATAAGCAATTCACCAAGCAGCATCTGACGCGCTTCCCTCTTCCCCCAGCTCCCTCACATAGCGCCTATAGCGTTCCAATGACCAGCAGCCTAGGTGCCCGATAGCCTTGCACGCCCAACCCCTATTTCTAGCTTCTGATGCTGACCCAATTCAAAAAGAATGCATGCCGTATTCTGTTGCCTGCACTCCAAGCTGGACTGAGCCCTTACGTAGTATTTCTATTAAGTTGTATGCAGTCACTTTTCCTCCTAGGTGGTGCCGGAAGACCATACTGCTGTCTGCCTTACAGAGGCTGCCCAGCGCTCTCCTCATGTCACCGAACATGGGCCAGATGATACCACTGATTTAGAAATGATTCGCTTCCCCTGGGCTTTCTGATCGGTTTTGGAGTGGCTAAGCCATATATCCCATCTCCCAAATGCCCTGACCATATCCTTCCAACTAAGTCCTCCTGTGCCCCTGCCCCCCCCCCCCCCTAATAGTTCAGGGCCTCTGAAAGCCCCTAAACACATCCACACCATCAGTGTAGAAAATAGCAAATCTCTTCTCTGTCTCTTCAGACCTCTGGTAGCTGCTACAGCACTTTAAACAGTAGATTCCAAGACAAGGGCTTTCTGACCCGCCCCCTCTGGCCTTGTTCTCGTGGCCAACCTTGCAGTATCCTGCATCCCAGCTGTCCGTCGATGGAGGGTATCCCCATAACAATTTGCCCATAAAGGCCAAGCCCGCCAATCTCCCCGCAATGGTCACCTGCAACAAACCCCAGGCAAGCTAAGTCCAAGATATGCTGGATCGCATCCTCGACCCTAGCACGTCTTAATTCCTGGCGCTGTGCATCTGACACAAGGAATTCATTTCATGCCTTAACGTATGCACTGTGTGTCGACTCTGCAAATGACACTACTACCAGTTGTACCATCATGCATTGCCTACAGACCACAAATTCTCCAGCATGGTCATCAGGTCTCTGTCTGTGTCCTTTGCTAACTCACAGAATGTCCCCCACTGTGAACGAGATGAAGCATCTGAAATGTCATTGAAATGTCATTGTCCACGCCAGCAAGTGCCGCACCCTATAATGTCCTATCGCAAGCAACCCAACACAAAAACCTGTAAAAGCTTCAGGACCTGCATGTCCCTAGTGGACTCTCTTCACCACCTCCATCACTGACATGTTGTGCACCTGAAATAATACTCTCCCGTGTGCTAACTCAGCGCCCAATAGGGTCACTGCTACCACCAAAAGGAATAGTTCCATGAAAGCTATACTCCTACCCCCCACTGATGGCCAAAAATCCTCTTCTACAAAGCCATTCTCTACTAAGACCTCCTCCTCCCTGCTCCATTCTAGCATAACCGTGACTGTCGCAGACGCTCAACCCCTGCTGCCCACTCTACCTCGACTAAAATCTCCCCCTCCCTCTCCTTCCCTGTGGTCCCCCCATTGCAGGGAACCTCCCCAGCCGAAGTATGCGTCCACCTGGGCCACCCTGCCCCACTTCCCCACCCCCCTTGAGGCCTCCTTTCAGTGCTCAAAAATTTCTAACCTACTCAGTGTGGCCTGTCCTCAACAAGGCTGTGGGGCAACACTGCCATTTGCTGTTCCTGACCCCTCTGCCGGCTGACATTCCTGCCCCTCCAACTGGCCGATAGCAGCTCAGCTGCTGATAGTCTGCCCCTGCCCCGACCCTCACCCAACTCCTCTCTTCTCCCCCCATCCTGCTGGAGAGCCACTAGGGGCTCCAAAGATGTGCTGTGTGTTTTTTGTGGTGCCTCCCAACCTGCATACCATTAAAGGAGGGTGGCTCTTCTGATGTCGCCCGCTTCCTCCCTTCTTTTTTTGTTGTCGGGCCCAAAATGTGCTTACAGCGTTGCAGGCTGCCTTGCCTCTTACAGTCAGAGTACCCCCCCCCCCGCACGGACCACAACCAACCTGATGTCCTCCTTGCCCCCTTCTGCCTCGCCTCTTCCCCTCCCACCACCAGCCTCCAGATCCGGCCAAGCTGTGGCCCGCCTGACACCAGAGGGCTACGCCCAGCATCCTGAGTGGCCACTCCTCTAGTCACGGAGCAGCCCCTCACACTATCCTCCTCACCAGTTCCTCAGCGGGGAGCACACAATAACTGACGCCGCCACACCTTCGTGCACATGGCTAGTAGGGCGGGCTGGGATGGCATCTGCCTCTCCTCCGAGGACGAGGTCCAGCCTCCTGGACTCCCTCAGCAGCTGCATCGCCTGGGTCACTCTTGCATGGTTGGACACCATTCTAATGTAAGTCGCCGCTACACTAAACTACAAAGGACAAACCCTAACTTCCACCTCATGAACTGAAGGCACTAGCACATAGCGTGAGCTTAGCAAAAGTAGTTTCGCAATCAGCCACTAGGTCACCTGAACCTAAAATGGAGACTGGTAGCTCAACATGACCCCCTAAGTATAACTTGGGCTATATATGAAGCACAATACAAAATGTCAATAGCTGGACTGCCCACCCTCCCAATATGCCTGTGGGGGGGGGCAGACTTCCATCAGGTCAGCTGCCCCCAAAACACCCCTTGTGCTATGTCCATATTTGAAATTCAAGCTGCAAGGTCCTCTGAGTGTATTTGAGGGCCTTAAATGTGCCAACTCTTGTTGGCCGATTTCCCCACTCTCACACTTTGGGAAGTGACAGTGCGGAGATGTCGTTTTCATGCGCCATACATTTGCAAGAAATATCCCTCCTGGTCACTGGGATCTATTTTGTGTACATACAGAATAGCTACTCACTCATCAATTGAAAAAGTGCTTCAGGCCTTGCAAAAATACCAATAACATAATATTCATGCGGATTCTAGAAAACTGAAGGGGGCCTTGTTCTCTTGACTCCTGAAGATTCTGCGGGAATTACTTAAATGCAGACTTATTTATTAACATATTTGACTCCTTTTTTAGGGCTCGGGCCTCCGCCTCCACGAAGTGGGGAGGCGGAGCTTCCTGAGAACTTATGCGTTCAAAAGAAGAAGGAATTCAGAAAGGGCTCTTTCCAGGCACATTCCTTAGTGTTTTCTGGTATCTGCCTAGTGATTCGTCTTCGCTGTGCCGTTTTTTTTGTAGCGTTGACCTGATAGGCTGTAAGTAATTTACGCGTGGCTGATGTGGCATATTGTGTGCGCGAACGAGCACGGCCGAGTGATTAATCTTAATTAGGAGCTGTCAGAGTGCCCGTGTAATGCAATCCAGATGGTGCGAGCGCGTTCACCATGGCATTGCATACAAAAAGTCATAAACACACACACACATGGCCGTGGCATCATGTTACAGTTGGCACGCGCACCGGGCGAGAAGCGGTGGAGGTCGTGCAGCTTTAAAAGTGGTTTTAAGGGCCTCGGTGTTTGTTTGCGCCTCCTGTGGGTGGGTGCAAGTCCGAGCATATTTTTAGGGCTCGGGCCTCCGCCTCCACGAAGTGGGGAGGCGGAGCTTCCCGAGAACTTATGCGTTCAAAAGAAGAAGGAATTCAGAAAGGGCTCTTTCCAGGCACATTCCTTAGTGTTTTCTGGTATCTGCCTAGTGATTCGTCTTCGCTGTGCTGTTTTTTTTGTAGCGTTGACCTGATAGGCTGTAAGTAATTTACGCGTGGCCGATGTGGCATATTGTGTGCGCGAACGAGCACGGCCGAGTGATTAATCTTAATTAGGAGCTGTCAGAGTGCCCGTGTAATGCAATCCAGATGGTGCGAGCGCGTTCACCATGGCATTGCATACAAAAAGTCATAAACACACACACACATGGCCGTGGCATCATGTTACAGTTGGCACGCGCACCGGGCAGGAAGCGGTGGAGGTCGTGCAGCTTTAAAAGTGGTTTTAAGGGCCTCGGTGTTTGTTTGCGCCTCCTGTGGGTGGGTGCAAGTCCGAGCATATTTATTCAGGGGATGAATGGGTTTATCGCGGTTTCGGCAGCTTGCTTCTTTCATTTGGAGTTTTACTGTTCCAGTGCCGAGGAGCTGTCAGGGGGATAAATCTTGCGTTCGGCGAGCATGTCGATTTGTTCCCACCCATCCCAGAGGCTTAGTATCGAATTCAATGTACACATATTTAACCCACACTCATGCACGAAGGGGTATTAGTCAGCTATTGACAATAAATACTGATTTTCATTTTATTAATCGGTTGTCTTTGCCTTGTGACTACCAGCGCTCGCTGTCCAACGGAGAAGCGCTGGTTTATAAATCAGGGACACTCGATTTTATCGACCTCAGAAGCATGAAGGCTTGAATCTTCATACGGAATTCTGCAGCAGGTACACTATTCTCCTGAGCTGCCTACACAGTTCTGAATGCATTGTTCTATTAGGCCGAAATAATCTGTGCGTATATATATATATTTTTTTAAATAACTTTCTTTTGAAAATGTGCTTAAAGTCAGCAATGCAAAAGCTAATATCTACGGGTAGAGAGTTTGTGCGAGAATCTGATGACGATGTGAAAGTAACAATTTTGGGAAAGAGAAGAAAAATACACGAATTCTTTGCAACATTACTCGAGGAAATAACATATTGCATTTTTTACATAGAGCAGACGCAGTCATTAACCATAAAATGTGATAAAAAAATAGAGCAGTAAAAAGGATTAAAAGGAACATTCGTTATATGCAGCGCTTTTTAAAATCAGGGTTGTTTAAATACGATTTAATTAAATCATTAAAAGTCTATTTGTGAAAACTGAAACCATTCACTAAAAAAATAACAAAACACTGACGCGGTAACAACCTGTGATTTCTGTTATGTATAGGACATAGTAAAGCCTGTAACTCGCAATTCAATGGAGTAAATGTACTCGATCAACAGACATCTGAAGCATGACAGCAGGTCACAGCAGGGAGCGGTTAATCTGCTGAGTCACATTACATGCACGTGCCAGTGACACGACTCTTTATTTTGAAAACGCGCTATATTTACTGTGAATATGGGCTTCCTAAGACACCACAGCGAGGAAGCATCAAACACTATTGCACTGCTCCAAAAAGGAGAGATACGTGTGCGATGTGTAAGAGGAGAAAAACAATGACGTGTTTTTATGTCGAGTTACTTTCGTTGAATTTGCCGTTTGCCAGTGATGGAAATGAAATGTCACTTAACCACTTTTCTCAACTGAATTGCATTCAGGCAGTTTATCCCTGCAAAAGCAGAACCTTCGTGTCACCTGCAGTGCGCTGCAGGGGGCGCATTACCCTGTGAGTTATCTTAACGGATGTTCTGTTGAAAGGAGATACTGCAGGCTTGGTATCTTTATGTTGTCCGTCTGTAGGGCTGTAAAAACAAGTGTGGGCAGTACACAAAGCCCCCGAAACGGCGAAGGTGGGTTCCTCGGGATAAAACGAACACGACATGGATGACTCCGCCTGCTGCTGTAAATGCGTGACACCAACCTCAAAGAGGAATCAACAGACAGCTGACTGCCTGCATGTCACGCGCGGTTTGATAGGTGAGCGGTGTTTGTTGTGTTATTGGGGTCGGAGATGCTACTTCTGCTACACACATAACATGCTAGTTTTGCATCAGAATCAGACATCTTCACTCTGGTCTACAGATATGAATCAACTCCACGTGTCACTCTTCTTCACGCTTTTGGTACATAAGTCACGCTTCAAAATATTTTTTTTCATTTTTCCAAACGTATTTTTTTATAATTGAACATAGTAATTAACATAGTGGACTATGTCGTTTGGTTGCTCGCAGTAAAATGACAGAACAGTCCTTCATTATATAGAGAGGGGTGTATAATTTTTACTAAAATAAAAGGTACAGTTTGCACTGTCAAAAACAAGTTCTGTTCCCAGAAGGGAGGCATTGTTGGAGTTGTTCGTTCAAGTGTGCGGCTAACTATGGACACTGTTTGAAACTAGAATGTTCACGTTTTGTTTGCCTTTCACAAATGGCATGTTAATAAAGCAATAGAAAATTGCGAGGGTCAGAAAAATATGCAATTCTGTCACTTTGGATGCAGGGTTTACAGCATAATTATGAACTTGCCACATTGGCAACATAATCTGCCTCATAATTAGCACTTTTATCAAAAGTAGTGAGTGCAGAGTAGTGAGTAGAGTAGGTAGTGCAGAGTAGTGAGTAGGTAGTGCAGAGTAGTGAGTAGTGAGTGCAGAGTAGTGAGTAGTGAGTAGAGTAGTGAGTAGTGAGTAGTGAGTAGTGAGTGCAGAGTAGTGAGTAGTGAGTAGAGTAGTGAGTAGAGTAGTGAGGTGAGTAGAGTAGAGTAGTGAGTAAAGTAGTGAATGCAGAGAAGTGAGTAGTGAGTAGAGAAGTGAGTAGTGAGTAGAGTAGTGAGTAGAAAGTAGAGTAGTGAGTGGAGAGTAGTGAGTGGAGAGTAGTGAGCAGAGTAGTGAGTAGAGTAGTGAGTGAGTGAGTGAGTAGAAGGTAGAGTAGTGAGTATAGTAGTGAGTATAGTAGTGAGTGGAGAGTAGTGAGTAGAGTAGTGAGTGCAGAGTAGTGAGTAGTGAGTGCAGAGTAGTGAGTAGAGTAGTGAGTAGAGTAGTGAGTAGAGTAGTGAGTAGAGTAGTGAGTAGAAAGTTGAGTAGTGAGTAGAGTAGTGAGTGCAGAGTAGTGAGTGCAGAGTAGTGAGTGCAGAGTAGTGAGTGCAGAGTAGTGAGTGCAGAGTAGTGAGTGCAGAGTAGTGAGTGCAGAGTAGTGAGTGCAGAGTAGTGAGTGCAGAGTAGTCAGAGTAGTGCAGAGTAGTGAGTAGAGTAGTGAGTAGGACATCACAGGCAGCAGCTGTGCAAGCTTCTTACACTCACAAGGAGACCACAGGCAGCTGAGGTGCAATCTTCTCCCACTCACAAGAACGACATCACAGGCAGCAGCAGTGCAAGCTTCTTACACTCACAAGGAGACCACAGGCAGCAGAGGTGCAAGCTTCTCACACTCACAAGAAGGACATCACAGGCAGTAACGGTGCAATATTCTCACACTCACAAGGAGATCACTGGCAGTACACACCACATGAACACACTCCATAACACATAGCAACAATACATTGGCATTTACAATGCCATTAGGTCAAACTCAAATAAATCCGAGCCCGATTGCATTTCTAATGCTTGTTTATTGTAAGCATTCGCATAACCATAGCAGCTTTTTATCACTAAACACCATCGTCCTTCATGAGTTCTTTGGAGGCATGCATGAAATGCCTTAATGAGATTGAGCACTTAGAAAACACTTAAGTCGCCAAATGGCCTGCTATTATTGTGAATTAATAAAGAACATTACAGATCTAGCAATTCATGTATTAATAATCATTTTTTCCTTTTGAGCCACTTTACAAGAGCAGCTGTTGTCACTTTAACGTCCTGTTATTCGATTATTCGGAAACTGATTCAGAAGCGAGACACAGTACACTAAACTTTTCCTCATGTTCAAAAAAGAAGTATATTCTCATAGACTACGCATCAGGCAAGAAAGAGGCTATTAGAGTTTCCCGTATGGGTTATAAAGACAGTTTTCGTTGTGCGATCAAACATTCTACTGTAGTAAACATGGTGGTTCAGAAAGCTGTGGGTTGACTTTTTTATATTCTGTTTAATTCTAATGCTGTATCAGTTTCAATGTGACTAATTTATAGCGCTACACAAAATCAGAAATACATAAGTAGGACTTTCTTACTCTCTCAACTCTCTCTTGTACACAGACACTCATAGTGCACACATTTTTAAATTAACCTCTCCAGAATCAAAGGAGGAAGTTGTTTCTTTCCTATGTATGATAGTAATGCAGCGCTACTCCAAAAATAATTTCTGAAACCATATCACTTATCCCTGAAACACCAGAACATACATTCACTCGCCAGTGGGGCCCATATCACTGTGAGTTTCGAGCACACAATCTCTACCAATTCTAGGGATCAGTGAATCTCAATGGAGAGGTGCTGTATCATGGCAAAATGTCTAAATTCTAATTAAACGTTTATACTATTTACACCTGTAGTTTTTGCGAGTTTACCATGGTTTTATCATCAGAAAATATACATTTAGACATATCACCATAAGGGTCGATGGGTCTGCTAGTAAAAAAATCAGGCGTAGGAAAACTCAAGACCAGCTTTAATTTTCCATTTATCTAATTTTTATTAAAGCAAAATTTAACATGTCTAAAAGTTTCTTTTCTTTCTTTCTTTATTTAATCTTAAAATGACATTTAAACGGAAGCTTAGTTCAAAACAGTTCATTTCATTTATTTTAAAATATTTCAGAAATAACGTAAACATTTTAGGTTCAGAACGCAAGTATTAGCAAAAGACAGATAGTTCCCAAAGTCCATTCTCCTAACTCCCTAACTAAATCCCTCACTAAAGTGCCGTTCCTGCAAAGGAAAAGTCATAAGTCAAGAAAAAGAATCTTACATCACAGGAACATCAGCAATCCGACAGCATCTCTGGTAGAAAATCAGAAGAAGTTTTTTACTCGGTTAAATCCGCACTTTTTATACCTTTTTCACTAGCTCTATCTAAAAGAGTAACTTTTAAAGAAAAGTTGAGTCCTCATTGGTCCGTTCGGGGGTGGATGAGCATAACCTCATCTCCACATTATACATTTTCTTCCTGTCAGGGTTTTTTTAAAGCCCCCATTGTCTTTCATAGTCCGGCCTAGTCGAGTTTCCTTAATTCGCAACTTCAAGTCAAGTTCTCATGTACAGAACCATTGCTCTCATCATTTGGCAGCCATCTAGACTTCCAGGCCACAGCTGCCTCGAACTGCCTTCTGCACAGGCCCAAGCAGCTCTTTTTCATTCTCATCTCTTCGGCTGCGCATGCGCTCTGCCTTTGGCTGTCACAGTAAACCAGTGATTCCATTTTGTCACAGGCCTCTCGAGTCAGAATGGGAACTATCACAGAAACAAACACAAATAAACGTTGATTTTAGAAAAATAGCCTTTCTGTTTACCTCCCCCCCCCTTACTAAGGTATTCCCTATTAGTAATTATCTAGCAAATAAGCGACACTTATGCGTAATATACTTACTTAGGCCCAATCTTCTTGCCACAAATACATAGACAAAAGCACATTTATGCTTCATTCTGTTATATCAATGCAGCATATTAGTACAGGACACGACAAAATTACATAATTAGTTAGTTATAATTGCAACATAAGCGGGGATTAGTTCCCACGTGTGTGTGTATGTCCACGTTTTTATTCTAGGTTGATTAGTCTCATGCACCACTCCATTAGTTCAGATTACATGTTACCGAAGTGTCACTCCACAAGGGGTATACAAAATTTTGTTTCTCCACCTTGCTCCATCAACTCCCCCCTTTGGTGATTTATCACCAATATCTCCCAAAACTTGCAATTTTTTTAATTCAAAACATGTTCCAGGTTCTTCAGGTTAATAAGCCTTCATACTTTAGTATCCTTTTCTTTAGTCTCTTTCGAAATCTTTTCTCGGAATTCCTCGATTTCTATGTCACCTTTTTCTCTCTCCATTGTGATGTATTTACTATGGGTACTGTATCGATCCCCCTATTTCTGACCCTTGTCTGGTTAATAATTAACTAGCAGCCATTCAACTGCACAGAAACCCGTTATCTGATTAGCCAAACAACGGCACAGAAGCCCGTTATCTGATTAGGTCATAGCGCATGCCATCTCATTAGGCAAGCACTATTTCTCCAGCCCCCTAATAGGCATACGGTGTTCTCAAAACAAATCAAACCTACCACGACCTGGGAAATCCCCACAGCCATTGTTTTGATTTAACCGAGAACTTCAGTAAAGAATGTGCGAACGATCAGTTCGTATGACATCCTTATTGACGTATTTATGTCCATCCTTACGTCAATCTCGGCACCTTTCAGGTATAAATAATACCGACATTGCCTTAAGCAAACACACGAGGTGGTGACAAGATTGGAGCAGCGAGACTTGCCGAGGAGCCCAGCTGACCGCGAAGCCCACAGACGCTGCCCCTCCTTTCTGACGCGCTGAGAGAGAGACGCTGCCTTTTCTCCTGCCGAGAAATCCAGCTCCGGCGCTTCCAAGCTGCCCTTGCAGGCAGCTGGACTATCAAGCCCTGAGATAGAGATACCAACCCTCCAGCCTTCTAAATCCCAGGTACTGAACTGAATAACCCTTTGTAGAGAATTCTTGAAGCAGACTCTTGGCAAAACAAACTTAACTTAAACTGCTACTTATCTACTCCCGCCCACGTATTAGGCTTAGGTCAGGTACATTGGGGTAGGCGTAGTTAGAAGCACCAGTTGAGTACGATTAGTAAATGTATATATGTATGTATCTATTTTATCCATTTTAAGTATCATATGGCTAAGAAACCATATCAATGCTTTTACAGTATTATTTTATAATTCTGTTATTACTGTATGCACTTTACTTAACTATAAGTATTGCAATAATAGCGATTCATTTCTCTTGTATGAGAAAAGAGACTGATCAATAAATAACATCTTTTTATTGAACACGCCCGTCTCTTCCTTTTCTCTACAATCTGGTGAAACTATGAATGCACTGAACTGACTGAGTAAAATAAGTTGTCTTTTGTTTTCACACGACTCTAGAGATACACTCTTGATTAGGGGAGAGCAAAGTTGTCATGTTCTATGGTTGTCAGAAACTAAATCCCTTCTTGTCTATCCAGGGAGGTTAAACTCCTCCTTGTCTATTCGAGAAAGTTTCTAGTGAACTCTGAGCTAGCTGGCAAACATTAAACTTTAAGTCTAATATCGACAGTAGAAGACCTAGTTAACCTCTGTCCTACGTCTATACTATTGAAGATATTATTCCAATGCGCAGAGCCTATTGGGATAATAGGAACTACACTACATGGCGCCCAACTGTTTGGATAGGCGATAAATCTAACGTAAGACATTAGAGTAACTCAGTCGTGCTTTTTCACACAGACCCTTTTCCCCATAATACTCCAAAGACGTCTGGAGTGGGTGAAAGGTTAAATCCGCCAAACTTAGTAGGAGGAGACTCCTATGTATGGTTCTTGGTTTATTCAACGTTGAAGGATACACTGTTCCAAAATATTGTGCATCTAATCTTTGTTTCCATAGAAACCTGATCTGCAAATAAACAAAATAACTTTCTTGACAGTAGAATGTCAGAAACTGAAGAAGAAAGGGAGACAGCTAGAATAGCAGCTCAACTGCTAGCGGCTGACAATAGTCTCCTACAGCAAGACCCGGATGCAATACTCATCCCGGTCAACATAAGAAAATCTATAACTTTAAAACTTATAGAAAATGGGCTGACACCGAGAGGTGGTACAGTCATATTCGTAATTGAGGCACACGAATATCGGCAGACAGAGGTATTCTATTCATGGATAAACTTTCCAGCAGCAAACGCTGTAACAAAGGAACCTCCTAATGAGTACAATCCTTTCGAAGAGGTGGAAATACCACTCAAATACCAAGAGCACCTGCTCTGGTTTAATGGCGCCCTAAAACATAATAATCACATCACCAGGCTCCGTCCACTAGGTAGACCAGGAGCAACGTGGCCGGTCCTATCCGGATACACACCACATCCAGACATTGAAGAAATGTCTGCACCAGAACTTTTAGCACAGCTAAAACAATTAATTAAAATACATAGACAATTAGTCCAATATGTAATGCGGACTTCAACAGTCCAACCAGCTATTAAAATTCCACAGCTGATCCCTCATCAGGGGAACACAAATAAAATTACACCACAGAACATACAGTCCTGTCTAGGTAAAGTACCCGCAAAACGGGAACAAATTCCATTCTGGTTAGCACAAAAAATCACTCGAATAGAGGCGCTATTTCCAGATACCACCCCGGTTGAGAAACACAGGATTCTGACTATCTGTCTTCCAATGGGAATCGCACCACATGTGGAGGACTGTGACACTTGGGGTACAGTCTTTGCTTCCATTTACACAAAAACACATGGTGTTCCATCCATGTCAGTAATACCAGATGTGCTAAAACAAATTCAAGATGAATACGGTCCAGAACCTGCTTTAACTCTTGGTATGAAATTACTAAAAGACTTCAAGCAGGTCTCGGCAATATTATTAGCAAATATAAAGGGAGAAGCAGCAAATGTGGCGATCCGCCAGAGGTTGAAAGAGACAGATATAGCAGACCAACCATTTGAAATTGCCAGAATCATAGAAAAATCCTATGAAGAACTAGGAAGAGATAGTTTGGGTGGGAAACCAGTGAAACCCCAACTAATAGAAAATCCTGAAAAGGTATTTATTAAAAATAATCTAAACACTTCAAAGAAGATCTGGGATGGAATTAAACAATCCACTCCTAAAGAAAAAAGATTCCAGTCCAGAGGAAGGTCTCCTCGGCGGAGTGAAAAATCTCCGGACCAAGGACACAAGTCTCCCCAGAGGGAGCCCTCTGAGAAAAAATACAACCTTAGAAATAGGGATAATCTGAAGAAACCTGATAGATATCAAGATATTGATACACGTCCCTCTCAATCTTTTCAGACTTCCTTGCAGAAATCTGAAAGAAGAGGACGATCAGAACACAGGGAAGAGCACGTCAAGTCCAAAGACAAGGAACCTGCTCATCAAAATAAAAAATTACAGTTTCCAAAAAAGAAGGTAGCCAGTATTAAAGTAATCAACCATGCCGAGAATACTGAGGACAACGCTGAAAAACGGAGAATGGGCTCAGACAATGCTAGACAGCGCAGCAGAAGTGAGCATAGCTCGCAAGATCCTTATGAATCATCTGGAGACAGTGGACACGAATGAATACATTCAGGTGGAAACTGCAGATACCAGGGTTAGCAAACCTCATAAAATATATGAAATAACATTGCGTATAGAGGGGGATAAGACTAGGAAAATAAGGGGTCTCTTTTGGGATAATCTCTCCAAGGGCTATGACATCCTTCTAGCTGAAAGAGACTGGCCACGAGTTTGTCAGGGAGTGCCCTCATGGCGAAGAAATAATTATGCCTGCCTTCTCAAATCATATTCCAATTCATAAAAAATATACACTTGCAAGAAAGTGGGCAGTAGCCCAAGCTCCTGCATTATATACAAACCATGTGGGATGGGATGAGGACTCTCCTCCTCACAAAATCCAGTTAAAATCACAACCTACTGTTCAGAGGCAGTACCCAATTAAGCAAGAAGCAAAAAAACAGGTAAAAGAGATCCTAGATCAACTTGAATACCAGGGGGTGATTGAAACTTGCACCTCACAAATGAATAATCCTTTGTTTCCTGTCTCCAAACCAGACAATTCATATCGTCTTGTTTTGGACTACAGACACCTTAACTCATGTTGCAAAACCTTTGCAGTTTAAAACTCGCATAGTGCTGCACTAATGAATAACATAGTGCGCAAAAAATAAAAAACAACATTAGACATCTCTAATGGATTCTTCTGTCAAAATATAGCACCAGAGAGCAGATATTTGACCGCGTTCTCAATAAATGGCGCGCAAAATAATTTCTGTCGTTTGCCCCAGGGGTTTAAAAACAGCCCAGGATTATTCTCAGCAAGAGTAACAGAGTTACTACAAATATATGATGATGAGGCATTATCTTATGTTGATGACATCTATCTAACAGATGATGACTTGGATACTCACTTCAAGAGAGTGAACACCATAATACTTGGGTTCGCAGCAGAGGGTTACAAATTCAACTTTAAAAAGTCAAGAATTGCCCATCTAACTGTCCTGTTTTTAGGATATGAACTATCAAGTGACGGCAAAAGCCTGGCTGACAATTTCCTAGAGAAATGTGCTGTAATCCAAGCACCTAGAACACTAAAAAACTTACAATCAATTCTAGGTTTCCTGAATTTCGGAAGAACTTACATTATAAATCATGCAGAGAGAGTTAAACCTCTCTATGATCTTATAATACCAGATTTTAAAAGAATCAATTGGACTCAAAAACACACAGAAATTTTTAGATCTTTACAAACAGATATGTTAGTTAAAACAAAATTACAAACACGTGACAACACACGCAACCTTGTGATTCGAGTCATCCCAGGAAGATGCGGATTCACATACCTGACCTCTAATGAGGGAGAGAAGGTACCAATAGCATACAAATCACATTTGTACACAGAAGCTGAAAAAAGGTTCAGCATTAAGGAAAACATTGTTCGTGCGGTTCAAACAGCTGTAGCAAAAGAAAAATACCAAGCCGACGGTAGACAGGTTACAGTCAGAACAGCAGAATCAGCTTTTGAGGCATTAACAACACCATGTAATTTACCGACAACGGCACTGAATCCAGAATGGATACAATGGGTAAATTCTGTTGCTACAGACAAAGTAAAATACTATTTTGACCCGGAAATGAAAGAATTAAAATATCTAGAATACGAGAGAGAATACCCTCTGCCAATCGACATTCTGCCTTTACGACAGTACGCCTGTGTAATATATACAGACGGTCATGCTCAACCCTCAGTTTGGGGAGAGCTGGCTTACAACGCCACATGCGAAATTGTAAAAGAAGTGTGGCGCGGAGGTAAATTAAGACCTCTACTTACAAAAACACACTCAGTAGAAAATAATTCAGAACAACAAACTGAAATAATAGCGTTAAAAATGGCGCTAGATAATGCCGATCGCGAATTCCCGACACTTATAGTGTGCGATTCGTATTACTGCGTCAAATCATACAATAACGATTTACAGAAATGGATTCAAAACGGTTACAAAGATGACACAGGTGCAACAATAAAGCAAAAGTGCTTTGGGAACAAGTAGTTCTTTTACAGAAAGAACTACCGAAAACTCACGTGATACATTCACTGAGTCATCAGCGTGATGGCGTTCACGTTGCAGGGAATTCATTGGCTGAGACAGCCACAGCGGTAGCAACTAAATCGGCTTCCGTAGCTACAAAAAAGCGTACAGTAAAATACATTGACGGAGAAACTGTGCTGGCAGTAAAAACGTCATCAAAAGGCGACTGCTCAGCGCTACCGATCAATTACCCACTCAATTATACATACATAATCGATGCAAACTCAGTCCCTTTTGCTCGAATCCCTGGAGTGGGGGATAGAGTAATTCCAAACACGGACAGGAGAGGCTTGTTAATAGCAGACGCACATATGGGTGAGGGTCTCAGACACCTTAAGCTAAAAGATTCTCTGGAAGAATTACAATCAGTGTACTGGTGGCCAGGCATGAGCCTGCATCATCACATTTTTGTAAAAAACTGCCCAGACTGCAACAGAGATCGCAGTGGCGAGAGAAACGGTTTACTACCATGGCGTTTCACTCCAGAATGTATCAAATCAACAAAAAAATAATAAAAACAAAGTATGAATAATGCGTCATATTAACATGTAGAGACTATCTTCACTTATAATGTAGACCCCAACTTTCGGCTGACGTCGGAACTGTTATACAAAGATTTGCGAGTCTAGAATGGCATATACGCTAGAAGCATGTTACGTTCTGACCAAAATCTTTCCTTTAGCTCTAAAAACAGCTTATGGGGGGTGACTGGCCAGAATGAACATTGCATTGCGGGACTCTTCTCACTTCCTTCCTGAGGGAAACGGGATGGTGTAAAGAAAAAACCAAGGCATAAAGCAATCTATAACAGCAAAGATATTAGGTTCAGGAGTTGGGTGGGTCAAACATTTAATAAGTGTCCAACGTAGTCTAAATAACCTGCCAAGAAATTCTCTGAAAGGACTCCGTCCGTACGAACTATTGTTTGGGACTAGAATGTTAAT
The DNA here is from genome assembly GCF_964261635.1 of Lissotriton helveticus. Taxonomy (NCBI): domain Eukaryota; kingdom Metazoa; phylum Chordata; class Amphibia; order Caudata; family Salamandridae; genus Lissotriton; species Lissotriton helveticus. The sequence goes on from NC_136073.1 coordinate 720,131,388, forward strand.
CCAGGTTTTAGATAGTCAGACTTCAGTGGTTAAAGAAAAATGCTTTGATATCAAAGATCGCTTGGCTATTTTACAGGACTTAAATGAAACAAGAGAAGCCCTGAGCAACATAAAGTTGAAACAGCAGCCAGCAACCACTGAAGAAAAACCACCTGTCCCAGCAAGGCCTGTCTGGATTCCAAAAGTCGGGGATCTGGTCAGAGAGAAGATCGCAGTAAAGAAGGAATTTGGGCCTTCTTACAGAAAAGCAGTTCCTGTCTTGTCTATCAACGGGACAAGATCAGTAGTACTACTGCCCCTTGCTGGTAATAAGGAGAACCGAGTCATATCCATCGACCTGGTTAAACCACAATCATGTGGCCGATAACAAATAGTAGGCCAAGTGGACTCCCAAGAAGTAGCAGAACACCAAAGTTTGCTACATCCACAGAGGTTCAAACTGAAAGACTGATCACATTTGGAAAATCTACAGTGAAACAACAAGGACTATGCAATGAAGCAATGGAACTTAAACCTCTTAAAACCCAAATAAAAGCTTTTCATCAAGGAACAACAACCTACGATGATGTAACTACAGACTTTGCTAATGAAATAAAGCAAAAAACAAAAAGTAATCCAGAAGCAATTGGAACAATTGACAGAACGGCATCCGGCTACTTCCTCAACTTCGATGATGTTTCAGAAGATCCAAGTGAACCAGAAGTACAGCCATCAACAAAAACTTTTAAAGACAAAGCAAAGGAACTTTTTCATCAACTAAAGGGAACCTATCTGACTTCTCCATGGATTGAAATTTGGGTGACATTAGGTGCATTTATCCTCATACTTTGGCTCATCATGGTACTATGCTTGGGACATTTCATTGAGGGAAAATATGCTAAAATGGACACAGCAAGCCAGAAAATCAACTTGGTCCTTAAACCACACACATCTTCACACGTCAAGAAAAGAGAACTTTCTTCAGTGAACTTCACAGCCAATCCTATACCAGGCGGTGTAGCATGGGACAATACTGATTATGAAATCTATGGCCCGGTTGAAATCCTGAAGTATCCACATCAATTTAAGATCTCGTTAAGTGACTTTGTAAAACCAAGCACATTCGCTGATGATTGGGACTTTGAAAGTATAAATGATATGATGTCTGACCTAGTAATGTCTGCTAAATTTACAGAACATGATTATTTGCAGGGTTCGTCTAATTATGATCAAATGTTCTGCTACAACCACTATGGTAACCATTATCTCCATAAATCTGCACAACCTAGAAATGTTTTAAATTATAACCAATGGGAACATTGTGCTACTCCACCAAAGGGTAGTTCTAAAACATTTTATGATAAATATGCATATTTTTCAGGGTTTAACACAAGTAATGCAGAAACATTTTATTTCAAATTGTCGAATAAGACAGGTCTGAAGACCATGCTTACAAACACGAAATTGATATATTCAGATTCATTTTTTGAGCAAATGAATACATTTGGTTTTGATTTCTGGAACAATAACATTGAAACAAAAACTGTTTGGGGTACAAAAGATTGGCAAGTACAAGGTATAGAATCATTGTTCAGAGCCTGTATGATCCCAGAACAAATTATATTTTTGAATGACACTATTCAACAAACTACCTGTCTTGGCTTAGCCAAAATCAAAGACTTAAACAAACCGTCTATTCCAAAGCCAACAACGAACAGTAATAGCTCTATAGATGTTGAGATAGACGTGAACCATATTTTAAACCAAAACAGAACACATCCTGATTGGAAAAAATGGTTGATCTGGCCCACAGACACAAATAACTGTCAAGACAGATTCCTGAACAAAATACAGGGGTTCAAATTGACCAGGCCAGACCCTAGATATTCCCAAAGACAACATCCAGGGATAGTAACTACTTACAGTGTGGGCAAGCTCTGCCTTCAATGGCTACAAACATCCACACTGGCAGAAATTAAGAAACACCTAACTTTACTTCAAGAGGGTGCTGACTTGCGTGATTTCATTATGGGACCACGCAAACAGCGTCAAAAACGTTTCATAGCGGCCTCTATATATGCAGCTTACAATGAAGCCTGGAAAGTAACTCAAATTGAGACAGCAGAAAAAATACGGGAAATTGACCGTATTAATTTGGAAAAATCACTTTCTGTTGTGGACAATGGGTTAATGACTCTGTCCTCCAGAATATATTCACTGGACAGTATTGTGTCTTCAGCAATCGATATAATATCGCAAGACTTACTGATGTTACAACACGGTCAGTCCCAATTGCGTTCTATTGTACAACTTGGCTGGACGTTACAAAATCTGCGTTCAGGCTATGTGCCTTGGCGTTTAATCAACACAACGTCACTATTTAATATCTTTAACCTTACTGATAAACAAATCAGTTTGGCACAGAAGGGTGCTGACTATACAATTCTGAGCATTGGAAAAACTTGAGAGATTACCATTGACAATGTCAGAACGACCTGTCATTGAATGGATAATACATGGGATAATAAATATTCTGATCACAACTTTCCAGTTTCAATACTGCCAAAAATATATACAGGCAGGCCAGTATGAAAGGTTTGGTAAAGGATACATTAAGTCAACATGGAACTTGCCCTATACACACTCATGTGTTAGTAATAAAGGACAAAGTGTGTTCCTTAGTGGCAATAATTGTGAAAGGTCACTAAGCGGTACACTTCTGTGTCAGGGTATTAGTTTGCATGGAGCATGTGAAAGGACTTCAAATAACCTTTCATGTCACCAGCTAGGCACACCTGCAACACAAATAGAACCATTCTTTAGGAGACTCTCGAACGGGAGTTGCATTCTAATTGTAGATCGCAGATGTTGCAGTCTGCTACCCGGAAAACCTTATCTCATAACCGTGACTACGAAGGTCATGTGCTGTGAACGAGTATTGTTCCCAAACGATGCCAGAGACAGGGAGGCAAGGTTATGGCCCAGTTTGAAAATTTCTTCTATTCGAATTAAGCAGAATGAAGACAGTGCTCCTACAGACGCCAACCATGTTAACGTCATCAAAAGAAACGTATGATCTCCAAGTTGCAAGGACAACTCCTGAGATTCATTCACTGTTATCAACCAATTCCCCCATACATTTCGCAGAAATACTGAGCGAAATCTTAAATATTTCTGATACAAGTGGAATCGCGAGTGTATTTAAGACAGTGTTTTCTGGAGCTTTAACCCCATTCAAAGCCATCCTGGGTATTTTTCCTGATTTTGTCCATTCCATCTTTGGCGGACTTCCTCTCCTTTTGGGACTAGTGGCAGGCATCCTATTTTTGATCCTGTTACTTCGCTATGGCAAACCCCGTCACAGACAAGACACCAGCGATAATGGAAGAAACAATCCGAGCTATTGGCTACCGGGACCGCATAACTAAAGTCCTTGGACTAGCACGGCTACGAGATTTAAACATGACTTGGTTTCTTTCATTTAGACCGATGTGGCAAAGTTGTGTTATGCCTGTATTAAGGTGCTTGCTATGCGGCGAAGAATGCGTGTTGGACACCTGTCTGACACTACAATCGGATGTGCCAATGGACGCAGAGACTTTGCTGGGTCCTGTAACGGCTCATGCATTGTACTGTCCCCAGCGGCTACCAATCCTGATGACTGCATTCGTGGAGACTTCACCACTACGATTGAAGAGTTGTGAAGTACAAGATGAAAGCAGCATCGATCAGATTCGACCTTCTGTCAGCTATGCTGATCGAAACATCAATGAAGGCAATCATGCTCATGAATGCATGTTACAAAATTTTTCCGAGTTAGTGGAACTTTCGCAAGAAGCAGTTGACAGTTTTATCGAAAGTCTCAACAATATGATGTTTTCACCAGAGCAGAAAGAATGACTTTGAGCAAACTAGCACACGGCGTTCCCTACACCCTGAATTTGGCCTTCAACTTTGAAAATAAAGCAATAAGAAAGTTTCTCACCAGTTTTTACGGAGAGCGAGAAATATTTTTTTTTTCCCCTTCCATTTCCAAATATTTACGATTTTTGGGACACTTATCTTCTGCTTAAAGTAAAACTATTCCTGGAGAACAAAATTTCTATTTTTAGCTACTCTAGAGACATTAGCTACCCTCTAGCATGTTCGCAAGTATTATGATTTTGTGATGGGATGGTCTCGACCTTTTTTCTGTATTAAGAGCCATTTCATGTGTAATTTCCGCATTTCGTTCATGCTGATTTGAAAATATGCGTATTACATTTAGCATTATTATACTGCTTGAAGTGCATATAGTAACTATACTCATCTTTTCGTGTATTTCGCATTTCCAATTTTCAGAATGCATTTGATTGTATTTTGGGGTGGTTCGGTATACACATGCACTACTAGTTTTGTTTACTATGCCTAGATTTGTAAATATGGACATAGATTACATGGAGTGGGTGTGATGTATTTACTATGGGTACTGTATCGATCCCCCTATTTCTGACCCTTGTCTGGTTAATAATTGACTAGCAGCCATTCAAATGCACAGAAACCCGTTATCTGATTAGCCAAACAACGGCACAGAAGCCCGTTATCTGATTAGGTCATAGCGCATGCCATCTCATTAGGCAAGCACTATTTCTCCAGCCCCCTAATAGGCATACGGTGTTCTCAAAACAAATCAAACCTACCACGACCTGGGAAATCCCCACAGCCATTGTTTTGATTTAACCGAGAACTTCAGTAAAGAATGTGCGAACGATCAGTTCGTATGACATCCTTATTGACGTATTTATGTCCATCCTTACGTCAATCTCGGAACCTTTCAGGTATAAATAATACCGACATTGCCTTAAGCAAACACACGAGGTGGTGACAAGATTGGAGCAGCGAGACTTGCCGAGGAGCCCAGCTGACCGCGAAGCCCACAGACGCTGCCCCTCCTTTCTGACGCGCTGAGAGAGAGACGCTGCCTTTTCTCCTGCCGAGAAATCCAGCTCCGGCGCTTCCAAGCTGCCCTCGCAGGCAGCTGGACTATCAAGCCCTGAGATAGAGATACCAACCCTCCAGCCTTCTAAATCCCAGGTACTGAACTGAATAACCCTTTGTAGAGAATTCTTGAAGCAGACTCTTGGCAAAACAAACTTAACTTAAACTGCTACTTATCTACTCCCGCCCACGTATTAGGCTTAGGTCAGGTACATTGGGGTAGGCGTAGTTAGAAGCACCAGTTGAGTACGATTAGTCAATGTATATATGTATGTATCTATTTTATCCATTTTAAGTATCATATGGCTAAGAAACCATATCAATGCTTTTACAGTATTTTATAATTCTGTTATTACTGTATGCACTTTACTTAACTATAAGTATTGCAATAATAGCGATTCATTTCTCTTGTATGAGAAAAGAGACTGATCAATAAATAACATCTTTTTATTGAACACGCTCGTCTCTTCCTTTTCTCTACAATCTGGTGAAACTAAGAATGCACTGAACTGACTGAGTAAAATAAGTTGTCTTTTGTTTTCACACGACTCTAGAGATACACTCTTGATTAGGGGAGAGCAAAGTTGTCATGTTCTATGGTTGTCAGAAACTAAATCCCTTCTTGTCTATCCAGGGAGGTTAAACTCCTCCTTGTCTATTCGAGAAAGTTTCTAGTGAACTCTGAGCTAGCTGGCAAACATTAAACTTTAAGTCTAATATTGACAGTAGAAGACCTAGTTAACCTCTGTCCTACGTCTATACTATTGAAGATATTATTCCAATGCGCAGAGCCTATTGGGATAATAGGAACTACACTACACCATTTCTCGTTTTTCTTGAATTATCTTCTTTAATGACTTTCTAACATTGCTTCTTTTTCTGTATATGCAACATAATCTTATCACTAAAATAGCTAATACTATAACTGTTACTGGAATTAGTATTTTACCTATAATTGAACTATCTATTTCTTGAAACCAATGTTTAACTGCTGTAAAACTTCTACCAAGACGATCAAGAATGCCATCAACCTCCTTTGGTTCAATTTCTCCATGCAACCTTGTAATGTTTGTTATGTACTTTTCAATGTTCTGACTTTTATCTGGAATATAGGTACAGCAATGCTGCACCTTCAATATACCACAGACTCCTCCTTCTTTTGCTAATATAATATCAAGAGCAAGACGGTTTTGCATTACCATAGTTCTCATAGCAATCATTTCAGTGTTTACCATTAGGAATCCACCTGCTGTGTCTGTTGACAACCGATCTACTACCGTTGGCATTCTTCGAATTCGATTTGCATTGAAATATATCCCCACTGCTGGTATCAGTGCTCCAAAAAATCCCCTATTATTTCTATAACACTCTCTCTGTTTCTACGACTTTACGGTTTACCTATCTTATGTATGCCATTTGTTCCTCTATCTACATGAAATATTTTGGGAAAGACCAAACCCTCATAGCATGTCCCATACCAATGGTCAGGCAACCTGTAATAAGCTTTATTCCCACAGATAAAATAAACACCAGGAAAAACTGGGTCATCTCCTCCTTTAACTCCCCAACCCCCTATTATTCTATAGGTATCTTTACATTGACTTGCTCCCACAAAGTAATTATCATACACAGTATTAACTCTCCTAATACAAAATGTTCCCATTAATGGAGTGTCAATATTTATAGCTACATTCACATTTCTTTCATCAATATTTTCATCATTGAATGTCCAATATTTTGATTTTTCATGTTTCACCCTTTCTTTGCGTTTATAAGCTATTTTTCTCTCTTCAACTATGTCTAAAAATACTTTTTCTTCCACTCTCATTTTACATGTCAGATTATTATTAAAAGCATAGTCATGATTTAATTCATCCATTTCTAGAAAGTATTCTCCCATAATTGTAGCAGGCTTTCCTTTATTCAGTTTCTTATCAATGTTTAACTTTGCAAATACTTCATCTGAGTTGGAATAATGATATTCCAATTTACCTGTTTGGTAAAACAGGCTTGCAATCACACTACATGTAACCCCATATGTAAGTGGAAGGTGTTGGTATGTCACCCCCTCAGAAACAGATGCAGGCAATTTCACACACACATAACAATCACTTGCATCCATTGTTCTGACATACTCTGATAACAATTTTGAAAAAGTGTTCTTTGAAAAGTCACTTATTGAGCTATCCCGATGTACTTCTGGCCTATATACATACTGTTTGTTAGACTTTGACTCTATCTCTTGTTCACTTGAACTTACATTCTTTTTTAATTTCACTAAGCTATCCTGGAAAGGAAGTAAAATAGCCCAAACTATCCATATCATTGTTAATAATCCAGTGCAAACCATGCATAACCTACACTTTTTTCTAAATATAGAACATTTCGTCTTGTGCTCGTTGTTCACCATTTTTTTTCTCTAACCGATTTTCTTCGACCTTGTGTCACCTACAGAGTAAATGTTATTACCTCTAACAATTTTTCTTCGACCTTATGTCAATTACACAGTTATTTTCGTTTTTTTTTTATAACACGTTTTCTTCGACCTTTTGTCACTTACAACTTTCCACTTCCCTCTATAATACCTTTTCCTTATCAGAATTTTTCAGGATTTATACCTTCTATCTTATACTTTGAGCAACCGTTGTCCTTTACAATAATTCATCTCTTTACTCACTTTTCCCACTTGTCTTTGGACAACTCAAATATTCTTGGCTACTGTTTACCTCTTCAATTTACGGGAGGAATATATATGTCCAGTCAGGTGATTTGTACTCCTGTTATGGTCTTCTCACTCTTTTTGGTCAGTGTACCACTTCAATTTTTCTTCCCAAAGATTCTCTCTGACTGGTTATTTCATGCACTTGTTCTTCCTGCTTTCTTTCTCTGTTAACCAGTTTGATTTTCAGCTCGTCATTTTTCTTAGGCCAATTATCTCCTTTACAGAATCTTTTTGTCTTAGGCTCTGTGGTGTTGTGTTCCACTCTCCAGGCCCTTTTTCTTGGACTTCTTCTCACAGAAGTCTCATCTGCACTGTCGTCAGTTTCGCTTTCAGTGTCTTCGACAGTTTCGTATATGATAAACTTCACAACTTCTTTGTCTTTTCCAGAGTCAATTTTCTCTTCTGACCGTTCTTTCACTCTGCAAGGAACATATCCATAACTGGTACTTGGAATCTCATCCTTGTTGTGAGTTACTTCTGCTTTTCCAGTATCAGGATTTTCGTTCATGTCTTCTGAGTTTGCAGACTGTTCTTCAGAATTTCTCTGATCACCAGTTTTCTCTTTGTTCTGCTCAATGTCCTCACTGATGTTTTCCTCTACCAATGCTCGATCTTCAGAATTTAGTACTTAAACAGTTTCCTCTTCTCCTTCAGACGCAGAACTAGCCTCCGAAACCTCCAGATGTTGACGTCCTTGTCGAGCTTCTTAATCTGGACCTTCTTCTGGTTCACCTTCAGAGTCTGAATCCGTGGTACTTTCACCTTCGTTTGGATTTTCAGGTTCAGGCACACAGATTGTATGGCTCGCATGAACCCACCTCTTTACTCCAGCACATTTAACTGCAGTTGTGCTAACCAATATAACTGTTTTGGTTTCTGCCAACGAGGCACCAAGCAATTTCTCCTGCGGTGCACCTTGATTCGGACCCAGTCTCCAGGCACTAGGTCATGAGCTGGCTTTTTCTCTTTCGTATCTGAATCCGTTCCCACCTGATGGAACACAGAAGTCACTACATCAGACAGATTTTTGCAGTAATCCAGTATGATGTCATCACTAATAGTTAATAACTTATCAACTGGTACATATGCCTGTCTCATTACTCTACCCATCAGAATCTCATGTGGACTCAGTCCAGTCTTTCTGTCTGGAATGCTTCTTAAAGTCATCAGAACAAGGTGGCAAGGCGTCTGGCCACTTCAATCCTGTTGCCAAACACATTTTTGCAATCCTGTTTTTAATTGTCCCATTTACCTGCTCAACCACTCCTGAAGCCTCAGGCCTGCATGCACAGTGTAGTCTTTGGCGTATATCCAGTGCTTCACATACCATTTGTATGAGCTCATTATGGAAATGGGGACCATGGTCCATTTCAATAGTCACTGGAAAGCCGAATCTAGGTATAATCTCTCGTAGAAGTAACTTTGCAACAGTTATTCCATCATTCCCCCTTGTGGGGAAAGCCTCCACCCACCTCGAGAACAAACAGACAATCACTAGAACAAATCTGAGTCGATTACACAGTGGTAACTCAATGAAGTCCAACTGCATTCGTGTACATGGACCTCCCTCCCGTCCTATGGTTCCCAGACTCACAATTGTTTTCCTGTTTGGATTGAACTGTTGGCACACCAAACACCTCTGGCACAAACTCTCTGCAATCATCCTAAATTTGAGATTGTACCACGTTTGTCTAAACATACGCAACATAGCATCTCTTCCAATGTGAGCTTGACCATGGTATACTCGGGCCATATTTGAGATCATGCTATCAGGCATTACTGGTCTTTCGTCTTTCTAAACCCAGATTTCATCTTCCTCTCTTTGTCTGCACCCTGCTTTTAACCAAGTATTTTTCTCCTCCTCATCTGCCTCTACCTGCATTTGCCTCACCTCCTGCCAGGTTTCTACTACTGTGGTTAGCATTAAAGGACTTGGAACATGTTCTTTCTCTCTGTCCTTATTAATTGAAGCCAAATTCTTTGCACAATATTTTGCAATTGCATCAACATAACGATTACCTCGGGTGATGCACATTTAACCACAGTAATTTTATCTGGTTGCTGAATCGCATCAATTAGCATTTTTACAAACTCAGCATTCCGTATGGGAGACCCCGCAGAAGTCAAATAACCTCTTTGGGACCACAGTTGCCCATAATCATGGACAACTCCGAAGCCATACTGACTGTCAGTCACTATGGTGACCTTGATCTCCTTTCCCAACTCACATGCTCGAATCAAAGCAATCAATTCTGCTATCTGAGCAGAACGGATCCCTTTCAGACAGGATGCTTCCAGTACTTTCTCTACAGTGCACACGGCATAGGCTGCACTTAAAGCACCTTCATCCGTTCTCAGACATGATCCACCCACGAACATCACATAATCGGATTCAGGTAACGGCTCATCTCTGATATCTGGTCTTGGTTTGGTACAGTATTCAAGAACATCCAAACACTTGTGATCAACTTCACCTCTTACCTCGACTTCCTGAACATCAGGTAATAGTGTAGAAGGATTTACATTTACACATCTAGAAATCGTCACATTTTCTGCTCCCAAATTGTCTTTTCATAGTTGGTGATCCTGCTGTTGGTCAAGTATTGGGTCTTTGTCCTAGTGAGGAGAATTTCCACTGAGTGAGGTACATACACCCTCACAGGAAATCCCATCACTTTCCCTTCACTCTGTTATATACTGACACTTGTAGCTGCCACTGCTTTCAGACAACCTGGCAATTTCTTTGCAACAGGGTCTAAAACAGCTGAGAAATATGCAATTGGTTTTCTCAGTTTTCCATGTCTCTGAATCAGTACTGACAATGCACATCCCTCTCGTTCACTGCAATACATTTCAAACTCTTTTTCATAATTTGGCATCCCTAAAGCTGGTGCTTCGCAGAGACTCGTTTTTAGCTGTTCAAATGCTTCAATTTCAGTTTTAGTCAGAACAATAGGGTCCTGGGATATCTGCTCTAGTTAACCTCTGCAATGGCTTTGCAATCAGTGAAAATCCACTAATCCACTGTCTACAGTAACCTACCATTCCCAGAAACATTCTCACTTGCCTTTGAGTTTTCGGTGGCTTCATTCCCTGTATCATCTTAATTCTTTCTGCAGTAACTTGTCTGACTCCCTTGGCAATCTTATGACCTAAGTATTGCACTTCTTTCTGACAAAATTGTAATTTTGATGGAGACACTTTATGTCCCTCTTCGGCCAAATGATTCAGTAATGCAACAGTTTCAATTATGCATGCATCTTTTGTCTTTGATGCCACCAGAAGGTCATCAATATATTGAACCAATACAGACTCTCCAGGCATGCTCAAACTCTCTAATGACTTCTTCAGTCATTGATTAAAGATTGATGGACTTTCAGTATACCCTTGAGCAATTTGGCACCATGCCAAAATACGATCTCTGAACCGGAATGCAAATATTGGCTGGCTTTCTGGATGCAATGGAACTGTGAAGAACGCATTACACAGATCTATGACTGTGTACCATTCTGCATCATAGGGAATCTGATATAAAATCACTGCTGGATTTGGTGCAATCGGACAATATGGAACAACTGTCTTATTAACCTTTCTCAAATCTTGTACAATTCTAAAGGTTCCATTTGGCTTTTTCAATCCCATTATTGGTGAATTACAAGGACTACTCTCTATTTCTTTCAGTATTCCCTGCTCAATCATCTTGTCAATCACTGGGGTTATTCCTTCAATTATTTCTGCAGTCATTTTGTATTGGGGAATATTCTGGTAATTCACACCTTGTTTTACTGAAATTTTTACAGGGTCTACATCTTTCATCAATCCAATATATTCTCCTGTAAAATCCCACACCTTCTCTTTCACTGTCTCTTTCACTGCATCAGGTATCTTTTCTCGGTCAAAGACCGGAAACAATTTATTCTGCTCCGCCTCAACCATGAGCATAGTCATTTTATACAGGCTATCTTCATCTGGGGTTTGCAATTCTACATCATTCACCTTTCCATTCACAAATGGACCGGACTGATCTACCTCAAGAGTGGCTCCAAGCACACACTCTTTTCCCTCTCTCAGGCACCGGCAGAAACTTTCATCCAACCCACTTCCACCCTCCTCCTGTAACCAATACTGGGGACACGCATTCACTCTGTGCGGTCTTGTTACCTGTTCACCTCCGCTGAATCCTGTCTCTGCACTGTATCTCTGTTGGTTTACACTATGTGGAAGTGGCGGCTGTGGCACCTGACTTTGTTGATTTACTATCTGCTGTTGCTGCGGTTGCTGCTGGTTTACCTCATACTGCACCTGTGGATTCAATGATGTGTTTTCTGGATTAACTCTTGGTGGATACTTACACTCTTTTCTCCAATGCCCTATTCTGCCGCAATTATGACAGGGATATTTCTTTTTCAGTTCTTCTATATTTCCTACTAATTTTGGGTTTGCAAAATTACCCTTTGGTTTTCCCTGATGTGCATCAGTGCTCTTATTATCTAACTGTGCTACCTGCTCTGCCACTTTTACCTGTGCCCACACAGCTTTTTCTTTTAATTTCTTTTGGTTGGCATCAATTTCTTCACTGCAATATTTGGCCTTTCTCAACACCTCATCAACTGTGCTCGACTGCCATCCTATTAGAGTGTGTCGGATCATGTCTCCGATCTCTGGTCTCAATCCATACACAAATCTATATACAAAATGACTCATGTCTTTCTCACTCAAATCTTCATATCCACTGTACTGTTTGAACACCAATAATAGTTTCTCATAGAATGCATGTACAGATTCTTTCGGCTCTTGGGTGGTCCTATCTATTTTAACCCAGTCTGTCTCTTTTGGTGGAATTTTAGTCTTCAAAAACACAATCTTTTCGCATTACATCTAGTGATGGGGCACCTGTCACTTTGTCTCGGGGGTACTCTTCTCTTGGCTAATCTACAGATATTTTACATTCAGTCCATAGATCTGCTGGCACAACTATGTCGAATAATCCATCCAAATCAACCCATAGTACTTTCAGAAATCGATCCACCTGTCGATACCATTCCACTGGTTTTTCTCTCAATCTAGGAAAATCATTTGTAAACAGTATATCATGTCTACTCCAAGGAACATGTACATATCCTCCTCCAGGTATTTCTCTCATGGGGAATTCATTTGCGACTACCTCTTTTTCCCTGACTGGAAACGCTAGGGTAGATTTATCATTAATCTCTTCTTTGCCCATTTAACTCTCCATTTATTCACATCTCCCCATTTTCGCAATATCACAATTAACTCTTTTATCTGTGTTAGTCTTCCAGCAGTATTCATGTTTTCAATGTCCTGTTCTGAAAAATCTACTCTATAAGATTTCTGAAATCTTTTATTCTTGGAAAACTCCACTCCAAATTCATTTGTCAATCCCTCCAATTGATCATGCACTGTCTTTGCCTTCCACGTTATGCTTTTACACATGAACATCAGTTCATAATCTTGGTACGTTTTTAGTCTGTCTGTTCCAATTGTTCCAATAATTCATTCCTCCATGTCTACTTTTAACCTGCCTACATCAGTACTTTAGAATCAAGCTCTTTTAATTTCTTTTTCTTTAAATTTTTTTATTATCCTCATATTGCGAATTTTTATATGAATGGAACTTTAGGTTTCTGCCTCTGAGCGTGATTTCCGGAGCGGCCCTTTGATCCTTCGTATTCGGGAAGTTATGCAGAGGAGTGTCCTCAGTCCATTATATATTAGGATATCTGGTTTGCGAATGAGGTAAGAGCTAGCCACCTTGACTACTCGGCAAGTACTTTACTTGTCCACCAGATGTCATTTCGCATTAATCATAGGACTGTTTGTGCCAACCCTATATTGGAATTTAAATAGTTTTCCAAAATTTCCCAAAATTTAAATTTTTTAGAAGTTGTCCCTTTTCTGTCTAATTTATTAACCCTTATGACAGAGTTCATCCATGACCCATAAGTTGGAGGTGACGCATTCAGCCAGTTAACACAAATCTCCCTTCTCGCTAGTACTATCAGTACGAAAAGAAGGTTCTCATGATACTTAGATAACATCGTTTCATCATTAGTATCTTCTATTCCAAAAAGAATTAAAGTTGTACTTACAATTAGTTGTTTCTGCATGATCTTACTCACGGTTTTACCGACTTCCTCCCAGTAATCTTCCAAAGACGGGCAGTTTTTAAACATATGGATGTCATCTGCTTTTTCTTCCCCACATTTCGGGCATTTTTTAATGCCAGCATTCTTGAATTTGGAAAGCTTTTTTGGAGTGCAATATGCACGATGTATTGTGTATAAGTGATTTCTTTTTAGGGCCGCTGACTTTAGAGTTGACCAACATTTCCCAACTGATTTTTCCCATATGTTATCCAAGTTATCTATTTGTAAGTCTCTCCCCCAGATTTCATCCTCAATTTGTGTGTCCTTATTTGCTGCTTCAATAAGGATCCAATACCATTTTGCAATCTCTTTTTTGGTATGTGAGTCTTTTACCATATCCATTTCCAAATTCTCACTATCTTGATTATTTCTAAGGATGGTTTTGGCCCAGCTTGACATTTGGTAATATTTAAATTTAGCTATTGAATCGTTAGTAATACTTTGTAATTCTTCCCAAGTGACCAGAGAGGATCCTTTTATTAGTTGGCCCCAATAGTTAATATTGGCTAGTTTCAAGGGGTTTGCCAGTGCGTCTTTTAGATATTCTGGAGTTCCTGGTGATTCCCATATAGGGGCCAATGTGCTGTAGTAAGAAATATTCAGAGCTATTCTAATTTGTGTCCAGAGTTTCGCTGCCTCTCTTAAGGTCTTTAATTTTATTTTTTTTAAGTATTTTGGGTGTCCGAATTTGAATAAGAAATGATCTACTGAGTCTGTCAATGCTTGCAAGTGTATTGGATAATAATAATGGGTTCTGAGTAATGTCCGTATATTTTTAAATTGAAACGCCTTGTAGTATTCCGTCAGGTCTGGGCTTGCTAGTCCTCCGTCTTGCTTGCTTCTTCTAAGTTTTCTCCAGGCTATCCTCGTTCCCTTTGAAGCCCATATAAAGCTGGCAATTTCTCCTTGTGGTTTTTTTAGCAGGGATTTTCCAAATTCCAAGGGGATAGTGTTAAAGAGATAGGTGTACTTAGGCAAAATTGACATTTTAATGATATTTGATCTTCCAATTATACTAAGTGGAAGACAGGACCATACTTTGAGTAGTTTTCTCACTTCTCCTGCTACTTTGTTTAAATTACGTTGTGGGATTTTCTCAAGATCATGATTTATCAGGATTCCTAGATATTTTATTTCCTTTTTGATATTTGAGTTTTTGAAGTGCGTATTCCAGGTCATTATTTCAGTTTTGGAGTGATTTACTAGGTAGCCTGAAATCTTTCCAAACGTACTTAAGATCTTTTCTATGGTCGATTTGGAGGAGACATAATCTTTCGTAAAGATCATCAAGTCGTCTGCATATAATGCGATCTTTTTTTCCCAGTTATGGTACATGAATGGCGTTATTTCTTTAGTATTTCTTATCTTGTTTGCTAATGGTTCAATATATAAGTTGAAGAGCAGAGGTGAGAGAGGGCATCCTTGTCTAGTTCCTCTTCCTATAATCACATCTTCTGTCAAGCTACCATCGACTAGAATTTTGGACCTTGGTGTTTTGTAAATTTCTTTCATGGCTTGGATAAATGGTTGTCCTATGTTGTTCTTATTCATCACCTTTTCAAGAAAGAGCCAATTGACTCTATCAAAAGCCTTTGCGGCATCAATAGTTAGTATTGTAAGCAGAATTTTTTCTTGTGTAGCTATGTCAATAGTGCTCAGGAGTTCATGAGTTATTTCATGCAGTTGCCTTCCTTTAGTGAATCCTTTTTGGTCCGTATTTATAAGTTGAGGCATTACCTTTCCTAGCCGAGCTGCCATAATTTTCGTAAAGATTTTATAATCTGCATTAAGCAGCGATATAGGTCGATAAGACTCACATCTGCTAGGGTCCTTGCCTGGTTTTAGTATAACAGTTATTACGGCATCATTCCAGGAATCCGGGATTTTGTTTTGATGTATGAGGATCAGGTTTGCCAACTCTGTAATGTATGGTGCAAGGGTGTCTTTTAATGTCAGAGTTCATTCGGTAGGGCATCTGGGCCTGCTGCTTTACCTTTTTTTAAGTTCTTAATTATTTCCTCTACCTCACTTATTTGAATTTCTTTGTTCAGCTCTTTCTTTTCTTCTTCTGTTAAGGCTAAAGGTGGTATAGCATCAAGGTACTCTTCAATCTGGCCTTCTAAGGGGTTCGTGTCTTCCGTGTAAAGTTCTGTGAAGAATTTCTTGAATTCTTGTCTGATGACATTCTCATCCGTGCTTTGATTCATCTGGCCGTCTAGATGTATACTTCGTACTTTATTTCTAGTTTGATCTGTTCTTAATTTCCATGCAAGCCACTTTCCACACCCTTCTCCGTATTCATGGTTTCTTAGTTTGCTTGATTCCCATTTTGTACGTACTCTATCTTCTAATGTGCTCTCAAGTTTTTCTTTCTGATTTTGCCTCATTCTTTCCAGCTCCTTTTTCTTTGTTGTATCCTTTTCCACTTTTATTTAAGAGTCTAGGGAATTGATATTGTTTTCCAGATCCTTTATCTCTTGTCTGATTTTTTAATTTTTATATGCCCCCAAATTTAGTAGTTTCCCCCTTAGTACTGCTTTGTATGCATCCCAAGTAATTTGTTTAGTCGTGCCAATTTTATTGTTTTCAAAGAAATTGTCTGTTTCTGTTTTAAGTTCTCTGACAATTTGTTGATCTAATAGAATTGACCGTTCTACCGTAAATCTTTTTTGAGTTTTTATTGTCTCTATTTGGAGAGTTAATTGGACCGCAGAGTGATCTGATAGATGAGCCGGTATATGCACTAAGTTTTTAACTTTTTCTGATAGGTCTTTATCTATGAGGAAGTAGTCAATTCTTGACCTATGCCCTAATTTTTTGTTGTGCAACGTGAAAGGTTGGTTTTTCTCCCCTTTCTCTCTCCAAATATCTATCAGTTCTAGGTCTCTTTTGTATATTTTAATCCACTCTCTCATTTTCGGTAGGCTTGCCTGCCTGCCCGGGGGAAACCTGTCGATTTTAGGATCCATTATGAGGTTAAAATCGCCTCCCAGGATTATTGGGGTAGTGGCTAGTAATAGATGGGAGTATAATTTTTGTAAGGGGTCTGCATCATCTAAGTTAGGGCCATAATATCCTGCTATTGTGTAAGAGTTACTTTCGATCCTTATTTTTACTATTGCCCATCTCCCCTTGCTGTCTACTTCTTCCGACTCTACTGTGGCTTTAAGTGACTTTTTTGTTATTATCACAATCCCTTTAATGTTACATTCTTGTGTGGTGCATATGTATCTATCTACCCATCTTAGGTTCTTCATTATTTGAGCCCACTCCTCTTTTAGCAGGTGTGTTTCCTGTAATATAATAATTTCACACTCTGATGTTTTAAGGTATTCTAGAATCCTGTTCCTTCTACTTTTTGTCCTCATTCCATTTACGTTCCAGGAGAGAATTTTAACATTTTTAATCATATTCATATTCCCCTTCTACTCTGTTCCTCACTGTCGCTTCGCAAACCCGGGTACTGTTTATTTCATTGTGTATAAAAGGCATCTCCTTTTCAATTCTCTGACGTTTGAGGATTTTTTTCTCTATTTTTTCCCTATTTTGCTCCCCACCCTTTTTCTGAACTATATATTTTTATGTTTTCTTTTTAGTGTTTTATTTTCACCCTCCCTGGGGAAGCCTCCTTCTTCTTTTCTTAGGGTTATTTCTTAACCCTTTACGGCTCCTCTACCCCCTGACTCTTGACATGTATTTAATACGTTTTGATTCTGCAGCGACATACATCGTTATTAAAACGAGACATACATATGCTAATAGCATTTTCTTTTTACCTTCTTGGCTCTTTCGACATAGTTTCTTCTCGCATTAAGTCTAGGAGAGATTTTACTTCCTCTGGGTCCCTTATGTTTCGCATTTTGTTTCTCCACATTATCCTTAATGACGGAGGGAACTTCATCTGCACAGTTGCACCAAGTTGCTGTAATTCTGGCATTAGGTTCCCTAGCTCCCATTGTCTGGCCTGTGAAGCTTTAGACATGTCCGACCTAATTTTAAAAGACCAGTTCTCTTTGCTAAAATTGCCTTTTTTCAATGCCTCTCCCAGAATTTTTTCTTTTAGCACATAGGTTTTGAAACTCACGAGGATTTTCCTTGGTGTTTTCCTCTCTTTATTTTTGCTGAAAGGATCCCTATGTGTCCTTTGTATATCTTCTTCAAGCTGTGCTCTATCTGCCCATGGGAAGTGTTCTAATAGTAGTTCCACCACATATTTTTTGATATCAGATCCCTCTTGGTTTTCTGGTACATTTAAGATCCTTATGTTATTTTTTCTAGCTTGATTCTCAAGCGATTCCATCTTCTCGTGCATTATTTTGCTATCCTGCCTCAGAGAGTTTGTCTTTTTGGTTTTTTTCAACCTTTTTACTTAAGGTGCCAACTTCACTTTCTATGGCAGTCACTCTGTCTCCCAATTCGTTGAGTTTGTTGTCTAGTTTCTCGCATACTTCTTGTATTTTATCCTGCTTGGCTTCTGAGATGGTGAATTTCTCTCTCATATCCGTCCATATTTTTTCAAGAAGTTTATCTGTATGATTTTCTGGGATACTGTCTCCTGTTTCTTGTAATTCAGCCTCGGGCAACCCATTCTTGTTGCCTACTGTTTCCTCTCTTTCCTCTAAGGTTTCAATATCTTTAGTAATCCCGGTGGCCATGATGCCTACTGAAAGGTCGGTATCTACTTCTACCTCTCTGGTTTCCTCTCTAGTCGCAGCCTTACTTTGCGTTTTGTTCTTACTGCTAACTAGAGATAACTTCTCATGGTCCAAGTTTAATTGTACAAGATGTTGGGGGATAGGTGATGCCAGGGACGGTACAGTGTTTTGCTGTGTTAGAGTTGGACTTGGAATTGGGTTTTCAGGTATAGTTTGTGTTGACAACTCTTTGGTATGGGAGTCTTGCTTAGACTGGACTTTAAAGTAGGTTCTTAACGATGGTGTTATCTTAATGTTTCTTTTCTGCAATATATCAGGTTTTATTTTAGTTGAAGTTTTTTCTCTTTCCTTTTCAGTCTCAATGCTTATTTTTAGTCTCTCTTTAGGTGGCTTTCTAACTCTCTTTTTTATCTCTCTGGGAGAGATTCCTTTCGGATATTGTTCTTGTCTTAGAAAGGCCCTATTTCGCAGGCTATAATTCGATATAACTTTCCTCTCTTGTTTCTCTGGTATAGCCTCCTGTTTATTTTCTGTGTTAGGCTCTAAACTTTTCAAACTTTCGATTTGCTCAGGGGACTTGCTGCACTCCCGCTCTCCTCCCTCTGTGCCTCTTAACCCAGCACTCATATGCATCAACGTCTTGTCTTTCTCTGATCTGTCAGCACACGTTAAATTTAGAGCCTCAAAATAGAAAGATCTGGGCCACTTGTCTTTTTTACTGGAGTTTTCTAGGCTGCTTTCTATGTTGCGGGTGTGTTTCTTACTTGTATCGTCTTCTTGCAGCCCCACTGCTAGGACTGCGCAGACCGCCGGGGCTCTGCCGCTCTCCCTCCGGAAGCCGAACCCTGGGCTCGCGTCGTCTGGTGAGGCTCGGCCGCTCACGCCCCGGAAGAGATACCAGACTCTCCCGGCTGCTTTGCCTGCTGTTGCTTTTGCTCTGGCGGCCGCAGCCCAAATCCCGGCTCGGTTCCCTGGACGATTGACGGACTTGATACTCCGCTCACTTTCGGAGCATTGAGGGGCTTGGGACACAGTGACTGTCTCCGTGGCGTTCACACCGCCCGTCCCCAGCGGAAAATTGTATTCTGCCTCGAGGTAGGTTACCATCCCCGTATTTACTTTAGTTTGTTTGCTCCGTCGCTCCGTCGCTCTCAGCCGTAGTGCTTTGCTTAAAGGAGAGGGGAGCGTTTTGCTTGTATTCTCATATTGGTTGAATTGTATATTATTGCGTGTATCGCTGCAGCATTCCTGTATCCTTCATCTGTTTGCACGTTTTCTTCGTGCTTTCAACGCGTTTTCCTCATGTCAGAGGAGTCGGGTTCCAGGAGCTCTCCGACCGAGCGTCCTACTCGGCCGCCATCTTCCCCCCCAAATACGGCCAAGCTCTTTTAATTTCAAAGTTTTAATCCAATCACTTAATTCCTGATCTGATGGTCCTACAGGGGTTTGCGTTAAATCTATTTTCGCTAGGCTTTTCTCAGGTGTAGCAGAATCTGATTCTGCTCCAGTTGCTTATTTATAAGGTAAGCTCTGATTAAAAGTTAAGTCAGGCGGATTTACATTATTTACTCGTTTAACTGCTTTCAAGTCTGGATACATGTTTCTGTTCAGCTTTTTTAAGCCCTGCTGTAACTGGATTGTTAAACTTGGCTCTTTTACTCTCTGGTTTTCAAACACTGGAATTGCAGGTCCAATCGTTACTGGAACTGTCACTGCTTCTATATTTTTCGTAAGCTCTTGTATCTTTTCAGTTAGTTCATTTGTAGTTCGTATATACTCTGCAGTACTGGCTTGTTCCTCAACTCGTTTTTCAGCTCTTTTTACACTCTCTTCTTCATGACTGTTTAGGGGTACCAAAAAGTCTCGACTCTACTATTGAGGTATTTGGGTTGTATCACACTTTTTCTGGTACATCTTTAAAATCTGAAAATTGCCTTGGGGTTTCATTATTTCTCTCATCTGCCGATGGAGCATTGGGTGTAATCCATAAAGAACCTGGTTGATATGGTGGCGGTCTCCTATTTAATATTTCTTCTAATACAGCATCCTCTGATTCACTGTCACCATAACCTTGTTTCCCTGCCTCTATGTTTTTCCTCTTTTCTGTGCATTTTCGCCCTTCATAATCATCTACCAATCTAACTGGAAACATGCCATCACACATGTCAGCATTTCTCCATCTACGCATTCTACTGTCGTGTGTCTCTCCCCATAGATTTCGGAATCTACCTCTTGGTCTGATGTGTCCTTTCAATCTTTCGCATTCTAATTTATGTATTTCATCCTCCCATTCAACTAAAGCTTCGAACTGAGTTGGTCTGGGTCTTGGGTCAAGATTCATAATTTTTTCTCACAAATTTCTCAAAACTGCCACATCAAAAGAACCTCCTTCCGGGAAAGCTAACACACCATCATTTCTGGTATATCCCACCCAATTCTCTAACCAAACACACGTATGGTAACCATATTTTGACTGCCGCCGCACCTTCGTGCACATGGCTAGTAGGGCGGGCTGGGACGGCATCTGCCTCTCCTCCCAGGACGAGGTCCAGCCTCCTGGACTCCCTCAGCAGCTGCATCGCCTGGGTCACACCTGCATGATTGGACACCATTCTAATGTAAGTCGCCGCTACACTAAACTACAAAGGACAAATCCTAACTTCCACCTCATGAACTGAAGGCACTAGGACATAGTGTGAGCTTAGCATAAGTAGTTTCGCTATCAGCCACAAGGTCACCTGAACCTAAAATGGAGACTGGTAGCCCAACATGACCCCCTAAGTATAATTTGGGCTATATATGAAGCACAATACAAAATGTCAATAGCTGGACTGCCCACCCTCCCACCATGCCTGGGGGGGGGCAGACTTCCATCGGATCAGCTCCCCCAAAACACCCCTTGTGCTATGTCCATATTTGAAATTCAAGCTGCAAGGTCCTCTGGGTCTATTTGAGGGCCTTAAATGTGCCAACTCTTGTTGTCCGACATCTCCGCACTGTCACTTTGGGAAGTGACAGTGCGGAGATGTCGTTTTCATGCGCCATACATTTGCAAGAAATCTCCCTCTTGTTCACTGGGATCTAGTTTGTGTACATATAGAATAGCTACTCACTCATCAATCGAAAAAGTGCTTCAGGCCTTGCAAAAATACCAATAACATAATATTCATGCGGATTCTAGAAAACTGAAGGGGGCCTCCTTCTCTTGACTCCTGAAGATTCTGCAGGAATTACTTAAATGCAGACTTATTTATTAACATATTCGACTCCTTTTTTTTATTGTAAGCATTCGCATAACCATAGCAGCACTATTAGCAGCTTTTTATCACTAAACACCATCGTCCTTCATGAGTTCTTTGGAGGCATGCATGAAATGCCTTAATGAGATTGAGCACTTAGAAAACACTTAACTAGCCAAATGGCCTGCTATTATTGTGAATTAATAAAGAACATTATAGGTCTAGCAATTCATGTATTAATAATCATTTTTTCCTTTTGAGCCACTTTACAAGAGCAGCTGTCGTCACTTTAACATCCTGTTATTCGATTATTCGTTACTGATTCAGGGGCGAGACACAGTACACTAAACTTTTCCTAATGTTCAAAAAAGAAGTATATTCTCATAGACTGCGCATTGGGCAAGAAAGAGGCTATTAGAGTTTCCAGAATGGGTTATAAAGACAGTTTTCGTTGTGCTATCAAACATTCTACTGTAGTAAACATGGTGGTTCAGAAAGCTGTGGGTTGACTTTTTATATTCTGTTTAATTCGAATGCTGTATCAGTTTCAATGTGACTAATTTATAGCCCTACACAAAATCAGAAATACATAAGTAGGACTTTCTTACTCTCTCGACTCTCTCTTGTACACAGACACTCATAGCGCACACATTGTTAAATTAACCTTTCCAGAATCAAAGGAGGAAGTTGTTTCTTTCCTAGGTATGATAGTGATGCAGCGCTACTCCAAAAATAATTTCTGAAACCATATCACTTATCCCTGAAACACCAGAACATACATTCACTCACCAGTGGGGCCCATATCACTGTGAGTTTCGAGAACACAATCTCTACCAATTCTAGGGATCAGTGAATCTCAATGGAGAGCTGCTGTATCATGGCAAAATGTTTAAATTCTAAATAAACGTGTATACTATTTACACCTGTAGTTTTTGCGAGTTTACTATGGTTTTATCATCAGAAAATATACATTTAGACATATCACCATAAGGGTCGATGGGTCTGCTAGTAAAAAAATCAGGCGTAGGAAAACTCAAGACCACCTTTAATTTTCCATTTATCTAATTTTTATTAAAGCAAAATTTAACATGTCTAAAAGTTTCTTTTTTCTTTATTTAATCTTAAAATAACATTTAAACGGAAGCTTAGTTCATAACAGTTAATTTCATTTATTTTAAAATATTTCAGAAATAACGTTAACATTTTAGGTTCAGAACGCAATTATTAGCAAAAGACAGATAGTTCCCAAAGTCCATTCTCCTAACTCCCTAACTAAATCCCTCACTAAAGTGCCGTTCCTGCAAAGGAAAAGTCATGAGTCAAGAAAAAGAATCTTACATCACAGGAACATCAGCAATCCGACAGCATCTCTGGTAGAAAATCAGAAGAAGTTTTTTATTCTGTAAAATCAGCACTTTTTATGGCTTTTTCACTAGCTCTATCTATCTAAAAGATTAACTTTTAAAGAAAAGTCGAGTCCTCATTGGTCATTTCGGGGTGGATGAGCATAACCTCATCTCCACATTATACATTTTCTTCCTGTCAGGGTTTTTTTAATGCCCCCATTGTCTTTCATAGTCCGGCCTAGTCGAGTTTCCTTAATTCGCAACTTCAAGTAAAGTTCTCATGTTCAGAACCATTGCTCTCATCATTTGGCAGCCATCTAGACTTCCAGGCCACAGCGGCCTCGAACTGCCTTCTGCACAGGCCCAAGCAGCTCTTATTCATTCTCATCTCTTCGGCTGCGCATGCGCTCTGCCTTTGGCTGTCACAGTAAACCAGTGATTCCATTTTGTCACAGGCCTCTCGAGTCAGAATGGGAACTATCACAGAAACAAACACAAATAAACGTTGATTTTAGAAAAATAGCCTTTCTGTTTAACTCCCCCCTTACTAAGGTATTCCCTATTAGTAATTATCTAGCAAATAAGCGACACTTATGCGTAATATACTTACTTAGGTCCAATCTTCTGGCCTCAAATACATAAACAAAAGCACATTTATGCTTCATTCTGTTATATCAATGCAGCATATTAGTACAGGACACGACAAAATTACATAATTAGTTAGATAGAAATGCAACATAAGCAGAGATTAGTTCCCACGTGTGTGTGTGTGTATGTCCAAGTTTTTATTCTAGGTTGAATAGTCTCATGCACCACTCCATTAGTTCAGATTACATGTTACCGAAGTGTGACTTCACAGGGGAATACAAAATTTTGTTTCTCCACCTTGCTCCATCATTTGAATACTATGGGAAGTTTATAACAAACTTGGCAAGTAAATCTATCACTTTAAGATTTCTACTAGGTAAAAACAAAGAGTACAAATGGACTCAGGAACTAATGTTCTGATTTGTTACCTTTGCCTCAAATTGTAAAGTGCTCTGATATCCTTCGGGATCAAGTTCGCGCTATATAAAACTTTATAAATAAATAAAATAAAAAATCTCTCATACATACATGCACAAAGTACTTTCTCCCCCTCACGTGCACTTTCTCCCCCAAACACACATGCACTTTCTTCCACACACGCATGCACAAACTCTCTCACATGCACACTCCCACACACATTCACACACTGACATATAATACACATCCTACTGTACCCATTAGGGATCGACTGCTACATCATTGAGCTATCTTCTTTTGTATCTCAACTGTTTTCCCCAGGAGAACTAGGGGTTACCCATTTATCTAAGGAGGGTGCGAATTTACTTATTCCTGCTTTGAAAGCGGTCAGTCCTTTCAAGTAGCCGTCACTTCAGTTTGACACGG
This sequence comes from Lissotriton helveticus, assembly GCF_964261635.1. Lineage (NCBI taxonomy): Eukaryota > Metazoa > Chordata > Amphibia > Caudata > Salamandridae > Lissotriton > Lissotriton helveticus. The sequence continues at coordinate 720,155,904 of NC_136073.1, forward strand.
TTTTAACATTTTATTCATTATTTTTTTTTTACCAAGTTTCACATGCACATTTTGTTTACAACATAGCTATAGTGCAAAAATTCAGTTCCCTGCTTCGGTCCACTCATAACATTTTCATATGCTTTGTATTTTATTTACTTTGATTTTAAGTTATCATCGACTACCTTAAAAGCATTTATCCATCTTTGGTGGTTGAGGGTTAATTTACTTGGTTACCGACGTTTTTATTTTTGTGTGCCTTAAGAGAGAATCTAATATTGCATCTATTTTGCCTTTGGTGTCTAATGTAGGACTAATATGCACTACTTGAGGTATTATAATGTTAGAACCCCACTGTTCTCTTTAAAGCGTGTATAGCTCTATCCCAGGAGGCGCTATTTTATTTTTAAAAGTTTTTTTTTATTATTTACCGGAAACATAATGAATTTTGTGCCATTCTCAAAATGTGCTCCTTTATTTAACTATTTTTAAATTTTGCATGAGGGAGCTCCTGCTCTGTTCCTTGCAAGACATTTTGTTGGCTTAGAAGCCGATCATTTCTTACCATTGTTTAGCTTCGTCGTCACTCTCATTTGCTTGCTCCTCTTTGGTTGGCATGTGCTGGCTTCACTTCCTCTTCTTGTGTCACCCTCCTGCCAAAGCATGGACAAAGTACTTGTGTCTTTTCACTGCTTGCGCTTTCAGAGATACTTTTTTCATTTTTATTAAAGCACTCTATAACTGCATGTTTGAAGACCGTCTCCCTCATGTGATTCTCTTACTCCCCGGTACTTTATCCTCCCCCCCTCTGTCACTCTCCTGTACCTTTGTCCCGCTCTGTGTTATTGCTTGCCCCCTCCTGATCTCCTCCTGCGGTCCATGCCGTTGCTTGCCCTCATCCAGTGTCCATGTTGTTTCTTTCCTCCACCCACTGTCTGGGTTATTGCTTACCCCCACCTGCTGCTCATGTTGTTGCTTGCTGCTCATGTTGTTGCTTCCCACTCCCTCTATCCGTATTGTTGCTTGCCCCCTTGCACCTTCTATGTTTTTGCTTGCCACCCACCCTCCTTTTTGCTACTTGCCCCCGCTCTCCTTGTTGCTCCTTGCCCCCGCTCTCCCTGTTGCTACTTGCCCCCGCTCTCCCTGTTGCTACTTGCCCCCGCTCTCCCTGTTGCTACTTGCCCCCGTTCTCCCTGTTGCTCCTTGCCCTCGCTCTCCCTGTTGCTACTTGCCCCGCCCTCCCTGTTGCTACTTGCCCCCGCCCTCCCTGTTGCTACTTGCCCCCGCCCTCCCTGTTGCTACTTGCCCCCGCCCTCCCTGTTGCTACTTGCCCCCGCCCTCCCTGTTGCTACTTGCCCCCGCCCTCCCTGTTGCTACTTGCCCCCGCCCTCCCTGTTGCTACTTGCCCCCGCCCTCCCTGTTGCTACTTGCCCCCGCCCTCCCTGTTGCTACTTGCCCCCGCCCTCTCTGTTGCTACTTGCCCCCGCCCTCTCTGTTGCTACTTGCCCCCGCCCTCTCTGTTGCTACTTGACCACTTACATTGCTCAGCACGGTTGTGCCTTGCAGTGGGCAACATCCAAGAGATGAAAGGTAGGAAGAGGATAAATGCATAGACATTTGTGGTTCAGGCAGGTTACTTTATTTTTTAATTCAATTTTCTTGAAAGCAAACCATAAAGTATGCTGACTTTAAAAACAAAGTTACAATGACCATTCGATCAATCCATAATAAGTCCTTAGAAAGAATGACTCATAATAAATAAAATATTATTCATTATAGTGTTAATAATGATTCAAAACAATCACATTACAAATTAGATTCAGTGCAACACCATTATACTGTTATAACTTCTACAGGCTCATCATCCTAGCTAATACATAATCGTTAGATTTGCAATTAAGAGAATATAGGTTCTACCAAGCTCTTCCATATACAAAAATAAGTGCATGCTTAATTAAGGCTAAGTGTAGCACAAATCTCCAAATCATTTATTGTTGTAAAAAGACCAAGGCCGGACTTTAATGTCTAAAATTATATTTTAATACCAAGGCCTTAAAAAACTTTAAATGCAGCATAGATTGTATAGAGGAAAAGTCACATGGACAAAGTGCTTGTGTTATAGACTGATCAGTTTGCCTCTGTAACACAGCATGATAGTATATCCTATTAAATCTAAAACGTTTAAGCAAAAACCTGTGTTTTATGCTTGTACCCAGCACAAACTAAGGTTGTAGTACCTCTTTTGTAGTTAAAGCCGTATTAGTAAGAACATTTTTTTGAGACTGCCTGTTGAGTATCTCCTCCTCTAGGGTGTGTAAACGTAGGGCTTTAAATCCCCCTTTGTTGATCACATTTAGGGTTGCTAGGTTTTTCGTAGAATTTGGGTCTGTTCTGCCCCGCTTATCACAGCAGGTCTTCATACTCAGCCCGGGAATATCCAGGCTGCATATAAGGCTTCGCAGTCTTTAGGATAATTTGGCCATTGGGAGATGCCTCCTCCTTTGTCCATATTCTATACAACAGCTGTTGGGGACGCAGCCGAGTAAGCTCTTCTGGAAACCTAATCCCCAACTCTTGATGACACAGGTGGAGCAGGACATCGGAACTGCCAACAAACTTTTTATTTACTGTTTTTTCAGAGACCTGTAAATTATTTACATTCACATGGCCCCAAATTCCAACTCCATAATAAACCATTGCAAGACATCTGGCATTATAAATGTGAAATATTTCTTAGAGCAGTTTCATACCTAACTTCATGAAAAACCTGAAGATTGCATTTATAGCTTTCTCAAATTGATATCTCATACCCACTATCAACTGTTTAATCCATCGAAAAAATGAACCCCTAAATAAGAGAAGGAGCCTACCTGTGTTAAGTGGACCTTGCGGAGCATAAAAGGCCAGTCTTTACTCTGGGAATGTCCGCAATTCATGATAAACAGTTTGCTAAGATTGACTTAGTTCTATTTGCGCCATAAAACCGGCAAATGCATTTAGCAGAGACGGAGTCCACGCCGTTAGGACAGCATCGTCCATAAAGGACGGCTGGACCAGGATGGTTATCGATCTGTGGTAAATCCTTGTGGTTTTCAACCTGCACTTTCCCTAAATGATTTATTTAAACTATAAATGGTGCAATCGCACTGCCCTGTCTAACCCACTTATTAACACTAAAAGCCTCCAAGCTCTCACAATTCAGCCCATACCTAAGCTTTGCTGTGCTACCATTATAAACGTCTCTTGATAGGTTTATTATAGCAGGCTCCACTCCTATCCTTGACCTTATTCTCCAAAGTTTAAAGTGGTTTACACAGTTAAAGGCACTCGTTAGGTCCATAAAGGCCATATAGAGTCCCCCCTTTTTTGCCACTGTATGCTTACCAATCATTAAACTGAGTTTTAACCTATATTGTACATTTGATAGAAGCCAATAAGGCCTGCAATCGTTATAAACAATTGGAACAAAAACAGTCAACTTTGAGAGGTACGGGGACCCACTACAGTAGCCAAACTTCCAGTCTAGTTCGTAAAATCGTCTGTGTGACCTACAACAAGAAGTCCAATAGGGAGATAGGATAATAACATTTTACATCCCCACGATTACCCTTTTTGAAAAATGGGACACTTGGGGAATGTGACCAAGTATTTAGTATCCTTAACCTTGCATGCAGTGGGCAGTACATTTCTTAAAAGTCACCTTAGATCCGAATTCTCCTTCAAATTAACCGTAATTATATCCGGGCCAGGTGCTTTCCTACCTCGGTTTTTGGTAATTACTTAACACACTTTATCTATGTGAAAGTTAGTGGGAATGAATTATCATTTACTGTCGCCACCGAAATAGGACTACTAGATTGTTCAGCACCACCCTGGTTTCCTCTATTTGACGTCACATTAATACTGCTGAAGTGATCAACACATTCTTTTTTTTTTTTTTTTGTTTGTTGTTTTTGTCCTCATTTCCACCATGGTATAAGAAAGCCATATAGAACAAACCATAAAGCAGCTGTCTCAGTATTATAATTGGAAGGGATCAATCGTGATAGGGGGACCAAGCATCCCTCAGCTGTCTCTGGTTGGTCGCAATCTTGGCTACCATTGGGGGGGCCTACAGCGAGGCCAGGGCCGGGCTATGACCGGATATCTGCTGTGCTCGTGCAAAAAATAGGCACCATAGTAGTGTAATCATTGGGCCCGGGAAGAAAAAAAAAAAACCCTGATTTTTATTGTGCCCAAACAAGCATGTGCCAAAAAGCTCTTTTACTTGGATTCCCCGGCCTAGCAAGGTCAATTCGTGCCGTCTGCAGACAAGAAGCCAGCAGTCTCCATGGGAAGGGGGTAAGGGGTCCTTCCACCTCCTGCATATCTCCCTCCTTGCCAAGAGGACCGTATAAAACACTAAGCTTCTAGCTGCATTCTGTGATCCTATTAGAATCCCAAAAATCACTAAAGATAGATCAATAGTGACAGGGTAGCCCAATGACACTGTACGAGTATTACCAATAGCTTCCCAAAATGTAGCAACCCGAGGACATTCAAAAAACATATGAATGTCTGATGCTTCCTGCAGCCCACACCTTGCACATGCCACTGAATTACCTATGACAAATTTAGATAGTCTCTGGGGAGAGTAATACGCCCTATGGAGGGTATAGAGGTGGTTCCTTCGAAGCCATGAAGGCTTTACTATACTTTTTACGAGCTCACATGAAATGGACCAAAGCTCTTGCACGTCCTGGTCAGTTATTAATGCACCCCACAACTGGGCAGGTAACTTGAACTCCCCATCCGATTCCTCAAGTAAAAGTTTATACCATTGTGATATCTCGCTTTTAGTCGGGCCAAGGCTCACTAAATTGGTAATTGATTGGCTATACCCTCCAAGGGGGAACCTGTTTCTTTTGGAAGGTGGAATTTTATAGGTCTGTGTCCAGCTACTCATTTGTAGGTATTTAAACCTCGAAATAGTTGGACCTATCCTATTCTGGAGGTGCTCCCACGAAAGCAGGTCCCCTTCATAAAAGAGGTTTCCCCATACTTCAAGGCCCGCCTCTTTTAAAGGCATAGCTAGGATGTCTTCTACCCAGGCTGGGCTTTCAGGTAACCCCCAAAGCGGTGTTTTATCGCAAAAGTACCCCTGCTTAATTGAGTTTACCTCACACCACATTTTAGCCAGTCCATAAAGGACCTTCAGTTTGATTTTTTTTTTTTTAATTTCAGGTTGCCAAATTTAAATAGATAACCCGACTGACAGAGACCTTCCCCCTCCAACATGGCAGAAAACACTAAGCCTACCCCATAGTCCGTAGGCCTTTTTAATAGCATTCGAGTATGAGACAGCTGAAACGCCCAAGCATATAATTTCAAGTCTGGGGCAGCTAAGCCCCCCTTCTACCATCGCCTCCTCAGCTTCTTCCAAGCTATTCTAGGTAATTGTTTGTTCCAAATAAAAGAAGTGATTTCTGACTGTAATTTAGATATATATGTCTGGTCAAAATAAAGGGGAATAGTGTTGAGAAGAAATGAAATTTTAGGCAAGATCAACATTTTAATCAAGTTTACTCTCCCAATCAAGGACAATTGAAGGTGAAACCATGACTGCATTAATCTCCTACATTCTTTAGCAACTGCTGTAAGGTTTACTGTAGCAAGTTTATTAAGATCCTTTATTATGTTCAGGCCCAGATAGCGCATTGATTCACCCGCCTGTACTTCCAATGCACTCACATCATCGTTCCAAACCAACATCTCTGTCTTTGATGTGTTAATCTGGTAGCCTGATATCCGGCCAAACCCCCGAGCCATTTCTAATATTACAGGGAGAGCGGTAGTTACGTCTGATGTGAGGATGAGCAGGTCATCGGCATAAAGGGCCACCTTCCTCTCCCACCCTCTGTGACAAAAAGGTCTGATGGCAATCTCTCTCCTCAGTTGTTGCACGAGAGGTTCGATATAAAAGTCAAACAGTAGGGGGGAGAGCTGGCACCCCTGCCGTGTCCCTCTAGTTATTGAAAAGGGGTCTGATAGCTCCCCATTGATCAACAGGCTCGCCACTGGGCTACCATACAGCAGCCGAACTGCCCGGCAAAATCCCTCACCCACACCAAACTTGGCCAAGGCCCCCGACAGGTATACCCAATTGACCCTGTCGAAGGCCTTAGTTGCGTCTAGCGTGAGAGCGGTCAAGGGCAAGTTTTGTGCTACTGCCATATCAATTGCGCCTACTAAGTCATACGTCAATTCGTATAACTGTCACCCCTTTACAAACCCTTTTTGATCCACATGCAGGACCGATGGGGCTACCAGGGGATCAACACATTCTTGTGCTGGAACCACAACCTCTATAATTGGTGTTTTCATATCACTAAAGTAGGGCTGGTTGATCACCCATCAAAATGCGGCATAGTCCCTCGTCTGGAATGCCTCTCGTAATGCCACCTATGCCTTCTCCTGCATAACTACCGTCCTCTCCTGTAAGACTTCTTTGTAAGCCTGCCCACAGTCCCTGATCAATGCAGAAATCCTGGGATTTCAGGATTCTTTGAGCTAAGGTGCACGTGTTATCAGCACATCCTCTCTGTTTGGTTCTTCTTCTCTTTGAAGTGGGTGTTAGACTATTTTAAAAAAAATAATGTTTGCTATCTCTATGAAAGCTTTAAGAGCAGAAATAAAAAGGCATACGCCCCCTTTGGTTGCCCAAAGCTAGATGCCACTGCTGGTGTATGGGAGGGTGACATGCCTATTGAGATGTAAACTATATATATGTCACCTTTGTCTTTTGGAAGCAGAGAATTGAGAACAGAGGCACTAGTCTTAAACAATCCTAGTTATTCAATGTAGATTTAAGGCCAGCCACATTCCATGAAGGGCCTTGACAACTAGCAAAATCGTGTGGCATGTAGAACATTCACAGGTGAACTGTTCTCGTCTGAGCATTGGTAGTCATCCTGCAATTTAATCTAGACAGTAGATATTCTGCAAACGTGTTTACACCCCATGCAGTGTTGATCGTTTTGTTTATTTGTCCAGGTGCCTGTCATGACATTGTAAAGCTATTAAAGTGTCTTGGATAACTAGATAATTGATGTATTTCTCTGACAGCAGTACAGATGCGAGGGCAGTCATTCTCCTACATGGATTTTAAGCCTGACTATGTAACCTACACCAATGTTATTACTCTATAGTTCATAGCTTCCACACAAATACAGAGTCATTACCGTGCTATCTACTTGTAATGTTTCACATTACCATACACCATTCTTTTATAGCCAGACCTATTAGCATTACTGTTTAAGTATTTGAAACTAAATTGACAAGTTACACGCTTTGTGTGTGTCTGGCAATAATTGTCAAATGCCAATTGGAATATATCACCATCACTGCGTTAAAACGCATATGAAGTCAGTAAGATAATAACACTATCTACATGTCCCATTTTAAGGTCTCGCCTAAATAGCTGTGGTTGTTGGGAAGGAAGAAGCAGCATGGACAGTGTTTGGGGGGGGGAGGGGGTAAGAGGTAAGCAGGAGAACACAAGTGCAATCCTTCATACTGCTTCCAGTGAGGCATCCAAGCCTGTAGTACGCCTGCTGCATAGGCAGGTGAGATAATGCATCTACTGTAGTGATGTGTGGGTATCCTATCAGCAGCAGGGGCAAATTCGGGAAGGGATGATGCTGCATTTCATCCTATGTAAGTCGATAACAGGAGTATTGTTAAGTTTGGTTACAGCAGCCGTTATTATTACTTAAAGAGAGACAACCCTGTCTGTGGTGGGTGCTGTATAGAGCATGAAATCACCAGCACAATTGTGTTTGCAGATTTATCCGGGAAAGGACAGACTTGTGGTTCTTTTTTGACAAAAGTTGAAATACCAGAACTATTGCTTAAGTTTTGACTTTGGGGTGAGAATTGCAGTTAAAAGTCAGTTGCTGGGATGCGGGTGTGGACAGGACAGACGTTGCAGTGAAGGGATGTTTTTCATATTTTAAAACCCCCCCATATCACCGAAGTTGTTTTGTTCAAGATAAAAACCAAATTACGTATGTGTAATGCAGCCTGTTATGTCACACCACATCCAGGGACTGTCGTAGCGCATATGGAGGGAAGAAGCCACATGGACAATTGGGGGGGGGGGGGGGGGGAGGGTACAGAAGAGGCAACATGGGCAAGGGTGGCCGTGTGATGAGAAGAAGCTGCATGGACAAGTTTGTGGTATGGAGGGGAAGAAGTGAGAAATAAATGACCAATGAGACTCCTTGGGAGGATGGATGAAGTAGGTAGCAAGTACTGCTGAGTGGGTAAATACATGGATTACATTTCTGTGGTGCATGTAATAAAGTAATTAGTGGAACAACAGGAACAGAAATATGAAGGCCTCCGTGGTTCAGAAAAAAGATCTACTTCAGCGAGTGGACTGATGAGAAGGTGGTAATCAATCTACTTGTGGATGTTCTCACAGATGATCACTACAACATAGAAGTCCAACTGGCCGTAACAATTGTCACTTTGATGAGCTTCCTTCTAGGCCAGTGACAACAACTTTATTTTTTCCTTATGTTTCTAGCAGGTTTTAGTAAGCTTTAGTTTTCTTTATCCAGAAGAATCACGTTGATAGAGACTCTTTGATTTCAATATCTGACTAGAGGAGCCATGTTTGCCACTGGCTCTATATGTTTTCTTCTCCGGGTTGTAGGATTCTTTTTAATCCTAGCTGTATTAAAATGGGAATTCTAATAGCTTAATCCCCATGAAGTGCTTTAGCAATGAATATATTCACATCCGACTGTGTTTGCCACCGTATCTGGCGGTGTCGTGCAAAAGTACCCAGACCTGCAATCATGTAATGTGTACTTTACTCGTATCCTAAGTACAGATTGTTATTGGGTGTACTTGCGGAATTGTGTCCCGCTATTGCTGTTGCTGTCTTTTGGTTAGTGAGCCATTATAAAGTTTTGCAACCTAGAGAGATTTTGCATGCCTGGGAAAACATGTTTCATGGGAAAGATAACATGTTTTTTGCTTTGAAAAAACACATCTACTTTGGCCCAGCTCCATGCTGTGGGTTGGCATTGACTTCACGTGACATACTTTCCAGTAAATATATACTTTTTTGAGGAAATAACATAAGTCTTCCGCTGATTAGTTTACGTACACATTATTGGTTTGCATTGTTCTTCTGATCTGCAATTCACTCTTGATTTCTGGCTCTGTATGCCTAAAAACTTCTTCGCCCCTGCTCTTCAGGTACGAGATTTGAGGCCGGTCCTTGATTCGTGAACATGCATTTTTTGTTGGGCACATCTTACAAAGGGATATCCTGCCTAACTGTTTTCCATCTTTGTTTTTGTAATGAATGAGGATTTTAGGTCTCTAGATTTCCTATGTGACGTGGATGGGACCTCAGTGTTAGATCTCCTCAGTCTAGAAATGGTTGACTGTAGAGGAGAGCAGACAATTTTACACTGTGCAGGCACCTCTGTCTGGATGTCTTAACCCCAGTGATCATGTGTCTGCCATGTTTGGAGAAGTCTAACACTTATTGCGCTCAGAAGCCATGTCCTGAAAAAAGGGTTGTTTCCTTGCGCTTTTGCAAATTTTTCTTGGAACCTAAGCTGCAGGTCATGGAGCTCACCATTACTCACAAGTGGGAAGCTCGCCCACTTGGCATTTTCAAATGGTGCAAGCCACACAAAATGCACTCCTGCTTTGCCTCCCTAGCGCTCCTCCTTGCCAAACGTACCTTCACCCTACATTGGCACTCCCCGACGACCCCCCCCCTCTGGCTACCTGGTACGGAGCGGTCCGTAAATGGGTTGTGGCAGAGGAAGACGCCCTTCGATATGAAGATGTCCGGGGTTTCTGCAAGCGGCCCATCTCCCCTCAATGGGCTACCCTTCTCTCACAGTTTTTACAGCCCACTGGAATGATGATCTCCCTCCGGAACTGCCCTGTATTTATTCCATGCCTGCCACTGCCTACCACTACATCCTCATCTTTGCTTACTCTTAACATACTACATCACTCCTTCCTCACTGGTAGACCCTGCCCACACAGCCGCTGTACCTTTGTCTTCGATTTCTTAGGCAAGACAAATCCCACTGTATCCCCTCACTCCACCCCCTCTATCCCAGCTTATACGCCAAACTTTTTGTTACACAGGTTCGACAAACACCTGCTCATATGCAAAAACACATGTTGTGCATAATATTACACCTGTTGTGCTTACTTGCTGGACTTGCATGCTATGTTTCAATTTGCATATACCACTTTGGTCCTGTATGAAAAAATGTGATGATATGTTATTATACTGCCCTCTGTACCTTTTTTCATGTTTCTAAAACCAAATAAAAAAGTTTAAAAAAAACAAAAAACAATAAAGCATGATGAGTTTCCATGAAAGAAGTAATGTGTGACTTGGATTACTTAATCTGCAGGCAGAAAATAGTAGGTGCTTCTTTTACCAGATTATTTGGCATGTACTGCTGTTGTGCTTTAATCAATACTAGTGAGATACATTTATGATTCTAAACATTTGGGTTAATAGTTTTTTGTTCATTTTAAACATTCTTCTGAAATTTTGAGACTTTTAATTTAAGACCAGGGGGGGCAAACAAAAAGTTAACTGTAATCTGTTAACGAGGCTGGACGGAGGAGGGTAGATCTTTACGGAACAGGATTAGTATTCATCTCCCACTATGCTCCAAACGGCCGTTTGGATATTTTAAACAGAGGGAATCTTTTACATTTATTCAATTATATACCAACCTTGAAACCTATAACCTCAACGGAACTCACCTCTGTACAATTTGCACAAACTTCAAGGACAGCGTCTTCAGAATCTACAGTTACCAACTGGGACTCAACAGCAATCAGAGATGCCATTCTGAAAGAGGCCCCCGCGTTTGAGGAATGGGGCATTGAGTTAGAACTCAGCCGGCCCTGGAAATACCGGTATGTCCTACTGGGAGACCATATCACACATCCAAGGGGATCCATATTGAAGGGAGGGTGGGGTGGAACTCTTGACTGGTTGGTAAGGACCACGAAGCCTTCCAACCCCCTAACCGTCCACTGCTGACCCAAGGATAGGACTATCAGTTGCCAAACAGCAGCTAACCATCACAAGGGGAGATCTCTGCCGACAAGTTTCAAGGGCAGCAATTTTCATTCTTCCCCCTAGCAAAACGGACTCACTCTCCTCTCTAGCCCAGTTGTGCCTACAGCCGAGAAAGCAGGAATTTAAAAAACTATCTTTCTATCATCTCTTGGAATCTGGCGGGTTTGGCTTTAGTGTTATGATCCCAGGCTGGTCGCGAATTCCTTACAAGTCACAACAATTTATGCCTTCATGAGTGTGATCACTGAACCCCATGGTAATATATGTAGTCAACAAAGTGTTTCAATCAGCAGTGCAAACAAGCTTTTTTGGACGGCCTTCAGGGGGTCTCTCGACTCTCCTTAAGCAATCAGCTACAATCCCGTATTCCCCACCTTTACAGACCCATAGGGATCTGCATGCCTTTGCCATTGAAGGTTCTAAAATTGGCATGAAGGCCCCTTTGCTCTTTATCAATTGCTACTCCGACCCTCGCAATACCCAAGGAGTTTGCACCATGAGCTCCTTGTGCACTAGCATAAAAGGAATCATTGAATCCCATCCTTCTCACGAAGTTATACTGGCAGGGGACTTTAATATTAAATCCCTTGGCAGCTACTGCAACATCTTGCAAATGAGCAAGGAGCAAGAAGAACTCAATGACCTTCTTACGTCATTCAGCTTACAGTCAGCAGATCAGATTCAGTAGTGCCCTGGCAACAAGAGGCGACACACATTCAAGAACATTTCCACAATTGACTAAATTTTTATGTCAAATCACTTGGCAACTTGTCTACGGAGTCTCGCTATATTAAACCACAAGAAAGTGATCCTAATCCTTTAGTCACAAGTCTGGACCTGCGCCCAAGCCAGCTTTCTCCACTTTTGGTTGCACCCCAGGCCCTTTCAACCTCACGGTTGAGGAAGACCTTGCTGCCCCATGACCGCTTCAGACTGCACTCTTCATTCTACCTAAACCCCGCGGGGTGAGATAGACACAGTTGAGTGCCTACTCTGGGCCTGGAATGGGCTACGGAAATAGACCGGTGACAGCACACTCTATGCTCCCTCCATGACTTTAGCCAGTAACCCAGCGTTTTCCCCATTACAGACTTCAGGCATGGCCCGTCCCGCTTCTCTTCTAGGTCTCAACACCATAGCAGATATCTACCCTGACAATACATTCTTCGTCCTCTCTGACGATGCCGGCCCAACGGACAGGTTACTGTATTACCACATTAGAGCGACTTGTAGGGAGGCAAACCCTACGTTCCCTCAGGCCCCCCCGGCACCTGCTGCCCTCGAGCTGCTCCACGCCTCTAGTTCCTCGAGTAAATTGGTCACCAGACTTTATGCTCTTACTCTTGCCGCCTGTTCTGTTGGCACTGAACGTGCCCGCACTGCTTGGACTGTAGATTTGGACAGAGACCTTCCCCAGGAGGTCTGGCTATACTGCTGCAACCAGACCAAACACTTATCTCCTAACGATCACTTGCGGCTCATACATTTCAAATACTTGCACAGATTTGATCACATTTTATACCCTGCGACACTACATAGAATGGGGCTACTCACAAGTGATAGGTGTGCGCGATGCTCAGCCTCTGCGGCAGACTTTACACACCTAGCCTGGTTGTGCCCCAAGGTTTCCGCCTTTTGGCGGGACGTATGCTTAGCCATCAGAGACATCACACTTGAACACGTCACCCCCAATCCCCTGGTATGCCTATTAGGTTGTGTAAAACCTATATCTGATGCGAGCCGCAAACTAACCGCCATTCTTCTGGTTCTAAAAAAATGCAGGGTGTAAATCCACTGGGGGCGTAAACCGGCACCTAAGGTCAAAAATTGACTGGATGACTCTGCCCACTGTCGGACATTGCTGGGTGAATTTTGTGACTTGTTGCCGGCTGCCAGCAGACCCTCGGACATTTTGGCCCCTCTACAGCGCCTAGCCGCCCCAGATAGCCCACCATCTGGATCCCCCGCTGAGTACTCGCTGGATGCTAGAGGTGGTGCTGCCGACAAACCCCCATCGCCACACCCGTCATAACATACACCTAACAGTCCATCTTAAATTCTGCCTGGGCGTCTTAGGTCAGGCACTGTGCCTTTCAGGTCTAACATCCTCCTCATTTCTGTTATAAAATGTAAAGGGTTAATGCAACTGTGACAGCATCCATGCTGCAATGACGACTTGTACTGTGACGTGTTGTTTATCCTTTTTAATAAAGGTTTTTGAAAAAAAAAATAATAATAATAAGTCTGGACCTAAATCATCAGACTGTAGACAGCGGCCAGGAGCTGGGTCTTTCGACAGGAGCTGAAACCCATACAGCCCATCAACTCAGGGTGGCAAATGGCTCAGCGAAGGGAGACTCCGGCACATGCACCGACCAGGCGAGCTCCCTTTGTAATGTCTCGTACTTCATTGCATTATAGTCATATGATGCAGTGTGGGACACGTATTTCTGTCCTATTATTTATGCACGTGTGCCAGTCTATGCAGTGGTGTACCATCACTTAACATGTGCCAACCTAACCAGCGGGTACCATTTATTTATTTATTTATAAAGTTTTATATAGCGCGAGCTTGATCCCGATGACGGCTATCTATCATTGACCAGACTGATTTCCATATGGCTGGTTACAAACTGGCGGCTTGAGCAAAAGAACATTGGATTTAACCCAGATCTCTTGACTGGAGGTGAATGTTTGATTTATGGAGCACTCCGTCCATCATTTGTTGCCGCAGCAATCTATGCAATGAGGCAGCTTGGCTGCATGAAAGTCTTCTGATCACCAGGGTATCGTGCCTAGACTGTGCGTGATTCATTTAATGCAATATGATTCAGAAAAGGGGGTGGTGATGAACAGAGTGTCTGAATTAAGCAGACCACTCTTACCCAGTCCAAAGATCAGGGCTTGATCCATCACCGTTATTTAGCTCACTGCCCCATCCCAGCTCAGAACCTGGCTATATGCAAATTAGTCTGTCCCTGGCCCAGTGCATCATGGGAACAGGGCAGACCAAACTACCAAGCCAATTCTTCACCAGAAAGGAGACAAGCTTCCGGGGACCGGTTTCTGCCATTCCAGGCGTCGTCGGCCCGGCTTGCTTGAATCCTGATGGAGCAGTGAGCAAGGGACTCATGTCTGAGTATACCCTTCCACGCTTATGGTGGACAAAATGATTCAGAAAAGGGGGTGGTGATGAACAGAGTGTCTGAATTAAGCAGACCACTCTTACCCAGTCCAAAGATCAGGGCTTGATCCATCACTGTTATTTAGCTCACTGCCCCATCCCAGCTCAGAACCTGGCCATATGCAAATTAGTCTGTCCCTGGCCCAGTGCATCATGGGAACAGGGCAGACCAAACTACCAAGCCAATTCTTTACTGGAAAGGAAACAAGCTTCCGCGGATGGCTGTAATGCCAGAAACCGGTCCCCGGAAGCTTGTTTCCTTCCCAGTATAAGAATTGGCTTGGTAGTTTGGTTTGCCCTGTTCCCATCATGCACTGGGACAGGAACAGACTAATTTGCATATAGCCAAGTTCTGAGCTGGGATGGTGCAGTGAGCTAAAAAACGGTGATGGATCAAGCCCTGATCTTTGGACTGGGTAAGAGTGGTCTGCTTAATTCAGGCACTCTGTTCATCACCACCCCCTTTTCTGAATCATTTTGTCCACCATAAGCGTGGAAGGGTATACTCAGATGTGAGTCCCTTGCTCATTGCACCATCAGGATTCAAGCAAGCCGGGCCGACGACGCCTGAAATGGCAGAAACCGGTCCCCGGAAGCTTGTTTCCTTCCCAGTATAAGAATTGGCTTGGTAGTTTGGTTTGCCCTGTTCCCATCATGCACTGGGACAGGAACAGACTAATTTGCATATAGCCAAGTTCTGAGCTGGGATGGTGCAGTGAGCTAAAAAACGGTGATGGATCAAGCTCTGATCTTTGGACTGGGTAAGAGTGGTCTGCTTAATTCAGGCACTCTGTTCATCACCACCCCCTTTTCTGAATCATTTAATGCATAAGGCACAGTGTTAGTACACAAGCCAGTCTATGCAAGGATAACCGCGATTGCACGTGTGTTAGTCCATGCATAGTGAGAGTATGTGTCAGCCAATGCTGAGGGAAGCAGTAATTATATGTGACTCGCAAGTCTGTGCAGGAGGGCACCGTGGTTGTCTATGCAGAGGCATAAATTGATTTTAAGTTTTTCATTCTATGCAGTGTGCGCATTAACTGTAGGAGTACCAGTGTATGTAAGCGTTAATCCTTGTGCAGGCTTAGCCAATTTCTGTATACCTGGGTCACGATCGATGCCCTTTTCCTTCCCATGTGATGTGATCATGTTATATAGACCATCACCTATAACCCTGAGGAATGTATTGATTTGATATGCGGCACAGTTGATGCATGTCCACTGACCAAGAGAGCAAGGGTCCTGCTTGGATTATCACTATGAACAGCCACCTCCAGGTGCCCATCACTGACCACGGGCAGAGGGGACTTTTACACAGCCCGGGTGTTTCACCTAAGGCCTCTGTGCAGGCTGCGGCTTGTAAGTCCTAATTTATACAGGGGCATTAGAACTACAAATCGCAGCATGCTTACTGCCCGTGGCATGAAGGCATCCCCGGGGTACAGGGGCGCCAGACAGCTGTGGATATGTGTTCACACTGAGGCCCTCACATTGTGTCCTGGGATGGCATTAACTTCCATCAGTTACATTTTTTTTTTTAATCAAACTTGATTGTTAGACCTGGGCCATCCACTATTTTTTATTAAGCTTATTTTCTTTCTAGTGATGAAAATACCATTGGTGAAACTAATAAAAGTGCAGTGGGGTCTGGCCCTTCCTTTATCCCGGGTTTGAGTTTATAGTGTTGGGCATGATGTTCTCTTGATATGTGTACACCCCTCCTACAACATGTTCTCTTGTTACGTGTACACCACACCTACAACATGTTCTCTTGTTACGTGTACACCACACCTACAACATGTTCTCTTGTTACGTGTACACCACACCTACACGTGTTCTCTTGTTACTTGTACACCACACCTACAACATGTTTTCTTGTTATGTGTACACCACACCTACAACATGTTCCCTTGTTATGTGTACACCACACCTACAACATGTTCTCTTGTTATGTGTACACCACACCTACAACATGTACTCTTGTTACGTGTACACCACACCTACAACATGTACTCTTGTTACGTGTACACCACACCTACAACATGTTTTCTTGTTATGTGTACACCACACCTACGACATGTTGTCTTGTTGCATGTATTCCACACCTACATGTTATCATTTTTATGTGTACACCACACCTACACCATTTTTCTCTTGTTACAAGTACGCCACACCTACGCCATGTTCTCTTGTTACATGTCCTCCCACCCACAATATGTTCCCATGCCGCATGGTCTCTCGTTACTTGCAATCCACACCTCCAGCATGTTTTCTCGTTACATGCAGTCCACACCTCCAGCATGTTCTCTTGGTACATGTACTCCACCGCTACAGCATGTTCTCTTCTTACATGTATTCCACACCTACACTATGCTCTCTTGCTACAAATACTTCACACCCACAGCATGTTCTCTTGTTGCATGTATTCCCAATCGCAGCATGTTCTCTTGTTACAGGTACTCCCCACCCACAGCAAGCTCTCTTGTTACAGGTATTCCCCACCCACAGCATGTTCCCTATTTACATGTTCTCTCCACCCACTGCATGCTCTCTTGTTACAAGTATTCACCGCTCACAGCATTTTCTCTTGCAGCATATCCTTTTGTTACATATACCCCACACCCACTACATGTTCGTTTGTTACATAAACTCCCTTCCCATTGTATGTCCTTTTGTTACGAGTACTCCACGCCCACAGCGTGGTCTCTTGTTATATGTGGTGGGTGGTCATTGCCTCTCAGAACACCTGCCTTACTTTGAGGTTAATACGTTTTCTTGGGGAAGAGCAACTATTCCCTTTCTCTCTCTTGTACTCTCACCCCTCTCTCTCGCTCTCTGTCACACACTCCTCCCGCCTCTCCCATGCGGTTGACTTCAGGTCTTCCAGCACAGTTTCTTTTCCATGCCTTTTCAAGTTTTCCGTCCCTCAATCCCACTCTTTTCTCTTTATGGGGAGTCGTCTGTGTTGCTCTTCCTCGTGAAGCTTTTGTCACTTGCTGCTCTCTCAGAGACCCCTTCTTTCTCTCTTGCTCACACACTTTCTGTTCCTCTGTCTGGGGTTCATTCAGCATTTCGTGCACAAACAACCTATTCCTACCTCTCTTCCTGTCTATTCTATGCAGCTCTCACCCCTGTCTATCCACTAGTACCCTCTCCTCGCGGTATACACAGCCCACTCTGAAGCCCCCTCCTTGTTCTGGCTCCCATGGTCTATGTCTGGGACCCCAGTTCCAAAGCCAAGGCTGTCCTGGGCATTGATGTGCTGGTTGTCATCACCCGGATACTGTGGCCCTGGACTGTGGTGATGGTCCTGCTGCTCCTGTTTGTCATCCTCTTCCTGCTTCTCCTAGCCAGTTGCCCTATCTCCTATGGGCTTCCTGCAGACAGGGGTCTGCGCACCTGGCCCGGGCCCCTCCGCAGAGCCAGTGCTCAGGAGTACGCCTTCTGCCCTTGCCAGGTTAATGTGCTCTATGACCAAACACTCATAAGGTTCGAAAGCGATACCTATTGGCTATGCCAATGCTTGTTTGAGTGCCTTTTCCTTGCTTTTCCTTCATTTTCACTGATTTTGCCTTGTGTTCCCCTCATTGCGACTGAATGAACAGATCACCACGAAGCAGTTAGAAACTACATCGACTTGAGACCCTCACGGGTGATTTGTTGCGCTTTATAAATCCATGATGATGTGTCCTCATTTTTTTTTTTTCAAGATTGGTGGCTTCTCATATTTTTTCCTACCCTATTTGCACCAGAGAAAGTGCATGCATCTACAAAAATAATAAAAAGGAAAAGTTGATCAATTGAAGTTTTGATGGGAGATTAAAACTTAATAATTAAAAAAAATCTCAGAGTCCCCAATTTGAGAATAATAATGATTTTGTTTCTGCTATCTTTTTGGGGAACATTGCTTGTTTACACAGCGTTTATGGATAAAAACAGCAAACGTAGGGTATGTTTTATCAACCTTATTGTGTTTGGAAAGCGCCACACTTTAATTGTGTCTTTTATTGACCGCTCAAAAAATACATGAGCTTTTGCATGGGAAAAAAACTTTGCACTTAAAGGGTTAAAGACTCTAGGAAAACGAGTTAACACATTGTTAGAATTAAATAAAATATAAAAATAAAAGAACTCTCGATCCTATCAATGGTATTAGAGCTCTGGTCCATCTCAAGGTCGAGAATGCAACTTTGTATCGTAGCCCAGGTGTCCAAGAGTCTATATGCTATGCAAATTAATGTATAGTGCACAAATCAATGTGCTCCAGCTAGAATGTCTCACTGCCCGAGTTTCAATTAAGTTCTATCCTTCTGGTACCGGTCTTATCCACTTTGTGCATCCGAGTTCATTTGCTGGTTTTCAGTAACATGGTTTTACAGTACGAATATGCTCTTGGCAGTTGTGAACTGGCCCTTTAAAAGCTTCTAACCAGATGCTTCATTTCCCCAAAAGAAACTGTTTGCTGTCTGGTATTCACTGGTGTGTTTGCATTCCTTTGTAACATAGGGGTGACAAGAAAACACTACTAAGTTTAGACAGACTTAAATGTTTGTCTTTCGCGCACACAAAGTGAATTGTTCCTTTGTTGACCCAAGCTGTCTCTCAGGCATACAAAATAGGCATTTCCAATTAACTAGAACCATCTTTCCTGGTGTGATCCAGGATTATTCCCCATTTGATTTCGGCTTTGTTGGTGCCTTGACCACAATAATACTGTTTTTGTTCTTGATTGATGAGCTAGGGCAAGTCTGGCAGAGAATACAATGAAGATGTAGAGAGAGAGTGAGACAAGATTTTAAGTAGGGTGGGTTCTACAATACTCAGTATCAGCATGGATAAACAAGCATTGGCAAAGATAATGCGTAAAGGCAGAACCATTGGTTTTGTGAGTACTTGTCACGGGCAGCCTGGTAGTAGGATGAAAAGCAGCCTCTGGGTGCGCAAAAAAATGTAGAAGTCTGGGGCATGACGATAGGGAGCTGCTGGGCACGATGAACGCAAGAATGACGTGCAAAGACTTACACTAGCAACGCTTCTGATGAATAGCTTGGCCTGACGAGATAAAGCAGTGGTTTGTTCACAGTAGGGAACTGACGGATATGATGAAACCAAGATCAGCCGAAGCCTTCCTAGACTGAGACGTCATCTGGCCATCTTGGAGTGACTTAGATGAAGCAGTGTCGGACTGTGTGAAGTTGCCGGGCACACTGAAAAGCGCCAGCAGCTTGGCCGCAGGGATAAAAGGATTTGTCAAATGTCTAGTATTGCAACTGTGGCCTAGCAATTCTCCTTTTGTAGACTTGTATTGTATCCACATTTATTCTTTGTAAATGAATCAAAGCAAGGGAAGGGTCATGAGGCTGTTGAGACTTCCTTCAAGGCAGAGTTGTTGTGTTTTGATTGGCATTAGTATGAAATTAGGTTAGAAGATCCACCCTACCCTACAATTGTGTTATGGAGGGTTTTTATGTGTGTAGAGTTTCTTTCCTGGAGCGAATTCCAGTGGAGTTTTGATAGGTGGATATTGGAAGAGGTGGAGGCTGTTGTAGTGAACTTGGCCCCGTATTTGCTGCGTTGTTGGTTAGATGGGAGAAGTGTGATAGATATACCCAAATGTTAACTGTGCTCATTGTAACATAGAAAACAAGCTGCCTTCTCTGGTGAGGCCCAAATCGCCTGAATCTGGTCTGGATGTGGTAGTGTTTCCATATCTAGAGGGGGCTCAGGAGGAGGACCACTTTACATCTGTACATAGCTGGTCTCTGTTTAGGGACCTTACCGCAGATATCCGAGGTAGGTCTCCTGCCAGCTTGGGAAGGTTTCTTGCAGCTTACATGGTGCTCTTGAACATCAACTTTAGGAGCCGAAATTCTGAAAATTGAGGGTGAAATTCCTCAAAATGGAAAAGATGTGCTCCGTTATTGGATCAAATGAACTTCCACCTTTGTACAAAAAATATTGTAACAATTCAGAGAGGTTCTGTCCAATTCATGAAAAAGCCTTTTTTAATACAAACATTATTTTTCTTCATACGTGTACAGTATTGCTCCGCCACTGTGAATTGTGTGGCGTTTATACTTCAAATTTATGAACAGGAAGCAGCCCGTGACAGCTGTACCAGACGGAGCACAAATGCATGTATATTCATATTAGTGATAGTTTCTAGGTAACATTGGTTGGTGCGCGTCTGTTTAAGTTTAGGTGTCCCTTGTCTGCCATATTACTCCTTGCTACTGGCAGACGCCAGGCATTTAACGTCACTACAGATGGATTGCCTGCTTGCTGGCCAGGCCTCAAAGTGTAGTAGTAGGGAACGCATTCTTGTGTGCGCCAGCTGATCCTCGCCACAGTGAAGGTAGGAGGGGAGAGGAGTCCGCCTGAACGGAGGGAAAAGGGGAGGAAATATTGCTGATCCGATGGAACAGTACGTAATTGCTGTCTCTCCCAGCTGGCCTGTAATTGTGGTTTCTGAAGCCATCATGTCATCGTGGAAATCCGCTACTTGCAACGATTTTAACGTTTCCACTGTTAAAAAAACACTTCCCTTTTCCCTGAAAGAAACTCCTATATATCTAGTTGATTTTAGTTCACTCGTGTTCTCTCTCACATACCCAGACTCAAGCACCCAGTGTATACACATGCATGTTTTAAAGAATGTATGTATAATGGTGAAACACGCACCGGCAGAACCCTCCAGCAGCACCACCACGGTATCATTTTATTGGTCAGACTGTGTGTGTATTTAGTTTCTTCATTTTTTTTTTTTTTTTTGTATAATTGGCCCAATTTGAATTGTTTTTTGCGCGGCTTCACATTTACAAACCAGCATTTGGAATGCAATAGGTCTCGCGTTTACGAGAGTTTGAGCTATTGGCATTGTGAATGACAATGCCTTTTTATTTGTGTTGTTTTTTTAAACAGATAAATAAAAGGCATTGCCATTTACAATGCCAATAGCTTAAAGTCTCAAAAATGCGAGACCTATTCGTGCTATAAATATTTTTTAAAAAAGCTTTCGGATAGAGCGTGTGCCTTCAACAGCAGGCAGGACAAAGCTATTTGAGAAAATATTGCTCGGAGGCTGTAATTAAAGCCTACTGAGTAACAACACATGTAACGGAGGTGTCGCCACGGGAGGTTACAAAATGAGACCAGGCAGTTCTAAGGAGGGACTACTAAGCCTATTGACCAATGAACAGCCGCAATCTACAGTGGACAATAACCCAAGCCAATTAAAAATATGGACGGAGAGTGGGCAGAGCTTCAAGTCCCTACCTGAATACAGCATGCCTTGCAGAGCAGTGCATGCGCTGCCCAAGCTCGACCTAAAAGCATGCCGGCTTACATTACATACCAATTAAGCGATTTATAGAAATAATAGGTATGTGGTCATGGCTCAATTAGAATTGTAATGGTTTAATGTTTTTTTTTTTAAAGGAATTCTATTTTTGATGCGTTTTTCTAACTGCAGATTTCTCCCCTTGCCAATCTCCGTAGCCGTCAGCCAGCCAGTTGATACTATTGATCTCCATTGTGACTCCGTCTTACCTCCTGACATAACATGGAGCCCCATAAAGGCACCACCACTCCATGCTGACGTTGGATCTTCTTTTTGCATGTCCAACTATGCTTTTCTAGAGCTCTTACTAATTTTGTTTTTCACCAGACTCTTAAATTCTTCAACAAAAACTTGTCTGAAGCACATATTTGACCCATTTGACATCTAATGGTGCCTCAGCACCAACCATGACTTGAAGTCATATGACCAGAGTTTCTTGATTCACCTGAAGACTACTAGGGACATAGGAGACATGCTCAGCATTGTCAAGCAGAAGAAGCGAAGATGGTCTTGGTTAAAATAGCGCTGGCCAGGTAGGTCTAATGTGAAGTTGAAAGAAATGTCTATGGACGAGTTGAGGCAGAAAAGAAGTGCCACCAAAACTCCTTGATCTGGGATTGGTTGCACAGTCAATGATCACTACACTCAGCTCCTACTTCATTGTTGGGATAACTAGTGCCATCCTTGGCACCGATGAGTCAATTTTGAATCTGCACAGGCTGTGACCTTTAGGGAGCCCATGCTACAGGTATTGAAGTTCATTATGGCTCTCTCTTGTGCTCTACAGACGCATGGAGCTTCCAGGACCTCTAATCAGACTTAAACATTCGAGCTATCCTGCTGCACCAACTAATCTTGGTTGATTTCAGCCACTCCGTTGACTATACGTGTCTCCATTTCTGTGCCGAAGAACAGGCTTCTGGTCCTCTGTCGGTGTGGGCTGTGATTCGGCGGCATCCCATTTGGTCTTGGATCCTGAAACATAACTAGAGCTTGCACCATATCGATGTATACAATTACCAACGCAAATGCTGCTGACGATAAGGGCTCTCCTCCAAATCCACTGCTTCGGTAACCGTCCCTCCGGAGGTTGGAGGACATGGGTCTGATTTCCACACTGTTAATGGTCTTCAACATATTGCACACAATAAGGATGATGATGATGATGAAGAGCCAGGTAAATCACTGTAAACATGCTGGTTTTATTTGGATTTACAAAGTGCCAGTGGCTTGATTAGTTCTCAGGAGTCTTCCTTTGGAATCTCCCTTAGGACCTCCCACTGAAGGAAAGTCTGTCATTTGCGGTTGTGGTTCGGATAACTTCAGAAGTCCTGGAATTCCCTGCTCCTGGAATATCCTCTCTCCATTAAGGAGGTTAATGCTAACCTCCTCATGGAAATTTTGCAAAGGACCCATTGATTTCTGGGCCTTTGTTGCCTTTCAACAATACCCTGAGTCAGTTGTCTTTGCTGTAGGCACTATATAAATCCAGAATAGCTTTTACCTTGTTATTTTGTATGTTGTTACATTTCATGTTCTGCGTAAATATTCTTCTTGTTGCTCTGTGTAAAACACTCATGTACGTGTTGGTGACCATTGCTATTTAAAACTGTTAAATACATCATATACGTCCAAACAATGTAATGAGACATCTGCTTTGCCAGTAGCAGAATATCCTGTGAATTTACAAATATGATTGATATTTGTATTGCTTTCAAATATCATCCCAGCCTTTGGTTTAATGTTTTTGCAAACTGAAGCTTTGGCAGGAATTGAGCCTCTGACTCAACCTAAGAACCCAGCACCACGTCTTTTGCAGGTGACAAGTAATTCTGGCACATATTGAAGGAATGGTGTTTGCTTTCATATTGCATGCTTTGGTGGGAACATGTTCACTAACTAGCAAAAGGCGTTATGATGCAGATGTTTATAAAAGAGGCAGCAGTCTTTCAAAAAAAGGATACGGCGGAGGCGCTTTTCTGTTGTTTGCTGTCGGTGTATTGGGGACTGCAAGAACCAGAAGGCATTGGAATGCCCAGGAGGAGTGGGCCCAGCAATATTGATGTGCTCATAAGCCCTGGGATTCCCACGGGCGCAGGAAGCAATTTTCTGTTTGCTGCTGGTGTGTTGGGGACTGCAAGCCCCAGGAAACATCTGAACCCCTAGGAGGAGGGGCCCAACAATATCATCATGCTCATAAGCGCTGGGATTCCCGTAGGAAGCACTTTTCTGTTTACTGCTGGTGTGTTGGGACTGCAAGCCCCAGAAGGCATCTGAACTCCCAGGAGGAGGGGCCTAGTAATTTTGACGATCGCATGAGCACTGGGCTTCCCCTAGGCGCAGAATGTGCCTGGGCCTGTCTTCGCCGTCATCGGCCTAAAGAGGCTGGGCCATTTCTCATGGCCCAAGGTCTTAAGATCTACCTGGGTGAGTGGTATTTTCTCTGATTTCTTTTCACTTAAGACTGGCTCTAACTGGATGACTACTGTGAGAGTAACCTTCTTCTAAGACTGTTTGTTTGGTGGGGTTCCCATATTGTAATCTCAGCAGGCTGTGGATTTTTTTCTTGACTTCAGATGGGGGAGGGGAAGACACTGAGGGTTAAGGACCATGTTCTCATTGTGAGTCACATAACACAACTCTAGGTTCTTGTTTTGGCTAGAGCAGTAGTGATGGTCACTAAGGAGATGGACCTTTCAGAGCAGCAGCTATCCTTTGGGGTTTGCAAACGTCAGGCCACACAGGTTTTATCCCCCACCAAAGTCAGTCAGTCATTTGTGGAGCCTCTGGTTTCTGTGGTTCAGTCTGGGACTTCTTCGGAGGTCCTGGACTGTCTGGCAACAAGCTTCGGCTCAAATGGCTAGATTACCTCACCAGCGTGTGAAGGCAGACCTGCAACCAAGAGGAAACGCCCGCCTAAACGGGTCTGTAACGCAAGCAAGAAAGGTGAAGTGCGCTCCAGTAATGACCCTCTAGCCCAAGTGTATCATGATGCCACTATGATTATTTCCAGTGACAAAATTAAATCAAATTAGCTTTATGTTCTTGAGGAATTTAAAGAGGTTATTGAGGCCAGTATGGCCCCCCTAATGGAGGATTTGAGATCTCTGGATGCAATGGTTTCAGATTCCTTTAGATTGCATAAAGTAGAGGCTGGACCGCCAAGCACTGTGTTGACTATACCATCTAATCAAACAGCTAATGATACAGTTACCTTGTCGGGTGAGGCAGATTTCGCCACCTGGCCCCATGAATGCTAAATCATCTGTACCTCGAGAGGGTGATTCCAAAGATAAAGCGATGTCCCAGGCTGGGAGAGTCAACGGAAATGGGATTGCAGAAGGATCATACATTGGTTTGGAGAAAGAATGGGCATGCATAGAATTGTACAAGGGAATAGTTTGTGCTTAAATCTTTCCAGTGAATGCTGTCCAAATGTTGCTCTACTGACAAATGTACCACTGTTGCCGCCATCAGTTGAGTAGTCCACTGTCCTACTTAAGAACAAGGTCTGCATCTGGTTGAGCCAGAACTCGGATTTCCATCCCATAGAATACATGGACATCCTATTTATCAGGAGGATTAGATGAATTGTCTCTTCAAATTAGCAGCTTCAAGGGGATTGTATTGTGATTATTTGCAGTTATCCAGGGCTAGCTAGTCGTTTGATCTTGCCTAATAGTCAAAGACAGTTAACCTGTGGCATTAATTTGGTACCACAGTTTTTTTTTTTTACAAACATTTACAACTCAAGGTGGAGCCCATACCACAGCAATTTTCGCTTAAGGCGAGGGTGACTGATGGACGTCCACCTCTCGTGACCTGCAACAAGTTCTCCGCCTTTTTGGTTTAGAGGACACTAATTAACCACCACCTAATTGTAACTCACCAGAGGACCGTGGGATAACGGTCACATATGGTAACTGTGTTGTTAGTTGTCTGCCCTTCGATATACCGAACAGGACTGACTTTGTTCCATCTTGTGTGTTGGAATGTTGCAGGTTATCAGACCGCTGCATGAGGGGGATTGGTTTGAATATATTTCCAAATTTGATATGGTGATCATGCAAGAAACATGCTGAAAAGACGAAGTCGAGTAAGTATTTAGTACGCAACCATTGGCATCCAAGTGAAGCAGCAACTGTAGTTCTTCAGAAGCCTTGTTTACTTTCATTGGAATTCCACGAAAACCTTTCAAAACTCCAAGTACCAGGCTCAACCCAACCCGCCCCTCTTCCTTATTCAATACAAATGGCATTATATTATCTCAACTAACGATACATTAAATGAAACAACAAAATACAATATACCTGAAGTAGAAAAATTAAATGAAGAAATACAATGAAAACTGTAAATGCATTACACTAAAGCCCACATTTACCATTAGCGCAACAGTACAATTGCACATGTCTCATGCATGTCATGAGTTATTGGAAACACCTGTATAGACATTTGCATTACAAAATCCTTGACCTTCTCGGGTTTGCTCTTACACCTTTGAGAACGCTGAAAAGTTTCTACGTTAACATTGGACTTAACATCTGCAGTACCTGTTCCCACAAACTTACTATGGACAAACTCAGACACGAATTTTAGCACAAATGACACACTCGATTTATTCCACACTTTACCATTGTCCAATACCACTACATGGACTTTGGCTTTCTTGGCACGAACCGGAGCAAAAAAAGTGACTAACCCTTGTGTATCTGGTCAGATTTCTGGTCAGATTTCTTAACTCTGACCAAGTCACCCACCTTGATAGAACGTGTCCGGTGCTTATCATTCACTGTACTATACTTCCACTGAACAAATTCCCTGATGTCAACCGCACGTTCCATTTTACTTGAATCAATGCACTTCCTGCCCATCCACTCTCTACTTAGCTTTAAACCCGTCTCCCTTCCTCTCAACAACGTGAAGGGTGATATTCCTGTGCTTATTTCCTGGGTTCGTCTGATGGCCCATAGGATATCTCTGTTAACAGATTTCCACTCCAATCCATTGATCAGCACCAATTGTAACTGATCTTTCAGGACATGGTTCACTCTCTCTACTAATCCATTGCTTTAAGGGTGACCTGTGTCTTATCACTGAGAGCACAATGACAGCAATTCCTGACATGATGTTCCACTTGTTTTTCCACACCAGGCCGCCAGAAGTCTTTGTGAAGCCTGCGCTTCATGGCACATATTCCAACATGCCCCATGTGAATTAATTGTGAATTAAGTGTAGAATTTTACTTTGAAGACCTCCGGCACCACCAACAAATCAACCCTGTGCACCCCCCCCCACCATAACCAACGCCCGCACCCCCAACAACCGATATTTCGTCAATTAATTTTTATGGAATAAGGTTCTCCTACAATAACTTGGAACTGGGCCATCCTTGATGCAAGTACTCCATGACTGCTTGAATGTCAACTTCCTCCAACACTCGTTTCCATTCCACTTCAGAGAGTGCTCCATTTATGACAACATCCACCGGGTGCAGTGTACACACCATTTTAAGGTTGTCTACCAAACGTTCAACAGAGTTTTCCTCATTTAAAGATAATCCAGACAGCCTGCCGCAAAATGTTTCTTTCCTGCAACATACTCAAGTGATAGTATTGAAGTCTGTATTGCCACTTCACTATTTGGGGAATGGCTCTCACACCACCTGTGGTGCTGAATAGATCTAATAAAGGTTTATGGTCAGTTCTGAGAATAAACCATTTTCCCCACACAAAATTCCTGACGTATTGGGTACACCTCCACAAGGCAAGGGTGTCATTTTCTATGGTAGAGCATCTGACTTCTGCACCCCACCTCAAATCTCTAGAAGCAAAAGCCACTATTTCCACTCTGCCATTACGTCTCCTTTGCATTAAGACAGCACCTAGGCCTAAATTACTAACGTCAGTATGGATTATATTTCTATCCCCAGTGTCGAAAAGTTTTAGTGGTTTGGCAGCTACAATTTCTGTTTTAACAAATTCAAAAACTTTTTTAAATTCAGTGTCTAATACATAATGTACATGTTTTTTTTCCATAAATTTCGCAAACATGATGTTTTACTTGCAAAATATTTTATAAATTTGGTATAATGACTCCTAAAAACTTGGTTGTTCTCCCAGGTATATGAATGAATCAACGAGCCGCAGGTTGCCCCCTATATTGAGCGCCAAGAAAACATATGATGTATGTGCGCTCTATAAATATTTTTTAAACATACTAAGGAACCAAGAAAAGACCTTAGCTGGTCTTTGTTACGAGGCGCACATGCGTTTCGTATGGCTTCCACAATTTTGATCTTTGACTCAATGGCTTTCTCAAAGATAAAATGGGCTAAATTATCCACCCCCTGGCAAAGAAACTTACATATGTCTCTCTTCAGTGTAAGTCCGCTTTAACCTATGACATCTAGCACCTTTTTAAGTCACGCATTATGTTCGTGATCATTCCTCCCATGAATCAGTATGCCATCTGGGATGCATAAACTCTCCTTCCATGTCCTTAAATTAATTCTTTATAATCCTCTTTGGGCGTCACAAATGAGGTCAGATGCCCAGAATCCGCAGCTCACATGTCTATAGAAGTAAACACTTTTGCCTCTTTTACAGTCCCCAACATTTCATTTATGTTAGTAAGAGGTTGGTGATCAACCCAAATGTTTGAGTTTAAGTTGCGCACTGCAACAAAGAGTCGCAAAGGCTTACCGACTTACGTGCTAAAACTACTGGAGCTAGTAACTCTGAGCCCTCGATAAGTCCAATAGTTCCCAAATTACATAGTTTATCCAATCTGATTTCAACTCCTTCGTCAAACTCATTGGAATCCTGCGGACCATGTGTACTTTAGGTTGAGCTTTGTGTTTCAACAATACACAATGTTAAACCTTTTAATTTTCCCAATTCATCACTGAACACCCGGCGAAAATTCATTCATTCACTCTTGATTACTTACATGGTAAACTGTTCCAATAGCAGACTCCAAAAATGTACGCCTGGACAGTGCCAGCTAGAGATGATTGTAGTCTAAAATTATTTCAAGTTCCCCGTGGTCGTTCCACCCCAGTTGATTCAACCCATTCTTTACTATGTAAACCTGAGTAGTGACAGTACAATTATCCAATCGTAACTTAGCATACATTTTTTCATCTGCTTTTTTCCATTTCCCATCATATGCAAAAGCATTGATGCGCGATTCTTGTAACTGTAGTTCCTGAAGATGTTGCAACTCACATTGATCAGTGTGAATAGGAAAACCAATTCTACCTTGATATCATTTTCATTGATGGATATGATACAAGAATGCGGACCTTTTCCTAACCATGTCAGTTGTGGTTAACTCAGATACACTTTCCTCCTCACACCCATGGGAAGATAAAATCAAAACAACATTTTTGTTGTCCTCCGCAATACCTTCATCAAGTACTTTAGGAATTGGGATAGGTCGGGGTCTCTTGACTCGTTGAAGCTTTGCATACACTCGCAAAGTGACCCTTCTTCCAACATTTATAACATATTGAATTAAGAGCACTGCAAATTTTCGCATTTCGAAAGTGAGACTTTCTACCTCATCCAAAACTCAACAGATTACTACTTTCATTCATGCTATCATTAACAGAATTAGCATTTCTAGGTTTATCAGTCCCAGACTTTACATTTCGCTTTTCACTTTTTAGTGACCAACTGAACTTCACTTGGTTTTGCTAAAGTATTAATTTCCCTCATACAAATTTTAGAGTGCTCAATGATTCTAGCAATGTACAAAGCCAGTTGATTTTTGTTGCTTCATTGAGAACACTGCCAGTCACTTGTAGCTGTCACGAGTTCAAGGATGAAATAATTTTCAACCAACTAATAGAAAGGACTAACTTAAGGAAAATGCAAGAGATCTTGTTGTTGACTGAAGATCCTTTCCTCGTTGCCTCTAAAAAGATGGAGTCGGTAAGTAGTAACACATTTATTCAGTACACGACCACCTCCAAGTCAGGCAGCAACTGTCGTCTCTCAGAACCCCCATTCACCTTCACAAGTATTCCTCCCCAACATTCCAACATGCCACGCTGCAGGCTCCACCCAACACATAGACCTTTGTATGGGTTATTCTTCTCAATAAGCTTAATTTTTTTATTATTGATTTTTACAACCCTGTTTGTGAGCTAGGCTGACAGATCGGTGTCTCATTTTCTGTCTTGACTACCTTAAAACACTGATCAGACCGTAAGCCCAGTGAATTTCATGCTATAGTAGGTGGGAATTTTAATGCAAAAATAGCAAATACCACCTTAACAGATCCATTTGCACTGGGGGACACCAGTTATGTGACCAGGCCGTTGATTGTAGAGGGTTGCTACTTATAGAGATCCTTTAAAATGTTGGTTTGCCTAATGTAATTGAGAAAGTGGTTGACCTATTCATGCAGACAACCCGTTTTGTGGGCTGGGGTCAAAGTACGGTGATAGATTATATTTTTGTTACAGGGGATTTGAGCTGGCTTGTCTCTTCTGGGGAGGGGGGTAAGGGGGGGGTCAAGAGACATGAGCATACTGATCATAACCCAACAGAACAGGCACTTGATGCACCTGATTATAGTTGTCCTTACAAACTTGTAGGGCTGACAGACGTGGGCATAAAGGATAATGGGCTTAGGGTCAGTTGGCAAAGAACCCATATTCCATCAGTGCTGACTGCTCCAGTGGCATCCATACAAGGGCTGTTTATAGATTTGTTTTCGCCTATTATCCCTTCTCCATTTGAAATCTTATTGGCTTTTGGGAAATTGCATAGCTTGGTCATCTGATTATTGGCAGCCATAGACCTGTAAGGAGCCCCTATCCAGGATAGTTGGACAGCTCATGTAGAGCTGCAAATAAAAGGTTACACCTAGTACTAAGTTGTAAGCCCAGAAATAAGATATTGGTGGTAGATGCCAGGCTGAAATACAAGCAATCTATTAAAATTAGGAAATTGGGGCTCAAGGTGTAAAATGGGAGAGAATCTTGCGCATGCATGTAAACTGAAGGACACTATACGATTTTGGAACATTATAAATAAAGAAAGATAAACTAATGTAACCACAGAGTGGTTGGGTTGCAATATATGTACAAAGTGTTGGCACGATCACTTCAGTCAGTTTTGCTTCTACGGGTACAATTTGGGGAAGGATGAGAAGGTTGTAGATCTTAATTTTCCCTTGAAGATGACATTTTATCTGGAAAAAGTTATCGATGATAGTCCGTCTAATAGGGCTGCAGGCCCTGATGTGGTACCGATGGACCTTTACTAAGGGAATATCCCTATGTGGACACCTATTATCCCCAATGTCCCGGTCTCCCAGAAAATACCTGCCTCATGGCAAACGGATTGCATAGAACCCTTTCCTAAGGAAGGAAACCGAAAGGATCCCTAGTGTTACAGACTGGTTTATTTGTTGGAATCAATGGTCAAGATTGTGGGGCATATTATTTTACACCGAATTGAGGGTAGGGGCCAAGAAAATGATATACTCAGTTTTGTGCAGCATGTGTTTCTTGAAGGTTTTGGGACTCGAGAGCAGTGCTTGAACCTACATCTCTTGATAGGGAAATTTATGATTGCCAAAAAGGGAACATTATATCTTGCCTTTATGGATCTCTGCAATCCCTTTGATCGGGTAAATCGTTCTAAATTCTGTGATATTTTATTTAAGTTGGACCTGCCCTACCAGATAGTTTAATTCTTACCGGTATTGCATGAGTGGGAGAGTGCATATGTTAGGTATGGTATGGAGGGTGAGTGCACTGAATCTTTAACCTTTTTTAGGGATGACCGCCGGGGTGCGTTTTAGTGCCTATTTCATTCCTTTTATATATTAACGTATGTTATCGTAGGTTGTTCACGCTTCAATACCTTCATGTGGGGCTGTTTTTGGGTTGGCATCTAGAGTCTGCAACAAACCTATTTTACCCTTACTGGGCTGTATACACTCAAATGTTTACTTATTACATCCTTTTGGGCCTCTATATGGGTTTATTGGGACTACCCCAGTTTACAGCAGGAAGTTAATCACTTCTGTGGGCAATTGCTTGGGGTAGGACCGGTTAGTCCCCATTTATTTTTACAGTAGGGATTAGGACTAGGTTTTGTGGATGATCAAATTAAGCTTGATTCACTTCTCCTCTGGATCGTGGTTTGGTGGAATACACACACTGAATTTACCAGGAAGTGTATTTCTGACTATTCGTCATGTGATTTGGATTATAAAATCCCATTTTTAAGTTATATTAGGAGCACTACCTATAGTTTGGGATGACTCTGCTGTTTTTATCCCCATGTCTGTTGAATGAAAGGGGAGGCTGGTTGGGTTGAGAAGCAGTTTGAGACTTGCATCTGCTGCTAGAGAGGCGAAGGAACTTGAGAAACCATTGTTGAGAGCTTATATTATGTTTAAGACATGTCAAGGGTCATTAAGAGTATACGGGAAGGTCTAAGAAATCCAGTGCAATGCTTGTAAAGCAGGTTTACAGACATTTAACACAATTGCTGTATTTAGAGAAATGTACTGCATTCTATGCATAATATCATGAGAGCAGAAACGGAAAGCTGGTGCTAATTTTTAACCAGTAGTCGGGAGGAAAACCAGACCATAACAATGCACACATTTATCTCTAAATTGGCCGTGATATCATTATTATGCATTGTGGTAACGCTATAACCGAATTGTCGTACAACAGCCAATAATGAGATGTTCTGTAAATTACTTCATCAGTGGGGCGGAGCTCATTTCTCCTAAATGACAATGTAGCACATCTCCACTGGACACCGACAGCAGGACGTATTCTTTCAGAGACCTGAAAGTGCTTCAATTGTGCCCTAAAAAATGTCCTATAACCCATTAAAAGGACACGTTTCTAATTTTCACTAAGGCCCTTATAACAGAGCCCCTGATATCGCTCCTCCCCAGAGTTACATACATGGGGGGCGTTGATAACTGCAGGAAGAGAAATGGGTTTTTTAGGCTCAAGAGAAGGTAGGGTTAAACGATATTAGGTGTTTTTTATGATTTGATAAAGGATAGATAAAAGATAGATTTACGTGCTAATAAGTGGTGTTTAGAGTTCAGGAATGGGTAGTTTCAGGGGGTATTAAAGTTTTTCTACACGTTCAGAGATGGGTAGTGTTAATGGTTCGTGGTTGTTTTATAAGGCTCCTGGATGGTTAGCTGAGCTGTAAGGTTAGTAAAGATTTTTTTAGTATTCAGGGATGGGTAGTGTTAAGGGGTTAGAGTTTTTTTTAATGTTCGTGGAAGGTAGCTTTACGGGGCAGAAAGGTAGGATGCAGGGAAGGGTAGAGTTAAAAGGGAATACAGTGTTTTTAGGAATAGGTAGCTTTATGGAGTAGGGGGTTGTTGATGTTCATGATCAGTACCTTTAAGAGGTAATAAGGTTTTAGAGAAAGACAGCCTTAAAGGGGTAGTAGTTTTCTTAGGATTCTCAGAAGGATAGCTTAAGGGAGTAATTGGGACATTTTTGGGTGAAGAGAATTGTACCGTTATGGTGTCTTTTGAGGTTTAGGGAAGGGTAGCATTAGTAGGAGTGTTTTAGAGTTTAGCGATGGGCAGTAGTAAGGTTAGTGTTAAGTGATAGTAAGCGGATTTTAGGGTTCAGGGATGAAGATTTAAGTAGTCTTTAAGTTTCAGGTAAAGGTAATTTAAAAAATGTAGTCAACATAAAGTTAAAAAATACAGTATAAAATAAATAAATTAATTTAATATATAAAAAAATAAATTTGAAGTAAATTAAATATGATTGTATTATCATTTTTAAAATGAAATAATGAATTCAAACAGATAATTAAATTAACTTTTTGGAATTTAAATATATAAAGCTGGAGTAATACACATTTCAGGGATGGGTAGTTGTAAGGGGTAAGGATTGCTTGGGGGTTCAGGGATGGGTAGCTTTAAGGTGTAGTAAGGGGTTTTAGGGCTAAAGGATGGGTAGCATTAATGGGGAATAAGAGCTCTTTAGAGTTCAGTGAAGGGTAGTTTCAAGGGGTAGTAAGGAGTTTTTAATTTTCTGGTAAGGGTAAGTTTAAAATATACTATAAAGTAATTTAACATATTAAAAATGGAAGTAACTTGAATTTAATATTGAAATTTTTAAATACTACATGAAAAGTGATAATTAATTGTATTTTCAAAATAAAATATTTAAAGCCAGAAATAATACTTTCAAAATTGCATGCAACTAAAGGCACTGCAAGTAGTTGGTGGAGGTTCGTACCCCTTAATTATCAAATGTTTTATCGGAAATAATATCCAAGAGATGTGTTGCGTTAGACAATAGTTGTTACTACTTTATTATCTTAGTTGAACAAGGTAATGCTGCAAAGAACAACAACATAAAGGCACTGCAGATGGAAAAGTCTGCGATGTAAAGCAACTCCTGATGTATTTACCTTGATGTAATGACAAATGGATGTAAAGGTTGGCGGAGTAACGACTGATAGAATTGTGGATAAGAATGTAGAAAGACATAGAGGAATAAGCAAAAGGGAGCCTAGGATCTTTGAAAGGGAATTTGAAAGAGAAGACACCATTCGCTGAAGGAGTTTCATTTGAAGGTATTTCTGAAGTCGATGATGAAAATGGAAGGGAGAGGGGGACTGTGACTGCAATACAGCAACACATTCCACCTGACTACCCTGCTCCCATCCGTTCTCCTGCTGGAGAAGACAAGAGTGAATGAAGTATGTGACTAAATGGCTTTTGGTCAAGTTCCTGGTAGAACACATGCCTTGATACAAAGCCATGGCTCTCAGAGCTTGATAAACAAATGATTACAGCAGCTTAGAAGTTCAGCACTGTTCATGTTAAAATCAAAAGCTGTACTCAGAAGAATCACTGTCTGGACGTAGCGATAGTCACTCTCTAGTACTCTGTAGCTCTTTTTTGATCACCTTCGGTATGGTAGAAGATATGCTGTCAAGCCAGACCTAAAAAGTA
This sequence comes from Lissotriton helveticus, assembly GCF_964261635.1. Lineage (NCBI taxonomy): Eukaryota > Metazoa > Chordata > Amphibia > Caudata > Salamandridae > Lissotriton > Lissotriton helveticus. The sequence continues at coordinate 720,190,506 of NC_136073.1, forward strand.
TGCATAATGTGAGTACAAAGATGGAAGTCTTTTGTCCCTTGCAGGCCTCCATCTTTGCATTCATAAAAAATATGCATGACTAGCAAATCGTCCTGCCATATGCATAATGCTGAGACAGGATTTTTTGCGACGCTTTGCTAATGGTGGTTTTGTACATCTGTTACAGCGCACAGCATTCATGTCGCAAAGCAGTTGCTGTGCAAAAGACAGTTACTGCTGGGCGACTCGACGGGTACAAACTGCCCCAGATTCTGCACAGGGATGGGAATACAGGCACTGCTTGCTGGGTTCCAAACGAGTTAGTTAGTTTTGGTGGAAAGGGTGCTTCACCAATACATATATTCTCCATGCCTGGCTAAATTTAACCGAGGATATTCCTCCCCCCCCCCCTGCTTCATAAGCTGAAGGTTTCATTAAATGTGACGGGGGAGAATGTCTTTGTAAGTGCCACCACAGCATGGGAAAGCTGACATTGCACTTAAGAAGCAGTCACTGAGCCGATTTCGAAAAGTCAATTTACTGTGGAAAATAACATGCACTCGTTCCGTTTATGAACCACACTCCCACGTGCTGCCTTTCTCCCCTCACTTGTGGTGGGGGACATTATTCTCAAGGCAGACGAAGTTTCTGGTTTGCATTACAGTCTCATACCTGGTCTGATATTTTTCCATTGGTTCTGCAGTATTTGCTGAGGAAATCGAAATAAAACACCCCCTATCCTCGCGCTCGCTTCTCACCATACTGCCCACTGTATGAGAAAACACTCTTGGATTTATAACCCAAAGCGACTGATACAGTATTTCTTAAACTTGTGCTTTATGTGCCAACAAACTTTTCCTGAATTATATATAGGTGGATTTTTGTGTCTCCTTTTTTTCGTACTTTCCAGCAGAATGCAGTTTTTAGGTCTCGCCTAGACGAAAGCAAAGCGAAGCTTTGCTGTCTAGGGCGAGACAACTAATGCTGTTACTTTTGGGGGAATGTGGACAGCAAAGTGCCACGCGCTTTTGCAGGCCGAGATTTGACCTCATGAGCGCGCACGCCCAGCCGGCGCCGTGCACATCCCCTGCCACAGACACACACATGCACACGCAGGCAGGAAGGCCCACACACACATAGACACGCGCGCGCACCCCCCCCCCCGCCGCACCCACGCAGGAGCGCACCTACACACACGCACGCACACACACATTCAGAGACACCACCACCCGATCCCCCCCCCCCGCCGCCGCATACATAGAAGCGCCCCCGGCCGCCGCATACATGAGGCCTCACGCCCCTCCTCTCTATTCGGTACACACCGGGTCGGCTGGCGCTCGGCGGCGGGCCGGTCTCTCCTTCTCCAGCGGGGGCTCCCTCTTCTGCACGGGGCCCCCCCGCCATGGCTGGCACGGCATCTCCGGTCACAACAGGCAAAGCTTCCGCAAGGCAGTGGGAGCGGACACACCTCTTCCCGGCCCCGCCCACAACCAGGCGGCGGGCCGGACATCTGCTTCCGGTGTTTTCCTCCGGGCTGCGGCGGTGATTGTTCTCTCGTCTTATCTTTTATAATGTATATTGCAGGCAGCTGGAGGTGCAGCCGGGGGTTTTGGAAATTGGAGTTCCCCAGCGGCTGTGAGATACAGCAGCTTACCCCCTGTAACTCCGATGTGATCCTGGTAAGACATGAAAGTTCAGTTCCCCAAGTAGTCGTGGGTGCAGGCCAGTGTCAAGTCCTCCCCAGCACGAAGCTCGTGCACAGAACAGGATCAGAGCACTTCCCTATTTACAAGAACTTGAGCAGGGATGTGTTGCTAACAACTGTATGTAAGTAACAAGTCTAACTTGTGTTTTGTGGTCCACGCTGTTGAAATTGTGCCATTTGAAGACACCCACACCAAAGTTCAAGGCAATTCTCAACGTGCCGTCGCATATATTTTTCCAAGTTATTTTGGGAAGATACAAGGGTCCCCCTCATAGACTTGAGAGATTGCACTCAGGGGCTGTATGTTTCCTCCTCAGCTAAAATAAATGCTTTTGTGCATCCAATTTTTGGCACTGGTAAGATACTTTACGAGCAACCACCTATTTGCAAAGGCACACAGCACCGTTCATATACGAAGATTGTCCCACACTTATCCAACACAGTCTTCACTGACATGTGTCAAACCCAGTGTAAAACAAGCATTTGCAATGCAATAGGTCTCGCATTTACGCAAGTTTAAGCTATTGACATTGCAAATAACAAGGCCTTTTATTTTTGTTTTAAAAACATAAATAAAAGGCATTGTCATTTACAGTGCCAATAGCTTAAACTCGTGTAACTGCGAGACCTATTGCATTGCAAATGCTTGTTCATTATGGTGCGTCATCAGTGAAAGTATTTATTTTGTACTTGGTATTCAAGCGTGCTTGAAGTTGTCTCACTGCTGTATAGCACCACATTAAAACATTATTTTTTTTGTTTGATCTGTTTATTACGTTTTCATGGTACAGTTAAAAATCAAATGTAGGCACAGTAAAAATGCAAGGGTGTTGATGTTAATATCTTACTGAATGTCAGGATAAGAGGCACGTAGAATGACACAACCAAACAAACATCCTGCCTAATTAATTTAATACGCGGAATATCTCGCCTTATCTGAGAATAGCCACACAGTCATAACGGAGTCAATATATATATATATATATATATATATATATATATATATATGCGCAAACTCCTGACAACGCCACTGCAGCTCAAGAACCGGAACAACGAGGCAAGCAGGAGACGGACCACAAATGAAGATTCACAGGTCTTTTATTGCAGGAAAGGTGTGGGGCAAGAGGGCAAGACGCGTTTCGGGCTTACAAAGCCCTTGTTCACATGCAGTGACCCAATGATTTCTTTTTGTTTTTATAATGCAGTGAAACCCACCTCCCCGCCAGTTTGCTAATCAGGTCACATGATCATAATGATAGAAGAAAGACTCTATCATCTCAAGACACAATGGGAGAACATATAGTAAACTCCTTAAAACAAATCATATTCACAATGCGATAATAGCTTAACATTGGACGCAGTTATTTATAATACAATATCGTCTCTTTTTGTATAATTTATAAATAATTACTGGATAAATCCATGTGCAAGAAATGCTTTGTGCAAATATAGCAACCTGTAAACAGCGGGGGAGCGGGAAAAAATAAGAAGTGCAAATAACAAAGTTTCATTGAATCACTATCTGCAATTCATGGAGTAGTTAATTTTGTGCATAAATGCAATTAGAGGGAAGGGAAGAAATGGAAAAAAGTGCTAATAGTACATGATGATATATATATATATATATATATATATATATATATATATATATATATATACATTAATGCACCTAAATAAGCAACAAAAAAGTCAAATCAAACAATTTAAACTTGTCTTGATTGTGTTCTTTCACTTTCTTTTTAGAGGAGGAATGAATGTGGTATGAGTGGATTTGAGTATGGAATAAGTGGTCAGGGGGTAAGATATATAATGTGTGTACCAGAGCAATATGATGTATAAATATTTGAATATGTGGTGTTGATATACATTATAAAGACACCTTCTAATACATTTGTTCTGTTTTTGAATTATATAAATTGAAGGTACTATAAAAAATATTAACACAATAAAAAATATTAGTTATGTTAAACTCATAAGTTTAAATTGTTTGATTTGACTTCTTTTTGTTGCTTATTTACGTGCATTATGGTATATATATATTTTGGCTCCATTATGACTGTAGCTATTTTCAGATATGGCGAGATATTCCACCCATTAAATAAATTGAAAACACAAGGAGATGATCGACGGAGTGCTGAAACTTTTCAGACACTCACCCCCAGTCACAGATCTGGGTTGAATCCATCATCATTCTTTAGCTCACTTTGCCAGCTCAGATCAGATCCAGCCATATGCAAATCAGTCTTGACCCTGTGCCTCATGGGAACAGTCCAGCCCGAACTGCCAAGCCAGGTCTTCCCTGAACTGGAAACAAGCATCCTGGGACTGGTTTCTGGGGAAAACCCTTCATCAGCCAGGCTAGCTTGAATCCAGTGGCAAAGTGAGCAAGGGACCCACGTCTGGACATACCCTGTCAACTTCGGGTGAAGAAAGCAAATGCAAGGAGATGATGGACGGAGCGCTGAAACTTTTCAGACACTCGTCCCCAATCACAGATCAGGGTTGAATCGATCATCATTCTTTAGCTTATTTCATCACCCCAGTTCAGACCCACCCATATGCAAATCAGTCTGACCCTGTGCCTCATGGGAACAGAAAAGAAATTGAAAGACCCAATCAGGTCATTCTGTAGGAGTGTGCATGCGTCGCCACTCATCCATAGAATGGGGAGAGGGAAAGAGAGAGACCAGTACACAAGGGAGAGAGCAACAGGGGGTGGCGTGTGAAGTGCATAAAGGAGAGCAACATGGAGCGCGCGGAGTGTGTGTTGGGGAGAGAGATGCGAGAGGTTATGAGCAGTAAATGAGGAAGAAAGCAAAACGAATCATGGGGCAGGTGTTTGGTGTGAAGGAAATTACATGAGGGAGATAGTTGGAAAACACACGCACTCTCATGTAGTGCTTACCCAAAAAAAACAGTTCCCCAAAAGTGAGCAGTGGAAGGATATAAGTTAGCCAGTCGAAAGGATGGTAAAGATGCTTCGATCTTGAAGAGGGACAAACGCAAGAAGAGGAATACAAGCTATCCAATAATAAGTGAGAACATGAGAGGGAGAATGAACCAACCAGTGGTAACCAATGGCTGTAAGCGCATTGTAAGTTCACAATATATCTTTCACAACCTGAAAGTGATATTAAATTTGAAATGTGCCATATTGTTCTGCAGAGCAGTTTTTTAATGTAAAAGATTATTCATAATTATTATGTACACTGGCTCCTAATTTGGTCCTCCGCTGCTGCATAGTTCTAAGGTCGCAGCTATAACCAAAGTATACAACATTTAAAAAGGCAAGAGTGTTTTCAATTGTGCCAAGATAATCGTGCTCAGGCGATGAATAATGTAAGGTAAACTAGCGTCTATCAGATTTCCTGCAGGGGTATTAAATGGGCCTATGGAGGAGGAGCTTCATTAATAGAAATAGTGTAGTAAATTATATGTAGAGCAGCAGAATCGATGTAAACAGTTTAAATGCAGTCCTATAAAAGATAATTGAGTGGATGCCCAGTACAGAATATGGACGTTATCTGTGATTAAACTGTAGTGGGGTGTGAATGACGTTTCTCAATTTCTCATTCTTATATAATCTAACCAAAGTGCTGGCACCAGGAAAAATTATCTATAGGTGTGTTGAAATGAGTCCCCGCTTTTTAGGTCGAGCATTCTAGACCTCTTGTTTATACTTTAGTATATACTTATTGTATGTACTTTGGGGGCTCTGGAGATCAGCCCTAGGACTCGTCTGCTTCCGCTTAGGGACTTTTCTTCTGTTCAACTGCCTCTATTTAACTGTCTTGATAGAAAACGACCAGTAGAGGTCAGAATTGCTTTCTGCTGAGGGACTTTCTTTTTTTAAATTTTTCTGGCAACTGCCTCTATTTAACTTTCTTGGTAACGACCAGCAGAGGGCAGTAAAATAACAATCACTTTAGCATTCTCTAGATTCCGGTCCATAGAAATTGTCTTCCACGAGCACCCGTAGGCAATAATATTTTATTAAAATCTTGTATTTTCAGTAATCTGACCACCGAAGGCCCTGATTTTATATTAAAAACAGAGCTTTGGACTATATCATTTCCAGCTGAAAGGCAATATTTATCTCCATGTGTTCTCATACCTGGCGTGTCACACAGTTTGGTGCTTACTTTCCCTCCATGTTAAAGAACAGTAGATGTTTCAGCACCCAAGCTAATGTGTTGCATAGCTAAATACATATAAGGTCCCAAAGGCGAGCCTGATTGCATTGCAAATGCTTGTTTGTTATTCCAGTGGAACTAAGGTAAGGCAAAACAAGTAGATATGTTTTGCATGTTTACAGGTTTGAAATCTTTTATATGTTTTGCACTAATCCACAGCTGTTTGCTCAGATGGTTCCTGGGTGACGCAACCCCCCCCCCCCCACCCCATCATCCTTGGCAGTGTGTTTGGAAAATGTGAGGGTTAGGAGGAAGGTGTGCGCCAACTCCCCCATGCCAGTGGCCAGCCCTTGATGAAGACCTGTCGGGTAACAGGCAAGCCGATTTGCTATTGAGGAGCATGCGCCCGGGAGGTCCTTCTTTTTGTGACATGTGTAAATGCTGTACACAAAAGGAGGGAATGAGAGGAATTCATGTGCAGTACGCATCCCTAACAATACATATCCATAAATGGGTGTAGAGTTCCGCAGTGATAGTCCAATTAACCAAATTCTGGTAATGGGACAGATTGAGTCATGAAAGGCATTCTTTATAAGAAGCACAAGCCCTCACCCCACAAAGGAGGCAGTTTTAGGGCTCGGCCTTCGTCACCACGAAGTGGGGCGGAGCTCCGAGCTCCTATTGTTAAAGAAAAAAAAAAGTTTCTTTAGGGCTCGGGAAAGAAACATTCCTTAGTGCGCTAGCTTTTTTTATTATCTGAATGGTGATTGGTCGTCGCGGTGCTGTTTTTGTAGTAGTCTTGATGCCATAGGGCATATGTAATGTTAGGCGGCCATGTTGGCATATTCTGTGCGGTTACGCGCACGGCAGACGATTAATCTTAATTAGGAGCTGTCAGAGTGCCCGTGTAATGCAATCCAGATGGTCTGAGCGGTGAGCGCGTTCAATGTAAAATGACGAGAGGAGAGGCAGCAGGCGAGGCTCACAGAAGATGACTCATACATGCTCGTCCACACTGTAGTTCTTGTGTTTCCTGAATACTCTCATTTACAAAGGGCGCCATTTCCTTCTTTTCCTCGCACGCTGCGCTGCACTATTTTTGTCTGTGGTTTAAAAAACGGGGTTTAAAGCCGTTTTATTTTAAAACATTTGGATTCTGGTTCTGTAAGCTTTGTTTTCCGAATTTTAATAAGTGCTGACATGCAGACTACTAGTTGAATAAATGATGAGGGTTAAAAGTGACCTTCGTGACGCGTGCTGTCGAGCCTGACTCGCAGAGTTAACATGCAGTCATCATTATTGTAAAGTTTTTGAAAAAAACGTGAATACGCAATAATCAGGGAAAACAGAGCCTTCCCGCGGTTACAATGGGAATTCACAAATGTCTTGTGTGTCTCACGTAATGCCAATGGCTATTTCATTAGGAAAAATTAGACTCATTGATACATGCACCACCACCAGCAGTACTACCAGTACTACAGCCACCAGTACTACCACTACCACCACCACCAGTACTAACAGTACCACGACCACCAGTACTACCAGTACCACCACCACCAGTACTACCAGTACTACCACTACCACCACCACCAGTACTACCACTACCACCACCACCAGTACTACCACTACCAGTACTACCATTACCACTACCACCACCACCAGTACCACCACCACCAGTACTACCAGTACCACCACCACCACCAGTACCACCACCACCACCAGTACTACCACTACCACTACCAGTACCACCAACACCACCAGTACTACCAGTACTACAGCCACCAGTACTACAACTACCACCACCACCATTACTAACAGTACCACGACCACCAGTACTACCACTACCAGTACTACCAATACCAGTACCACTACCACCACCAGTACTACCACCACCAGTACCACCACCACCAGTACCACCACCACCAGTACTATCACTACCAGTACTACGGGCAGCAGTACCACCACCACTACCACTACCCGTACCACCACCAGTACTACCACTACCAGTACCACCACCACCAGTACTACCACTACCAGTACCACCACTACCAGTAGTGAGTAGAGTAGTGAGTAGTGAGTGCAGAGTAGTGAGTAGTGAGTAGAGTAGTGAGTAGTGAGTAGAGTAGAGTAGTGAGTAGAGTAGTGAGTTGAGTAGTGAGTAGAGTAGTGAGTAGTGAGTAGAGTAGTGAGTGCAGAGTAGTGAGTAGAGTAGTGAGTGCAGAGTAGTGAGTAGAGTAGTGAGTAGTGAGTAGAGTAGTGAGTAGTGAGTAGAGTAGTGAGTAGTGAGTAGAGTAGTGAGTAGAGTAGTGAGTAGAGTAGTGAGTAGTGAGTAGTGAGTAGTGAGTAGAAAGTAGTGAGTGCAGAGTAGTGAGTAGTGAGTAGAAAGTAGTGAGTGCAGAGTAGTGAGTAGTGAGTAGAGTAGTGAGTAGTGAGTAGAGTAGTGAGTAGTGAGCAGAGTAGTGAGTAGTGAGCAGAGTAGTGAGTAGTGAGCAGAGTAGTGAGTAGTGAGTGGTGAGTAGTGAGTGGTGAGTAGAGTAGTGAGTAGTGAGTAGAAAGTAGTGAGTGGAGAGTAGTGAGTAGAGTAGTGAGTAGTGAGTAGAGTAGTGAGTAGAAAGTAGTGAGTAGTGAGTAGAGTAGTGAGTAGTGAGCAGAGTAGTGAGTAGTGAGTGGTGAGTGGTGAGTAGTGAGTAGAGAGTAGAGAGTAGAGTAGAGAGTAGAGTAGAGAGTAGAGTAGAGAGTAGAGTAGAGAGTAGAGTAGTGAGTAGAGTAGTGAGTAGTGAGTGGTGAGTGGTGAGTAGTGAGTAGAGTAGCGAGTAGTGAGTAGAGTAGTGAGTAGAGTAGTGAGTAGAGTAGTGAGTAGAGTAGTGAGTAGTGAGTAGAGTAGTGAGTAGTGAGCAGAGTAGTGAGTAGTGAGTGGTGAGTAGTGAGTGGTGAGTTGAGTAGTGAGTAGAGTAGTGAGTAGAAAGTAGTGAGTGGTGAGTAGTGAGTAGAGTAGTGAGTAGAAAGTAGTGAGTGGAGAGTAGTGAGTAGTGAGTAGTGAGTAGTGAGCAGAGTAGTGAGTAGTGAGTAGTGAGTAGTGAGTAGTGAGTAGTGAGTAGTGAGTAGTGAGTGGTGAGTGGAGTAGAGAGTAGAGTAGAGAGTAGAGTAGAGAGTAGAGTAGAGAGTAGAGTAGTGAGTAGAGTGGTGAGTAGTGAGTAGTGAGTAGAGAGTAGTGAGTAGAGAGTAGAGAGTAGAGTAGAGAGTAGAGTAGTGAGTAGAGTAGTGAGTAGTGAGTAGAGTAGTGAGTAGAGTAGTGAGTAGAGTAGTGAGCAGAGTAGTGAGTAGTGAGCAGAGTAGTGAGTAGTGAGCAGAGTAGTGAGTAGTGAGCAGAGTAGTGAGTAGTGAGTGGTGAGTAGTGAGTGGTGAGTAGAGTAGTGAGTAGTGAGTAGAGTAGTGAGTAGAAAGTAGTGAGTGGAGAGTAGTGAGTAGAGTAGTGAGTAGAAAGTATTGAGTAGTGAGTAGTGAGTAGAAAGTAGTGAGTGCAGAGTAGTGAATAGTGAGTGCAGAGTAGTGAGTAGTGAGTAGAAAGTAGTGAGCAGAGTAGTGAGTAGTGAGTAGTGAGCAGAGTAGTGAGTAGTGAGTAGTGAGTAGTGAGTAGAGTAGTGAGTAGAGTAGTGAGTAGTGAGTAGAGTAGTGAGTAGTGAGCAGAGTAGTGAGTAGTGAGCAGAGTAGTGAGTAGTGAGTGGTGAGTAGTGAGTGGTGAGTGGTGAGTAGTGAGTGGTGAGTAGAGTAGTGAGTAGTGAGTAGAAAGTAGTGAGTGGAGAGTAGTGAGTAGAGTAGTGAGTAGTGAGTAGAGTAGTGAGTAGTGAGTGGTGAGTGGTGAGTAGTGAGTAGAGAGTAGAGTAGAGAGTAGAGTAGAGAGTAGAGTAGAGAGTAGAGTAGAGAGTAGAGTAGTGAGTAGAGTAGTGAGTAGTGAGTGGTGAGTGGTGAGTAGTGAGTAGAGTAGCGAGTAGTGAGTAGAGTAGTGAGTTGAGTAGTGAGTAGAGTAGTGAGTAGAGTAGTGAGTAGTGAGTAGAGTAGTGAGTAGTGAGCAGAGTAGTGAGTAGTGAGTGGTGAGTAGTGAGTGGTGAGTAGAGTAGTGAGTAGTGAGTAGAGTAGTGAGTAGAAAGTAGTGAGTGGAGAGTAGTGAGTAGAGTAGTGAGTAGAAAGTAGTGAGTGGAGAGTAGTGAGTAGTGAGTAGTGAGTAGTGAGTAGTGAGTAGTGAGTAGTGAGTGGTGAGTGGAGTAGAGAGTAGAGTAGAGAGTAGAGTAGAGAGTAGAGTAGAGAGTAGAGTAGTGAGTAGAGTGGTGAGTAGTGAGTAGAGAGTAGAGAGTAGAGTAGAGTAGTAGAGTAGTGAGTAGAGTAGTGAGTAGTGAGTAGAGTAGTGAGTAGTGAGTAGAGTAGTGAGTAGAGTAGTGAGTAGTGAGCAGAGTAGTGAGTAGTGAGCAGAGTAGTGAGTAGTGAGTGGTGAGTAGTGAGTGGTGAGTAGAGTAGTGAGTAGTGAGTAGAGTAGTGAGTAGAAAGTAGTGAGTGGAGAGTAGTGAGTAGAGTAGTGAGTAGAAAGTAGTGAGTGGAGAGTAGTGAGTAGAAAGTAGTGAGTGGAGAGTAGTGAGTAGTGAGTAGTGAGTAGAGTAGTGAGTAGTGAGCAGAGTAGTGAGTAGTGAGTAGTGAGTGGTGAGTGGTGAGTAGAGTAGTGAGTAGAGAGTAGAGTAGAGAGTAGAGTAGAGAGTAGAGTAGAGAGTAGAGTAGAGAGTAGAGTAGAGAGTAGAGAGTAGAGAGTAGAGAGTAGAGAGTAGAGAGTAGAGAGTAGAGAGTAGAGTAGAGAGTAGAGTAGAGAGTAGAGTAGAGAGTAGAGTAGAGAGTAGAGTAGAGAGTAGAGTAGAGTAGAGAGTAGAGTAGAGAGTAGAGTAGAGAGTAGAGTAGAGAGTAGAGTAGAGAGTAGAGAGTAGAGAGTGGTGAGTGGTGAGTAGTGAGTAGAGTAGTGAGTAGAGAGTAGAGTAGAGAGTAGAGTAGAGAGTAGAGTAGAGTAGAGAGTAGAGTAGAGAGTAGAGTAGAGAGTAGAGTAGTGAGTAGAGTAGTGAGTAGAGTAGTGAGTAGAGTAGTGAGTAGTAGAGTAGTGAGTAGTGAGCAGAGTAGTGAGTGGTGAGTAGTGAGCAGAGTAGTGAGTAGTGAGTGGTGAGTAGTGAGCAGAGTAGTGAGTAGTGAGTGGTGAGTAGTGAGCAGAGTAGTGAGTAGTGAGCAGAGTAGTGAGTAGTGAGCAGAGTAGTGAGTAGTGAGCAGAGTAGTGAGTAGTGAGCAGAGTAGTGAGTAGTGAGCAGAGTGGTGAGTAGTGAGCAGAGTGGTGAGTAGTGAGCAGAGTAGTGAGTAGTGAGTGGTGAGTAGTGAGCAGAGTAGTGAGTAGTGAGTGGTGAGTGGTGAGTAGTGAGTAGAGTAGTGAGTTGAGTAGTGAGTAGAGTAGTGAGTAGAGTAGTGAGTAGAGGGTGCAGAGTAGAGTAGTGAGTAGAGTAGTGAGTAGTGAGTAGAGTAGTGAGTAGAGTAGTGAGTAGAGTGGTGAGTAGTGAGTGGTGAGTGGTGAGTGGTGAGTGGTGAGTGGTGAGTGGTGAGTGGTGAGTGGTGAGTGGTGAGTGGTGAGTGGTGAGTAGAGTAGTGAGTAGAATAGTGAGTAGTGAGTAGAGTAGTGAGTGGTGAGTAGTGAGTAGAGTAGAAAGTAGTGAGTGGAGAGTAGTGAGTAGTGAGAGTAGTGAGTAGAGTAGTGAGTAGTGAGTAGAGTAGAGTAGTGAGTGGTGAGTGGCGAGTAGAGTAGAAAGTAGTGAGTGGAGAGTAGTGAGTAGTGAGTAGAGTAGTGAGTAGAGTAGTGAGTAGAGTAGTGAGTAGAGTAGTGAGTAGAGTAGTGAGTAGGACATCACAGGCAGCAGCTGTGCAAGCTTCTTACACTCACAAGGAGACCACAGGCAGCTGAGGTGCAATCTTCTCCCACTCACAAGAACGACATCACAGGCAGCAGCAGTGCAAGCTTCTTACACTCACAAGGAAACCACAGGCAGCAGAGGTGCAAGCTTCTCACACTCACAAGAAGGACATCACAGGCAGTAACGGTGCAATATTCTCACACTCACAAGGAGATCACTGGCAGTACACACCACATGAACACACTCCATAACACATAGCAACAATACATTGGCATTTACAATGCCATTAGCTCAAACTCAAATAAATCCGAGCCCGATTACATTTCTAATGCTTGTTCATCATTGGAATGTGCTTCTCGTCGATCTGGAACTGCAATGGGCGACGGGCCAAGCGTGATGCCAACCAACCAGGAGGCTTGTTTAATGCACAAGCCTTCAACTTGTCTATCTGGTGACTTATTGTTTTGTTCACCTCTAAGTGTGTATTATCAACTGTTTGTGATTGTCTTACCTTTGCTGATATGTTATTCTTTCCTGTTTCACTTCTTCTGGTTGTAGAACAGGCATGAACTTCTGCCACATTCATTATCACATTTTGATTTTTGATCCAAATATCAAATAAATTACTGATGGTGGTAATGGTATTAGAATACTCATGATCCTGAGTCAAAAATATGTACTTGTAGATGAAGCTCATAGTATCCTTTTTGTAATGATAACTAAATCTGCCAGAATCCAGCAGGCGTTTGCAGAAATTGAAGCTAAGAGGGTTCTTATTGAAAAATGCCTGCAATAATTGTATTAGTCTAGAAAATAGGGTAAACTGTATGTTGCAGAAGTGCATATGCTTGTTTTTCCAGACACTGGTTGTGATCTAAAAGTATGCCTTTGGCAGTGCTGGAACAATTTACGCAGCAGGGTTCACTAAATTATGTGGCAAGAAAAATCAAATTGCGTAGTGTAATTTGACACAATCTGATCCATTTTTAACACAAAGTAATAGCATTGAGGCAAATGTTTTTCCTCGTTAGTAGCCCCTTTAACACCTGAATAGAGCGAACAGCGACTGAAATGTGATTAGTTATTCCTTGCAAAGGGGGTAATACTGCACGGCACCACTTTTTCAATTAAACTTTCTGTTGGTTTGAGTTAGAAACTCATTTTTCTTGAATCTGTGAATTATACCGGAGGAGGTGGGTATTTGTGGCAAATGCCCTACCTAAGTAGTTGTAGAAAACGTAACAGTTGCAGGTTTCATAAATCCATTGGCCCCGTTTAGGGTTTGGATAGGATTGTCGCAGGTGCGAGTCCCCTCGCAGGCTCGAGTCTGTCCCTGACTGAGCCACTCTTCGTGATTGTGCCTGTTGTCTGTTCCTGTGCCTGGTTTTCGGTATTCCTGTTTTCTTGTCTTTCTGCCTTATTTTGCCTTATCTCTGCAATTTCTGTGCCCGCCTCGGTTCTTGTGCCTTGTTGTGTGTCCTTGTATTGGGTTACCCTGCCTTATATGCGGCTTATTTTGTACCGTATTTGTGTCTTATTGTACATCATTTGCACCTTATCTGTGCCGTATTGTACCTTATTTGTGCCCGTTGTTGTTGAGTGGCTCTACGTGCCACCTCGCCGCCCTTGCCTCCGCTGCTGCATCTGTGGCCCCTCCATCCTGCCGGTGCCCGCCCCTGACTCCCAGCTGCCCTTCTCTCCCCCATACCTATTTAATGGCGGCCACGCACAGTGGGCACGCCAAAGGCCAGCATGTCTGCGTCTGTCCGCGACCAGTGCCAGAACCCCTGGATCTCCGACCAGGCACCGCTCCGACCATGGTACCCTCCTCACACTCAATCCAGGAAGGAACAACAACTGCCAGCTGTCCACTCCGAACACCACCCATTGCCAGTTCTACTGCCACCAGACTTTCGCCTTCAAACATGCCCCCGCAGACACCGCCCCCTCGACGAACGCCAACACCTCCGGAGCCCTAAACTGCATCCTCCTCAGCGCACACTCCCTGCACAAACACGCCATAGAGATCTGGGACCTCCTCGACACCCTCTCACCAGACGTCACCTTCTTCACAGAAACCTGGGCCAACGCCTCCTCTGCCCCTGACATCGCCATCGCCATCTCTGAAGGATACAAGATTCAGAGGAAGGGCCACCCCAACCACCCAGGAGGAGTACTCGCCGTCGTACACAAGAGCTCCCTCCAGCTCTCCACCTCGAGCAGCTTCTTCTCCACCACCGAACACCTCCATTTCCAGACCAGCCCTAGAACCAAACTTCGTGGCAGCATCGTCTACAGACCCTGGCAGCCCAGCGCTCCGTTCGCCACTGCTGACCTCATCGCACCCCATGCCAGCACCTCCATGGACTACATACTCATTGATGACTTAAATTTCCACCTCAACAACCCCAATGACCCCAACTCCACCACGCTCCTGGACAACCTTACCAACATCGGACTGAAACAGCTCATCACCACGCCTACCCACAAGGCAGGACATACCCTCAACCCCATCTTCGCAGGAGACAACAACACCCACTTCAGCTACACTACGCAACCTCCATGGATGGACCACCAATGCTTATAGTTTCACGTTGACAACCCCACGCCACCCAAACCCGCAGCACGACCTCCATGTAGGAACTGGTGCAAAGTCACTGTGGAGCAACTCAATTCCACCCTCAACCACTACGCCCCCACCACCTCGACATACGCCAACCTCGCAGCCAAAGAACTCCATAGATGTATCTCCAACTGCGCAGACAAGCTCGCACCCCAACGCTGCCCCGACACACAGTGTGCCAGAAAGGCCACCTGGTTCACTGCCGACCTCCAAGAATCCAGACGCACCTGAGACGCCTCGAAAATATCTGGGGAAACAGCAAAACGCCTGAAGACAGCACCGCCTACAAGAACACCATGATGGAACACCACCAACGTATCAGATCGATCAGAAGGGTCTTCATGCAAAACAAAATCCTCACCAACTCCAGCAACTTCAAGGAACATTTCAACGTCATCCAGGAATTCACCAAGCCCGCCAGCAAAACCAAGGACATAACCCCTTCCCAGGACCTCTGCAACAAGTTTGGATCCACTTTCCTCCCCAGCAACCCCAAACAGTCCACCATCTCCTGCTGGACCCCGGTCACAATAGGAGAAAGACACTGATTCGACCTTGAAAGGCATCCACTAAGGGGCCCCCATGTACCCCTGCCCACCGCACATCTTCCACAGAGCAGCCACTTCCATCGTCCCAGAACTACGAAGCACTATCCACGCCACCTTCAAGACAGGCAACTTCCCCGGTGACTGGAAATGCGCAGAAGTCAGACCCTTGTTCAAGAAGCCCACTAAGCTGATTCCACGGACCACAAGAACTACCGGGCCATCGCACTCCTCCCATTCGCCGCCATAGTCACAGAGAAGACTGTCAATGCACAACTGACAAAATTCATTGAAGAAAACTCCATCCTCGACCCCTCCCAATCCGGATTCCGCAGCAACCATAGCACCGATATCGCCCTACTCGCCGCCACAGGCAACATCCGCACCCTCCTCAACCAAGGACACACCGTGGCTCTGATCCTCCTCGACCTCTCAGCAGCTTTCGACACAGTCTCCCACCGTAAACTCACATCCAGGCTCCATGACGCCGGCATACAAGGAACGGCCCTCGAATGGACCCGCTCATTCCTTACCGGCAGAACCCAAAGAATCAGTCTACCTCCCTTCCTCTCAGAACCCACAGAAATCTACTGCGGAGTACCCCAAGGATCATCGCTCAGCCACACGCTCTTCAATATCTACATGGCCCCACGCACTGCCATCGTCAGACAGCACGGACTCAGCATAGTATCCTATGCTGACGACATCCAGCTCATCTTCTCCCTCGCCAAGGACCCCATCGCTACCAGACTCAACTTCCACGAAGGAATGAAGGACGTCACATCCGGGATTAGCAACACCTGCCTGAAACTCAACTCGGAGAAGACAGAGGACCTCATCCTCGGACCCTCCCCCTCTGCATGGGACAACACCTGGTGACCCACCGCCCTTGGAAGCCTTCCCACCCCCACCGACAACACCCGTAACCTTGGCATCGTACTTGACACCTCCCTCTCCATGACCCAACAGGCAAACGCCATCACCTCCCGCTGCTTCAACACCCTCTGCATCCTCTGAAAGACCTTCAAATGGATCCCCCCCCGAATCAGGGAAGACTGTCACCCATGCACTCATAACCAGCAGACTTGACTACGGAAACGCACTCTACGCCAAGATCAACAAGTCCCTGCTCCGCTTACTTCAAACCATAGAGAAAGCTGCAGCCAGACTTACTCAGCATCCCTCGACACAAACACATCACACAACACCTGCGAACCTCCACTGGCTGCCCGTCGAGAAGTCATTTTCAAGATACTCACCCAGCCCTACAAATGCCTCCACAACACACCGAACCTCAATACCTCAACAATAGAATCCCCTTCCACCTACCCAAAAGAAACCTCCGCTCCACCGACCTCGCCGAAACCCCACGCATCCGCATTACAGAACAGGCGGAAGAGCCTTCTCCTGCATTGCGGCCCAGACCTGGAACGATCGACCAATTAACATCAGACGCGCCCTCTCCCTGAACATTGTCAAGAAAACTCTCAAGACCTGGCTCTTCGACTGAATTGAGCTGCTACCCCCCCCCCCCCCCCCCCCCCCCCAGTGCCTAGAGACCCTCACTGGTGAATAGTGCACTTACAATTCCCTGATTGATTGACTGATAACAAATAGATATATCTAGGATTCTAAGGAGACTAAGCCTTAACAAATCGCCTACACCTGTATCGGTCTTAAATGACACATTCAAATGAAAAGTTCCCATTTAACTTAAATGAATACCTTCAATTTCTGTCCCACCAACCACCTTCACACTTTTTGAACAAAGACTCCACTCCCTGTGTGCTCTACCACAAGCAGCAGATTGTTCTGGTCAGGGTGGTTAGACACCCCTAAAGTTAGTTGTGTATTAATATGTATTTGTATATTTCTTAAGTATGCCTCAATACACTCGCTGTTTCAAAATCTTTACTTAGTGTAACGCCATGTGCATTGGAAAAATACATGATTGCTTTAAAGCATTTTTGACTCTTAGAATTTTTTTAGATTCACAGCGAAGAGGGCCCCGCAACAACAACAAATTACTAGGTGAGTGACTGTGGCTCTTTGAACATGTTTGTACTAGAATGACCCAGAGTAAACTTTTAAAAGCCACTGTATAGACGACTGTTCTATCACCTCCTTGGAGTTATTATATTATCAGTCATCCACAGGTTGAGTACACACAAAGGTTTGAGGTGTCCCTGTGAGGCACGTGCAGCAGACGTACAAAACTGACACAAACTTAAAACTTACGCAGTGTCTGGTTTGCAGTGCTGAAGCGCGAGCCGCTGAAGCACAAGCCACTGTAGCGCCCTCCTCCGCTTGGGAGCATGCACACACACACAGCGGTAGGTCTTGATGACCCCTCTGCTATTCATCAACCAGTAATTAAAGCAATTTTATCTCACACACTCCTTAAATAAGCTTGACTTAAATAGGCCTCGTCCAACTCCTGCTTAATTTAAATATAACCACACATTAGCCTCCTCACTGCACCAAACATCATTGAAGAAGGAGTTATTTCACATCTAAATGCTCACCTAGAATGCAGAGGCACATCTGGTAAAGCGATTGAAAAATCCTTTCTGCGAATCGGGGATTATAGCTTTGAAGCTGCAGGCAAAGGCACGAAATTGTTGTTACTGCTTTTTGACCAGAAACTATGCATGGACTATGCAGACTAATATCAATCTACCTTGTTACCTCCTAAAGGCAACATGGTAACTTTTTCCTTTCCTGTGATTTTAAATACTTAAAGTGGCCCTCTTTTCAGTGCACCTCTACTTTGGCTAGTGTGTTGGACTACAAGCTTGACCCTTGATGGCAATGCTTTCAATATCCATCATCTTTCTTTTGCACCAACCTAATCTTTTTCCCACCTCAAGGTTGTAGGTGAACAAGTCTACCCCGCAATGCCTGTTTCATTGATGCTTGTCTATTTATTACAAAAAAGCAAAACCAGCACAGAGTGCGAGAAACTTGCACTTGTGGCAGTGAATCTCAAATGAGTGGAAACTTCCCGAAACTCAGTGGATCCAAAATGGAACTAGGATTCTCAGTTGCCGGAACGAGCCACCAATCTCCCATACATTCAAATGTACCAGTCATTGTAAAATAAGGACTTCAGGGAGCTAAGACCAAAAGACACTTGTCTTGCAAATTATTCTATGACCAAATCAGACCCTTTGGGAACTAGGCTACTAGGCACCAACCATGGTGGTCCATCTTGTCTCATCAGATTCGCCACATAGGCTACAAATTAAAACAAACTTTTGCAATGCAATAGGTCTCGCATTCACGCGAGTTGGAGATATTGGCATTGTAAATTACAATGCCTTTTATTTATGTTTGGTTTTTTAAATATAAATAAAAGGCATTGTCATTTACAATGCCAATAGCTCAAACTCTTATAAATGCGAGACCTATTGCATTGCAAATGCTTGTTTACACTGGTTATGTGGTTTGCACTTATGATACTCTGAGGTTTATGTAGAAATAACATTTGTTTTGCAGTTTGGGTGGAGCGAAAAGGGACACACATACCTTCAAACCACAGAAAACATCTCAAACAAAATCAGTCATTAATTTTTTAGGTCTCGCCTGTCGATGCGCATGCGCATCGAGCAAGGCGAGAGTATTGCGAGTTATCCACTCTTTATCCACACTGCAAGGAATCGTGGCGATTCCTTGCAGTGCCCGTGACTTTTAAGGTCAATGCGCATGCACATTAAGCTTATGCGCATGCGCATTGACCTTAAAAGTCACGGGCGCGTGCATGTCCGTCTTTGTTTACCGTGTCGCATTTCTCCTCCCCCCCTCCCCTCTCTTCCCTTCGGCTTGTTTGTTGATTTGACCCGCTCCGCCCCCTCCCCTTCCCACCGTGTCGCATTTCTCCTCCCCCCGCCCCTCTCTTCCCTCCGGCTTCGTTTTTTTTTGTGTTTATTTTACCCGCCGTGTCTCCGATCCTTTCGCTTGTTTATTTGAATGAGCGTTTCCCTGGCTTAGAGCGGCACCCAATTCATGGGTGCCTTACTTTAATGTATACAGATGCTTGCTCTCCTCCCTTTGTGAGTGTTTCTCTGGCTCAGGCAAGCATGCTGCTGGCTTTCACGTTCCTGTAGCTGTACCCTTTACATCCGTGTTCCTAACCTTACTGCTTCAGACTATTAAGCCACCTTCACACCACCAGCCCCCTTTAGCAGCCCACGCATGCTCCTCCGCACAGAGGTTCCAATCACAGTAACTGCATGCCACAGCTTCTTCGTAACTAACGTCCTCCTGTGCCGTGAACCTCAGAGAACGAACAAGAAAGAGGTTACTGGAGGTTCTTTCAGTGGGTACACACTCTCCCTGAAATCTCAGCTGAGGGGCACCGACAGCGAAACTGGTTAATGCAATCTAGTATCGCATTTCTCCTCCCCCCTCCCCTCTCTTCCCTTCGGCTTGTTTGTTGATTTGACCCGCTCCGCCCCCTCCCCTTCCCACCGTGTCGCATTTCTCCTCCCCCCTCCCCTCTCTTCCCTCCGGCTTCGTTTTTTTTTTTGTTTATTTTACCCGCCGTGTCTCCGATCCTTTCGCTTGTTTATTTGAATGAGCGTTTCCCTGGCTTAGAGCGGCACCCAATTCATGGGTGCCTTACTTTAATGTATACAGATGCTTGCTCTCCTCCCTTTGTGAGTGTTTCTCTGGCTCAGGCAAGCATGCTGCTGGCTTTCACGTTCCTGTAGCTGTACCCTTTACATCCGTGTTCCTAACCTTACTGCTTCAGACTATTAAGCCACCTTCACACCACCAGCCCCCTTTAGCAGCCCACGCATGCTCCTCCGCACAGAGGTTCCAATCACAGTAACTGCATGCCACAGCTTCTTCGTAACTAACGTCCTCCTGTGCCGTGAACCTCAGAGAACGAACAAGAAAGAGGTTACTGGAGGTTCTTTCAGTGGGTACACACTCTCCCTGAAATCTCAGCTGAGGGGCACCGACAGCGAAACTGGTTAATGCAATCTAGTAGCACAATTAGGGGAGTGATGATCATTTTTATGTGTTGATACATTTTAATTATTCAATGAAAGTTTTACTGCATTTTTTTTTTTGTTGGGTAGCTTCATCATTAACAATGGCGGCGCGTGCCTTTATTCATCTTTAATAATGGCGGTAGCATGCCTTTCTTTTGTTCTGCGCGGCTCGCCCATCTCTTTATTTACTTTGCTGTCATTCAGAAGCTGTCAGTGGTGGCCGCTGTTCAACAGCCTGTTGCGTTTTTGCGGTCACAGGAAACAAAGTTCCAAAACGTTCCTGGGGCCGTAATCGAAAAATGTCATGTCAGCATTAGGAATAGGCGTGGCAGAAAGCAGCATAGCTTTTTCACACCGCCTACAATGTCTCCAGCCTTATATCTGCTTTATTCGCTACAATCAGCAAGTCATGAATATTTGTTGGGCGAAGCGACATTTAACGCTTTGCAGTGAGTTATAGTGCGTGTGCATTTACACATGGGGAAGGGGGTTGTTAAGCGCCTGCTGCACAAAACATTGCTCTAGGAGCGCTGCGCAGCAGACAATGGAAATCCGATGGAAGTAGATAAGCACTAATCACTGGTTACATTCTCAATGGCTCCCAATGCTGATAAATAATGTTTAATATTTGTTATCAGACGCCACAGTGGAGCCGCTGCAGTTCTGTGTTCATTTCCACACAGAAAGCCGGCCCTCTTCTTTCTCTCACTAGCTCGCCTCCAACCCTCATCTCCCAATGTAATTTCATGTAATTCTTTTAGTGAACGATTTTTTTTTTTTAAATTTTTTTTTTTATTACAATGATGCCAAATCCACGATAAGAAGACAAGCAGGTTTATTGCAGCACAGCTAAGGCGTCCGCCCAGGTTGATCTCCAGATGCAACTGGAGATAACTGAGTGGAATATACAGTTACAGGCACTCCATTAAGAATGTAGAACGCCATGTGAAAATACACAGAGTGCACAACAACCAGGCCTCATCAGCTGTACCTCAAAACAACCAGGACTCATCACCCCTCTCTCACAACAACCAGGCCTCATCACCCCTCTCTCACAACACTCACTCTCACTCACCCTCAACCCCTCAGCCTCACCCTCACCCTCACTCACCCTCAACCCCTCACCCTCACTCACCCTCACCCTCACTCACCCTCACCCTCACTCACCCTCAACCCCTCACCCTCACTCATTCACCCTCACTCACCCTCAACCCCTCCCCCTCGACCCCTCCCCCTCAACCCCTCACCCTCACCCTCACTCACCCTCACTCACCCTCAACCCCTCACCCTCAAACCCTCACTCACCCTCAACCCCTCACCCTCAACCCCTCACCCTCAACCCCTCACTCACCCTCACTCTCACTCATCCTCACTCACCCTCATCCTCACTCACCCTCAACCCCTCACCCTCAACCCCTCACTCACCCTCACTCTCACTCACCCTCACTCAGCCTCAACTACTCCCCCTCACTCACCCAAAACCCCTCACCCTCACTCACCCTCAACCCCTCACCCTCAAACCCTCACTCACCCTCAACCCCTCACCCTCACTCACCCTCAACCCCTCACCCTCACTCACTCACCCTCAACCCCTCACCCCCTCACTCACCCTCACTCTCACTCACCCTCACTCAGCCTCAACTACTCCCCCTCACTCACCCAAAACCCCTCACCCTCACTCACCCTCACCCTCAACACCTCACTCACCCTCACCCACCCTCACCCTCACTCACCCTCAACACCTCACCCTCAACCTCAACCCCTCACCCTCACTCACCCTCACTCACCCTCACTCACTCACCCTCACTCACCCTCACTCACCCTCACTCTCACTCACCCTCAACCCCTCACCCTCACTCACCCTCACTCACCCTCACTCACCCTCACACAGTGCAATAGTTCTCAGACCATTTCAGTTAGAGCTTTTAGAAATGTTTATGGCTTTTTTTATTTGTAATACTTTAGCATTGGCTACAGGAAACAAAAATGCTAAACATTGACAACAAGCATTGGAAATGCAATAGGTCTCGCACCATTAGAGTTAGTGCTTTTAGAATTGTTTATGGGTTTTTTTTGTCAATGTTTAGCATTTTTGTTTCCTGTAGCCAATGCTAAAGTATTACAAATAAAAAAAGCCATAAACATTTCTAAAAGCTCTAACTGAAATGGTCTGAGAACTATTGCACTGTGTGAGGGTGAGTGAGGGTGAGGGTGAGTGAGGGTGAGTGAGGGTGAGGGGTTGAGGGTGAGTGAGAGTGAGGGTGAGTGAGGGTGAGTGAGGGTGAGTGAGGGGGAGTGAGGGTGAGTGAGGGGGAGTGAGGGTGAGTGAGGGGGAGTGAGGGTGAGTGAGGGTGAGTGAGGGGTTGAGGTGGAGGGTGAGGTGTTGAGGGTGAGTGAGGGTGAGGGTGGGTGAGGGTGAGGGTGAGTGAGGTGTTGAGGGTGAGGGTGAGTGAGGGTGAGGGGTTTTGGGTGAGTGAGGGGGAGTAGTTGAGGCTGAGTGAGGGTGAGTGAGAGTGAGGGTGAGTGAGGGGGTGAGGGGTTGAGGGTGAGTGAGTGAGGGTGAGGGGTTGAGGGTGAGGGGTTGAGGGTGAGTGAGGGTTTGAGGGTGAGGGGTTGAGGGTGAGTGAGGGTGAGGGGTTTTGGGTGAGTGAGGGGGAGTAGTTGAGGCTGAGTGAGGGTGAGTGAGAGTGAGGGTGAGTGAGGGGTTGAGGGTGAGGGGTTGAGGGTGAGTGAGGATGAGTGAGAGTGAGGGTGAGTGAGGGGTTGAGGGTGAGGGGTTGAGGGTGAGTGAGGGTTTGAGGGTGAGGGGTTGAGGGTGAGTGAGGGTGAGTGAGGGTGAGGGTGAGGGGTTGAGGGGGAGGGGTCGAGGGGGAGGGGTTGAGGGTGAGTGAGGGTGAATGAGTGAGGGTGAGGGGTTGAGGGTGAGTGAGGGTGAGGGTGAGTGAGGGTGAGGGTGAGGGTGAGTGAGGGTGAGGGGTTGAGGGTGAGTGAGGGTGAGGGTGAGGCTGAGGGGTTGAGGGTGAGTGAGAGTGAGTGTTGTGAGAGAGGGGTGATGAGGCCTGGTTGTTGTGAGAGAGGGGTGATGAGTCCTGGTTGTTTTGAGGTACAGCTGATGAGGCCTGGTTGTTGTGCGCTCTGTGTATTTTCACATGGCGTTCTACATTCTTAATGGAGTGCCTGTAACTGTATATTCCACTCAGTTATCTCCAGTTGCATCTGGAGATCAACCTGGGCGGACGCCTTAGCTGTGCTGCAATAAACCTGCTTGTCTTCTTATCGTGGATTTGGCATCATTGTAATAAAGTCGTTCACTAAAAGAATTACATGAAATTACATTGGGAGATGAGGGTTGGAGGCGAGCTAGTGAGAGAAAGAAGAGGGCCGGCTTTCTGTGTGGAAATGAACACAGAACTGCAGCGGCTCCACTGTGGCGTCTGATAACAAATATTAAACATTATTTATCAGCATTGGGAGCCATTGAGAATGTAACCAGTGATTAGTGCTTATCTACTTCCATCGGATTTCCATTGTCTGCTGCGCAGCGCTCCTAGAGCAATGTTTTGTGCAGCAGGCGCTTAACAACCCCCTTCCCCATGTGTAAATGCACACGCACTATAACTCACTGCAAAGCGTTAAATGTCGCTTCGCCCAACAAATATTCATGACTTGCTGATTGTAGCGAATAAAGCAGATATAAGGCTGGAGACATTGTAGGCGGTGTGAAAAAGCTATGCTGCTTTCTGCCACGCCTATTCCTAATGCTGACATGACATTTTCCGATTACGGCCCCAGGAACGTTTTGGAACTTTGTTTCCTGTGACCGCAAAAACGCAACAGGCTGTTGAACAGCGGCCACCACTGACAGCTTCTGAATGACAGCAAAGTAAATAAAGAGATGGGCGAGCCGCGCAGAACAAAAGAAAGGCATGCTACCGCCATTATTAAAGATGAATAAAGGCACGCGCCGCCATTGTTAATGATGAAGCTACCCAACAAAAAAAAAAATGCAGTAAAACTTTCATTGAATAATTAAAATGTATCAACACATAAAAATGATCATCACTCCCCTAATTGTGCTACTAGATTGCATTAACCAGTTTCGCTGTCGGTGCCCCTCAGCTGAGATTTCAGGGAGAGTGTGTACCCACTGAAAGAACCTCCAGTAACCTCTTTCTTGTTCGTTCTCTGAGGTTCACGGCACAGGAGGACGTTAGTTACGAAGAAGCTGTGGCATGCAGTTACTGTGATTGGAACCTCTGTGCGGAGGAGCATGCGTGGGCTGCTAAAGGGGGCTGGTGGTGTGAAGGTGGCTTAATAGTCTGAAGCAGTAAGGTTAGGAACACGGATGTAAAGGGTACAGCTACAGGAACGTGAAAGCCAGCAGCATGCTTGCCTGAGCCAGAGAAACACTCACAAAGGGAGGAGAGCAAGCATCTGTATACATTAAAGTAAGGCACCCATGAATTGGGTGCCGCTCTAAGCCAGGGAAACGCTCATTCAAATAAACAAGCGAAAGGATCGGAGACACGGCGGGTAAAATAAACAAAAAAAAAAACGAAGCCGGAGGGAAGAGAGGGGAGGGGGGAGGAGAAATGCGACACGGTGGGAAGGGGAGGGGGCGGAGCGGGTCAAATCAACAAACAAGCCGAAGGGAAGAGAGGGGAGGGGGGAGGAGAAATGCGATACTAGATTGCATTAACCAGTTTCGCTGTCGGTGCCCCTCAGCTGAGATTTCAGGGAGAGTGTGTACCCACTGAAAGAACCTCCAGTAACCTCTTTCTTGTTCGTTCTCTGAGGTTCACGGCACAGGAGGACGTTAGTTACGAAGAAGCTGTGGCATGCAGTTACTGTGATTGGAACCTCTGTGCGGAGGAGCATGCGTGGGCTGCTAAAGGGGGCTGGTGGTGTGAAGGTGGCTTAATAGTCTGAAGCAGTAAGGTTAGGAACACGGATGTAAAGGGTACAGCTACAGGAACGTGAAAGCCAGCAGCATGCTTGCCTGAGCCAGAGAAACACTCACAAAGGGAGGAGAGCAAGCATCTGTATACATTAAAGTAAGGCACCCATGAATTGGGTGCCGCTCTAAGCCAGGGAAACGCTCATTCAAATAAACAAGCGAAAGGATCGGAGACACGGCGGGTAAAATAAACAAAAAAAAAGAGGGGCGGGGGGAGGAGAAATGCGACACGGTGGGAAGGGGAGGGGGCGGAGCGGGTCAAATCAACAAACAAGCCGAAGGGAAGAGAGGGGAGGGGGGAGGAGAAATGCGACACGGTAAACAAAGACGGACATGCACGCGCCCGTGACTTTTAAGGTCAATGCGCATGCGCATAAGCTTAATGCGCATGCGCATTGACCTTAAAAGTCACGGGCACTGCAAGGAATCGCCACGATTCCTTGCAGTGTGGATAAAGAGTGGATAACTCGCAATACTCTCGCCTTGCTCGATGCGCATGCGCATCGACAGGCGAGACCTAAAAAAACCCCATAAACAATTCTAAAAGCACTAACTCTAATGGTGCGAGACCTATTGCATTTCCAATGCTTGTTTTAATAATGTATATGCCGCAATCCAATAAACTACATGCACATGAAATGTAGACGAAACTATGAGCATGGGAAAATCAATAATTGCGAAAAAGTGGTGCAATTACTCACTACCAGCCAGTGACAGGTCTGCCTACTGTAAATTGCCGTGGTGGATTGTTCTTAATTTGGACTCACTGGTGCCTGCTCTAGCACCATTCCAGTAGGCGAAGTTAAAAGGAACCAGCTGATTAGTCAAAGATGCGCAAGTGCAAAGGAGAGTGCTAAGTGCACTGGAGTGCTAACCTCCGAAAACAGTGTGCTTGTGAAAGTGACAGCTTGGCCCGTTTTGGGAGACTGGAATTTTGCCTATAATAGTAGGTGGCATGGCGTTATGACTGGATCGGTCGTCCGTAAAAAAAAAAAGGCAACATATGTGTCACATTACAACCAAAATTACGGCAACTGGAGTGCTGTCTGGGGGAGAGGGTGAGAAGGCACGGACAACGGGAGTACGGGCGGGGCATTGGGGAAGGCACTGACAACAGAGTGTGGTTGGAGGCGGAGGGGCGAGAAGGCTCAGACAACGGAGTGTGGGTGGGGGATGTGGGCTAGAAGGCTCAGACAACGGAGTGTGGGTGGGGGATGTGGGCTAGAAAGCACAGACAATGGAGTGCCTGCGGGGGGAGAAAACAATTATAATAAACTGAGCACTGGGAAGGTGGAAACCTATGCTGTGAACCATTGATTCTTAACTTGTGGTCTGTGGACCACTGGGGGTTCCATTCGCCTACTCGGGGGTAGGTAGCAGTTTCGAAAAATAAACACTAGCAGATCAATAGGTTATATTTACATAAAAACAACACAATTGAAATTTGAACGTTTTAAAAACTAATTTGTTAATGTGAAGGAATTTTAAATTGGAAGCTAAAAATTGTTATACTTATTTAGATTCATGGGAGCCGCACAAGTACAGGAAACTCAATCTAGTATGAACTATTGGTGGCCTCAATTGAAGCTGCACTGGTATGCACCTTCAAACAGAGAGCTGCCACTCTGACTCGATCGGAAGCGGTCGCTCCCCACGCTCCCTCCTCTCACCCTGGTATCGTAGCGCTTTGTTTATCCCTGCTGACATCGTAGCGCTTTGCCTATCTCTGCTGACATCCTAGCGCTTTGCCTATCTCTGCTGACATCGTAGCGCTTTGCTTATCTATGCTGACATTGTTGCGCTTTGTTTTTCTCTGATGACATTGTAGCGCTTGGTTTATCTCTACTAACATTGTAGCGCTTGATTGCTCCCAATACATTCGTATCGCATTTTCAGTGCCCTGCTCGCATAGATTTATTGTGGCTGCCTGTTGTTTGCCTGAGCGCTTTCAGTGCATGACCCATATCGCTCCTGTACAACACGTGGCACATTTATGTAAAGTCGCATTGCCTGGTAGCTGCAACTGTGCCTGATTGTACCGGAGCCCACATCTGCGCTATTTCCCTTTCTGTGCCCCAGTCCCGTCCTGCTTTAGCTTTGGTTTGCGGCCATTTTGTTGTTGTTTTGGTCCTATCAGCCCGCCCCTCCACCCTGCTCCCCAGCTGACCCGCCCTCCCACGATGACATAGAGACTGATCCCTCCTCAGCTACGCTGTGACCACTCTGACTCGATCGGAAGCGGTCGCTCCCCACGCTCCCTCCTCTCACCCTGGTATCGTAGCGCTTTGTTTATCCCTGCTGACATCGTAGCGCTTTGCCTATCTCTGCTGACATCCTAGCGCTTTGCCTATCTCTGCTGACATCGTAGCGCTTTGCTTATCTATGCTGACATTGTTGCGCTTTGTTTTTCTCTGATGACATTGTAGCGCTTGGTTTATCTCTGCTAACATTGTAGCGCTTGATTGCTCCCAGTACATTCGTATCGCATTTTCAGTGCCCTGCTCGCATAGATTTATTGTGGCTGCCTGTTGTTTGCCTGAGCGCTTTCAGTGCATGACCCATATCGCTCCTGTACAACACGTGGCGCATTTATGTAAAGTCGCATTGCCTGGTAGCTGCAACTGTGCCTGATTGTACCGGAGCCCACATCTGCGCTATTTCCCTTTCTGTGCCCCAGTCCCGTCCTGCTTTAGCTTCGGTTTGCGGCCATTTTTTTGTTGTTTTGGTCCTATCAGCCCGCCCCTCCACCCCGCTCCCGCCCCCCAGCTGACCCGCCCTCCCACGAGGACATAGAGACTGATCCCTCCTCAGCTACGCTGTGACCACTCTGACTCGATCGGAAGCGGTCGCTCCCCACGCTCCCTCCTCTCACCCTGGTATCGTAGCGCTTTGTTTATCCCTGCTGACATCGTAGCGCTTTGCCTATCTCTGCTGACATCCTAGCGCTTTGCCTATCTCTGCTGACATCCTAGCGCTTTGCCTATCTCTGCTGACATCGTAGCGCTTTGCTTATCTATGCTGACATTGTTGCGCTTTGTTTTTCTCTGCTAACATTGTAGCGCTTGATTGCTCCCAGTACATTCGTATCGGATTTTCAGTGCCCTGCTCGCATAGATTTATTGTGGCTGCCTGTTGTTTGCCTGAGCGCTTTCAGTGCATGACCCATATCGCTCCTGTACAACACGTGGCGCATTTATGTAAAGTCGCATTGCCTGGTAGCTGCAACTGTGCCTGATTGTACCGGAGCCCACATCTGCGCTATTTCCCTTTCTGTGCCCCAGTCCCGTCCTGCTTTAGCTTCGGTTTGCGGCCATTTTGTTGTTGTTTTGGTCCTATCAGCCTGCCCCTCCACCCCGCTCCCGCCCCCCAGCTGACTCGCCCTCGCCCCTCCCCCCTCTACCATCCACATATGACAGAGTCCTACACGCGCAGCGGTCACGCGCGGTGGTCGCGCCCCAGCCGCGCCGAAGGTGCGCCAAAGGTAAGCCCGTCTGCGCCCGTCCGCGCCTGGACCGCGCCCAGCGCCCGTCCCCCTGCTCTATGCCGCTCCCAACCCCCCAGAGTAACTTACGATGCCGCTACTCTCCTCGCCCTCAACCCCGGACGCACCCCACTATGCTGCGAAGCTACCCCAGGACGTACCCACGGCCCATTCTCCTGCCTCTCCTGTAAGTTCAACTGCGCCAGGACCCTCACCAAACACACGTCCTCCACACACAGCTCCGAACCCAACGACTTGACGACTTGACGACTTGAAATGCATCCTACTGAACACCCGCTCGGTCCACAGACATGCAACAGAACTCTGGGACCTAATAGACACTGCGTCACCTGACATCGCCTTCCTTACTGAAACATGGATGAACGCATCTTCTGCCCCCGACATCGCCATAGCCATACCGGACACTTACAAGATCATTCGAAAAGACCGCACCGATCAAACTGGAGGAGGCATCGCCATCGTCCATAGAAACACCATCAAAATTACAACCAGCTCTGACGTCAATCTTGCAACCGCCGAACACCTCCACTTTCAGATCCACACCGACCCCAGGACCACCCTTAGAGGCACCCTCATTTACAGGCCCCCAGGCACCCGATCTCAATTCAGCGACGACATCACAGACTTCGTCAGCCCGCACGCCCTCGCCTCCGAGAACTACATTCTTCTAGGAGACCTCAACTACCACCTTGACAACATACTCGACAACAACACCATCACCCTTCTGGACAACCTGTCCAATCTCGGACTCAAACAACTTGTTGACACCCCCACTCACACAGCCGGACACACGCTCGACCCTATCTTCACCTCCAGCAAGCACATCTCCTTCGATCACACTACAGCTCTCCACTGGACGGATCACAGCTGTGTTCACTTCAGCTACAAAACAACCCTGACCCACAACCGTCCACAACCCATTCCCCGGAGAAAATGGAACAAAATCACCACCGACCAACTCCTCACATCACTCAGCCAAAACACTCCCACCCTAGCAACGGACCCAGACCAAGCGGCCACCAACTTCAGGCAATGGATTACCCACAGTGCGGACGAACTAGCACCCCTGAAAAAACACCAGTTGAAATCATCCAGCAAAAAGGCTCCCTGGTTTAATGATGACCTTAAAAAATCCAAGAAGACATGCCGCACCCTGGAGAAGAATTGGAGAAAAGAACCAACCTCAGACAACATGTCCTCCCTCAAGACAGCCACCCGCAAACACCACCAACTGATTCGATTCGCCAAGAAATCAGCATTTAAGGACCGTCTCGACAACAATTCTCACAACAGCAAGGAACTCTTCATTATCGTCCAAGAATTCACCAACCCTTCCGCAGCATCCAACGACATCACTAACTCCCAAGACCTCTGCGATGCGCTATCCTCCTTCTTCTACAACAAAATTGCCGACATCCACAACAGCTTCAAGAATACTCCCAATGACCAACCCGCCCCACCCCCTTCAGATCCCACCCCTCCAACTAACAACCTCAGATCCTGGAACCCAATCACCACTGAAGACACCATTCGCCTCATGAACTCAATCCACTCTGGCTCACCTTCTGACCCCTGTCCCCACTACATCTTCAACAAAGCTGACTCCATCATCGCTCCCCAACTCCGCGATGTCATCAACTGCTCTTTCAACTCCGCCACCTTTCCAGAAATATGGAAACACGCCGAACTCAGCGCCCTTCTGAAAAAACCCACAGCAGACCCCTCAGAACTGAAAAACTACCGACCCATTTCCCTCCTCCCTTTCCCGGCCAAAGTCATCGAGAAAGCCGTCAATAGCCAACTCGCAGCCTTCCTTGAATCCAACAACTCCCTGGATCCCTCACAGAACGGCTTTCGTGCCAAACACAGCACCGAAACCGCCCTCATCGCGGCGACTGACGACATCCGAGCACTCCTGGACAACGGTGAAACAGTGGCCCTCATTCTACTCGACCTCTCCGCCGCCTTCGACACTGTCTGTCACAACACCCTCATACAACATCGGCATACAAGGAAAAGCCTTAGACTGGATCATCTCGTTCCTAGCCGGGAGAACGCAGAGAGTCCGACTCCCCCCTTTCTACTCAGAGCCCACCGAAGTCATCTGTGGCGTACCCCAAGGCTCCTCACTCAGTCCCACCCTCTTCAACGTCTACATGAGTCCTCTCGCCTCCATCGCACGTCAACACAACCTCAACATCATCTCCTACGCCGACGACACCCAGCTAATCCTTTCCCTCACCAAAGACCCCAACACCGCCAAAAACAATCTTCACGAAGGTATGAAAGAAGTAGCCGAATGGATGAAACAGAGCCGCTTAAAACTCAACTCAGACAAAACGGAGGTGCTCATCCTAGGATCCTCCCCCTCAGCTTGGGACGACTCCTGGTGGCCTTCCGCTTTGGGATCAGCACCCACACCCACAGACCATGCACGTAACCCTGGCTTCATTCTAGACTCCTCTCTCTCAATGTCCAGACAAGTCAACGCCGTATCGTCCTCCTGCTTCAACGTCCTTCGCATTCTCAAAAAGATCTTCCGCTGGATCCCCCTCGAGACAAGAAAGACTGTCACCCATGCACTGGTCACGAGTCGACTGGACTATGGCAACACACTTTACGCCGGAATTACAACAAAATTGCAGAAAAAGCTCCAGCGCATCCAAAACGCGTCAGCGAGACTCATATTAGACATCCCGCGCCAAGAGCACATCACCGGACACCTAAAAAACTCCACTGGCTTCCCGTCAACAAAAGAATTACTTTCCGCCTTCTTACCCACGCACACAAGGCCCTTTATAATCTAGGACCCGAATGCCTCAACACCCGACTGTCCTTCTACTATCCCACCCGCCAACTAAGATCATCCAATCAAGCCCTCGCCGCAGTCCCGCGCATCCGGAAAACCACCATGGGTGGCAGATCCTTCTCCTTCCTGGCTGCCAAGACCTGGAACTCACTCCCCACTCACCTCCGCCTTACTCAGAACCACATCTCCTTCAGAAAAGAACTGAAAACATGGCTATTCGATAAACAATGAACCCCTCCCTCTAGCGCCTTGAGACCCTCCGGGTGAGTAGTGCGCTTTATAAATGCCTGAACTTGAACTTGAGAAGCAAAAAAAAGACTATGTGAAATGCTAGTCTAACATATAGCTTTGTCTTTTAGAACTAAAACAACTTTTTTAAAAGCTCTGTTTCTGTATGTTAGTATTTCATTTTGTAGATGAATTCTTAGAAATTGCTTAGGCGGGGTCTCCAGATTCCAGTAGTGATTTAGTGGCGGGTCCGTAGAAGTCAAAAGGTTAAAAATTGCTGTTGTTTGCCCAAGGTAAGATAATGCCAACACCACCACTTAAGACAAATTGGGGTGAAGTAGGTCACAATGCCACTCACCAATGCTCAGGAGTACTGCTAAAGATTTTCTGGATCCAATCTGACGCGTGGGGAACATTCAAAAGGTGAGGAATGTGCAGTCAGACAGAGTATCTACGAGAAACTGATGGCAAGTAACTTGTTCATACAGGAAAAGCCATGTTTTCAGACAAGAACAATTTTACTGAGGCGGGGTTTATTTGAAAGAAGTGGTCACTTGACAGAATAAAATATTTTCCCAAAAGTTAAATAAAATGCTTTTTCCATTAAGTAAGGGGCATAATTGTACAGGAATAATTGTTTGCAACTGCCGTCCCTTACGTCTTCCTCTATAGCAGATGCACACTGCTTCATGTTTGTTTGCCAGCATTTAATATTTCAATTTACCCCTAGCGTCATGTCTTTGCTCGAATTATAGCTATGCTTTCAGTTCTACAGTCGGTGATTAATTAGGCGGGTCTTTGAGTTTTGCAAATTAATTAGACGTCTCTGAGAGTTTTGCAAAGAGCCAGCAGTTTTACAGCCTACACAGTTTTGCAAATAAAGTGTCTTTTAGAGCTTTTGATTATAAAATTGTGAAAAACCATAATAGCTATACTTCATTTTGCTTATCCATCAAAATGTACTTTGAGCTTTGCAGAAGTGCTTTGTTGGCTCTTAGTGCGCCACTTAGATTTTTTTTATTTAAAAAATCCATTTAACTGCATGATCATTTGCCATGATCAAGTCTGTGCTTTAGCTCAATTTCCTCTGCAGCCAAAAAAGTCATTAGCTTGATTTTTTGAGAATTAAAATTACCCCAAAAATACACTCTACCCAAGAATGTTAGTTTCTCGACTTGTAGGTATGTAATAGTACCCTGAAACTACATTAAGAGAAAGTGTTTGTTATTTGAGCACAATCCGGTTTCAGCCTCTTAATATTCGCATGTTGATTGTTTTTAAGTATAATAGGAAATTACTATAGTTAATTAATTCAGTCTTAAAGTCACAATGAGATTTTGTAACTTAGAATGTATGTATGTTTATATGGGTACTAATATAGTGCACATGTAGCCTAGAAAATGGATTGCTGTTCAGAACTTGCCGCGAGACAGAAGTCGGGATTACGATCCGAATTCATTTACAGCGGATATAAGTTTATTCAAGATCCAGACCCTGGTTACGTTGATTTGAACAGGCCTTTCTCCTGTTGTTTTCCTTCTTACGGTTTATCATCCCCAGTCTGGCAATCTGGCTGTGGGTATGTCAAGAGCTGCCAGTGATGTTTCATTTGTCAGCTGGGTAGGAAGGGAGCTGTTAATTGTTGCCATGTAGATAATGTGCAGGACCTGAAAGTGATACTGGCATGCTAGGGGAGACTGAGGAGTTCCTTCAGGGTTGGGGTGCTTTGATTGCATTTCTTTAGGCCTCTGTTGAGACCTGTCTTGGCTGGTAGCATGCCTTTTGAAGGTCCGTGTAGTGTCTGGAGGCTGCGGAGCAAGACTTTATTTCAATCCAGACACACAAGTATGAGGGCTGAAATCAGTTGCCAAAGAAACACTTTTACTTTTTTCAAGTGGGAAAGCGGGTACTATCCATTTGGGTCTTCCTGGCGATTTGTTCTTTGAGAAAGAGGTTGGTGCCAATGATGAACCTGAGTGACTTGGCTGTGTCTGATAGTTTAGTGTTGAAGCCATTCTGTTCTTGTTCCAGTTCTGGACTGATTTTTGTTGCCCTTGTTGAGGAATTCATTATTCATCCAGTTGAATTTCATGAGGTGCTACATCTACATCAGGTTCTCAATGAGCTGCGCAATGCTTGCATTACTGAATCTGTAGAGCACAGAACTCTTTCATATAAAGTTGTGGGTCATGGCGTTGGTGAATTTTGATTGGCAGACGAGTAAGGCTCCAAGGGGCTCCTTGTAGAGGTGGAAGATGCCTAGTGGTAGGATGGAGTCATGGGGTGAGTCGTGCTTTTAGGATCTTGAAGGTACCCATCGGGACGAGCTGATGCCAGTTAGATAAGTAGTAGGAGAGCCAGGGGAGAATATTACTGGACCATCTCATTTGTAATGTTAGGGTGTAAATGAGGATAGGATGGTTGACCATGATGTAATTTGAGAGGTCAAGAAGTGCCACAAAGCAGAAGTTAAAACTTGTTTGTGATCAAGAGGATGTTGATGACCACATGTTTGATGGCTGATTTAGTGCTGTTAGGATCTGGAGCCTGAAAGGTAGCTGTGAAAGTTAGTGGTGTTGAAGTTTATTTTTAGGATGTGAAGGCTGCTTTCTTAATTATCTTGCTGAGAAAAGGTAGATGAGGGTTGTTCCTGTAGTTGCTGAGGACATAAAAGTCTAGAGGGGATTTCTTCAGGAGTGGAAAATGTGGTTAGTGTATTCGACTTCTAGCAACATGCCTTTGATATGAGGTGGGTGTTAATAATTGTGTTATTGGCATGCCTTGGTCAGACAGAAGCGGCAAAATAAGTTTGTGTCTCAAACCAAATAAAATGTGACAGAGACTTGAAACATCAAAATTGCATACCTACTATTCGGCATAAAACCCAAATAAAGATTTGGTTGAATACACATAGAACTGAAACAACAGGCCTACATTGAGCATGTGACCTTCCTTTGCAATGAAAGAAAAATAAGCTATCCTGAACCCATAGTTTATACTGGAGTCGTGGAGGCCTTTAAGTGGACTGGCCAACATAGAATGACCAAAAACAACATTCACTTAAGCCTTGGACTTCAATAATGAACAAAAGCTCAAATTAATTTGCCCTACATTAAGAAGTGGAATAGTGTACTAGAAGCTGCCTTCAAGATGCAGTACTGCAAATTCAAATAGGCTAGCCCAAAAAATGCCCAAGTATTTGGGGCGGCGGGTAGGACAGGTGGGCCTGGGAGAAGTGATAAGTGTTTTGATAGTCGTTAAGAGTGTTTTATGTCTGTTGAATGCCTCGTTGTTGGTATAGTATTTGGCATTGGCTGATGTGATGAGTTATCTGCCACTTTGATAGAAGCGGACACAAAGGTTTTTTCTAAAATATTAGCAACACATCTGGATCCTTTTATGCATGGCTTAATGTCACCTCAACAGCACAATTTTGTACCTGGCAAAGATACTAATATTCACACTAACACGGCAATTGCACCGTTTTATGAGGCTGAGAAGACTAAAGATCGGATCGGTATGATCCTGTTGGATGCCAAGAAGGCCTTGACCGTGCGGTTTGGGAATTCCTCTGGGCAACTATGGGGGTATTTTGCTTTGGGAATAGATTCATCAAATGGGTCCAATCTCTGTACAAGAACCCTATGGCCTCATTCAAAGCGGTTCCTACTGAATGAAGGAATTAAGCCAGTAGTGCTAAATGGCACTGAACTCCAAATTACCGTTTATGTGGATGATGTTGCGTCTTTTTCAACAAACCCGCTAGCTTCCCTTTTTTCGGATAACAGAGTAGGCGGATCAATTTGGAGATTTTTATGGATAGAGGCTAAACCTAGCAAAAACACACATAATTCTCAACTATGAATTGGATTTCCCTACTCCTGGAGTTACGGCTACATATTTAGGAATAAAGCTGAGCATTGGAGTTAATGAAATTTTTATGCTCCGTTATGAGCCTCTATTGCAGACAGTATCTTTTAAACTATGGCTTGGGCATCTGCTCCCCATCAGAATTGTGGGCCGGTGTAACATCATTAAAATTAATATTTTGCCACAATATATGTACCCATTTCGAGCTTTTCCTCTTCGTGTCCCTGATACTTTCTTCAAACTTCTGTAAGGTGTGATTAGTAGCTTTATTTGGGGCTATAGAAGGGATAATTGCCTCTAAAAACTACCATATAAAGAAGGGGGATTTAATCTTTCTGACTTCAAGTTGTATTATTGGGAAGCTTTTGTTGGTGGCATTTGTAATCTGTTGACTGGGCAGGAACCGGATATGTCTGTCTTGGATCCCAACTTGCTTTGGGGCCTAGGTTAGGTTTTCCTAACATAAGTTGGCAGACCCTAACTGCTACAAGAGTGTTCGAATTAAGATCATTGGAGACATGTTATGTTATGTTATGTTAAATAATATTTATAAAGCGCACGTACGCCCTTGGGCTTCATGGCGCTGAGGTACGGGAACATAACAAAGAAAGGAAAAAATAGACAGCCGGTTAGGAATAAACATTATTTGAAGGCCTGTCTAAAAAGCCAAGTTTTAAAGTGATGTCGAAAAGTGAGAACGTCAGGGCTCTGTCTGAGGGGCAGAGGAAGCGTATTCCAGAGGCTGGCGGCTAAAAAGTCAAAGCAGCAGCCGCCTGAACGTTTTTTGTTAAAAGAAGGAACAATTAAGAGATCCTTCTTTGCAGAACGGAGATTAAGTGAGGGGGTGTACCTGAGTACCAAGCCTTCAATAAACTTAGGGCCAGTGTGTTGAAGAGCTTTAAAGACCATGCAGCCCGTCTTAAACATGACCCTCTGCGCCACCGGGAGCCAGTGCAGTTGTTCCAGGCCAGGGGTGATAGATTGCCACTTTGGCTGCTTGAGGATCAGTCTGGTCGCTTGGTTTTGAACTAGTTGTAGTCTCTTAAGTTGGCCAAGCGGAAGTCCCAGGTAGATGCTATTAGAGAAGTCCAATCTGGACATAACCAAAGCAATGACCACCTGGATCAGGGCTGAGTGGGTGAGGAATTGGGAAATCTTTTTTATTTTCCGGAGCTGAAAGAAAGCCCCGGAGACAACAGCACCAATTTGACCCTTAAGAGAGAGGTCGGCGCTGATTATGACTCCCAAGCTTTTTACAGAGGAAGATTTGCACGGGGGTTGGCCCATGATGCTAGGCCAGAAATGAGGACCCCAACTTAGCTCACTTTTCCCAGGCAAGATCAGTTCGGTCTTGCCTGGGTTAAGTTTGAGGTGGTTGAGGTTCATCCATCTATGGATGTGATCCATAGCATTGTGGAATTCAGTAACTGAATCTGGGGTATTGAGGGGGAAAATAAGTTGTAGGTCATCAGCATAATTAAAAATGGAGACCTGATAATTCTTTAGTGAGTGAAGCAGAGGACGAAGATAAAGATTAAATAAGAGAGGTGACAGTGAGGACCCCTGTGGGACCCCACAAAATGAAAACAATTTAGGAGCAGAAAACGGACCAAGTGTGACGGATTGTGATCGGTCAGAGACAAAGGAAGTGATCCAATTCAGGGCCGAGCCCATGGTTTGCATTTGGCAGTAAATCTGCTCTAGGTATTCTCTAGCCATACTGCATACATATACACCACTTTGGGGCAATCCAGTCTTCCTTGAAATATTTCGTAACTTGATGGGAAAGGCATGGGAAAGATAGGGGTGACAACTTTAGGACTACTGTATGACCTTAATGGCTTTCATGCATTCGCCTTGTTATAAGCAGCACGTGTGCTCCCTCAACTGTTCTTTTTTTAAGTGTCTGGAAATAAAGGATTACTTCAATCATGGCTGCAAGAAACTAATAGACCTCCAAACATCTGATATCTTGTTTTATCTCTATAAGGCACCTTGTAAAGTTTCCATCAGTTTACTATATCAGAGGTTCTGTCTGAAAGATAAAGATGACAGCTCACTACTAGCCTCCAAATGGAGCAGGGTACTTGGCTCTTAGTACTTAGCAGTAGAGATTCAAAAGTCTTAGATCTGTCCGTACTCTCATTGAGTTTAAAATTGCAACGATTTAAGATTGTTTGTATGCTTTATTACACACTCAACTGGATCCTTATTTGGACCTCGGCTTGGAGCTCGGATAAGGCTTACTGTCCGAAATGTTGCTGCTATGCAGCTGAAATAGTACAAATGTTTGTTGGCTGTCTGGCACTTCGGAATTAGTGGGCTGATGTGGATAGGCTGATAACATCTTGCCATGGGTTTGATTTCCAATTGTCTATATAGTAAATTATGCTTGGGTATAAGCCGGGGTATGTTTTGAGTACTCTATATTTATTTCCTATAATAATTGATTCTGCTCGTTTTTGCATAGCCAGGTCATGGATATTTCCTTTACCCCTGAAGTTGACTGAGTGGTGAGTGATCTTTCGCCAAATATACGAATGCTAACTTGCAGTTGCTAAGGCTAAAGGCCCTCAAGCTACAAAATCCATGGAAAGAATTTGGGCAGGTATGAATTGGGAATAAATCTCAAATATTACTCTCAACTTACTTGGTTTACTACTTTTTTTTTTTTAGTTATTAGATCAGTTGTACCGGTTGGTATATGAAAAAGATACGCTTTGTATAAAAACAAATTCTTTGTTGTATTATGTGAATTTTTCTGTAATCATTGCTGACTCAAAAATATAATAAAAATATTTTTTAGGAAAAGGAACACCTGAGGGTAAATGCGTTGCTACATGAGGCAAAGACAGTCGCCAATAAATGCCTAAAATCAGTGTCAGATGCAGCGGACACTGCCTATATGTAGGCAGCGCTGCACGGCCACCTCCTTAAGCAGAATCGCTTGTCTGAGAATCTCTGGATTCAAACAGTGTGTCTAGTCAGCTATAAATTAACGTGCAGTTTACTGGGGACAGCCTGTTTGAAATAGGCATTGGACAAGGTGCTACAGCACATGAAAACAGACAATGAAACAGCCAAGGCCATGATAGCCCTGCAGTATAAGAGAACATTCTGAGGAGGCATGACTCTGAGGAAGAGAACAGCCTCAAGAGGAGCCGTACAACCATACACCACTGAACCTTAAGTTACCAACAGAGTAAGGCCATAACCCTACCACAATGGCAGTACAGCACTGGCGTCAGCCCTTTTGCAGCTGCAGAAGGGAAAGAGCGGCAACTGCCAAAAGGGGGTAACCACGCAAGCACGTGACTGCATCCTGATCAGACAGCATAAATGATTCCTCAGGTTGTGGGGAACAAGACACACTACCAATTCAAGGAACAAGACAGTAACAAGTACAGAATGCCAACGGTGGACTCTAGATGCCGCACCAACTCCTGATTATTTCCACAAGTGTCAAAAAAGTACTTATAAGCTGTTAGTGTGCAAACATAACTCCTGCACCCACCGTTGCGGGGTGCAACCCAAGGGGATGGTAAGAAAGTCACTGACGTTGATGGAGTTGTGCACTACTAGGATATCCAGGCGATAATAAAGAAGCTCAATCAGTTTCTTCGTTGCAAAAGTCTTTATTTAATATAATTCCAGAATATAAAAGCAACAGCCAACGCGTTTCGGTCTTAGAACTTCGTCAGGACTGTGGATAAAAACATAAACAAAATACATAAGGGTCCAAACTCATATGGTACAGACCACAAAGTGAATAAAAACATTACAATCATTTAAAAAGAAGAAGACCTACACACTTGTGTAGGGACCTATCTGGAGTAGCCACTCCTAGATCTTATACTGAGCTTACAACAGGAGAACAAACATTACGTAATATACATTTGTAATGAAACCAACATTTTAGTGACAAGAATCCATGCACAATCCCAATTTTTGCAATTTATTGCAAATTTAAGGTTTGATGTTTTGTGAGTAACCAGCCGGTCACAGCCTAATTCTATGTGGATTACGTTTTTTTATTATATTTATACATACATACGAGATGGGAGAAAGTCAGAAGAATATTGTCGGATTGCTGGGAGATTTTATATATATTGCTGATACATTAGTCTTGCGGGGACTTCATTATAGATTATACAGAATCTGGCCCGTGCTAGAACAGAGACATAGCATTATATCCCTTCTCTCTTACTGTTCATTTCCTATTTATAGTATTCATTAAACAAAATACAATTTACACCCAATGGACTGAATTATACAAAGTTAATTACTATCATACTGATTCCTAAAATCCAAGACAGATCATGACGATAAGTATCAAGTTCTTACTTCCACATAGCAAGAACCGCTGAGAAAAGCATCGCCTTTTAATTATATACAATTTTAATTTTTATTTATTTCTTTATATCAAGACTGGATTATATGGATCCCTCATGAGTACACTCTATCATGTGGGCGGTAATTCCAACCATAGTTTCACATAGTTTACAGAATACTGATAGTTTGTGGCCATGCAATTGCAAAAATTACAAACAAGAGCCTAAATGTTTGACATCACCGGTCACTCATTCTCACAACCTATTTCAAAACCTGTAATCAATGATGCCAAATGGTACATACCAGTCAGTAAGTTGCATAAAGATCGTCTCAATCTGTCCTGCCTGTAGGGTGTGGCAGTCTTTCAAGAACGTGTGCCACCTTGATAAGGGCCACGTTATAGAGCTAAAAAATGTAAGAATAATAATGTTCAAATTTCAATAGATCTAAAAAGAGAAGAAATCAGTTTTATGGACAAGATGTGTAATTCACAATATCGTGATATCCCGGACTGTCCCCGTAGTTTTCAAAACATCCTAACATATGGGGGCCAAGCAGTAGTATTAAATAGATATAAAGAATTATCATGCATGGCATCCCATATGCACTGCAAGTAGTGGCCGCGGCTAAGTATCCTCAGAATTTTCATGATTTTTTGTGTGTGAGCCCTTCTAAATGAAAATCGAAAGGGCGAAAGTGAAGTTTAATCGTGTTCATATACAATCACATATGAGACCATATTGGTCCTACTTAACCGCATGCGTGCGGGCGGAATTCCGCTCGTACGCTGACTTTTTCAAAAGCGCACTTTACGTGACGAGCTGGGCTCGTCATGAGCGTGCGAGGAGGCTACCTCATGACGAGCCCAGCTCGTCATCAGCGTCGAAGGGGTTAAGTCACAGGCACAACTTGTTTGTGCCCCTAAGCTGAAATCGGTAAATATGGAGTAAATATTTGCCAAAGTCAGCTAAAGCACAAAGAAGTTTATTGTTAGAGCAACTCCCAAAAGAAAATTATTTAATTTTCACAGGTGGATCGAACCGGGTCTGCATGCTGGCTTCTATGGCAGGGACGTAACAACCTAAGCTATCGCCTGACTCTCCTGTCCCGGGCTGAAAAATCCCTATCTTAAAAATGAGCCATACGACACTCGTTAATCTGCATGGTCATATCGACAAAGTAACGGGTTTTTTGCCGTATCTGCACCCGCCAGTGAAACCAGCAAAGTGGAATTAAGCTATATGGCATCCACAGCGCGGGGGCATTAACCAACGTCCCCTGTTATAATTCCGCAGTTATAGTGAAGATGTCAAGCCTCTAAAACAATCTATACAAAAGAAATGTCACAACACACCAGCGAGGCGGCAGAAAGGCCGAAGCCAAAAGGCAGGGACACACGTAAAAGCATAAGACCACTGCTGCGCTGCCCAGCGCGCCGCCCAACACTATCAGTGCACATCGCGCATGAAGTGAAAAGCCTTGGCTCATCTCCAAGTAAGAAAATTACATGCAGGCAAAGTGATCTATTTATCAAATGCGCGGAATGGGCTCCTACCTGTTAGTAAGTCGTCTCCACGAGGTGCCGGATATCTCCTAGAACACCGGGTGGAATAGGGAAGGGTGTTTAAATACCCTGTTCTGTGGCGCGAAAAATTCAATTAGGGAGTAATTACTGAAGAAAGACTTGTTTGGCCGAATGCCATCATGTGTAGTTCTTTTAGTAAGAAAGCAAAGGAGGAGATTTGCTCATGTTTATATACAATCGTATATGTAACCGTTCTAGTCTTACTTACATTTCAAGCACACCTTGTTTGTACCCATGGGCTAGAATCGATAAAAATAAAAATAATAAAACGGGTATTTACCGAAGTCAGGTGAAACACAAAGAAATGTTATTCTTAAAGCAACTCCCAGAAAAAATATGATTCTCACTGGAGAATCGAACTGGGTCTATATGATGGCTTCCATGGTTGGAACGTAACAGCCTGAGCTATCAACAGACTCTCCTATCACATGATAAGAAATCCCTATCTTAACAAGGAGCTATACAACACCCATCGGCCTGCATAATAATATCTTCAACGAACGGGGTTTTGCTTCAGGGTCTGTTTCCAGGTTCAAAAAATGATTAGTACAGGGATAATTATAAAGCGTGAATATATACAGGTAAAAAAAAGATGAATAAGAGCACAAGTGTGTTGAAAGGAAGTTTTTTGATAATTGTTTGACTACGAGGAAACGGACCCAGGTTGTATAATGTCTAATACTAATGTGACATCTGTCTAGAGCTGACATGTAAGCAGCTTCCTAGGGGCGACCAAGAACCTATCCTAAGTAAAAGGCTCAGTGAGCATCGATTCCAGTCAATATCGCAAGGCGGAATAGTCAGCATATGATACCTAAGGTTTCTATCCCTCAACATGTGTACTGCCTAGATCTTCTTAATGGTTGTTTCTTAGCTATTGGACAGTATTAAGCATCAGTTCATCATTACTATACCCTATTCCTAACACATATAATTCTTGGTTGCTTCCAATTGGGCATTACCGGGTATAGTCATAGCTGTGTGGTACCCCAACGATCTCAACCGTGAGCATATGCACAGGGTCTAAGAATTGTCTCTGAGGTAGATGGATTATTCTCATCAAGTTTTTAGCAAATGTGTGTTCAGATATCCAAAATTACCTTCAGCCCTATGAGGCCTACGTCTGCTTATGTTAGAAAATAATGGAACTCATGGTCAATGTTATGGCCCTTCTTAATTGTCTGAAGTCTACATATCCATTTGGACTCTAACTGGCGAAGAGCAAGAACCCTATCACCTCCTCGGGTTTTTTTGGATACATGGTCGATCCCACAGAACTTAATGTGTTATTATCCCCATGGAAGTTTTTATAATGTTCAGTCATTGGGTGCCTCGTATCGCCATTAAGTAGAGCCCTACGGTGTTCTTGTATCCTCATTTTGAGATTCCGGGCCGTACTTCCCACATAGGTCATTTCGCACGGGCATACCAATGTGTAAACCACAAATGGTGTATTGCAATTTATGAAGTGTGTGATTTCATATATCTTAGTGGTATTATGGCTGAATTCCTTACACTTGTTTAGTCCAAATGGGCATATGTTGCAATTTGTGCAAGTGAAAAAACCCTTTGGCGCCACAGGCAGCCAATTGGTAGCCTTCTTGGTTGTTATATAGCTGGGGCATAGTGTCCTTCTCAGTGTGTGTCCACGTCTATACACCAGGGATGGCTTCTCAGTGATGAAAGGGCGTAGTTTAGGAATATCTAAAAGCAAATGCCAGTGTTTTCTAAAGGCCTGGTATATCTTATTGCTGTGTGCCGTGTAGTCAGTGAAAAACGCGACCTTGTCTCGGGTATTGCTTCTCGCATTGTTACCTCCCCCATTTCGATTGGCCCGGGATTGTAGGGTGTCGGACCTTGGGAGTTTTAATATGCGTTGTTCTGCTTTATTGAGGGTATGTGTGTCATATCCCCTCTGCATGAAACGTTGTTTTGTATCTGCTATATTGGCAATGAATTCAGTGTCTCTACTGCAAATTCTGCGGGCTCTGACCATCTCCCCATATGGTATATTTGCCACCACTGACCTTGCGTGTGCACTGGTGGCGTGTAATGTACTATTACACGAGGTGTCCTTCCTGAAAAGTGTGCTATGTACCTGTCCTTCTTTTACAAAAAATCGAATATCCAGAAAGTACATCTTTTCCTTATGGTATGACATAGTGAGTGTTACATTATATAGATTACTGTTAAGATAGTTCAAATATGTCTGTAATTCGACATCGGATCCAGTCCAAAGGCATAGAATGTCGTCTATGTACCTCCCCCGGAACACAATATGTTTGGTCCAGGGGGAGGCACCACGGCTCCAAGCATGCTCCCTCTCATACCAGCCCATAAAAAGGCCGGCATAGGAGGGAGCAAACTTTGAACCCATGGATGTACCCTGCAGTTGGTGAAACCATCTCTCATCATGTTTAAAGTAATTATTACTGAGAATGAGGTCAATCATTTCTATGATCATGTTGTTAAAATCAAAGCGGTCTGCTCCCTCCTTGTCAAGATAGTATTGAGTCGCCAGCAGCCCATATGTTTTTTTAATGCAGGTGTATAGTCCTACTACATCAAATGTCACAAATTTTAAGTCATCAGACGAAGGGTATCCATCCAGTTTGGTCAATATATCAGTACCATCCCTGATATAGGCCGGAAGGTTAACAACATGTTTTGTAAGATGAGATCAACAAATTCTGACAGCCGTTCCGTGGGTGAGCCTATACCTGAGACGATTGGTCTCCCGGGGGGAAAGACACACTACCAATTCAAGGTCCTACCATTTGGGATAAAATCAGCTCCACAAGTGTTCACAAAATGCTTCGCTTTGGTCGCAGCACACCTCAAACTAAAGGGAATACACCCAATTGCCCATACTCGGACGACTGTCTAATGAAAGAAAAGGCGAGTACCCAGTGCAGGAAGAGTATCAACAAGGTCATACAGGCCCTACACACACACACACTCGGTTTCTCCTTCAGTTACGAAAACAGTCACAGAACCCAGACACGAAAAAAACATTCCTGGGAGCTATTGTGCACTCACAGACCACGACTGAATGTAAGATGAAAAGAGTAAAAGCAGTTGTGGAGCAGTAGCTCCTCTGCTGCAAGAGGCAACATCTGACAATGGGGACATTGGGGGAAATGATTAGCATGATGGCCTCCTGAATTCCCTTATTACCACACACAAGGCTGCATATGAGACCAATACAGGAATGGGTCCAACGAAAATGCTCACATGTACTTGGGATGATCTGATGGTTGTTACGGACAAGGTTCAGAGAGAAATACAATGGTGGAACCTAAAGAATCTCACAGTGGGAAAACCTTTCAAACCACCAACTCTCTCAGTGATCATTACAACGGATGCATCCCAATAGGATGGTTAGCTCACATGGACAAGCTAAATGCCAGAGGCCTCTGGAACTCCGAGGAGGCAGTGCAATACATAAATGTGCTGGAGTTGATGACTGTCTTCCTAGTACTGAAGGCCT
Source organism: Lissotriton helveticus (assembly GCF_964261635.1). NCBI lineage: Eukaryota > Metazoa > Chordata > Amphibia > Caudata > Salamandridae > Lissotriton > Lissotriton helveticus. The sequence continues at coordinate 720,235,191 of NC_136073.1, forward strand.
TCTAGAAACATTTAACTGGGAGAACAGTTGTAGTTCGAACGACAACACAACAACATTGTACTACCTGAACGCACAAGGAGGAACAAGGTCCTACCCACTTTTGACAGTGGCCCAGGAGATTTGGAGATGGGAGATAAAGGATAGAATATTGCTAGGAGTGATACATCTACCAGAAAAATAAAATACAGCTGTGAATAGGCTAAGCAGAAAAGCAAGCACCATTCACATGTGGGATCTAAAACCATAAGTGCTAATGCAGATCTTCCAAATATGTAGGACACCACAAATAGACCTATTCGCAACAAACAAGAACACAAAATAGCAAAGCTTCACATCCCAGGTTCTACCATCCAGAGTCACTGGAGAATGCTCTGTCGCCTGTTGATAAGATGGTCAGGGAGATTTGCTTATGCCTTTCCACCAATTCAATCATACTGTAGCTAAACCAGAAGCGCAGGCAGGAGCATTTCAGCCTAATCCTGGTAGTCTCATAGTGGGCTCAAAAGACATGGTTCTCTGACCAAATGGAGATAACCAAAGGACTGCACATCACACTCCCAACACACCAAGACCTGCTGGCGATGCCGGAGGGGCAGGTATGGCACCTGGAGCCAAGCACACTTAGTTTGGCTGAATGGCCCCTAAAAGACGTGTAGTTTGATCACCTCAATTTTCAAAGGAAAGTAGAGAAGCAAGGTGACTAACAACAAGGAAATGCTGCAGCAGCAAGTGGAAGAGATGTGTACACTGGTGAAACAAAGCAGGGAAACACAGTGACTGGATACAGGATGCACTGCCATTAGATTGGTGATATATCTGCTGGACAAGAACCTCTCCTATGCCTCTATCAAGTTTTACCTAGCAGCCATTGTAGCACAAGGGACATACTAGGGAGAAGTTTCTTCGCCACACCAGCAGTAAAACGCTTCCTTGAGGAAACCAAGATGGCATCACCTTCAAGGAGCGCACCCGTGCCCAAATGGAACCTAACTATAGTGCTTACGCAACTCAAAGACATCACCCTTTAACTAACGCTGAACGCACTGCTCAAATACCTAACTCTTAAGATTGCATTCCACAATGCTATCACCTTTCTAAGGAGGGTCATTGAAATACAAGCACTCACCACCCAAGAACCGTATCTTTGAATACACAAGGACAAAGAAGTGATGAGAACAAACCTTCATACCAAAGGCGGAGCCAGTGCCTGATGCAGACAGCGGGCCTGGCGGGGCGCAGCGGTAATTACCATCGGGAGACTAGGAGTGCGCCTTACCAGCGGAGTGACACAGGAAGGTCTTGCACAGTTTGTGCAGTAGACACTCGCACTCCGAGGGCCCTGCACGTGGAATCCAGCAAGGCAATCCGGGCCAGGAGGTGGCGAGAGGAACAGCGCCCCAACTACAGGCCCACAGTATTTCAGGTCAAAGATCAACAACCTCACGCAGCTCACCTCCACCTGCGAAGCCCAGCAGTATCTGTTCAGGAAACCAAACCCCTGAGAAAAGGAAAGAAAAAGAAAGAGCTCCAGAGGAGAATGGGCTGTGAAAGGAACATGTGGAGGCAATAGATAATCAATAAATCCTGATTTATTGCAAAATAACACCCTTTCACAGGGAAATAACCGAAGAAGACAGCAGCTACCTATCCTTTGATTCCCCCTTAAAGCTGACGAAGCTGACCTTCTTACCGTGAGGTGAACGGCCACCGACCTCGCTTTTCCTGCCCGCTGTGAGGGGAACAGCCAGCAGACTCAGGCACTTGCCGTGAGAGGAAACGGCTACTCAAAGAACCACAACTCCCAGCAGCCTGCATCGACGCTAGACAGGACGCCGTGGATCTGCACCCGGAGGTGCGATAAGAACATCGTTTGCCTCCCGCAGCGCGAAGCCCGTCGGCAACCGGAGTAGGCCCAGACCGGAGTAGGCCGGGCTGGCCCACCCCTCTGACATTCGCCATCATCTTTGACATCTGTATGGTGAGTGAAACAAGGAGTGCCCTGTGAATATATTTGTAATGGCCAAATAGTCAGCTGTGCCTAGCTTGCGTGCCTCAACCTCTATAGACAGGGTGTTGGAGAGAGTTGTCAATATTGTTAGCACCGAAATTGAATTAACTAAGAGGCGCATGTCCCTGGGATCTATACCCCCTCACCTGTGAACGGCGATCACACCAGTCCCCCTATGAATTTGAATTCACCAACTGGTCATGATACGTATTTGCATTTGTCAGCTTTGGGAAGCAGACCGAGCATTGAGGATAACAAATCTATTGGGGTCCCTAGAGAGGCTGCAATACTTTGCCACAAAATTGCTGCAAGGACACAGATGTTAATGCGACTATTTCCCGAAATCCCGAAATCTCAGGGTCAAAAAGGAAAAGGAAAATAACCAAGCCTGTCTGCCCAAAGAGGAAAGAACCATCCCGCCTAAAACCACAGCCTACCTCTCTAAGCTCATGGATTCAAGGTCCAGCGGTCGCAGCTGATGTAGTGACTGATGCAGTAATAGCTGGTGCCCCTGCTACTTTAAAGCCTATTGACATGTCTAATCATTCAATTCATATTCAGACTCAGACAGAGCCCATACCAGCACATTTTAATAATTTTACACTGGGAAACACTGCTATTGACATTATTGTAGACACTATGTTTGAGCGTGTCAAGGAACTTGTTGACAAGAATTTTGCCCCACTTTGGAAGCGCCTGGATCGTTTACAATCACTTGTTAACAAGTCTAGTTTGCACAGTAACGCACCCAAGTTGTCTGATAAACCACAGGTTCAGAATGGCTTACCCCCTAATATTTCTAGCATGCCACAGCTAACTCCAACTACTGCGCAGCCTATGTCAACTGGGTCTTGTGATACTTGCGATACTTGTCGCAAAGTTAAAGAATGTATTTTCCCTGAGCCCTCCATCAACACGGGGAAAAATTCATACCCAGGTACTTCCAACACACCACAACCCCCCAGCCAACGAGCTGCCCTTATTCCCTGCATAGCCCCTGTAAATAACGCCAGCCTAGCACGCAAGTCCCATAGTATGGTCCCTGCCACCAGGAAAAATGTTTGCGGGACCGTTGAAGCAAGAAAAGATGTTTTAAGTCTACCACATGAGGCCTGCCCTTATGTCCTGGTCTTAGCAGTGGTGCCCCCTATAGGAAAAAATCAGCCAGAGTCCTGGGACCAATTGCGCAATAAGAGTGCTTATTGGCTCGCAATGCATAAAGGGTTTTAGCGCGCCCAACATTAATGATATCTTGATGGTGCGCAGGGTTGGCTGGGTTGGTCCCTCTGACAAGACCATAGAAGGAGACTGTCATTAACTTTCGCCGGCTGGCACTGGTAAAATCAATATTACGTTTAAGAGAGCACAACAGTTACTTACCTACTGACATTTGGTCATTGCCTCTTAGCTATTTTTATAAACCCAATGTCTTCCATAATACACCAGTCACCTCGCAATTCTGGTCACAAAATAGGTTTACTTCCCTTTCTGGTTTAGACACTCCAGATTGACTTCCTCTTGTACCATTGCCCATCGAATTGGCCCCTATCTCATTAGCATCTGTCCCCCAAGTAAGTGATGTTTCTGGGCCCCTAGATCACTATCTGCAGGTGTTAAGCTGGAACGTCGTCGGCTTAGCCTCTAAAGTAAATAACGAGGACTGTGTTGAGCTGGTAAATAAATTTGACATTTTAATGTTCCAGGAGACCTGGGCTACAGGGGAGTTGTATCTCGAGGGCTTTCAATTTTTTAATGTTTGCGCGCCTGCTCCTATACATGAGCGACCTTCGGGCGGCCTTTCTATTTGGGTTAATATTCTGTTTGGTGGCAGTGTCAAAACTATTTCTACAAATAGCCCAAATTTCCAAGCCTTGATATATACACAGGGGGCGTCTATTTTCTTTATTAAATTTTATAATAACGATTTTCTGAGTTTACCCAATATGATTGTCGCAAATCTTTTTAATTTTATGTCAGGCATACAAACTTCAGTAGGAAACCGCAACCTAGCTGGAATTTTTCTGGGCGGGGATTTTAATGTTAAAATTTCTGAAGCAACCATATCAGACAGCGTCCATGTATCATATGTAAATCTGTGTAAAAGAGGGACTGAATTAGTGGACTATTTGTCAAATTATAAGTAATTAAATGTGATGGGTATTGCAGCCACAAACCAGAACGACAGTCACCCAACACCATCGTTTAGAGGTCGTGGCTGTGCCTCAACAATTGACTATGTTTTTATATCAGCCTCGCTGGAAGATATTTTAGGTAGGGCGGAGGTTATACCCACTGTGTTTGGAGACCATAACCCAACCTCGGTCTTGCTTAGGGTCATTGTAGAACCAGGAGCAAGTAATTTATCATCCTCAACTGACAACTTAAGAATTATATGGAATGGTATCAACAATAGTAATGTGTTCTCGAACATGTTAATATCTTATCGAACATTTGTCGATACCGGATTGTCTGCTATGGACCCCAATCCTGAGGTAGTTGCTGCCTTTACCCATTTATGCGCAGACATCAAACAAATGATCTCAAATTCCCTGTCTACCAATAACCACAATACCAAATGGTTTAACCCGTTGACCGCGGCTGGAATTCCGCCGCGGTGCGGGTGATTTATGACTGGGCGTGGTCAGGACGGCCGGGGGCTGTCCGACGCACGCAAAGGGTTAATAGTGATTGCTCACTGGCCAACAGAGAGCTTTGTGCTGCTTTGTCATCTACGCCAAGGGATCCAAGCCTTATTAGATCACTGAGGAATCAATATAATAAAGTGGTTAAGCAGAGCAAAGATGAGATCTTAAGAGAACAATGGGATAATTTGGCCAGCGCTGGAAGTTTAAATAACACAAATGGCTTTTGGGCATCTGTTAAAAATATGAGAACTATGGGCCAGAATGTAACTCCTCTAAGCTGTAATACAACCAGCGAAGCTTGGGTAGCACATTTTTCAAAAATATATACAGCTCCTATTCAGAATGAGGCCCATATAGATCTTCACGTTGCTTCAGGAGTCCAGATATCGATAGCTGAAGTTGAGGACGCTATTGATCAAAGTTTAGGTAACAAGGCCCCTGGTCCGGATGGGCTCTATATTGATCTTATCAAGCATAAGCCGGAGTTTTGGGCACCACTTTTACTCAATGTTTTTACCAGTCTAACAAATTCCCATATCCCCAGCACATGGTCAACTAGCATTATTGTCCCGAAAGAGGGGGACAGGTCCAACCCTAGCTGTTATAGACCGATCTCTTTGATCGACAACACACTCAAGATACTTGGGCGGGTATTATTTAATAGAATTAGGAGTTGGCCTGAGGATGAAAGCATCTTGGATAAATGTCAGTTAGGTTTCAGAAGTAAATTGGGAACTGTAGAGCAATGCCGTAATCTAAATTTGATTATTCGTAAATACACGATAGCTCGAGAGTCCCCAATTTACCTGGCCTTCATAGATCTCCCCTTAGCATTTGATTTTGTAAGTAGATCGCGTCTTTGGTGATGTCTTTTAAATTACGGGCTGGACGAGGCTTTAGTACACTTTTTGGCTTACCTACGTAGGGATCTGGGGGCTAAGGTGAGGATCAGTAGGGACGGAACAGTATCAGGGAATATTGTGATTGGTAGAGGGGCAGGCAGGGATGCGTACTGGCCCCTCTGCTTTTTATCCAATATAATAATGAGTTGACTAAGGAGTTGTCCAAATTGACTAAGGACGTCCCGATGATCAATGGCAACAAGCTACCCACCCTATTGTATGCGGATGATGCAGTCCTAATGGGCCACACACCCAATGCATTGCGCATTTTAATTGGGGGTTTTGTAGATTTTATGAGTAAGCTGGACCTCTGCATACATTTCAAAAAATCATTTTTAATGAGTTGCGGCCCCAAACATATTCTGTTAATGTAATCAACTCTGGGTCCCAAAAACTGTTATGCACACACACACTTTTCCATATCTGGGCATGGTATTTTCAGACAATGGTTTCTGGGCTGCCCATTTGGCACATAGTAGGAGTACATTTTTAAAGGTTACCAACTCTGTTTTGTGCCTTCCCCCAACCGGGAAGAACTGAGGTAGTGTTACCCTTACTGAAAATATACAAAACTCAGTGTTCACCTACCACAACATATGGAGCGGAAATTTGGGGCCACACAAACTATAACAGCATCCAGGTAGAAGAAAATAGATTTTGTTAGAGAATTTTGGGGACACCGATTCATTCTTTTTCCTTTGTTTGCCATCATGAATTAAAATGACCCTTTATTGAGGACTATATCAGGATACGTCCAGTCATTTTTTGGTTAAAAGTATGGCAAAATCCAGCAGCCGCATTAACTAGAGACATCATAGTTGATTGCCTTAGTTGTAACAAGTGTAGCGATATATATCATGGTTGGCGGCTGTCAAGGCTAGCCTGACCATTGTAGATCTGCCACACATTTTTACAGACCCAGGGAATATGGCAAGCATTAATAAAAAGGTTATTCATGGGGCCTTGTACAAATACTACGGCGACCTGAGACGTAAGCAGGACATTTTGAAATCCTCAGTCGCTCGGTATATAACTATGGTGGATGCCGATGGCCCCCCTACAAAACTTCCAGCCAGTTATCTATTAAAGGTGAATAACCACTGGGAACGAGGCCTGCTCATTCATCTTAGGGGTCGCATTTTAAAATATCTACTTTGCTTCCCCTTAGGCTTCAATATCAATCTTGAGCAAATGCCATGCCCTTGTGGGAACCGTGTCAACCAATCTATGCTACACTTTTTCTTTTTTTTGGTCATTTTTATCAAATATACAATAAGCAGCTGCTGATTCCTTTCTTTAAGGTTTCGACCTTTACTGATTGTAAGGTGGCATACATGGATATTGTCATGCTCAAAGGGGAAAATTTACCCCTTCGTGTTAGCACCTTCCTGAGACTGGCTGTTCGCTCCCGCGCCCCTATGAGCACATTATAAATAGTTCTGATTGCATGCCCGATATTTGACTGGGCCGCATAATTTTATTGAACGCATTTTTATTGTATTACTTTACGTGTTAAAGTGTCTGCATTTTAACATTTAGATTCTAAGTATTATATTATTACCACCTCAGATCCAACGATTTAAATTATAAGCCCATGATGAACTTGCTGTACTGATCTTTAGCACTATGTTTATATTGTTGTGTGTTTATAGTTATGCGTTTATTGCACCCATTGTTTTTAACTTCTTTTTTATGTATGTACCGTTTGATTGTTGCGCTGGTATTTTTATTCTGCACTTTCATGGATATCTTTTTTTATCCGAATAAAGAATGAATTGAATTGAAAATACTCCTGTGTGGACATCCACAGCAACAAGGAGGCAAAACATTTGTTCATAAACACACACACTTTAAAAGACCCAGCCTACCCGCACGAAAAAATATTGCTTTATAATCAATGCACAGCATGTGAATTCAAAAAGATTCACACTGCAAAAAAAATGGTTACTTACCAGTTGGAATGGTTTTGCAACTTGAAGATTTCTCTGGATTCACATGTGACCTGCCCACCTCCACCAGTTTAGGTGTATTTACAAACTCGACACAGAGAAAACACTAACGAACGCAAAGGAAACCAATATATCCCATCGCGAGGAGAAAGGAGGTGAGAAAGCAATCTGAAGATGGTGACTGCATTGAAGGATTTCCATGGCATACGTTCAAAAACACTCCTGAAGGGGCTTGTGCCTAAAAGGTTGACGACACCCACGAAAAAAGAGAGAGAAGGGAGATTACAAGGAGACTATTCCAGACCCAACCACTAGATAGCAGAATAATGTGCAGTGTGTGGATCACAAAAATTCTTCAAGCTGCAAAACTACTTTGTAACAATACTGGTCTACCTATCCAGTTATCTGAGGCAGTGTGTCGCTCTCTATTCGACTTTATCAATGCAACCAGGGTAGACAATGAGGACTAAAAAAAAAACAACAAAAAAACGACTTCTACTGATAAGTGACAATTTAGTTCTCGAGGGATGGAAAGTGGCTATATATAGACTCATTTATGTAGTTAACGGGTATTTTGTGCACCTGACCTTGAACCTTGAGGGCTGTAATTTGAATTTCTGCTGACTATGCCACTTCGCGGTTCACCATCTGAGACAAACTAGTCTTTCCCCATCCCATTTAGATTTGGGTGGAATCTACGCGTTTTCTAGAGCAGAGCTTCAGCACACTCTGCTTTTGGGAGCCTATGACCTGGTGGTCCTGTGCATGCCTAGTGGGACGATTGGTGAATCCAAAAATAGATTCACATTCCTTAATGTGGGAGACATGAAATGGGGGAGATGGGGCGTAAAAGTGAGGAAGATTCCTAAAAATGTAATAGCCAGAAAAATAGTGCACATGTATCCATGGACAACTGAGTGTCTGTCTAGAGGCTGTATCCAGATTTACTATCCACAATCATGTATGAGGGGGAAGGACATTTAATTCCACTGATCGTCATGTCCATTCCCAGATTTTTTATTCATTTAAAGGCTTGAAGTAGGCAGAGTTGAATATGTGATTTATAATGCTGTCATAATACATACTTTCTTTAAATTGTTCTTCATTAGTAATTCATTATAGGCCTTTTGGTCAGTGCCTATTTGATCATTCGGTTTGCAAAGACAATGGAATCAAATCTACCCCGTATTCTTTTTTGGTACTTTCTTACATTACAGTCATTCAATTGTTTCTGGAATTAATAAATGTCCAAAACGGCTTGGATTCATAGTTGAGGGTTAGGACTTGAAGTGTCTTTGCAATGTTGGGCGATTAATATCTATGTAACTAAAATCAAGAGAAATATACACTTGGAGTTGATGTCTAAAGTACAATGAAGAATGAGGTTGTGAAACAATAAAAGCACAGAGTACCAAACACAATAATTAAAAACAAGCCCACAAAGCAATTTAAATAAGCTCCCCACAGAATAACATCTAACAGACACATATAAATGTGATAACCTGCATGGTGCAAACAATACAAAATCTGCAATGTGCAAGATATGCCTAATAGTTACTACCAGGAGCCCAAGTAAATTTCGTGAAATTGCTTAATATTTCCCCACAATTTTGCACAGCCTGACAGAGGCTAAGATTAACCTATAGACTGCATGCATGGGCAAGCTATCAGATCTCTATCATGGTGGGCATAGGATGCTTAAGCAACCAAATAGGTGGACCATATTCAGATGGAATCCTAATCGGTAGTACCATTGTATACTGAAAATAATAAACAGGTAATGCTCTATTCTCGTAGTCCTTAAGAGAGTAGGCTCTAACTTGGATCTCAACTCTTTCTCTAGCTTCTCTGCTGGGTACCAGATAAGCTAGCAGCTTCTTTTTATTAACAAGAGCTTTTGAGTGCCTCATAAGGGACTGGGGATTGTCATAGTATTCATGGCAGCCAATTAAATACAGCTGCTGTAGCCACTGGATACAATTTGCTTTGTCCAGGGACACACAATCTGCGATAACATCCTTGTTAAGGGATGTTTCGGGACGGCATCAAATAGAAGTCCATAATAATATCGGGGCTGATATAATTATGTAAGTGTTTTAGACCCAGCTCTTCATGGCATATGCTGGCAGGAACACACTAGGGTAGCCGCAGCCGTATGCGCATTAAGCTGTTTTTGGCAGTTTTTTATGAGGCTGGCTCACAATAGCCCCAGATACCAGCCCCGTAAGAAGCAGCAGAAATACATCTGGCTTTATAAATATTGAGAATTGCTTCAATGGGGACGGACCCAGTTTCTTCACAAACTTGAAGATAGCAGCCCTGTTTAGTTCAAAGTGTGTGTGTCTCACCTCTGAGATGTTTTTTTTTTTTTTGATAATCAAATATCATTTGGAGTTGGCCTAACGGCTAAGGCACTCGACCTCGGACCTGGGAATCTGGGTTCGAGTCTCGGTAACGACGCCAAACCCTCCTGTGATTCCGGGCAAATCACTTAATCTCCCTGTGCCTGAAATGAAAGTGTGTCCTCATGTAACGTAACTAGAAAATATGTAAAGCGCTCTGATACCTGATTCGGTTCGGGTCTAGTTCGCGCTATATAAAACTCTGCAAAAAAAAAAAAGTATTGGTTTTATTGGTAACAAAAAATTCACTGGTAGCAGATGAGCACATTATTAAGGTGAAGTACATTCGGGGAAGGCGGACAAAATACATGAGGCACAAATGGAGTGAGTGCGACATTCGCATACAACTATGCATGTACATGACTTAGTCTGACCCCTCAGGCAGGTAGTAAATTGAACCATTTACCCCACACCTTGCCGAAGAGTTCTGGACATCCCCGGGCTTCAAAGAGGGGTTCCTCCTGGCCTTCGCACCAATCCACCTCTCTCCTCCATTTCCGCACAGTAGGTGACTTGGCCTGGGACCAGAGCGTTGCTATATCTCTCTTCGCCACTGCCACTGCCGTCCCCAGGAAGCGCTTATCCGCCCTGAATCCATCGAGGCCATCAAACACCCCCAAGAGCCGGCGCACCGGGTCTTGGGGAACCTCCCACCCAAGGGTCCGCGTGAGTTCGAGCTCCACCCCTCTCCAGAACGGTGCCAGAGCAGGACACTGCCATATCACGATAAAAATCTGCTGGAGCGTAATTGCAGGGCGTGAAGGCTGGGGAGGATCGCATGCAGCCCTGAAGAGGCGCGCCGGAGTGAGATATGCCGTATGGAGGTAGTAAAGTTAGACGAGGCGTAGCTTGGAGGATGTTGTCAAAGTTTTGGGGGCCATAAGGGCGTCTCTCCAATCCGCCTCCTCCAGAGGACCCAGCCACCCAGAAGCCGATTCAAGGACGCGGTGCCATTGTTCACCAGGGATCAGTAGATTCGTGACACCCCTCCCCTACCCAGGTTCCCCATCATCACCTGGGCCTCCAAGGGACTGAATTCCGGGAAAGAGGTGGGGGATGGAAAGTGTGTGTGAAGGGCATGTCTGAGTTGTAAATATTTATAAAATTTGGAGGGGAGGAGGGCGTGGCATTGTTGCAAGTCTGCGAAAGATCTAATGTGGTCCCCCACCCACACTTCTCCAAGTAACGAGATCCCGATGAGAATCCAGCGATGTAAATCACGTAGGGACGAGACTCCCCTCAGCCAAGCGCCACTCCACAGAGGCGTCTGTCTGGTAATCTTCCGGTCCCCCTGTATGTGGCGGATGGCTGTACGCCAGGCCTTGAGCACCGTCCTGGTGACTGGGTAGAGCCTGCGGCACCGGGCTGCCATACAGGAATTCTTGGATTCGAATGAAGTCCATTTCCCTGAGTTCCTCCCGGTACGCCGGGTCGGACCCGCCGCCCGCGAACCAACCGTGGATCACAATGGGCCTCGTGGCCAGGTAGTAGAGGTGGAGATTAGTCATCCCTATGCCCCCGTCAAAGGGGGGAATGCAACAATGTGCTAGTGACATTCGCGGCCTCCCTCCTCCCCATAGGAACCGGGTGAAATGCCATCTAATTCTCGGAACCAGCTACCTGGGAGGTGAGTGGTGATATTTTGTAGGATGTATAGGAAGCGGGGGGAGGATCATCATTTTAAAGAGAGCACTCCTGCCCAGGGGGTTAAGGGGAAGGGTTTGCCATTTCTTGAGGTCCGCCTTGACCCTAGTGACCAAGGGGGCAACATTCAGGGCCCATTCGAGCTCCGGTAAGAGGGTGACCCACACACCTAGATACTTGAAGGATTGCCTGCGGAGGGGGATATTTGTTTGCCAATCAAAGCACGCCCGGGAGAAATGCACAGGGACTAGGGTAGATTTCGCCAGGTTGGGTCGAAGACCAGAGACCCGTTCAAAGGTGGAAAGGGCCTCTAGGCATCTGGGCCAGACCCAGGTGGAGGCGGCGTATGCAAGATCGGGTACCCCTGGCAGGCATGAACCCACACTGGTCGGGATGGACCAAGTCCTGCAGGAGTGGACGGAGCCGCTGGGCTATCGCAGTGGCGAAAATCTTTACCTCTGTATTAATCAGAGAGATCGGGCGGTAGTCCACGCAATCAAGAAAGGGCGACTGCGTCTTTGCGAGGACCACAATAGTGGCCACATCAGTTTCGGGTGGGAAGGACCCTTCTTCTACTACGTATTTAACCACTCCGTCAAATGGGGGGCCAATTCGTCACGGTAGGTTGCGTAATACTCCTGGGGGTAGCCATCAGGCCCGGGCGTTTTGCCAGAGTGTAACAGTGAAATTGCCCTGTGTATCTCCTCTGGGGTGAAGGGGTGGTCCAGAGTTTCGGATCACCACTGAGATGTTACCAGGAGCAATTATTGGTAAAGGGGATCCCCCAATAAATTTGAAGCGGTCTGAACTTTAGTTAAAGTAAGCTGAAAAGAATTCACTTTGCTGTTAGGGTGACCACACATCATAGTATATGATTTGGACTTAATAGTGTGTAATCCTAGCCTGTCCATAGAACCAGGGCCACATGAATTGTGTCCGAGAGGGCCAAATTATGCAGCAGGGTTTAGTAAATTATGCAGCAAGAAACTGCAACTTATGGGCCTAATGTAATGTGGCACATTTTGTAACAGTATTACTTTATTATTTTGTCATTTCTAAACTTGGTAACACTGACTGGGCATTGGTTGCACCTCATTAGCACCATTTTAATACCCACTTATAGCTATAAGCAACAAAAAAGTGACCAGTCCAACTTTGAAAGGGCCAATCACTGTGCATGCGACTCGTCACTTCATTTTGAGTAACTTTTGAACTGTTTGAGCTAGAAACACATTTTGGGGATAAAATCTGTAGATTATGTGGCAGATGATGGATTATGTGGCAACTGCAGCAAATCTATATTTACGCAAAAATGGCTGCTGCCGCACAATTGCATAATTTGAGTGGCCCTGCATATAAACCACAAAACTGTCCAGCAGTCTCCAGTCCTGGACCTAAGTGTACAATCATCTCCTTACAAAAGGACAGGTTGTCTTTTGGTGCCAGCCATTGGGGGGGGGGGGTTACAAATCACCCTTCATAGAGTGGCCTCCTTCTTGTTAATTTAATTGCTAAATGAAAATGGGGCCAGCACGCATCCTTGCCTGAGGTCCCAACAGATCTTCAAGGAAGATGAGCATTCTCCATTGGGTCCATATCTGATACATCCCACTTCGTCCTCAAGAAGTCTAGATAGTAATAATAATAATAATCTTTATTTAGATATAAATCAATATCTTTAAAAGTTTTTCCCCAAATCATATTGTGTACAGTTTTGTGTATAAAATAGTTAAAAACAAAGAACCCATACGGGCACAAAAAATAGAAATTTAGACTGTTTTGTATAACATGACCTAGCGTCTCTCGTGCAGCTCCCATTATATTCAAATGATAAAATCGAACCATAAGCATACATGCCTGAGAATTTCAATTTGTGTTACGACCCTCATAATCGTTGGAAATTCTGTTACAGTACATTATTTGATCTAAATGGTGGGTGGCAAAGCCAAGACAGTCTAGATAGTATTTGCACTATCCCCTTGTAAGCGCCCATAGCCAGCATCTTGGATCAAAGCCCGCCTCTGTCAACATTGTCAAAGGTCGAGCTGGGATCTATAAATGGCAGGTATGGCCACCCCTCTTTGATCTGGACATACTTAATAGGCAAAATGTGTACATTGAGACTCTGCTCTATGGTCCCTAGACTGCGCCTGAACCCATACTAAGCTTGTGTTAACATGCTCATCTGCTGTGCCCAGGTCCCAAGGCCGTGCAGCAAAACCCTACCATCATTTTGGCTGTAGAGTCAATAAGTGATATTGGGCGGTAACAGCAGGGGTCTTCCTTATTTCCCATTTTAGGTCTCACCTAGGCAGCGCTTATGTGGCCTCTTCGAGATGTGCTGTATCAAGGATATGGGTTTGGAAAAACGCCCATCTTTTTCATTGGTTCCTGTTGTTATTCTTTAGAAATGCTGCCTTTTCTTACGTGAATACACTTAGTAGTCCCCCCTTTTGAAATGTTGTATCCTCCCATGAGGACTTGTCCTCTTGCATGTGTTCTTACTGTTCATGTTATTTATACTAGGGAACTCTTTTTAGGTTTTGCCTGGCGAAAGCAGAGCATGCGTTGCTCTCGCCATGCGAGTGCCTTTTGCAATCAATTCTCCCAAAGGCATACATGCACGCGTCGGCATGGACAAAGATGGCTGCTCTCGCCGTTTGTCCAAAGCAAGCAGCATGCGCGTGTCCTTACGGACTGCGGACAGTCCGACGCCATCTTGTGACAATAGCTTTATATTGTCATGGCAACCAAGCTTTGTCACGTTAGTTTCCTGATCCCACCTCTGTGACGTTTTTTCGTGACGTTTTTTATGACTTTAATGAGCGCGGCGCCTCACTTTATTTATTTATATTTTTGCAATCGGCTTCCCAAGGTGGAGGGCAAAGTTAGCCATGCTGCTTGTTTCCCACTGGGTTCCTGGTAGATGCGGGTGATCGTGGTCAGCCAAGCGGCAGAATTCGAAAGTAGTCATTCTGGCTAACAAAGTGCAACATAAAATGCAGTTGCTGTCCCCCCTCAGGAGTGTATTTTACTTTACCGAGGGCTCCCGGCTTCTCCGTCTGTCGCCTGCACCCAACGCGTGCACTAACGCACAGCCCTTCCGCCTGTGTGCACTGCACGGGCTTCGGAGACAGCCACCCGCCTCGTGTTGGTACACTTCAGACACTGTGACTGTGAGGATTCTGGCACCGAGATGGGCTCCTGAACCAGCCCGGGCAGCCTCTCGAGGTTCATTGGTGGACTCGAGAACTTCCTCGTTGAGACTACACCCCCAACAAGAATCCCTCTATCTTTCACCTCAGAGATCCGCAGAACCCAGGAGCCCCCTCACCGGAACCACGCCTAGGCTTCACACTTGAAGCGGGACATCTGCAGGGCCATGCTGGAAGCACCCTAAAGCTGCACCAAAGATGGGGGCGAGAGGGGGGTACTAACTGGACCCAAAAAGTGACATCACCCCTTTGCTGTTTTTTTAATCCTCAGGCACTTTTAAAATGAGAAAGGACGATATCTGCTAATGTCAAACAGTGAAATATAGTTCCGGAGGTAAAAGAATTATTGAAATTCTGGAGGTTACACTGGTGTTGCTGGGACGGGGACCAAGTGAACGTAAGGTGTGAGCGAGACACATGGTGTACAGTTGGTTGATCGTCTGCTTTCATCCTTATGTACATGTGGTCACTGCTGGAAATGGAAAAATATACCCATGGATCCCCTAAATTATGGGCTGAATGTCTCGCAGCAGAAAGGGATTGGAATCCCGTCATGCATGACGACAACTCGTCCTAAGCGGGATTCGTTTCATCAGAGGGAAAAAGTTAAAAACATGTGTCCTTCCTTTAACGTTCTTAGAACAGCCAGCAGTTTGACAAACTTACCCTGTGCTAACAACCCTGGCCAACAGCCAAGTGCCACATTATTACAGCTCCTTCAGACCACTAATAATGCCAAGCACTGTGCATTCTGGGACTAGTAGTTTGGCTCCTTGTGCGCGGTCCTACAAATCCCACAATGCAAAGTGATTTTTATACAATCCTAAGAGAGCACTGGGAAGGTATGAAAACCTTCCGTAGCTGTTCAATGTCACGTGGTCCACGGGATGCAAGAACTCTTCAGAACTCGCCTTTCATTAACTTAAAGCCATTTGCTTTGCTATACAATACCATTAGCAAAGCAAATGGCTTTAACTTAATCAAAGGCGAGACCTATTGCATTTTCAATGCTGGTTTTATTTGGGCTGCATCTTTGCTCCTTAAGTGCTCTGTTTTCTTGTGCAATGAATGAATAAAATTGCTTTTATTTGATTTAGTTCAAACCATAAAAGTGCGGCGCAACAGCTAATGCACCCAAAAATTCACGAGCAAATATACCGATTTATTGGTTGGTTGGACTCTCATAAAAAATTATAATAAAAACAGGTTAAAGCAATATACAATTGATTCCTGCAGTCTTGTTGGTAACCAGCCGTGCTATAAATACATGTTTCTTATGAGGTTGTACTTAAGCTATGAACGGCGAGGCTAGCTACGTGATCTCTCCGAGTAGCCCTAGCAAATTTAGTTGACGGTGTTCATTTTATTAAAAAATGTATGGTTCCAAAAGACTAGATCTTTGTGTTTGTATTTCCCTTATGAAGTCTTTTAAGTTCAACTTAGTGATCTAAAATAAGGTGCTGATACCGTTGAAAATTTCCTGTTATTTCTCTGAGGTAAAGTGCATAGTGCTGTAAACATGTGGACTGCGGAGTGTTCAATTGCACTTTATCACCTTGCATGTTTACTAATGCAATGAAACTTCAGTCGCTTAATTTGCTTGCTGTCCTTTCCCATCATTTGCGTGGTCCCTTGATCCCCCCATGCCTCCCTCCACCTTTCCCACAACAAGGCTCCAGGCCCCCTCCGAGGCTGCTGCTGTTTTGCTCATAACACTGTTTACCCGTGCTTCCCCCTTCCCACAACACTGCTTCTGGGCCTCACCACCCCTCCGATCCGAGGCCACTGCTATTTTGCTCAGGACACTGCTTGCCCTCCCCGAGCATTGAATTCTTATGTTATTTTCCATTTCCAGCTTTTATTAATATAGCGCACCTATCTATGCGCTGGGGGAAATTAAACAATCGGGCTGACACCAGACTCAAACATAGATCCCCATTCGGCAGCTGTCACTTCTGTGCCATATCCTTTCCTTGGCCTTGTTGGAGGGTACAGTACCATATGTGGCCAAAAGAGGTCCCACTGGACACCTAGTGATAGCCTGTGGTACTACACCCTCACAACACTACTTGTGTTTTTTTAGCACGGCACCCGCTTTTATATTTACAAAAGCAACTGCTTAAGTCTTGCAAATGCGAGACCTATTGCACTGCAAATGCCCATTAAAGTCGGGGACTATAACAGCCTTTGGCCAGGACTTTGGGGGTGGGGTGGGGGGTAATGACTGATATGGGTTCCTGGGGCATGCTTATTTCACATGCCAAATATATCCTGTCTAAAACATATTCCCAATATGACCAGATCCCAGGGCAAGGTACCAACAAATGAACCCTGTCAGCTGCTATCTCATAGCATCATGGGCAGCTGGCTGAGGTTATTGGTTGCTATTTGCTAATTTTTGCAGGACCTATATAAAAATCAAACAAACTGAGGCAATGCTGTGATTTTAATGTAGCTATGGTGGTAGCAGTGAGTGGTGTTCTAAGTGAATCTGTCAATTACCTAGCAGTAGTGGGGGCATGTGTCCAGGTTGACCACTTGCTTTCCCAGAGTGCTAAGCCATCTTCTAAAGAAGTCACAAGTTAATGGTGGAATATTTTAAAGGATACCAGGCTAGGTTGTATTAACTGAACACATGTATGTGGTAAAGTCTAATAAGGTGGAGCTGGACTCTCACTTATGAATCATACTCTGAGCTGCAGATCCCCACGAAGAATTAGATCTAGAAAATGAATTAACATTAATAACCGCTATGTCATTGTTCACTCCAGTCCGCCCAGCTTGCCTACCAAGATAACCGTTTGCCCACCAGTTGACAACTAGAATGATGTGACTCCCAAACCTCTAGGCTGTACTGTAGAGGTTATTGTATGTGTACTTTCTTGACTGCAGTACCTGTGCTATGAACACAGCTCAAACACCTTTTAAGAATTCTTCTCGATATTGCTGCTTTTGAATTTTCAGCGGCTTGCAGAAAGAAGCAAGATCTGTCAAGCTACATGTTTTAAAACCCCAATTCTTGCAATATTTGATGCTGATAATGCTCAGTTTCTAGTACTTGTCCACTCACAGAAAAAAACAACTTTTCTAATTCTCCTAATTCCGCCATCTTCTGAAAGGTATTTTATTTTTACAGTTTACTGATCTCTTATTGAGCCCCAACTCAGTGCCGTTTTGGTAAAAAACAAACAAACCCAAAAAAAAACCTTTGACACTGCTGCCCATATCCGTATGCACACCTACAAAATGACATGGCTCCTTTTTTAGGTCTCGCCTACGCAGCGTGCTGCTTAGGAGGAGACCTTTAGGAATCTATTCCCTTTTTCTGCCAAAAACGTGCGCGCTTTGCCTTGCTTTCAATGGCAACGCGTGCATGTTTGGCGATTCCCTTGTAATTAACAGATGGTTCCTGCTCGCTCCCGCAAGGGAAACAGACACAGGCCTCCTCCTCTCTCCCCTCCCTCGTCAAACTTTTTTTTAACTTTCAGCGCTTGCGCTTGTTTTAAGTTGCTGCTATTAAATGTTTAAGTGACATTGTATCTGCCTGCAATTTGTGTGCTTCGATGGATAGGTAATAATTTGTTTTGGTTTCCTTCATAGAGGTAAAGGCAAAATGCATGGCACACATTGAAAGCTTGTTAAAAAAACAGTCACATCAGTTATTTCTTTTTTTACAGTAATATTTGTATAAACTTGTATTTTTCGGTCTATTTTCTTTCGTTTTAGTGGCCATTTATATGTGCGACCTCTTTACTTTTTTATGACATATGTTTACAATAAAAAAGAAATTGCCCAAGCATACCAAGGCCACACCTGTTGGCTTTGCAATGCTCGGTTCTAAAACACTGTCGCCGCTGAAAAGCTGCTGAGTGGAATGTGCTAATACGGGGCTCACTGTCCCTTCCATGCCCTCGTCTCCTCCCGCCGTCATCTGGTACAAACCATCTCACTTAGCTGCCCATACCTGCCCGTGCCAGCTCGGCCGCCTAATATATTCAGAAGAAAATCAATGGCATGTTAATGTCAAATTTCCAGCCTTTCCAGGGGGAGTTTCTCATAAAAGATGTATTGTTTCAATTGGCACGTGCCGCCCTTGCCATCATTAGGCAAAGCGCTGGCTTTCCTGCAGGAAAAATATGTAAAATGCCAGCTGAAACGAGACCAGAGGCGAGGTGGGGAGACGAGGGGGGGGGGGGGGGGGAGTTGTGTGGTGAACGGAAGGAAGTGACCGGGAAGGTGAGGGCCAGAGGCAGCAGAGGAAGGAGGAGAAAGGAAGATGGAAAGGAGTAAGGAGCAGAGGAAGGATAATGGAGGGAGGCAGGAGCACTGAAGTGCTTCATTTGTAAAAAAAAAAAAAAAAAAATGTTAAATAGTGCGAAGGCCCTGGTCAGGAGGCCACTGCAGATTGCACCACCTGTTGCGCTGCCAATGAAGGCACCAACGCACTACTAATCATAACACTCTTTAAAGTGTGACAATTCGAACCCCCCCAAAGCTAAACAAGCATTGGCATAGCCAATAGGTCTCGCCTTTGGTACATTTTAAGTGTTTAGCCATGCAACAGTTGATGTTGTTGCACCAAGCATATTGTGCTGCATAACTAAATACTTATAAGGTCCCAAAAGCGAGACCTATTGGCTATGCTTGTTTCTTTGTAGCTACCAATCTGAGTTTCCATCGGTAACTAAAATAAAAAAAAGTGTGCATTTCTTATTTATTATTTTTTTAAACGGGGTGGTGGGGAAACGAGACTGCAGTGGCAGAAACAACACGGGTGCAGAATTAACAATGGCGCACAGGTGGGGGAAAACATGACCGAGAATAAAGTGAAGCACTGCAGAGGAGCAAACAGGCGAAACAGAGCAGAGGGGAGCAGGTAGGGGAGAAGCACATAGGAGAGAAAGCAACTGATAGAAGTACGTGAAAGTGAGCATAGCATGAGGGGCAAGAAGAAGCACCATGGAGGACAGAGAGTAATATGGAGTGCCGTGGAAGAGAAGTTCATAAAGAAGATATATGTAATACACATAAACTCCCTTGGCGCGCTTAACTAAAAAGAAAAAAGAAAGCAGTCGAAGCACAGAAGCCAGTCATTTAAAATGATTAAAAGTGCATGTTCCTTGGTGGTGTTAACACAAGATTGACAAGCTGGGATATGAATATGAAACAGGCAAATGAGTGCCAGGAAAGCTTACCAGTGGTAAGCAGTGGGCGGGCTGCAGCCCACAGTAAGTTTCACAACACACAGCGCATGTGCTGTCTAGTAGGCGAAACCTAAAAATGGAAGAGGAAAGGCTCAGAAGTATCTAAACGCTGCTACATAAACATGTTAGAGAATGACTTGAGCGATGTGGCTGTGACCCAGCCACCAATCAATATGCTAAGGTGTCTTCCTATTTTATTTACATTGCGTTTGTGTATGATCGTATCACCATTCGAGAAACTGAATTGAGAGACCTAGATAAGAGTTACATTTTTTCTTTTACGAATAACTTTGGTGTCATTTTACGAATCTGGGCAAAATGTGGCTCCTCCTTGAGCCGTCAGCTCAGGTTCATCATTTCAAATTTAATGCAGAGCGATCGAGAGGCCAAAACATTCTTTGGATTGATCTAAACCTAGCATTCACAGTTTTAAATAGTTGAGAAAGTTTGTTTTCTGCTACACTTAAAACTGCTGAACAGAATTATACCACTTGCATTGAGGTGTAACCTTATTCAGCATATATTGGTTTTGGTGTTTTGTGTAAATTCATTCAGACGTGCTTTGAGATATTTGCATTACAGAAATTATTTGTGAATTTAGATTCACGGAAGGTCATAGGATAAACCTTTCAATTAATATTCAGCTGATTGGTCTGGAGCATTTTACCCATCTGCCTTCTGTAGATTGTGGATAAATGAACAGCTGTGACTGGAAAATCTTGTCATTATGAGGTGTGAGATCTGCCTGTATTGAGGGGACCTGTGAAAAAGGGCAGATACTGACTGACCTTAAAATTATTAATAAAAACAGTATATTACCATTCAAGCTCCACAGATTCCAAACTGTGTACAATAGAATCCAAGGAGCCCCTAATGGCCCAACTCATTTCAGAATCTTTGGCGGGGGCCATCTTGGATCTCCAAAGCTCATATAATATCCTCAAATTAAAATCCTCCGATTTAAAAAGTGTAGGGAATTCGGCCTAAAGACCTGAGCTGCCGACCATGGGACCAGGGAAGCCCCAGTGACAACTCAACATCCTATGATTCTGGGCAAATCACTGAATCTACAGGTGCCTAAAAAAACAATAATAAGGAATCTGACCTTGCGTGATGTAATCTGGTACTCATGTAAAGTGCTCCAATGCCCTTGGGTCGAGTTTGCGATAGATAAAACTGCAAAAAAAAGAACATTAAATAGAAAGCTTGCTTTGCTCAAATGGGTATTAATGGCAGGAAGATCAGGCAGTCCTTGCACCCAGACTTTGTTGTTCACCACCAAATATTATACACAGCTACTTCAGGGAGCATTGGAACTTGTCGGAGGATGGAGTCCGAACCCTTGTTCTGTTTCGTGCCTGCTGTTCAGATCGAAAGGCAGTACTTATCAGCTTCTGGGAGTTGCTCGAGGGCGTGGCCTGAAGTCATACATTGCACCTAGGTCCAGCTATGCAAGGCTAAATTCATTTTAAGACACCTAGGTGGGATTCAGGGGTTGACCAAGGCCGTGGCTTGCCTTCATAGCTGTATGCAAATTGACCAAACATAGACTTTTTTCTTAAAGGGAATGCTCTGTTTAGTATGGACAGCTTAAAAACTACAGAAATTTAATTTGTGTTGAAAGAGCAACCATAACTACTCGAGTGCACTGATTAGGAGAGCGTTGATGAACACTGATGGGGAATAATGAAGGATACCCAGCGTGTTGATGGCGCATTGGGGGAGTGATAAGGTGTGGTGCATGTGGAGGATAACTGGGCAAATTCCTGGTGGTTCCTCCTGGTTTAGGGTGAACGTCTTTGTCTTGTTTCCCTGTGTATTAATTAGGAGACTTAAAACTGCTACATTTGCATTTGAATTTGATTAGCTTGTGTATTTTCCCAGTTCAGGTCAGTTCACAGGTGGCATGTTCCACGCCTACGAGTGTTCAGTCTGGAGCATATTAAGTCTGATGGTTAGTATAGGGAGATTAAGAAGGTTTTTTTGTTCATTGTGTAATAGGTGGTGGTGGTGGTGGGGGGGGGACCGGTTGCTTATTTTGTTGATTTCACCAGAGTGAGATGTTTGCGGTTCTTTGATGTTTTGCATGGTATGGTTGTGGGTGACCAGTTATTGGATAGAACCTTGGTGAAAAACTGAAGGTGGTTATCTCCAGTTATGCGAAGTCTGACCAAGGGTTATGGCCCCTAGCTGGCATTCCAAACTCTTGGTGGATTACTCTACCAGACTGATATTTTGCAATAAAAGCGTTGAAACTATAAAATCAATCTGAGGCATATTCACTTCTGTAACCCCAGCATCATTCTTGGCAATTAGTTTTTGTAGTTTACATCACTGTATGAGAAGAAGACAAAGCAAGTAGTTTTTGCATTTCATGTTGCAGTCTTTCAAATAGAGATGCACTGGTTGTCTACAATGTACAGGTTATCATAATATATAATGGGAATGGAGTGCGTTTGAATGCTTTCTTAGAAATATGATTTAATGTGTTGTGATGATGAACAAATGAGATTTAAAAAAGTTTTTTTCCCTTTCTCATACCGAGATGTTTTTGACGTATGCCTCAAATGTATTTAATCCCTTAGATTGGCATGTGTTACGGCCAGAAAAAAAATGCTCAAAAGTCTTCATATTGTTGTTTTCTCTATTTTGGCAGGTTAAGTGGTCTATCTTTGGGAAATGCCTCTCCTGATCCTGGGTCCCCAAGTCACCATCACCACCAGCCTTCTTATTCCAATGAAACAACAGGTAAGGCAAATATTATTTAACACTTCTCAATTCCGCCCTCTGCTTTGGTATACATTCAAGTGTAAGCAAGATATTTCTTTACTACTTCTGTATAGCAAAAGCTATTTCTAGATACCATTTTATTAAATGTTATCGGCTTCTCATGGCCTCAGTATAGTACTGCAGTGACATGCTTTTTGCTAAAATGTTGGTGGTGGTAGAATTTCTTTAAAACTGATACATTTACTCAGCAAACCTAAATCTGAAGCGGGAGGGTGTTCTTAGCCCAAGGCTTAGCATAATCGAACTCCCTATAAGGGCACTAGCGGTACTCTAGCTTTTAGGAAAGCACTTGAGAAAACGCTTGCAGTAAACAACAGGGAATAGCTAAGGCCATTGCCACGAGACACCTGGGACCGTGTGTGGTATATAAATGTGATGATTATGATGTGGCCGTGTCAGGTTGGAGGGACCAACCTATTGCATGGCCACACAAGCCATCATGTTTTTCATATGGTTAAGTGGTGATCAACGGATCTTCCCACGTTGTGCCGTGTGTCTGAAACACTGAACTGAATAGCATGAAGAATTGTTCTCACCAGCCGTGTTGTTATTTCTGAAGTATTAACCTGACCTGTGCTTTTGCTTATATTGATCATTTAACATTGATACTTGTGACTCATTCTGATAGCTCAAACATATGCAGATTAGATCAGTAAATGAAAAAAATGGTATCAATCTGTCAAAAGGGTTGTTTTTATAGAAACAAATATCTTTAGTGTCGGCACAAGCTATTCCTTAAGGATGTTAGCCATGCAGTTGTACCTTTTCTGTGTTCTTACTTTCTGTCAAAATGCCTGAGGGCCTGATGGGATTGCCAAGGGATCTTTTTAAGTATAATCTAACGTTTTGTGCTCCTCTGCTCACTAATGTTATTATTCTGTGGGTAGGCATGGGGTCCCACTTTCCTAGCACAAATCAGTAGTAGTTCCAATACTCAAGAAAGGCAATGTGCAGGACCCTAAATGTTACAAGCCGACTTTGGTTCTTAATTTCACCGGTTTGGTCAATGGGAGAATTATACTGGATCGGTTATTGGCATGGCTATCTGAGAGGAATCTTCTTTATCCATTCTAGTATGGTTTCCACAAAGGCCTTGGCACCATCGAACAATGTTTTAACTTACATCTTCTTGTGGCAAAGTATAAATTTGTTAAAGGCGTTGCCTGGCAAATGGCATTGGTTGTTATTTTGAGCGCCTTTGTGTAATCAGATCAAAATTATGGGATATTTTAACTTCCTTGGGCATTGATGCAAGCCTGGTTGCACTTTTAAGACATCGTCATTGGGATTTGACTGCATCTGTGAGATATGGAGATGAAGTAGAATGTACCTCACCTTCTCATTGGCTACAATCATATGAAAAAAACGTCACTCCCTTTTTAGAAATTTATACAAGAAATGTCTTCCTACCTGCCTATGGGGCTGGTGCTGGAGTTGGAGGTACAGGTTTGTAAGCAGTATGCAACTGGAAGAATACAGAGCCTAGGTGCATACTTGGGGTCCCTCCTTCTACAACCCACTTTATAATACACCAGGAACTAGACTTAGCTTATGTAGAGGACTTTATTACACTTACCCCCTGATGCTATTGTGTTCTGTATGGTTGAACAAAGAGGTTGATTTAAATCGGTCAATCATCATGGCTTGCCTTTCTTGTACTAATGTGTCCAAATCCTGTGGCTGAATTATATCAGAAAGCTAACCAATCATTTGGGTTGCCCACAGATGTTTGTTAACCCAGATGGTATTTCTAATGAGGACAAAATTGAGGCGAATAACAGTTTTCTTGCTGCCATAGTGGATTAGAGAGAAGATACTGAACTAGTGAAACCACCTGTAACAGAGTATTGTCTTGTACAAATTTCTCTGGAGTTGCCTTCCTATCTAAGTCTTACTTTGGACACTTGGGAAAGAATGCTATTAACCTGTTTTCGGCTAGGGTCCATCAGATGGCTATTGTGTTTCCCACAAGGACAGTTTTCATTCACAATCCAATATATGTATGTGTCCTTGTGACGCGGCATCTGCTCAGACAACCCTTTTACATCTTACTTTTTTTTGTAAAATGTATCTGCCTCTAACCAGGCTTTTTATTGCCCAGTTTACGTAAAAACAATTTTAGATCCATGTAGGGTAGCCTTGCTTTTTCTGCAACAATTAGGTGATCCTGCCACATGCAAAGTGGTTGGTGGCTTTTTAAAAAGTACCATTTTTACATATAAAGCTATGTTGTATTAAATTCAATTCAAGCTGTATGTAACTTTTATGATCTTCCATTGCGAGATCGAATAAAGTTTATTTTGACCTTTGACCGATCAGAATACAAAATGACTGCTCAGAAACATTTGTTCTTTGAATTTGCATCAAGCAGTTTTGCAGCGGGAATCTTTCTGGATTCACTATGCTGTGCATTATTCCGCGGTCTGGTGGTTGGGTCCGGAATCGTAGTCTTTTCTTTGGTTTTTTTTCATAGCCCAGGTAGGCGTCGACGTCCCACCTTTTGGTGTGCATCCTGTGACGTCCGCACGCTTCCTGCGGAAGTTCCCACCTTTGGGCGCCATCTTCAGATTCTTTTTTCCGCGGTTGGGTCTGGATCGTTCCCGAAGGGGCTCCAGACATTTTTGGAGAAAGAAGAAGCCAAAAGCAATTTTGTGGACGAGAAAGGGTTGGAAAGATGACAAGAGACCACACCATCGAAGGGGACGACGAAGGAATAAGCGAACTTCAAGAACTTCGACGTCCATCGGAGAATGCACGCTCAGGGGGCCCCCTGAACGCAAGAGATGGACAAAACACCATTCAAATTCTGCCGTAACTGCCACCACAAGTACGCGCAGAAGGACGAGCACCCGGTTTGAAACCTCTGCATACCGGTCGACCACGAGAGCAGGGACTGCAACGCCTGCTCCGTCTTCACGCCGAAAACTCTTCGAGTGAGAGCGAGGCAGAGGATAGCCAACGCCAACATGCAGGGCAAGGGCCAGACACCATCCCTTCGAGACCTGGGAGCCTCATCAGACGAAGAGGACAATGTCGCCGGAGAAGACGACGGCTACACGGTCGTAGACACCGATTATAAGAAGACTCCTATAGAGGTAGGAGACTCTACGGCCCCTAAAGCTCCGAAAGACACTCGACAGTCTGACCCAGACTCTCGAAAAAACGAGGGCAAGTCCTCAAAAGCGCCGACGCCGAAAGCTTCCGCGGCTACACCCAGGCCCAGCGGATCCTCAGAGAAGGACTCCCAGGCGCCGAAAGCTGGAGAACAGCAAAAGACGCCAAAAAGCATCCCCGAAAAGAAACGTTCGACGCCGAAAGAAAAGGACCCGAAGAGTACTTCGGCAAAGATAAAGGACCCGTAAGCCAGCTCGCCGCCGAAGCCCGCCTCGGCGCCGAAAGTCAGCACGGCGCCGACCTATTCGCCGAAGAGAGCGGCAGAACCATTCGACACCGAACACGCCACAGAAATGGAGAAGAAAAAGAGACGGCTCGAGGCCGAAATGGAGAACATCCTGCAGCGGAAAAAAGAATTCGACGCCAGGATGAAGGACTTCTTGATCCCGACGAAACCGAAGCCACAGGTTGTCGAGATAACCGAGGAGGAGGACTAAGACGTCGAAGGACAATCGGAAAGCCCGGAGGGGCTGGAAAATCCAGAAGAAGCCTCCTACTACGAATATGAGGGGGATTATGACCAGAAGACATTCCTCTGCTTTGCATCCTCGTAGACACAAGAAATAGAGTGGCAAGACATCGACACCGAGAGCCCGGAAGAGAGCGTGGACACGTATAAAAAATGCGGCAACAGCTTTCGGGGTAAAACTCGACGAGGAAAAACAGAAGGCAGATTTCCTTCTAGAGACACTGCTCCCAACACAAACAAGGAGCCAGTACCTGCCCATGCTCTAAAGCGTCAAGGCACAGGGGAAAGAGGCTTTCAAGGAGCCTGCAACCTGCAAAGCCGTCACACCCAGGACGGAGAAAAAGTACAAGCATTCCCCGAAGGACCCACCCTACATTCAGGGATCGGTCACGGCGGATTCCATCATCACAGCCACGGCAAGGAAGAGGGCTAATGTGCCAACAACTTCAGGGCCACCCCCAGACAAGGAAAGCAGAAGGATGGACCTGGCTGGGAGAAGGATTGAACGGAATGCCGCAATGCTCTGGCGCATGGCAAATTCCAATGCACTGCTGAACAGGCACCAGTACCAGGTCTTGGACAAACTGGGCCAGTTACTCAAACACCTCCCTCAGGAACACCAGCAAAGGGCTGCGCACCTCGTGGAGGAGGGGAAGAATGTGGCGAATTCTTGCCTCAAAACTGCCTTGGACGGGGCTGACACGGCCAGCAGACTCATGATGATGGGCATCACAGAAAGAAGGCAAGCCTGGCTCAGGATTTCAGCCTTCAAGCCGGAGGTGCAACACAGCATCCTGAACACCCCGTTCAACGGAGAGACACTGTTCGGGGCTCCAGTGGATGAGAAGCTCACCCAACTGAAGAAAGATAACGAGACTGCAATATCCATGGGGGCATTGCGGTTCAGAGGATCAAAGAGGGGCACCCCGTCACGAAGACCTAACGGGAGGGGAGAAAACCAGCCAAGAACATCGCACCAGGCGTTCAAGCAGTCCCACCAGGTCGACACACCGACACAGCAAGGGTAACAAAAGCAATCCTGGCAGTACCAACAAAGAGGACAGACCTTTCGCGGGAGAGGGAATGGACGTGGACAAAATAGAAGAGGGGACAACAACCCACCTCTAAGTGACTTGGTCACGCTGCATGTGCCCACCCATGCAAAAACTCCCAGGGTGGAGCACGGATACAACAACAAGGAGTTACACGAGCTAAACATCGCCGAACGTGTAACACCAGTGGGAGGAAGACTAAACCTTTTCTTCCAGGAGTGGAAGAAAATAACCACAGACAAATGGGTACTCAACATCATACAGCACGGATACTGCATAGAGTTGGAAAGGAGACCGCCAAACAGAAAACCGAAAAGAAGGGCGCTAGCAAAGAAAGAGCTAGAGCTACTTCAGGAGGAAGCAAAAGAACTCATGCAAAAGCAGGCTATCGAACCAGTACCTTACAGAGAAAGGAACGGGGGAGTGTACTCAACCTACTTCCTAGTACCAAAAGTGGACGAGACGATGAGACCCATCCTGGACCTAAGGTTCTTAAACAACTTCATAAGAACACAAAAATTCAAGATGACATCCTTAATGGAGGTACTTCCTCAATTACAAGGCGGAGACTTCATGGTCACCATAGACCTCAAGGATGCCTACCTGCACATACCAGTGAACAGGGGGCACAAGCATCTGCTCAGATTTGTCATCAACAAAGACCACTACCAGTTCACAAGCCTGGCGTTCTGACTAAAATCGGCACCAAGCGTCTTCACAAAGTGCCTCGCAACAGTCGCAGCACACCTAAGAAGGGAAGAGATACACGTATACCCTTACCTAGACAACTGGCTAATAAAAACAAGTTCATACAAGGCCTGCAAGCAGCACGCACAGAGAGTGACAAGCACACTGATGGCCTTAGGATTCTCCATCCACTGGGGGAAATCCTCAATGAGACCAGAACAGGTAAAAATCTTCCTGGGAGCACAGATCAACACCTTACAAAACAAGGTGTTCCCCAGCGAGAAGAGAACGCTAGCACTGCTGAAGGAGACGAGACTCTACCAGAAGGGGCGAGCTCTGACAGTGAGGACGGCGAGCAAAGTCATGGGCATGATGGCGTCATGCATACACCTAGTGCCAAATGTACGGCTACACATGAGACCTTTCCAGGAATGGCTACAGGAACAATGGTCACAAGCTACAGGTCGTTGGGAAGATCTAGTGGTTGTAACGCACTCAGTGCAAGAAGAGATAGCTTGGTGGATCATAAGAAAGGGGAAGCCTCTGACACAGCCTACGGTGATCATCACCACAGATGCATCCCAGAAGGGATTGGGCGCTCACGTGGAGAAACTCAGAGTGAGGGGTCTGTGGACACCAGCAGATGCGGTCAGAAACATCAACTACCTGGAATTAAAGACCGTGTTCCTCGCAATAAAGGCTTTCCAGACGAAACTGTACAACCAGAGAGTGTTGATCCAGACAGACAACACAACAGCGATGTTCTACATCAACAAGCAGGGAGGGACACAATCAGCCCCGCTTTCAAAACTAGCGCAAGAAATATGGAGATGGGCCATCCCACTCAAGATAGACCTGCTAGCCATACATCTTCCAGGGAAAGACAATGTAGAAGCAGACTAGCTCCGCAGACAGACATCGGCATCCCAAGAGTGGGAGCTCAATGCACAGGAAACAAAGAAGCTGTTCGACAAGTGGGGAACACCGTCAATAGACCTGTTTGCAACACGGCAAAATGCAAAATGCCGAAACTTCGCATCCAGGCAACCAGGGGAAGGGTCCTTGGGAATGCCCTATGGATAAGCTGGTCGAAGGCATTTGATTACGCTTTTCCCCCCGATACCTCTGATACACTAGGTACTCAACAAGTGCAGAACAAGCAACATGACTCTGATACTGGTCGCACCACAGTGGGCCAGGGGGACATGGTACTCACAGATAATGGAGATGACACAGAGTGCACCCCACAGATTCGGGAGAAGGAAAGACCTACTCTCCATGAAAAACTGAGAGGTGCTGCACCCAGAGCTAGAGAGCCTCAGCCTAGTAGCATGGCTCCTGAGGACATAGAGTTTGCGCATCTGAGGGTACTACGGGAAGCAAGAAGACCTAGCACACGGAAGTGCTATGTGTCAAAGTGGAAGAGATTCACACTGTGGTGCAGGAAGGAAAAGCTGCACAAAAAGATGCAGAAGGACTCAACAGTGCTTAAATACCTCACGCACCTGCTCGACGAAAAACTGAGCTCATCCTCACTAAGAGTACACCTAGCAGCGATAGTCGCTTATACAAGAGGAGAAACAGGCAAGAGGTTCTTTACGTCACAGATAGTAAAGAGATTCCTGGAAGGAGCAAAAATTATCGCACCACCAAAGAGGGTGCCACCACTGGCATGGAACCTTAATTTAGTCCTAACGAATTAATGAAAGAACCTTTTGAACCGATTCATAAGGCCTCCCTACAAATGCTGACCATGAAAACAGCTTTCTTGGTGGCAATCACCTCGCTGCGCAGAGTAAATGAACTACAGGCGCTATCGCTACAAGAACCCTACATCCAGATACACAATGATAGGGTGGTGATGAGAACGGACCCACACTTTATGCCAAAGGTGGTGTCAAGGTTCCACATTAACCAAACAATACAAATACCAAGTTTCTTCCGGAAACCAGCCACAAGCGATGAAAGGGCACTGCACACTCTGGACGCCAGAAGGGCAGTCATGCACTACATAGAGAGAACAAACGGCCACATGCATCATTGTTACCGTTTGCGATTCCTAAATTGCGAAAATTAAGGAATCGCAGTTTAGAAATTGCAAACGGCAATGCATGAAAAAATCGCAACTTTTTTTGCGATTCCTTATTTTTCCTTAATTGCGATTTACAATTTGCGAATCGCAATTAAGGAAAACCTTCCCATTGATTCCTATGGGCCAAAAGGCCCGTAGGAATGAATGGGAAGGCATTCACATTTTGCGATTTTCAATTTGCGAATTCGCAAAATGTGAATGCAATTTCAAGGGTGCAGGGGGGGGGGGTCCAAAGAACCCCTCCCTGCACCCCTGAAATTTAACTTTAAATGCAATTTACACACACACATGCCCCAAGGACGTGTGTGTGTAAATTAAAACTTTCAAATATGTAACTTGTGCATGTTTGAAAGTTTTTGGTAAATTAGCATGAAGTTCAACTTCATGCTAATTTACCCCTTCCAATTTGCAAATTCGCTATTTAAAAATGATCATGCATTACATTTAAGAAATCTCAAATTGCGATTTCTTAAATGCAAATGCAATTTTAGAAATCGCAACATGGTTGCAATTCCTAAAATAGTGAAAAGCATGATGCATCCAAAATTTGAAAATTGCATTCGCAAACGGCCGAAAATTGCGATTCGCACCGGTTTGCGAATGCAATTCTCAATGATGCATGTGGGCAAAAGGGACATAGGAAAACAAAGCAGTTCTTTGTGTCCTTCGCAAATAGTTTCATGGGAAAACCAGTAACTAAAGGAACGATTGCACGATGGATCGCTCAAACAATACAGTTCTGCCACAAACAAGCAGGACAGGAACTAGCAGAGGGGACACGAGCCCACTCTACCAGGAAGAAAGGAGCTACGATAGCATTCCTAGCTAACACACCCATTCAAGATATATGCCTGGCCGCAACATGGGCTTCAGTGCACACGTTCACGAAGCACTACTGTGTGGTTATACAAATGAACAAGGAAGTACAAGTCGGGCAAAAGGTGCTTCAACACATATTCAACAACCAACACTCATCTCCTACCCAGCCACCACAAACATAACAAATTGCTACAAAGTCTAGGCACAGCATAGTGAATCCAGAAAGATTCACGCTGCAAAATGAATAGTTTCTTACCTGTTGGTGTAGTTTTGCAGCTTGAAGATTTTTCTGGATTCACTAGCGAACCCACCCACCTCCGCCAGAAAGATGAGGCTGGAGAAAGAGGGGGTTAAAAACAAGGACAATACTGAAACAGACTCCTTAAAGGTTAAAGCGGTGAATCACTTACTTGAACATTGCCATGGATTCGGAAACAGAACACAAAAAGAGAAAAAAGAATCCGACGATGGCGCCCAAGGGTGGGAGCTTCCGCAGGAAGCGTGCCGACGTCACAGGAAGTACACCAAAAGGTGGGACTTCGATGCCCACCTGGGCTGCAAAAAAAACCAAAAAACCCCAAAGAAAAGACTACGATTCCGGACCCAACCACCAGACCGCGGAATAATGCACAGCATAGTGAATCCAGAAAGATCTTCAATCTGCAAAACTACACCGACAGGTAAGAAACTATTTGTTATTTGACACCAAGTCAGAGGTAGCATTAAAAAAGTCAGCAGTTAAGGTTTTTCGGATCTATCTCTTAAATGTGCCAATGCCTCTGATGTTCCAAATTGGCTAAGGTATTCTTTCTCTTTAAGTCAGGTATTGTTTTTGCTTTTGGCTTAAAGTAGGGTTTTCATCATTTGGCATTACATGTCCAGCGCATAATCTCAAAAGGGGTACGTTTTATTCCAAAGGTTGTGATGAGATTCTAGTGGTTGTGGAACCTTATTTCCTGAAAACAGTGTTTTGTCACAGACCGCAATTGTACTTGTGGGTTTTCACCTAATGAACGACGAGCTGGTGTATAATGTCTCTCTAATTTTTCTTTGTGCTGGTAGTTCCATGATTAGACTTAATGTGACTTAACTGCCTGGTTTAAATCTAATAATATTTTCATTACACAATCAAGGGTAAACCTACAGCCCAAAGGCTGAGTTTATGGAATCTACCTCAAGAGTGATGAATTACTTTGTTGTCTTTTGTTTGTTGGGTAACCGCATTATCTTCTAATACACAAGCTTGAGTTTTTCCTGGAACTATAATGGCATTCTCGCAACCTTGTTTGCATTGGGTACACTGCAGAAAACTAATGACGTTATCCACGTCTATTAATGTAATATGCTTTGAGATTGGGCTTTTGTAAGGCTGAATATTTGTCTTGAGTTCAACTAGACAAGGCTACTAATAGTCAATTGTACTTAAATTACATATCTTTCTTTATTCATCTTATGTGATCAGTGTGTAGATAAACACTTTTTTCGTTTTAACAGGTTTTGTAGCAAAATGCCATCCAATTGAGCCCTATTGGTATTTTGAAAACTCAAGAATGCTCAGAACCCTCAATCGGCTATTAATCAACATTTAGTTTAAAAAAGAGCACAACATACATGTCAATCTTGTGTGCTCGAGTATTTATCTCAAATATATTTCATACTTATTTGCCATTCTCGTACTTACAATCAATGATATCCATCTGGTACAAACAAAACATTGTTTATTAGTCATCCATTGTACGTTATGGAATTGGCCCGGACGCTCCCAACCTACGATGGATAACTAATAAACATTATCTTCCCCCGGGTCAGCTTTTGAGTCGAGACGACCACGAGACAGTCATTCTTACGACGTATGGACTTGTACCATTCAGCTCTGACTGAACGTGTTTTTCCCCTTAGCCCTGACGATGACCTCCATAAAGGTGTTGTTACATACCCCTACATCATATGAGGTCGAAACACATTGGCATTTTCTGATGGGGATTTATTGGAAGTACCACCTCAATTATACAACTACTGGCTATGATTCTGAAAAGAATCTTTCCATTTGAAAAGGAACTATTAATTGTTTTTTTTTGGATAACGCAGAATGTGGGAACACAAAACTAGCTCTATAATCCCATGTTTATATAAGGGGTAGGACAATTTATTGGAGCGAATTACTTTGGACATATTTGCAACAACTCGCTAGTGTTCAGTGGAAGCAGCAGTTTTGAATTTCTGTGGCTTTTTGTCATTTTGTGTTGTGACCTGTATTGATTGAGTTTTATGTTTTTTTTAATGTATAGCAATGTTTTGTTTGTACCTGATGGATATTGATTGATAGTAAGAGAATAGAAAATAAGTATGAAATATACTTGAGATAAATTCTCGTTGTCCTTTTTTTCAAACTAAATGTTGATTAATGGCCGGCTGGGGGTTCTGCGTATTCTTGAGTTTTGAAATTGATCCCTCCCCACAAAATAGGCCTTACTGAATCAAACCCCGTTGTTTTTCTCTATAGATATTTTGAAGCTTGGTAACAGGAATACTGTTGATGTGCTAATCTTTCATGGCACTACAGTGGTGATTCTTTAAAAGACTAAAATGCAGACGTTTGAGTTTTGCTTGGTTAATGTTTAGCTCCATTAGCAACACCCTTTCTAAAGCCAATTTTGCAATGCATTGCACTTAAAGATTACCTGTGCCCAAGGCCTTACAGATCATAATCTCCTCTTTCAGGTGTTCAGCAGAGGGCTTCAAGTACAGCCTTAAATGTTTTAACTACGTTCATTGTTATGTAGTCCGTGAATTACGTTGTTTCAACCACTGTAGCCACCGAACCTTGCAGAGCCGGACTTATTATCAAGGTGGTAGTAATGATGTTACCTAGCCTTGAAGATTATTTGAGCCAAATTTATATATTTGTGTTCTTTGTGGCACACATGCCACAAGCCCTTGGCATGGTTATACCTTTGCATGAATATATCATTTATTTGCAGCCTACTATTTTTTGGTGGGATTCGGGCCTTTCTTGTAAGATATGAGGCTTGGGTGGGTTCCTAGTTCGAAATTGTCTAAATCTTTGGAGTCTCACACTGAGAGCCGTTTGTTAACTGGTTCATCTATATGATGACATTTTGTGTAATGTGTAGTAGCTTTTTAGGTCGAGCAGACCTAAAAAGCATGCGAAGCATGCTTTTGTCTGCGAAAGATCTTTTGCTGGCGTGTCTGGGGGAATGTGAGACGGTGTAGAAGCACGAGCCTCTGCCGTCTCCGATTTGCCCTCGAGGGCGCGCACGGCGCTGTGCACATCCCCTGCCTGCCATTCACATGCTCTCGCAATCCAACACCACACACGCATGCGCACACACACACACACGAGCGCCCATGCACACATGCACATACATACAGAGACACCCCCCCCTCCCCCCCCGCAGCAGCACACACAGAGACACACACCAGCGCACCTACACACACACACACACATACATACAGAGACCCCCGGCCCCCGCCGCACACATACACAGAAGCGCACCCCCCACCCTCCCCTACAACTAAGGCCCACTTACCTCCACTCCGGACATCTGCAGCCTCCGCGGGGCTCTTTCTCTGGCCAGGCACTCCGTGGGCGTGGGCTTCACAAAACGGAAGTCCCGCCCCACGATAGGTTTCGTTTTTGCCAGTGCGCGTGCACGCGCACGTCTTGTTTTTTTTGCATACCTCACTGTACTCCATAAATGCAGACTCAGCAAAATTTTTTTTAGGAAATGATTTTTGATGTACGGCAAAATCGTCCTTCTAAGAAAAATAATAGTAAAAGTTATCTGGCAAACTGAACTCTGTACGAGGCATTTTTTCCTGAGACCCCTTGATCTTTTCAAAGCAACTGAACAACAGTCAGTCATCTCTTACTGAAAAATGCATGATTTTGTCATATATCACAATAAAAATAAAGCCTTGTGCATTTATATGGCGCTCGTGACCGCAGTTAATTGCGATTATGTAACACTATACGCACTTAGGAGTTCTGCCATTGGCTGTAAATAACAGACGCCGACATTTTGTAGCCCTGTATTATTCTTTGCCACTTCGTAGCGCTGTCAGTTACAGGTGGGTTTCCATTTTATGAAGCTGTGAATAGGCGGCGTCGTGCTGTTTCATTGGGCTGTAAATAGCAGGCTTCGGTTGTTCCGTAGCGCTGTAAACAGCAGGCGTGTTGCTGTTTCTTAGTGATGTAAATAACAGGCGTACAGTTGGTTCGTTGCGTTGTAAATAACAGGTGCTCTTCGCTCTGCCCTTCCAAGTACCACTGCCCAAATTAACTGTGCTCAATCAAGCCGTCATTTGTGGCAGAACTCCAAAATGCCTCAAGGTTCAACCAACCTACCAGGCACACAACAAAACAAACACGCACCAAAATAACGGCCTGTGAACCAGATTGGCTGAGGACTCGGGTCCGATTCTGGGCCCAACTTCCCAGTGTGATTACTGCGCACTTGGAAACCGTGCCACTGTAACAAGTCCATGGTGTTTTACGTAAATGGGAACACTCCAATTTGGTGCAACACATTCCTACACTACGGTATAGGATATTCCGTGTGCTGTGGCATTCTTAACAATCGACGGGGCACACTTTAACACTTAAATAATAACTGCACTTAATTTAAGCATTGAACTGCACCAAAAAACAAGCATTTGCAATGCAATAGGTTTCGCATTTACGCAAGTTTAAAGCTATTGCCATTGTAAATGACAATGCCTTTTATTTGTTTTAAAAACAAAAACAAACATAAAAGGCATTGTTATTTGCAATGTCAATAGCTCAAACTCACGTAAATGCGAGACCTATTGCATTGCAAATGCTTGTTTACCTTTGGCACCTATGTAATTATTGTACCACAGGCTTGACGATTTCACTGGAAAAGTTCCTGTATGCTGTGAATAGGATTCTAAACTACATGCGTTCTCTGGCAGGGAACCTATGGAATCGCTCAGTACATGGGTCATGGGAATGTCTTTTGGTTAAGTCTTCCAGATTGTGCATTTTTGAGTTGTTCCAGATGATACTGAGGTACTTTACAATGGAGGTGTTAGGACTAATCAATCTTGGCATTGATTAAAGTAACAACTGCAATAAAAACCTTGACACCTGATGTTGGAAAGATTTGTCTTGGTGTACCGTAGCTAACATAACTCCCCTTTGAAGCCTGATTTGATTTGGGTGGGCATGCTGATGTTTGTGTATACCCAATGTTTTGAACAGTATACTAAAGATCATGTGTTATTTATCGAAAAGGGCAGGTCACCTAGCACTGAGTGAATAGCAAACTGGGGTGAAAACTGTAGGTGGCTTTAAAAGATGGGGCAATCTAGGTCAGACTGTTGCTTTCATTAATGAAGTCGCTGCCTGGCATGCCAATGGTATATTGCAGCCTTTCGAGTGTATGTAGCAGCTGTTGAAGGGTGAATAAGGTTCTAAGTGGAAGGATTTAGTCCCAGACAGTGAGAAAAAATCTATTACATTTTTGGGACAGATGTTGGACTATTAAGGGTTTGGAATGCAGTCTGTTCCAGGAATCATTGATCCTGTGAATATATAGATATTCTTCATTCTGCCATCCTCGGAAATACGACTGCAATTTTGAATAGCAGATTAACAAACTAGCATTGGCAAGACCAATAGGTCTGCCTTCAATGTGGTGCGCCCTGCATACTCACATATACCTTACTGACCCTGCACTCACATTGACTTGAGTATTTCATCTCTAGTGCACTGGGAATAGGAGCAAAACCCAAGAACTTGTGTCTGTCTGTTATGGTGTGATTAAATCTGGGCACAACCAAGAGAGTATAGGAGAATGATGCATGTGAAAGGGCTTATAATGCTGAACCGAAAGCAGAATCACTCAGCAAGTTCATTGTGCACCATTTACAGTGCCTTAAAGATAAGTGTATTCACTGGTAAACTGTGGAGGAAGGCTAACAGAAGAGAGCAAAAGTAAAATAAAAATAGCAGTGACAGCTGCAGTTTGTAAAATCTGAAGGTATTAGGATAACAATAGCTACCTGCATCACCAAACATCTCCCTTTAACCAAGAGGAAAGGACACATTTTCCTTAAGCTTTTAGAATATTTTTTAAACTTCGTATTCTTGTCATTAATAATAAAGGAGAATTAATGATTTTTATGTTGGATTCAATGCACAAATAATTAGTATTTATGTTGCGAAAATGAGTTTAATTTGAGCTTTTGAAGTGTGTTTATATACATGATTTAGATATGCCACATTTTGGTGAAAACTTTATATTCTATTTCTATCTCTGTTTTCTACACCTTTATTTACATCTCCCATAATATTCCATGCGCATCTCTTTTCCCCACATTCCCCGCAAAAGCGAAGACAGTTGATGTAATGTTTTTCTAATATGTCTTGAATACAGAAGCTTATTGAAACTTTTGGTCTATTTGATAGGTTGCAACAATCAAAGTTTCATCCGCTGTGTTTCCATAGCTCAGTCCAGTTTTACCTACATGAAAGGCCTTTGTTAAATGTTGTATATTTTCTTTAAAACATCACCGGACGACAATGATACGGAAAAACAGGATGCTGTCTCAGAAAATGGGATAGTGCTAACGTATAATGCTATTGATGTAGATTATTCTGATTCATGGCATGGTGAATCTGTGTTTTTAGCTAATTTTGGATGCAAGAATTCTGTACAAGAACCCTTCGGTTCTGGGGATGAGATGGAATATTTGTTGGCTTTCCTAGATGTTAATTGGGATGCTGTCTAACCTTTTCTTTTTTCTTTTTGCTGCTCATTTTAGAATTGGAATGATTTATGTTTAGACCACTCAGTATTAACTTTTCACTTTCGGCCTTCATGGCATTTATTCTGTACTGCTTGATTTTGAGATTTCAGTAATAAAACCCGTATCCTTTTCTATGATCTACAACTCAGTTATTTAGTGATCTTAATTACTTATTTTCAATACTGCTAAACTGATGTTTGGTGTAGGTACCTTTTTGCACAAGATCAACCCAGATGGAAACTCTTGAAGTAAATTGTGTAGATATGATTATTGGGGTACAGTTGTACAGTTGGGGTACAGTTCTAATTATTGGGGTATGTGCCTCCATGTAGAGAGATTGGAAGCAGAGGCAGGTTGGGTATGAGCACCTCTTCTTTGTAATGCTTCGCCAAACGAATTCCTGGTTTTTAATGCCCATCCAAGAGAATAGTGTACTTTTTTAGGTTGCGCATTCAAGACCTCTTGTATATACTTTAGTATATATACCTTAGTATGTGTACTTTAGTATATACTTATATGTGTATGTACTTTGTGGGCTCTGGTGATCAACCGTAGGACTAGTCTGCTTCCGCTTAGGGACTTTGTTTTCTGTTCAACTGCCTCTATTTAACTGTCTTTATAGAACACGAACAGCAGAGGTCAGTAAAATACCAGAATTGCTTTCTGCTGAGGGACTTTCTTTTTTAGGTTTCGCTGGAGGGCGGAGCTCTTAGCTCCGCCTCCAGAGAAATCTCTTGATTTCCAGTAAGGAGAATGGAATACGCCCCCCTGTCCCATTGGCTAGCTCCATAAATGGAGGCTAGCCATTGGAACAGAGATCTGTCCGTCAAGGCCGGACCAGATTCGGGGGCGTTCCCGAGATTTTTTCCCAGGGCGGAGTTACGTTTTTTCCCGTTCCCTCCCCTTTCACTGAAAGTCTGTCCATTCCCGCCCCCTCCGTGTGCCTTTCCGCCCCCCCTCGCTGTCCTGTGCACGTTTCCCGCCGTCCGTGTCCTCTCCCGCCCCCTCCCGCCGTCCGTGTCCTCTCCCGCCCCCTCCTGCCGTCCGTGTCCACTCCCGCCCCCTCCCGCCCCCTCCCGCCGTCCGTGTCCTCTCCCGCCCCCTCCCGCCCCCTCCCGCCGTCCGTGTCCGTGTTGTAACCTCTTCAGCAGGCGGCGTCACTTTACTCCAGTGATCTGCGTTAGACTACCGAGTCCACATGCTCTGCTGGTTTGTAAACAGCACTAACTGCTCCCCAGGGCAAGGGCTGCGCTGACTTCGCAATAAAAGATCCCTCGCCAAGTTAGACTCCGCAGGAACAGCCCCCTCCCGCCCCCTCCCGCCGTCCGTGTCCACTCCCGCCCCCTCCCGCCGTCCGTGTCCTCTCCCGCCCCCTCCCGCCGTCCGTGTCCGTGTTGTAACCTCTTCAGCAGGCGGCGTCACTTTACTCCAGTGATCTGCGTTAGACTACCGAGTCCACATGCTCTGCTGGTTTGTAAACAGCACTAACTGCTCCCCAGGGCAAGGGCTGCGCTGACTTCGCATTAAAAGATCCCTCGCCAAGTTAGACTCCGCAGGAACAGGCCGTCATTTGCATTAAAAGCCTCAATAACAAACACCACAGACAAACCACCCCCAACCATGAGGTTGCCTGGCAACTGGTCTAGATTCAGAAGCCTCTCATCAACAAGAATGACTCCCCGACGAAAACGCTGCCGCGACACGGAGTCATCGGGGTTTGTTCTCTCCTGCCTGCCTGACAGATATGTATGTGAAAAACAGTAAGAGCACTGGTTGCGAGTACGTGGTATAATATATATCGTCCGATGTCACGATTTCAACCCTCTACGCGGCGGCCTTTCAGCTACTTGCGCTAGATTCTAACGCCAACAGGACAGACGTTCCTGTCATCGTATGGAATGAATACGACCCTTACTACCCCTCGGATGACCCTGAGCGCAGCACCTCGGCCTGCAGCCAAACATCACTTCGTGACAGTCGGGTTCTGCAGTTTAATGCGATGGTCATAGCTGCACTAGAGCAGAATAAAAGAGCAACTCCATATGCACGATCTCTGCTGATGGTATAGACGAAATGGAGGAAAGGTATTCTTTCCGATCCATTCATGTTACATAAATAATGCCCAAAAAATAACCAGAGGGGAAAAAAATCGCTAAATGTAAAGAAATAGAACAAATTAGGCGCTAATAAATCATCCACAAGTTTTTTTAAAGCACACATCTTTTGCTTCTTCCTGCGTTTCATCTTTGAAATGCTGACAAAAACAAATCTGTTCCATTTCTTTTCACGTGAACGCAGCAAAATACTGCGTAAATGACGGCTTCGTTACCTATGCTGGCAATACATATAATGTGGAGCAAACCCCTTTCGGCCGTTTACTTTGGTAATGGATGCAAACGTATTAGCTAGATATAATTCAGCACGTATTCAAAACGATTACAAACATGGCCCTGAGCAAAGTCGTACAAGAATTTGGCAACTGCAAGCAGCTAACTTACGAGATCACAATAAAAGGGACTCGGAAGGGTGCACCCTAAAGACTGACAGTGATTCTGCCTAGTGATTCGGAAAGCGGATTAACAAGCATTTGCAATGCAACAGGTCTCACAGTTGTGAGAGTCTGAGCTATTAGCATTGTAAATGGTAATGCCTTTATTTGCGTGTTGGTTTTCAAAACATAAATAAAAGGCATTGTCATTCACAATGCCAATAGCGTAAACTCTCGCAAATTCGAGACCTATTGCATTACAAATGCTTGTTTTGTTAGTGGACCGTGCAATCACGGAGATAAACATATGAAGAAATAATGCAGTTTCAATAAAATAAAGTTTATCAAAGCTGGTCTCGCTTAATTTATACAATCGAGAACGATTAGCACTGCCAATACTCGTTTTCTAAACCCTTCTAAATGCACAACATCCTCTTTAGAGCTAAAACTGACCTGCTGATAACCATGTGTTGCTAGTGTTTTTGCAAATCCTTCATATGCACTCATCCCGTGGCACAGCACAACTTTGTTACAATAACACAAGAAGAAATGTTTCCGGCAAAATAGTTTTTCACGGTACGGGTGTTCAGTTTCTATATTTTTTTTACTGCCGAACAAAATGTTTAGATAACAATAAAAATGTGACAGATTCTCACATAAACACATTACAATGATATATCATTATTATCTATTTACTCACGAACAAGTATGCCATTGAAATAAAGTATTTGGCCGTGAACGGGTGGCTTTCACTTTTGTACAAAAGATTGACCCTATAACGCCTGACCTTTTAAAAATCACATGCCGATGACAAAAGACCAACACATTGCACCTTCAAGAGAAAAGATTGAGCAGTAATGAGTTTAAAGGGCTAAATTGCCCTATAACAAGTACCTAGAAATGGCTTGAGTTCCTGGCAAACAACACTGTTCTCAGAAGAGCAAAAAAAGCAAGTTTAACAACAGAGACCGCTTGTAAGCTGGGCTTAAGTGTAGCTAACTTGGCACATGCAGGACTCTATTCTATTGACTGTAAATATTAGAGAACCTGCAAAAGTTTATTCAAGGACACAAAAAATGAAGAAATAAATCAGGATGGGCTGGTGCATAATCACAAAGGAGTAGTTTGTTTGCCCTCCTAACTTAGAATATGGCCTGCAACAAGCTGTGCTTCTACATCACATAAAAAGAGGTAGAAATCTTGTATCCAGCAGATAATGGACTGTAAAGTTCAGGTCCGTGACCCCTGTGCATCACAACACAAAATTAGTAGCAAAGGCTGCAAACGCACACTTTACAAGTGCTGCATCCTAAAAGATGCTGGCACATCATTCAAAACGAGTAGACAAAAAAAATGCAAATTCACGAGTTGTTTGATTTAAATTAGAAAAATAAGCTATATTCTCTTTTGTCAATAACAAACAAGCACTGAATTGAATTGAAACTCTTTGTTTATTTAGACCAGTCTTTAACCCCTTCACTGCGGCGGCTATTCCGCCGCAGTGCTAAGGGGTCGGGGCGGCCGCGCGGCGGGCGCATGCTGGTGACGGAACCGCTCCGTCACGAGGGGAGGGGTTAAACACAACGGGAAACCACAATAAATAAATTACAATTTAATTCATTAAAACTTCCTTATAATATATTCATAATAAGAGTACGGAATCCACGGCCTTTCCCCAGTAGCAACAACCTTTTAACCCAAAGAAATTCAATATTGTATATATTAATCTGTTTGAGCTATTGGCATTGTAAATGACAAAATTTGTATTTATGTGTTGGTTTTGAAAACAGATAAATAAATGGCATTGTCATTTACATTGCTAATAGCTCTAACTTTTCCAAAGGCGAAACCGTTGCATTGTAAATGCTTGTTTAATTTTTCTGGCAACTGCCTCTATTTAACTTTCTTGATAGAAAACGACCAGCAGAGGTCAGTAAAATACCAGAATCACTTTAGCATTCTGTAGATTCCAGTCCATAGAAATTGTCTTCAGCGATCACCCATAGACAATAATATATTTGTCAAATCTTGTCTTTTCAGTGATATGACCACCGAAGGCCCTGCTTTTATATTAAAAACAGAGCTTTGGACTATACCATTTCCCACCGAAAGGCAATATTTCTCTCCATGTGTTCCCATACCTGACGTGTCATGCAGTTTGGTGCTTATTTTCCCTCGATGTTAAAGAACAATTGCTGTTTCAGCAACCAGGCTAATGTGCTGCATAGCTAAATACATATTCGGTCCTAAAGGTGAGACCGATTGCATTGCAAATGCTTGCTTCCTGAATCATCAGAAGGGTTTGGAGGCTGGAGTTTCCCAGGGAAGCTGACTTGCAGTGCATTCCTTAGTGATTGGGAATGTAAGTATGAATAGGCGGAATTGATTGATGTATGACTTGTATTTGTGAGGTATGTTGAAGTATGAGATTGTTTGATGGATTTTCTTAATTAAATCTTTTTATTCAAAGAATAACATAAAATACACAATACAACAAAAATAGTGCAGTACATTGCATCAATCTAGACTTCCGATAATCGCAGCATACAATACAAATACAAGTTCAGGCATCTGGTTATTGTACAAACGGCACATATCGTTGTTCCATAATTAAGCCATTTAAATATCTTCCTCGCCCACCGCAAGGGAAGGAGGGAGGCAAACCCCTACTCTCATTCCATAGGCCCCATATTTTTGTCCATTTATGTGGGCAACCCCTACTTTCATAGACACCCTCTCAGCCTGCATGCACCTGTCCATATCTGACTCCCAGTCCGCGTATCGTAACTGAACTCCTCCCCTCCAAGTTCTAGCTATATTGCGCTTCGCCACCATGCAGCCCAATGCAACCCACATCTTCTCAGTGCGTGACAGATCAGTGGCATCCCAGATGTTTAACAGACAAAGCCGAGGGGAAACTTCTATAGATGAATTACAGATGCGGGAGGGACATACCTGTGAGAACCTTCTCCCAATTCCCATGGAGGATCGGGCAGTGCCACCACTGATGGATATAGGTACCAACATCTCCACACCCTCGGGGACAATCAGGAGAATCCAATACCCTCATTTCGACCAGTACCGAGCTGGTGTATCTGAAAGAAACACATAATGATAGATTCTTTACCTTAGAATTACCCCTAGACGTCAGACTGGATCCGGAAAGTTTTTGTCAGCAGTACCCCTGCGCGTCGGAAAGGTGGCGTCGTGCGGCTCCGCATCAGTCGTTGGCGTTGTGTTCACTGGGATGACGTAGCGGCAGCTACTTAGATGCCTTCCTCGCACGCTGACATAATTTATTTCTTTTTCCGCGCCAGCAAGCGCAGATCCGGGAAGAGCAAGTAACCCCAGTCAATTTTTGACTGAGTTTTTGAGATATTTTGTCAAATTTTTTTGAGTCTTTTGACTCCTGGTGCCAAGTAGGGATGCCCAGTTTTAAGTCCTGCGGAGCCTGTCGCTGCTTGATGTTGGTAACCGACCCCCACGACTTATGTCTCTACTTCCTGGAGCGCGACCATGACCTCAGGTCGTGCTCTGACCGTCGGGCCATGGCGCCGAAAACTTTGCGGGAGCAGTCCTGAAAGTTGCTGGTAGCCCAGCAGTCGGCTCCGTGCCGTTTGAGGTCCCGGTAGAGGAGGAAGTAGAAGGACCGGTCACGGAGCCACCATCACCATTCTTCAGATTCCAAGTCCTCGCGCTCGAGGGTCAGGT
The DNA here is from genome assembly GCF_964261635.1 of Lissotriton helveticus. Classification (NCBI taxonomy): domain Eukaryota; kingdom Metazoa; phylum Chordata; class Amphibia; order Caudata; family Salamandridae; genus Lissotriton; species Lissotriton helveticus. The sequence goes on from NC_136073.1 coordinate 720,279,237, forward strand.
AAGTCAAGGCACTCGAAAAAGAAGTCGAAGAAGCGCCATCATTCTTAGACTTCCCCTCGCCAGTCGCGCGCCGCCGCTGAGTGTGTGGGCAGTACCACCCCCGCGGCTCCGGCGGAGCCTGTGCAGTCGAACCCGGCCTACCCACCCTTTCCGGGTCCGGGAGTGACTCCGGCCCAGGTGCAATACTTTCTTGCAGCCATGGCTGCCCTATTTGGGCCGTCGGCCCCTCCAGTGCCCCTTCAGGTCCCGCGGGCCTGACTGGGGGTCCTTGTCCTGTGCTGCCGGCGGCTTCGGACTCGGCGCCGCCAACGACTTAGGTCCCGCAGTGGCAGGATCCCCTTGGATCCAGGCCTGGATCCCGGTTGACCTTACGACTCAGCCGGCATTGACTCCCCCGGTACCGCCTGTGACGTTGTCCAGTCCCCTGGACGGCGTCGGCCCCGGTTTCAGCCCCGAAGTGAGCACGACGCTGGTCCGGCTTCGTTCGACGCCAATCCCGACGCCGACTGGGGATTTCTATTCCTATGTTCAGCCTCCATCTTTTCGACCTGTTCCTCAGGCCATGGAGGAAGTGGAAGACTGGAAGGGGTCTGAGGACCCTCTCACAGCAGTGTGAGTTGGATCTAGACTGGGCATAAGAGTTAGGGGATGCCAGTTGTTTTGACCAATCGCCTGACCTCGGCTTCCTGTCTCCTTCCTCGGGGGGCTTCGGAGGAGGGAGCGACTTAGTGTGGTTTTGCGTAGGGCAGTCGACGCCCTTGACCTCGAACTCCCTACGGTGGCCCTGAGGACTAACTTCCTCACTGAGGTGCTCCAGCCGGCAGTAAGCGCTTCGGAGCCTCTGCTGCTGTTCAATGAAGCACTAACTGACGTTCTTATGGGCACTTGGTCCAGGCCCACCACAGGGGCTCCTGTGCATAGGAACATGGCCAGACGCCACCGCCCTGCTCCGGCGACCCTGCTTTTCTGTCCACCCACCCCACCCCGAGAGTAAGGTTATCCAGACCTCTACTTCCCAGAGCGCATTCCCTACTGCCCCTCCGGATAGCGAATCCATGAAGCTGGTGCAGTTTGGTAAGAAACTGTTTTCATCTGCCAGCTTAGCGCTGCGGTCGGTAAACACCGCATACCTCTTGGGCAGTTATTCCCACTCTGTGTGAGATACGGTTGCGCGAGTGTTGCCTCAGTGTCCGGAGGAGGCCCATACACTGCTCTTCCAGGCTGTTGCTGAGGGAAGGAATGCAGCAAAGTTCGCCATACGGTGTGGACTGGATACCGCAGACTCACTAGGCAGAGCGATTTCCACGATGGTAGCGCTCCGCCGCCACGCCTGGCTGCGGTCCACTGGCTTTTCGGGGGATGTCCAAATCTCCCTTATGGACATGCCCTTTGATGGTCGTCGCCTTTTCGGCGACAAAGCAGATCATGAGCTGGAGCGCTTTAAGGACTCCCGTGCTACGGCCAAGTCCTTGGGCCTTTCCACCACGCGCACAGCCACTTCTGCTTTTCATCCCTTTCATGGCCACGATGAGCCACAAGCACTGCAGAACTGACCTAGAGGTGGATGTGGGCCCCGCCATGGCGGGGCAGGGGGCCAGCGGGCGGGTCAGTCCACCTCCTCCCCCACAGCATCCGCCTCAAAGCCTTTCTAGTCCAAGCTTTCAGGCCCATCAAACGCCAGTGGGCGGCAGGATTCGCCATCACCTTCCCCACTGGTGCACCATCACATCGGACAGGTGGGTGCTGCAAATTGTCCGAAGGGGTTACTCCCTCCCTTTCGAGACTATCCCTCCAGCCATGCCACCCCAGTACCACCGTATGTCGGGGGATCATCTGCAACTTCTTCAAGAAGTAGTTACGGCCCTCTTGGCCATGGGGGCCATCAACCGCGTTCCTGTGCTAAAAGAAGGTTGTGTTTGCTATTCCCACTACTTTCTGTACCCAAGAAGGACAAGGGCCTGTGTCCTATCTTGTACCTCAGGAACGTCAACTGTTCAAGATGTTGACGCTGGCTCATGTCTTATCTGCTTTCGACCCTGGAGATTGGATGGTAGCGTTGGACTTGCAGGATGTATATTTCCACATCCCCGTCCTGCCGGCCCACCGGTGTTACCTGCGGTTCACGGTAGGCCACGAGCATTTCTAGTTCACTGTGCTCCCCTTTGGCCTTACCAGTGCCCCTCGGGTGTTCACTAAAGTGATGGCGGTAGTCACAGCCCATCTGCGCAGATCAGGGGTTACAGTATTCCCCTATTTCGACAACTGGTTGTTAAAGACGGGCTCCCCCCAGACAGTGGTCTCCCACCTACAGACTATGGCCGACCTCCTGCATTTGCTTGGGTTCTCCACCAACGTGCCAAAGTCGCACCTGGTTCCCTCCCAGAAGCTCCCTTTCATCGGGCAGTTCTGTAATTGACACTGTTTCAGGTTTATCCTCCCGAACAGCGATTCCGGGATATTCAAGCTATGATTCCGATCTTTCAGCCTCTATCCCAGGATTGGTCAGGATGACCCACCGGCTGTTGGGCCTGATGGCCTCCTGGCCTCCTGCGTCCTGTTGGTAAATCATGCCAGATGGCATATGCAGGCTCAGCAGTGGGACCCAAAGTCTCAGTGGGCACAGCATCAGGGCAACCTGTCCGTTCACGTCCAGATCTCAGAGGGCACTGCACGACAATTGCAGTGGTGGCTCACGAATCACGATTGGGTCAATGGCAGATTCCTCTCCCTTCCCCAACTGGAGCACACAGTAGTGACGGATGCGTCCCTCCTGGGATGGGGTGGCCACATGGGAGAGGCGGCGATCAGAGGCCTCTTGTGTCCGGCGGAGTCCTGGTTCCACATCAACCTTTTGGAGCTTCGGGCGATCCGACTTTTACTGAAGGCATCCCTTCCCTCTGTCCGGGGAAGTGTGGTGCAGGTGTTCATGGACCACACCACCCCCATGTGGTACTGCAACAAATGGGGTGCGGTGGGGTCTTGAACCCTGCGCCAGGAACGCAGAGCCATGCAAGAAACTGACCACTGGTGCAATGAAACTAGGGCCCTGAAAGGGATTACCTTGCATGGCTCTGCGTTCCTGGCGCGGAAAGTCGTGTACAGAACTGACGTCAGCGTGAGAGGGCGGCGTCTAAGTAGCTGCTGCGATGTCATCCCGGCGAGCACGACGCCAACGACGGAGGCGGAGCCGCACAATGCCACCTTCCGACGCGCAGGGGTACTGCTGACGAAAACTTTCCGTATCCAGTCTGATGCCTGGGGGTAATTCTAAGGTAAGGAATCTATCACTACTAATGTTTTTTACCGATATATCGTTACCAAAGGTAAGTAACTTGTTCAGTAAGTCTGATGCAACAATTTGAGTTGTAGAAGTTTAAATCTTAATCGGATCGCTACCTCACGAGGAGAGCCTAATGCCTCCCGTCAGTCGTCATCATCCAGTTCCCCTACGTCGTCCGCCCACCTTGTACGTATTTTTTCCTGACCGTCTGGATTATGATAGAGGATCTTACGGTAGGTCAATGAGATGTCTGTCTCTGGTAGATAGTCATCCAGCAATCTATCCTCCAGAGGCGAGGAAATCGGCAAGTCCGAGTCCTTTGGAATAGCTTTATACAACTCGTTTCTGGCCTGGAGGTAGTGAAATGTTTCCCTTTCATGCAATTGGTAATCTCTTTGCAGATCACTACATGAAATCACTCTACCCTTAGACCACATGTCTCCGACTTTTGAGAGACCAATCCAGTCCCATTTGTCAAACCCTGGCTGCTCTGATGTTTGATTGATTCTTGTGTGCTTTGTGAGATGTCTGGATATTTAATGCTAACTATTAGTTCAGTTGGTCGATTAGTCACTGTATTGTTGATGTATTATTCATAGTTTTTAATTATTTGTTGCGTATTGGTTGGTTTAGTTATCAAATTCGTCACGATTCAATATGTTGATATATTGTGGTTTATTTGCCGGCAAAAGTTAGTGCATAGTAAAGGCCGCCACATGCACACAGTTAGGCGTTTCTGAAATTAATGTAGTTTGGTATATTTTTGCAGCACGCAAGTACATGGGAGTGAAAGCATAAATACGATTAGGTTACAGCTGGACCGGGGTCTTTCTGCGAATTGAGGTTTTTGTACTGGACTTTGCAATGATGTGGTTTCTGCTGCTCTTCGTCGAGTTGTGAGAATGTACTTGTCTTGCTGTAACCTGTTGACTTTCTCCCTATTTAAATTAAGCTGAAAAGAATTTAATAAGTTAAATTTATTTGGAAAGGTTCTGCAGTTGTCTTCTGTGTTCACGAAGAACTCGCCCTGTGATTAAATAGTCAGCCAGGGAACCATGCTAGGATTGGGAAGAAGTCATCACAAAGCTGTGATCTCATTGGTTGATTGCTGATAGAGCCATTCTGTGATAGGTTGCCTTTTGAGAGCACCATACTCGGTTTGGTTGTTGTTCCCAATTTCAATTATTGTGATTTTGTTTCAAGTGAGAATAATGGGGAATGATTTGAAAAGGCCAAAAGTTTCTGTTGTATCTTCCCTCGAAGGGAAGAAAATACCAGATGAGGGAATGTCTGCATACAAAATGATGACCGACATTGGGGTCTAAACTTGTACCTCAATTTCTGAATGGCATGATTATACCACTTATAATAAAGACTTGCAGTTTGCTTTAGACGGTACCTTTGGCATTAAAGCTGGATTTCCTTATGCAGACTGAGTATTATGAAGCAGATGCCCAGACCTAAACAGTTTGAGGCACTAAATAAATAGGATCGATTTAGCAACTGAGAAAGAAAGAAAGAGAATGTCAAAGCAGGTGAAGGGTAATTTAAACAGTGGTGAAAAAATGGATTGAAGAGAAAAATGCGGAAGGGAGGATACAGTGGAATGAGTGCGAACTTACCCTGCTATAATTATATGAAACAAATGACCAAAGCAAGACGTAAGAGGAAAGGAAACAAAATGATGATTCTGATGAGGAGGACAATTTCGTCAGTGAATTCTTGAATTCCAGACCTCCTCAGTTTAAAGCTAGAACAGGAACAGATAATTCTGGCTGCTGCTCAGGGCATGACATGGGAGCCATAGGAGATTGCATTACTGTGCAAGCACCTAAGGCTGTGCCACCAAGTGGACCTAGAGAGGCTGTAATGAAAGCGATACCTAGTACTAGTATAAATACCCAACCTCTTGCTGAGGCTGAAGTCACTTTATCTGAAAGAATAGTTGTAGTTGAAGAGTCTCCTGATGTTATTAACCTTGGCATTTTGAAAATCTAATTTGATGAAGTGTTACAGGGAAACATTGATTTGAACAGGCTATTGACATATACAAAGCTAATGAAATGAGATATTTAATTTAAGAAACAGCCACATGTGCAAACAAAGCATACGAAAGGTTAAAGGAGCTAGCTGATGAATGCAAAGTGGGCATTAGCAAAATGAAAAATGGCGAGACAAAAATTTAAAATGGATTAGACTCATGATGAAATTTAAAAAATGGGCTTGATTACTTTGAGAGCTTATATTAAAGAGTTGATTGAAAAATAAGGGTGCCTTAAAAAAGGCAAAGAGAGCAGTAAGAAAGGAACAGCTAGTAAAATGGATGCAAAGATAATAGAAGTCAAAGCAAGGGGAACAATAAGCGATTAAGAGGTTGGAATTGGAATGGTTTTGGAGTTTCATTTGGAGTCTCCAGCTAAGAACATGGAGAGAATTTGGAGCATGTGCCATGTTTTCAATACAAACGTCCCTGAGTTGTGAAAGGAACCAGAGCAATGGTATAAAGAGATGCATTGGTTGACAAACATATCACAGGTGTGGACTGATTTTAATTCAATATTTGAAATGTTGCTTCTTATTGACCTGTGGGCAGAGTGAGGCAGCAGTTGCTTGACCATCTGGAGAACTAGGTAGGGTTGCTCCTAATTTTGATCGCTCTGAGACGGTAGCTAATAAATACAGACGGGTGATTGAGTACTTGAAAAAGAGAGTGCCTGCAAAGGATATAAATTGGATACAGATTTTGAGAACCTCACAGGAACTGAAGGATTCAGTGCATGCCTTTTATGAGAGGCTTAAGCAAATTTTAAAGCACAGTGGAATCTGTGTTCCAGAGATATATGGTGTCAGTGGTTTTGTCTCCGCTCTTGTGAAAGTGGGCTATGTTAGCAGACAAAGAGTATTGCGATTCTGAAACTAGATTAGTATAGTAGTAATTACTTTGATGCAAAGCAGAAAAAGATCAAGGAGAAGCTCATGTTTGCTCCAACAAAGCAATTTGAAAAAGGATCTCAGAACCAGATGGTTTCAAATGTAGTTTTGTCCTGTCTAAAATAAATGGGATGATTCGGATACAGGACGCAGCAATGGGAAATGGAATGTTAGAAATGCAAGATGGTGGGAAAGAATTAGTGAACAACAAGGGGAGGAATGTGAATGTTAAAATGATGAAAAGAAACACTATTTCACACTTCTTTGGGAATATTGGACCATGGAAACTGGAGTGTCACCAGAATCCAAATAGAATTCTAGGTGATAGTTTTCCGAGATGTAGAGAAATAGGATTGCTTCAACTGTTTCAAATTCTGAGCATGGTATGCAGAATCAGATACTGTTTTAAACACCCATACCTTTACTTAAAACGTGGCAGCAAAATTTCAGAAACAAAATGCTCTATTCTGACTTGGATTGAATACATATGTGAAGGAACATAGAATTGATGATCAGTAACTATACAAGGTGGTAGTAACCGGTGTTATTAGAGGCCTACTAACGATGGCAAGAGAGACTTTATGGCACATACTTTGGGTGATATCTTGTTGCCAACTTCTTTTCTTCGTGTAACACGGTTGTGTGGCTTGAGGTTGCTTTTCTTTATGGAGTTCTGATTTGTGCAAAGTATTTACAGAAATGTGTTAGTGTGAAATTTTTAGTTATTCTTATGTATAGTTATTTTTGGGTTGCAGCCCTGAAGAACTCAAATGCTTAATTTGAGCAAGACCAAACACGTGTTGGCTGTTATAATTTTGAATTGAAGCAGTTTTCTTTGGATTATCATATTGGAACTATTAATAAAATACTTTAGAAGAATGAAACATACCTGACTGTGCCGGCTGAACTTTTACATATGAAGCGGAAGGATTCATTTGGACAATTTATTACAGATAATTGAGTGCTCGGAGGAATCCATTTGTACCAACAGAATTCATTGATTCTGAATGGTGACTTAGCAGGGGGCCATTGTTAATGATGGTGCTTGAGGAATGAAGAAGATTGCTTACTTGGAGCAGTCCAGAGATTAGACGGAAGGGGCCAACATTATGACTGAGAAGCCAAAGGCTGTCCTGTTTATTTTTTAATTGCTAGGGAGTACATGTTCTACAGTCCATTGTGTGGAAGTCCTAAATCTACCCCTCTCAGGAAAGGAAGTCCAGGTTGTAATGGTTAGTAAGTATAGCAGATGTCACAGTAAGAATTGGTCAATGGGAAAATATTGTGTGATTCAAGTCCTGAGAAGAGACTTATTGTGCAAAGGGAATTGTGTGACCTATTGAACAATGAATGGAGTTGCAATTGAGCCACAAGATGAAGACTGTGTTTAAAAAAAATCACAAGAGACCAGAGTTAAGTTATTCCCGGCTTCAACAAAAGATGGCCTGCCTTTCAGTTTAAGACCTATTATCAAAGATGAGGTAGGAGATAACTCTGGTAAAAAGATTGGTCTAGTAAAAAGTGCTGAGCCAGTTAAAATAAAGGTGAGACCAGATGCAATTTTACCTACAACCAAACAGCAATGTAATTTCTTTTATATAGCACTTACTACCCCATACGAGTCGTCAAAGCGCTTTTCACAAGTAGCACCCTATTCCAGAACCCAAAAAGTATTAGAGGCGAATTAGTATAGAGAGATATGAAGTCATTTGAGCGGTGGACATGCAAGTTTGTTATTTGGATTGAAAAAGGATAGTAGAGGGATATTAGAGGGAAGGGTTTCCGTTTATATAGTGCTTGTTAACCCATATACGGTATTGAAGCGCTTTTTTTGGTGGGTAGCATGCTACTCTGGAATCCAAACAGGATTAGTGGGAAAGTCGTATAAGGAATTATGAAATTAATTTTAGTGGTGAACATGTGAGTGTGTTAGATGGATTGAAAATGATAGTGGGAGGATAGAAGAGGGAAGGGTCTAGAAAGTGTTTTTTGGAGATTATAGCAGTAGGAAGAGGTTTGGGATGAGTAAAGGCATGGTGGAGGAAGAAGAGTCAGAGGGTAGGGTTTAGAAAGGCTTGTTTGGGAGATCTGAATAGTAAAAGTGGTTTGAAATTATGCAAGGAGCGGTAGAGGAGTGAAGAGTCTAGAAAGGGTTATTTTAGGGATCATAGTAGAATGGTGTTTGGGATGAGTCAAAGAGTGGAGGTAAAGGATATATTTGGAGAGGTATCGGGTGAGATCTAGGTTAGTGCATTGGAGATGCTGAATTAGAAGTAAAGTAATAAATATGAAGATACAGAAGTACATGGAAGGTATATAGGTATAAGGAAGGTAATATATGTAGATTTGTTTTATAATTCAATAGTGAAGCAATTTTAGATAGTTATGATAAATATGTACTTATTTATGGAGTGACCTATATACATGTTAAACATAGAATAATATAACCATTAGTAATATGTAGTTTTCTTATTCAGATCTAATGAATATCTATATATTTATAAACATAATTATTATTAATGCTCCCTGTTTTCCGTTTTTACGGATTTTTACAGATAAATACAGACAGAAAACAATGTGTTTCTGTCTGCATTTATCTTTAAAAGTGGCTAAATACAGAACATTGTGCTGCTTTTTAGTAACTCTCTGTGCTATCTTTCATGCAGTAGTAGAAAAGCTTTATTCGATTTTTGTAAAATAAAAAATCATAAAAGCATCAACATCAGAAATCAATACATATACAAAACTGTATGATGCTAGAAATAAGTAACAATATTTACAATGACTTTAGGAACATGATAAAATTTTCCTTTTTAAAAAGACACTCTTTAAAAAATTAGTCATAGTTGCCACACAAAGTTCATCATTTAAGAGCTGGAGATACATCAAAGCAATCCGACAGTGACGCCATGGGCCAAATTTGTTAAAAAGTGGTTTCATCCATCGGACTCTTTCATTATGATAAAAACCACAGAAACAGATCACGTGCAGTGTTGATTGATCAGATCTCCCATCACACGGACAATTAATACGTTTTTTAGACCAATCATTAATTTGAGGGAAAGACACTAAGCGGTAAAAAATATCGAATCTAAATCTGGTGAGTAGGTACCTATCAAAGCCCCTGGGACACCAGATCAGATAGGACTGCATTTTTTTTGAGGTGAGCAAGGAATGGCACCGCAAAACCGTGACTTTGTTCAGTTCTACCGCTAGCCTCAGAGATTCCAAATGAGCCCAACATTCTTTCTTTAGGGCTACCCTCGTGATCCTGCATAGCCCCTTCGGTTCATTGTAATACTCGGGTTTACCCAGGTCAAGGCAAAACTTTCGGATGTAAGTTAGCCATGGTATTTTATTAGAGTTATCGAGGGCCATGACGTCGAGCATGATTTCCCTGTTTAAAACTAACTCGTCTGCAGTCCAGACCCTGTGCCAAAGAAGTAATGGCTGCATCGCAATCTGGTCACTAATGTGACGGCTCGGCGTGGCAATTATATACTGCAGTACTAGATGGAACAGCTAAAATAAACCTTAAAAAAGCATTTTCTACGGATTGAAGTTCTCTAGAATCAAGAATGCCCCAGACGCCTGCCCCATAAATCGCTGTACTTACACATTTGGCAGAATAAATCTTAAGTAGAATAGCTGGAGGTCTTTTTCCCATTTTGCGCGAAAAGGCCATAAGAGCTGCTGTGGCCTTTTTGAAAGACAGGATTCTACTCTTAAGTGCTGGACCCCAGTGTCCAGCAGCCTCCAGAACTACTCCCAAATATGTGAAGGTTTTAGTGGTCTGCACTTTATCCCTGCCGGCAAACAGTTTGCAGGTTTTGGGTTTTCCTCTAGTGCATACCATCGCAAAGGTTTTCTTTACATTTAGAGACAGGCCCCTGGATTCCATAAAATTAGTATACGTATCTAAGGCTAACTACAGACCCCTCTCAGTTCTAGCCATAATAACGGCGTCGTCCGCATATAGTAGGGACACTACTTGTTTAGAGTTGATTCTAGGAGAATCAATAACTTTGGACGCCAGGACCTCTTCAAGATCATTCGTATAAAGATTAAAAAGAAGGGGCGCAAGGACACACCCTTGTCTCACCCCTCGTCTCACATAAAATGGTTTGGTACATTCACCACTGACACCGAATCTCACCCTTGCCCTAGCCCCGGCGTATAGTTGTCTTAAAAATGAGATAATGGGCTCGTCTATTTTGAGTTTTTCCAGCACCTCCCATAATCGATCGTGCCTGACACAATCGAACGCGGCACTGAGATCAACAAATGCCGCATACATTTTTTCTGCCTTGGCATGTACGTATTTCCCTTGAAGGAGTGTGAAGTTTAAAACCTGCTCGACGGTGCCCATCCCTTCTCGGAAACCATATTGGACCTGGGATAGTACACCTGCATCTTCAACCCATGATGATAATCGGTTTAGGACGACCCTTCCCACAATCTTCATAAAAGAATCAAGAAGGGAGATGGGACGATAGCACGAGGGACTCTCTCTGTCTCCCTTCTTGAAAATGGGAATAATGATGGAATCAGACCAGGTTTTAGGAAGACCCATCTCGCCACTTGCGTCCATCACTCTTTTCAGGATAGGGGACCATAAATCTACCGAATGTTTAAACAAATCAATAGGTACCCCATCAATTCCCGGGGCCTTTCTTCCCTTACTCTGCTCTATGGCAGTGGCCATTTCACCAGTTGAAATTCCCAAATTAACTTGATTGAAGGTCCGAAATGCCTCTTTTTCAATGCCCTCCATGTCAACTAGTTTTAAGGTCTCCCCAGGGTTATAGACTTCCGAAAAGAAGTTGATCCAGGAAGATTCGCTAATGGCGACCTCAATCCTCGCGCTATTTAAGATATTAAAAAACGGTGCATTAACTGCGCGCAAGAATTGGGCACTATCCTTAGATTGAGCTGCAATAACCAAATTGTTCCAGGCCTCCTGTTTAATGTTTTTCTTACAGTTACTTCTGGACAATCGATAGGTTTTTCTGCAATTAGCCACCTCTGCCGGGTCCCTGATCTTTTTGTGTAGAGCAGCCTTCAAAAGGGAATGTGCCTTAGAGCAGGCCGCATCAAACCATGAGTTAGTCGATGTGCTGGAAGAAGAATCTCGCCCACTCCGGGAAAAACTGTCTCTGATATTGTGTGAAATAATTTCAAAAGCTTTCAGCACGTCCTCACTAGAAGTCTCTTCATCTAAACACCTCTCTGTGGGCGAGAGATCCCCTGACAATCTTATTGTGCATGGTCTCTGCATCATTGCAACTCCATTTAATGGTATACCCGTTAGGTCTAGGCATTTCACAAGATTTCAACCATGACAGTATCTCTATCAGGGAATTATGTTGAGCCTGTGGGAATCTGATAGTAAAGGAAAGGGGAAGATGATCACTAAACCCCACCGGATGGGTGGAAAAATCAGTATACCAAGAGGCATAACTTTCAGAGGCCACAATATAATCTATGGTGGTACCGTGGCCTCTCCCCACAAAAGTTGCACTAAAATCAACACAGGGTGTGCATAATCTGTTTACAAAATTTAAATTAAAAGATGCCAACAGTTCATTCAATAAATCCCCCCCGTCCTGATGAGAAGTGTGGGGACGAATCATCTACACCTGCCCCAATAAATCCGCACCCCCCAGCTGCTAGGTCACACAAATTGTGGTTAAGATCCCCCCCACCAACGATAATACAATCCCTCCCCTTTGAAATAAGAGTCCCCTGTAAAACCTTGCTCAATGAGAAAACCGTATCGGTTAATAAACATTTATTTGGGTTGTTATAGATGTTAATCAAAATAATATCAACCTTAGCAACCAACTGGATTGAGAGAATCTGGAAGTAACTTCCCTGGGTAACAAGCTTAATTTTCACAGCACCCAAAAGGTTAGAGATGTATATACAAAGCCCCCCACTATTTCTCCCACGTGTAGATGGAAGGGCCGCAACATGAAAAGTGCTATACCCGTTTAGATGAACGGGTTCGGTAGACCAAGTTTCTTGGAAACACAGTATGCCAAATGCTTTAACAAAATCAATCCAGGAGGAATCCAAAGCCCTGTCTTTAATGCCTGCAATGTTCCAAAATAGAAAGCTGTATTTGGGAGCTGTTGTACTATTGCGACGTGCAATCGAGAGCACGTTGGGCTGCCTATCTGCTTTAACAGTGGGTACTTCCACATTTGCAGGACCTGAGTTACAAATATTGGCTTCTAAACTGGTGACATGAGCTTCTGGAGTATCACGATCCGAATCAGTAAAAAATACTAAGCCGGGTTCCATGCAAGTCCCTAAAACATTCTCAATGATTGTTCCTTTTCTTTGACCTACTAAAGCGTCTGGGCCATTATCAAAAATGAGAAAGTTGGAGAATGTATCGGACAGGTCTGTACTAGAGATTTTCCACTCAGTCAATCCACTCCCTCCAAGTCGCGCAAGCTATCATATCGGTTATGGGTGGGAATTTGGAACTGGTTAGATGACCAAGGGACAGATAGAGCATGTGAACTATTAGGGTACAGATTCCAATGATCTGAATAAGCCTGACGGGCGGGGTAAGCAGGAAATACAAACTGTGGTGCAATTAGGGATCTAGGAGCATTATGAAAACCTTCTGGATGATGATAACGAGGTCTACTCGTATGATTAAACTGTGGATTCCTTGATGGTCTTATTGGTCTATCCGCTTTGGCAGTCCAAGAACTTGGCTTCCTGACCGGACTTACCAAATCTCTAGGATAGAAATAGAGCAAATCTCTTGGGATAATCGAACTACTACCTAAAGGGGAAGACCAGTTCAAAATATAACTAGTCTGCATGCATTATAGCACAACAGCTGATCAGATGGACAAGCGAAATTAAATAAACAGGAAGAAATTTCTTTAAATACAGGCAGGTGTCAATACACATTTGTGGTATAAGGCTAGTATTTACCAGTGGATGTATTGTTATTTAATTTTTGGCAGCTTAAATAGCTTAAAAACGACAGAAATCAAGGTATGAGTGCGTGTCGATCAGTTAAATATGGAAATGTACAGTTTTACACCTTCATTTATACGTAAAACACAAAATAAGTATGGATAAATACAGATAAAATGGCCAAAAAGTAAATATCGATAAATACAGACGGAAATGTTCAAAAAATAAATACCATAAAACCGGGATCCCTAATTATTATACAGGTTTATACAAATGAATTCACATATCTAGGTGCACATGTATGTAGTCCAAATAAATGCTTATATACACAGGGATATGGTTTATATTTACATTTTAGTATGGTGGTTATTTGGCGGAAGAGCCAACTCTTGAGTAGTCTTGTGAAGACTAGGTAGTTATCTGTGGATCTTATGTTTGGGGGTAAAGAGTTCCATAGATTGGCTGCTTGAACAGAGGATGTGCCACCTACGGTTTTTCCTTATATGGTGGGATTTTGAGCCAAGATGCAAATCTAGAGCGAAGGTTGCTTTGTTGAATGTATTTGGTGATTTTATTCCAGATGAAGAGCGGTCCTGTTCCATGTATGGCTTTGTGGGTGATACTAAGCAGCTTGAATATGGATCCTCTGGCAACTGGTAACCAATGTAGGGCCTTCAAGGTAGGGGGGATGTGGGCTTGGGACTTTATATTTCAGAATAGTCTGGCAGCAGAGTTCTGATTCCGTTGTAGTTTTTTCTTAGTTGATAAATAAGATCTGTGGTAGAGGCTATTGGCGTAATCGAGTTTACACAGAACAAGAGATATAGTAGACTGGTACTTGTGTGGAAATCCTAGGTGGGGAAAGATGCGTCGCAGAGTTTTTATAGTAATGGTGCTCGATCTTGCTATTGGCCATTCATTGATAGCTTGGCGTCCATGGTATTTCTGAGGTTTCTTATTTCCTTAAATTCTTGAGGCGCTGCTCCCAGATCGTCAGGTCAGGTGGCGAGTGGGTCATCATTTTTCTAATCGCCACATGTGAGTATTTTTGTTTTGGAAGCATTCAATTTGAGATGGCTCCATGTCATCCACTGACCAACGGCTCTGAGGCAAATAAAAGTTTGTGAGTCTCCAATGTCTTTGGGACTTTCTAGTTTGAACATTTTTTTGTCTTCTGTATATTTATAGCATGTGGGGTGAAATTCATTGGTCAGTGCCGGTAATGACTTTAGGTAGATGATGAAAAGCATGGATGAGATGATAGAGCCTTGAGGGACCCCTGCTTTTGTGAAGTATGGTTTGGATGAGAAAGGGGAAGTATGGATGACATTAGCTCTGTTTTAAAAGTAGGATGTGATCCAGTCAAGAGCAGTCTCCTCTATGCTGGTTTCATAAAGTCTTTGTATCAGAGTGTCATGTTCAACTGTGTCAAAGGCAGCTGAGAGTTCCAAGAGAAGTAGTGCAGCGACCCTGTTCCGGTCAACTGTGTTTTTAAGGTCGTCCCAGATGGTAGTAAGGGGAGATTCTGAGCCTTTTCCTCGTTGGAATCCTTCTGGGAAGTCTTATAGTATGGAATTGTCTTTAATGAATTGTGAATCTGTGCGAATGCTGCCCTTTCTATCAATTTGCCCAGGAAAATTCCATTTGTAATGGGTTTGTAGTTGTAGAGGTTAAGTGGGTTTGTTTTCTTTAGTAATGGGCGTATGGATGACTTTTTTAGATCTTCTAGAAATAATCCCATAGTTAGGGAATTGTTTATGATTCTTCTTAATGGTGTGGCAGCAGATATCATTAGAAGAATTTTCTTGAAGGTTTGTGTGGACATGGGTCAGAAGGGCTGCCTGCTTACTTAGACCAAGTCCATAAATTCATTGTGTGATATTTGTTGGAAGGAATGCAGAGGCTGGGTTAGTGTACTCTTGGGCTGTTTTTTGGGAAAAGGGTTGATGCTGGTGGCTTTTCTTTATTTTAAATAGAAATTAACATGTCTACTTTGGCCGTGTAGTGATGTGCCAGTTTGCCTGTGAAATCTTGAGTAATGGGATGAGCTCCTTCTAGGCAATTTGGTTTGGGAAATGCGATGAGAATTTTATAGAATTCTTATTTGCACATTTAGCATTTTGAATTCTGTCTGAATAGCATGTTTTCTTAGGTTTCTTGATTGCTGACTTGTATAATCTGTTAAGCTTCTGTAGGATGAATTTGGTCTTAATTAGTGTTTGTTTTGAGCCAGGTCTGTTGCAGCTTTCTAATTTGCTGTTTTATCTGGGTTATCTCTGTATTTCTGTAAATTGTCTGTGTTCTTTTCTTTTATTCTGTTGTGTTGTTCTTAGTGGTATTAGGATATCAAAAGCTTCCTGTAGCCACTCATATAATTTTTGAATGAATGTTATTGTGCCTAGATCCGAACTGGATATTAGTTGTGTTTCTAAGTGTTCAACATTTAGGTTGTTTCACGGTTGATAGGTGGATGCATCTAAGATAGTTTTAGGTGTGTTGCTTTGTGTTGGAAAGCAAGCAAATGGTGACCTGACCATGTGATTGGAGTAATTGTTTGAAAGGTAACTAGTTCTCAATTTGCAAAAATGAAATCCAGAATGTGTCCAGCGATTTGTGTGGGTTTGTAGATGATCTGATGTACGTTCAGTGAGTATAGGTCAGTGATGATTGTTTTCGGAAAGGGCATATTGGGTTTGTCAAACCTAATGTTTAGGTCATGAAGAATGCATATAGTGTAGTAATAAAATGTTTGAAACTGTGGCTAAAAGTGTGTCTGGGAATGTCGCATTGCTAGGTAGAGGTCTGTAAAGGAGTAGGAAGTTACAGGAGGGAGATGGTGTAGGGTTGCATCTGAGTGCCACACAACACCTTGTATGGAGACGCTATCTGCTTTAGTGATATTTAATGTTTGCTTGATTATTAGAGTAGCATTTAACTTTGTGTTTGGTTTGTGTAGTTAATGTTAAAAACAAAAGTGTTAATATATATGGTTTAGGAATGAAAAAGACTGCACACATCAGCTAGGGAGAAGCCGCTTCCAAGTGACCTTTAATTGATTTCTCTTTATTCATTAGTCTGTTATAATAACTTCATTTGTGCTAACTGTGTTTGGTCAGGTAGCTGGCTTGTGATGCACCAAAGTCAAGACCACCTGCACGAGGACGATTGCAGAGAGAAATATGTAGATGACCTTTCAGCTTAATTACTGAACTATTAAGTGTCAACACCTATGTCCTATCTGGCTTAAGAGTTATATTCCAACAAACATTTGTGTAATCTGATGCAAAAGGCATTCTCAAGAGTAAGAGCCTCTAAAGGTCTACATCACTTGAACTCTGTACTACCCTTCACCCTTCAATGATGAGCTCATGAGATGTAAGTGGCATGTATTAATGCCAGATCAGCAGTAAAATAGATTTTATATTTGTGGAGCAATGTTCAATCACAAGCTAGTCTTGCTTTAAATATGAAGTCTTGGTGAAGATAAAAATGTCTTAGGTGTGATTGTTGTGTTTTTAAATGTTTATTTAATGTTATAGTCACAATTAATTTTGGTTTGATTTGTAGGTTTCCAGGCAGTGATAGCTTGTTTCTCTATCAAGTAAATGGTTATTGGTCCTGGCGGTCCTGGTGCTCCTGGACCTATCCGCGGCCTTCGATACGGTCCACCATAACATTCTGTTGGACCGTCTTGAGGGCTGCGGAATCCGAGGAGTCGCACTGACCATGCTGAAATCCTTTCTATCAGACAGGATCCAGGTGGTGGCCATGGGAGACTTTGAATCCTGCCCTTTTACCCTACCAGGAGGGGTTCCTCAGGGCTCCTCCCTAAGTCCTACCTTATTTAATGTTTATGTTACCTCCCTCGCCCCGGTGATTCGTTCTTTTGGCTTCGAATTAACATCATATGCAGATGATACTCAAATTGTGGTATCTCTGCTCCCGGGGCGAGAGGAAGGAATTGCGGCCAGATTCCAGGACTGCATGACTGCAGTAAGTTCATGGATGGCTAGGAACTGCCTCAAATTGAACTCCTCAAAAACGGAGGTTCTTCTCTTTGGAAATGTGACCAATCTCTGGACCCCTAATTGGTGGCCTCATGAAATGGGATCCCCACCCATTCCAGCCACTACAGTAAAAAACCTGGGGGTGACAATTGACTCCCAACTTTCTTTCAAATCACAGGCTAATGCCTTATCATCCTCCATTCACTGGAGAATAAAAACTATTAGGAAAATCCTTCCCTTCCTTTCCAGTGATAGTAGGAAAACGGTGGTGACAGCACTTGTGCTGTCCCGCCTTGACTACTGCAATAGCTTGTACCTGGAGGCCCAGCAGGGAGTTCTGAACAAAATGCAAACGCTGCAAAATGCTGCCGCCCGATTGATTAATGGTCTACCTAAGTTTGCATCGGTCACTCAAGAACTAAAAAATCTACACTGGCTCCCAATACGTAAACGTATCATGTTTAAAGCTCTCTGTATAGTATTCAAGGCAGTAAATGGAATAGGTCCATCCTTCCTTCAAAAACACCTCCAACTATACAAACCAGGACGACAACTAAGATCTGCTAACAAAAGCCTGGTTACGACTAACCGCATTAGGAAAGCCCGATGGGGAGGACGTAGTTTCTTCCACGGAGCATCCAACATCTGGAATGAAATGCCCCTCGCCCTAAAACAAAGCAATGACCTTATGACCTTCAGGAAAAATATCAAAACATGGCTAGAAAATGAGTGCTCCAAGTATTTCCATTTCACTACGCCATGGCTTGAAAAGTTGCAGAAATGCTAAATAGAAAAATTCCCTTTTATCTGGAGCTTCGCAACTCAGTTTCCCGAGTCGCTGTTGGTTTCAGACCACAATGCACCCACATAACCAGAAATACTACACCCCTCATCAGAGTTAACACATTTTTACTTTGTGTTTTTGAGCTAGAACTTTTTTTTTTTACAATATGTATCAATGATTTATTGGTCGACACGTGCTTCTCAGAGGCTTAATCAGTGCGCCACATCAAAAAGCTGGAAGAGATGGACTGCTGCGAATCTGAAGAGAACAGAGGGATCGTTAGTATAGGGTACCCGAGGCCCGGAGAGATCGGAGTAGCTAGAGCGATGGACATCTGAGAGATGAGCAAAAGAGAAAGGTAGAGTGCAGCACTTCACCAAAGCCTAGAGAAACTGACAGAAACAGCACACACTCAAAGTACTCCAAGAAGAGCAAGAAACTGCAATCCAGAATCTGCAGTCACACCGCAGCACTACATATCACAAAGCAGCATAGAGCACAACGTATTGCACAGTACAAGGAGAAACATCACTGTGCATCATACACCACAAACAGCACTACCCATCAGACAGCACGCGACAGATTGTTCTATACTCTTTCTATCACATTATCAAAGAGTACAGCCTATCAGAGAGCGTAAATAGCACTACCCATTATACTATTAAACACTATATATAGTTCACTCTAAAAGTATGGTGAACAGTTCAACACGACACGAGCAGTAATAGTAATGTGCATCACACAGCTCAAACAACACTGTCCACCACCACACCAACATCACAGCCCGACGCAGGACACACTGCATCATGCATAATAATAATAGTAAAAGTTTTTTTAAGCGCCTGGTTACTCCAAACCGGCGTGTCCCCACGCTAGGGTGAGTGGAGGAAGCAGAGCCGAGAAACCTCGGCCTAACTTAAAAGACGTTATTAGCATGAAAACAGATGAGTTTTAAGATCCTTCCTAAACTTCAACTCGGATGATTCCATCCGGAGGCTTAGAGGAAGTTTATTCCAACTCTGAGCAGCCAGAAGCCGGAATGACCTACCTCCCATCCTAGCCTTCTTAACCTTCGGTACTAGCAACAAGCCAGTTCCACTCGATCTAAGGAGCCGTGCGGGCATATAGGAAGGGCCTGTGCCCTGGATGATGCGATGCATCACTCTACGAACAGCACAGTGCACTCTCCGCATGATGCATAGGTAGAACTGAACGTCACACAGTGCAGGCTTAGATCACCCTATCCTTCACAGACACGACGGTGCACTGGACGACACAACCAACAAAGTGCGCCACACCATAAGTAAGGCGGCGCGCACACCCCTTAGCACCGTTCTCCACAAATTGGCAACAAAACTGTGCGTCCCTAGTATAAACAACACGGACATGCCAGAACACCAGCAGTATTGCCCACGTTATGTCCCAGACACTGGTATCACAAAGAGCACGGGGCGTCCCACAGCACAAGCAGCAGTGGGAATCCTACAACACTGCCAATCACAGAGCACACACGAAAATGAGCATCACGCTGTACAAGGAACACTGTGCTCGTCACTTACAAGCAGTACTGTTGAGCACACACAACACGGAGCATCACACAATACAAAACACTTAGCATTTTATTACACCGGACATCACAGGGCACAGACAGCATTATGCATCACACTACACAAATCACACGGAGCACCACAAATTATGCACCGCATTATTCATCACAAGCAGCGAAGGCATCGCACAGAACAAGTATCACTTACCATCTAACAGCGCGAACAACACTGTGCATCCCCCAGTACGAACAGCACTGTGCGTCCCCCAGTGCAAACAGCATGGGCAATCACATAATGCTGCCAATCACCGAGTACAAACTACATTGTGCACCCCACAACAAACTGCACTGTGTATCAAACACATTACTAAAGTTGTGTATCAAAATGCACACATACAACACGGTCCATCAGACATAGCACTATCCAGCACATACCACAGCTACCAATGCTCAAACAGTAAACGTTTCATTGTACTTTGCATCCTAAAATAAAAAAAAACACTGTTCACTACTGCCTACAAATTGCGCTGTGCATCACACAATAAAAGCAAAATGCATCACACAGCAAAGTCAGCCTTGTATATGAAACAACATCAATACCACAGTGCACCACAAAGCACAAACATCAGTGCTCATCACAAAGCTCTAACGGCTTCGAGCATCACAATTACTAACAACGTCTGGACTCACAGCACGACCAGCACAGTGCAACACACACAGCACAAATTCACCAAACATAAAAACGCCTGGGAACTGTTATCTAGGAGACAAAAGTGCATTTAAGAGCGGTGACACTAGGGGTTGGGTCACTACGCCAGAGTCCGGGTGTGGCTAGAGAGAACAATACCCCGCATTTAGCATTTGTTTGGCCTTTCACAGAGCAGAAACTGCTTATAAAAATATTCACAGCAAATGCATGTTCAACGCATCACTTATTCTAGGTAATCACATGTGTGTTCAAATAATTCAGTTCAGAATGTGTGTTGTGTTTGCTTTTTTCATTATGTAGTGCACCCTAAGTCTGCCTACAATTGGTTGTACTCTCATCACCAGGCATCTCTCTCAGTGCCTGTGCATGTTGCCCAGTCATGAGGTGGAGACAAGAAATACATCTAGGCCATCTATGACAGAGAACCCTCATGTAGAGATCTGGAAAAATGCAGGAAAGCTAGGGTTAACTGGAATACCACTAACAAATCCTTCCACTCCACACAAGTCCACAACTAACAATTAAAAAATAATTCCACTAAACACTACATACGTCCACTACACAACACATAGTAAAAGACATTTGCATTTACAACGCCAATCCGCTCTCCACAGTTCCAATCCACACCACATAATCAACACCAAACTGCAAATACAACATAACAACACAATTACAAAACACACCACATACATCCAAAACACACCACACAATTCTACATCGTTCCGCAACATTCAACAGCACACCACATAATTAAACCCCACTACATTACACTCCAAAAAATACCATTCCATAATATAACACTCCAGAACACACAATCCCGCTCCACATATTGCCACTATACTCAATACCACATCATTACTATCCACATAGTTGCACAGCATGCCACATAATTACACTAAACAAATCCCCACCTCACAGTTCCATCCCACACAATTACACAGCTAACTAATCCAATCCAATCCACATAATTCCACTACCCAACACATACATACACATCATAACACATACGTAAAAGACATTTCCGTTTACAATGCCAATAGCTCTGACTCAAACAAATGCAAGACCGATTGCATTTCCAATGCTTGTTAGCTCTTTGCTTTGTTCGAGCACTGTTTCCCCTTGGATGTTTTTAGCATGAAGGTTGGTGCAAGTTGTAGCATGTTTATTGGAAAATTTAATTGGTTTGTTGCATTTGAACAAGAACAATAACTCCGTTTTAGCTGTATTTTTCAGTGAATTTGTTTCTTACCATGAAGTACTTAATTTCCAACCCTGTGCATCCAGTCACTGCATTCCACCGAAAGCGTTATTCTCTGCCAACCCCAAGGCCATGCACAGTGGGAATTTGTCACAGCATTCCACCCAAAGAGCTATTCTCTGCCAACCCCAAGGCCATGCACAGTGGGAATTTGTCACAGCATTCCACCCAAAGAGCTATTCTCTGCCAACCCCAAGGCCATGCACAGTGGGAGTTTGTCACAGCATTCCACCCAAAGAGTTATTCTCTGCCAACCCCAAGGCCATGCACGGTGGGAGTTTGTCACAGCATTCCACCCAAAGAGCAGACTGTCGACGCAGGGATTTTACCCTTACAAATTGAAAAACCGGACTCTATTTCGGAAATCTTTGCACAAACGATGAAGAATTGTAAAGAACAAAAAATATTGTAAATAGCCTTGAAAAAGCCCTGGCGCAAATCGCCATAGGGGCGAAACACGTGTCGGCTGTGCATGTTTTTATCTAAACAAATAAAGAGCAACTTTTCTACAAAATAAGGATTTCTGACTTTGACTATACAAGCAAGGATTGAGCCTAAGGACACTTAGAATTGATACCAAACACACTCATTACCCCCTTCTAAACGGTGGGAGTTTGTCACAGCATTCCACCCAAAGAGTTATTCTCTGCCAACCCCAAGGCCATGCACGGTGGGAGTTTGTCACAGCATTCCACCCAAAGAGTTATTCTCTGCCAACCCCAAGGCCATGCACGGTGGGAATTTGTCACAGCATTCCACCCAAAGAGCTATTCTCTGCCAAGGCCATGCACGGTGGGAGTTTGTCACAGCATTCCACTCAAAGCGTTATTCTCTACCAACCCCAAGGCCATGCACTGTGCAAGTTGTAGCATGTTTATTGGAAAATTTCATTGGTTTGTTGCATTTGAACAAGAACAATAACTCCGTTTTAGCTGTATTTTTCAGTGAATTTGTTTCCTACCATGAAGTACTTAATTTCCAACCCTGTGCATCCAACCTGCTGTGAGCAGGCAAGTCCCACAACTAATGTCCTCAGCCCAACTGCCAGTCACAGCATTCCACTCAAAGCGTTATTCTCTACCAACCCCAAGGCCATGCACTGTGGGAGTTTGCCACAGCATTCCACTCAAAGGGCTATACTCTGCCAACCCCAAGGCCATGCACTGTGGGAGTTTGCCACAGCATTCCACTCAAAGGGCTATTCTCTGCCAACCCCAAGGCCAATGCCAGTGGGAATTTGTCACCACATTCCACTCAAAGCATTATTCTCTGCCAACCCCAAGGCCATGCATAGTGGGAATTTGTCACAGCATTCCACCCAAAGAGCTATTCTCTGCCAACCCCAAGGCCATGCACGGTGGGAATTTGTCACAGCATTCCACCCAAAGAGCTATTCTCTGCCAAGGCCATGCACGGTGGGAGTTTGTCACAGCATTCCACTCAAAGCGTTATTCTCTACCAACCCCAAGGCCATGCACTGTGCAAGTTGTAGCATGTTTATTGGAAAATTTCATTGGTTTGTTGCATTTGAACAAGAACAATAACTCCGTTTTAGCTGTATTTTTCAGTGAATTTGTTTCCTACCATGAAGTACTTAATTTCCAACCCTGTGCATCCAACCTGCTGTGAGCAGGCAGGTCCCACAACTAATGTCCTCAGCCCAACTGCCAGTCACAGCATTCCACTCAAAGCGTTATTCTCTACCAACCCCAAGGCCATGCACTGTGGGAGTTTGTCACTGCATTCCACCCAAAGGTCTATACTCTGCCAACCCCAAGGCCATGCACTGTGGGAGTTTGTCACAGCATTCTACCCAAAGCGTTACTCTGCCAACCCCAAGGCCATGGGCAGTGGAGGTGGCCAGGTCCTGTCTCCTGCATAGTGCCATTATCCTACCCACAGGGCATTTGCCTTGCAACAAGGCCCTCTTCCGTCAACCAGCCCCTGATGCGCATGGCCTTTTTGAGCACAGGTGGGTTGGCACCGGGGCTGTGCTGCCCCACGCCTGTAGCCTACCCAAACTGTGCATAGCCTTTGGTCATGCACAGGAAGGATTGGGTGCATCGCTTGGTCTTTGCTTGTGGTCAGGCACTTGTTAAATGAACTATGTGCCTTAAGGTTTTTTTTTATCAGCCTGAAATGCTGGAGTCAAAAGGGATTTGGGAGTCACAAAACGGCTAAGTCAGAAGTTATTAGAGAGTTAACCACGAACTATCAGTCGACGTTGGCACCGTCAATGACCTTTCGCATGGCTTTCTAATGTTTTGTGACTCGAAAGTCACACACCGAATTTGGTGTTGTTTTGTAGTGTAACCAACCCACTGTTATCATTAAATGAAAAATTGCATATAAGCTTGGAGCAGACTCCATCTGAGTCCATGACTTTTAAAGTCACGACATTTTGTAACATTTGTTATTCCTTTGTCTATGGTACCAAGTCTGTGTAGTCTTGGGATAAAACTTGTATTCTCTGCCTTCATAATTACTTCTTAAAAGCAGCTCTGGTTTAAAACGTCAGATCAGTAATTGTGGTCAGTGGTGAAAGGTTTGTTATCAGCTTTTCCATAACTTATGTAATATTGCTTAGAGTAACTGTAAAATGTATTTTATAAGAATCAAGAACATATATTCTTCAATAATTGCCCTTGACCATCTGTATCTCTGGTCTGTGATCGGTTATGTTGCTATTTGCTTGAAATTGAGATTGGGAGGCAAATATGTTTAGAATTTTGGATTTTGTAAACGTTTTTCCCAGTTCAGTTGTGCCTTTTTGTTGAGTGAGGAGCTTTGATCTAATGTAATACCTCATATTTCGTTTTTATAAAGGAAAAATGTTTCAGTTATCAATAAAGAGTATACCTTGTTCGGCTGCAATTGATTGTATGTTCTTCCCAGGTCTGGTTCAGCGCTGTGTCATCGTCCAGAAGGATCAACATGGGTTTGGTTTTACCGTCAGCGGAGATCGCATTGTGCTGGTTCAATCTGTTCGTCCGGGTGAGTAACCACTCCTCCTACAGTTAGAAAGGTGTGAAGAATTTTTCTGGGAAGACAAACTGGCATTGCTAATTTTACTTCCCCACGTCAAAAGTTAACTCTTTTGTAAAAAGCAGCATTTACAAACTGGGCATCCTCAAAACCAGAAGTTAGGTGGGAAGGTTGTTGTTTGCTCATTTGACAAAGATTGTCGATTCATTTAAGAACATTTTTTGGTGTTCTCAATTTTAAATAGCAATATCTCCCTAAATACAGATGTTTGAAAAAGTTTGAGTGGGCACGGCTTTATTGCCAATTTCTAGATCTGTAAACATATTTATTTTTATATAACAGCTTTACATAGCCACTATTATTGTGTTTATTTCTTTATATAAATATTCATTAGCCGATCAACATTTCACATGCTATAAATTCTCTTTTTCATAAATTTCCCCTCAGTTGAGACTTATTTTTCCTAATAAATTAGTTTGGCATGGACCTAGATATATTGCATGGGTAGATGTCTGTCATTTACCTCATAAATGAATGGATGGGTAGTTTCTCTTCATTTCCCCTTCTCCCTGAGAAAGGCATGCTTCACAGTTGTACATTGAAATGAGTCTCCTAATTGTAATTCATATTTAGGTGTTGTTAAGCCACTGTTCAGGTAAATTAAGGCAGAAGGGGTTGCATTTATTCCATGTACAGTATGGGAGATTGAAGAATAGTTTAGAAAGACGTGTTGCGGATACAAGATACAGGTTCTGAAACGCTGGGACATCATCATAGGTAGTGTACCACCCAACTAGTGCTCCAAAAGCCCCTAATAGTTAAATAAAAATTAGGTGAACTTGGAATTTTGATTTCGAGGATTGGGTGTTTTATTAGTCGCAGTGACTTTAGTGTGTTTCAGCAAAGACCTATCCTGCTACATAAAAACCACTTGTCACTTGCACTGCTTTTAAAAACCTACTCACTTGTTTCAGACGCGCTTGCCTAACGCGCCGAGCAGCCCTCCTGACACCCCCTGACACAGCGGAACGTAGCGCTGATACAGGGAAACCCCTCAAACCACCATCGCGGCTCGAAGGCGTAGACACGCCCACAACGAGGCCACGCCCACATCCCACGCCTCAAATGTGTCGGCCATACCAGCGCAGCGGACGTGCGCAGCGGGAGCGCCTAGGGCAAGCCCGTTTGCGCCCGTCCGCGCACGGCCGGGCTCAGGGCCAGAACCCATGCCGGACCTAGCTTCCCCTAGGGTAAGCTTCTCGCGTCGGGACCTCCTCAGTCTCAGACCCAGCAATGATAGCTCATGTAACTATGTCCATGATCTTGACGGACCATTTACCAGCTGCACACTCTGCTGCCCAATTCAGCTACAACTCCACAGTCGACCCGCCATTCCTTCGGCTCTTAAACTGGCCACTCTGAACTGTCGCTCACTCCCTATGCACGCGCTGTTCATTAATCACCTAATAGAAGACCACGAGATCGACATTTTGTTCCTCTCTGAAACATGGCTTACCGACCACTCGGACTCAGATGTTGTTCGAGCCCACCCTCCGGGCTTCCTCATCCAATCCCAACCTCGTCCTTCAGGCAGAGGAGGAGGACTGGCCATCATCTACCGGGACTACCTCTCTTGCAGAGCCAACGACGCTCATATCCTGGACTCCGAAAGCCTCTATTTTACCATCCAGTTAGCGCCGACTAGCTCACTGTCCGGCCTCCTAGTTTATCGTCCCCCTGGCCACTCTGGCCCTTTTGCCAGCGCTCTCTTAGAAGCCATAGCGTCTCAGGCCCACTCCACATCTAACTTCGCGATACTAGGAGACCTCAACATCCACTTCGATGACCCCCTAGATACAGGGGCAGTCGACTTGATTGCAGAACTGGCTGCCTACGGTCTCAACCTCATCAACTCTGGAGCCACACACACTAAAGGTCATTTACTCGATCCAGTGTTTACCAACATCCCCACCCTTCAAGCCAAAGAGTCCCTACCCCTCCCGTGGACGGACCACTTCATGGTCTCTCTCCGCCTACCAGGAGCCTTCAAGAAACCCCACAAACCCACCACCTATACCAGGAACAGGGCATGGGCCAGACTCTCCGCACAGGAATGGGCCAGAACCCTGAACTCTACCACCCCTACCCCTTCGGAAGATCCGGTCACCGCAGATAGCAAATTCAGGGAGTGGATCTCCATGTCACTCGACTCTATCCTCCCCTTAAAAACCCGTGAGGATAAAAACGGGAAATTAGGATCTGCCCCATGGTACACCCCGGAACTCCGGACTCTCCGCAAAGACTGCAAAAAAGCAGAGCGACTATGGAGGAAAGACTGGCTGCACGCCAGCAAGGAAGCCTATCAGAGGTCGGTGAGAATCTACAAATTAACCCTGAAGCTCACTAAAGCCTCACACTACGACACTAGAATAAAAAACTCCACCAACTCGGCAAGAGAATCCTTTCTCATCGCCAAAGAGCTATTGAAAATACCAGCTCCCCCCTCATCCATCACACCCCCGGCTGACAGAAGTGACGAATTGACTACCTACTTCAACTCCAAAATCGCACGTATTCTAGTCTCCCTCCCCCACCCCTGCCTGCTGAACCACATGGACAATGATGCATCTTCCAACCTCTCAGGAAACATCATGCATCCTCAGCTGACCGCTTTCAGAGCAGTAACACTGGAAGAAGTAGGCACAACCATGGCCAAAATGAAAAGCGGCTCCCCTCTAGATCCTGCCCCCATTAGATTCCTGAAAACAGTAGCCCCTGTCATCGTGCCTACGATCACGGAGCTGATAAACATCTCGCTATCTCATGGCTCTGTCCCCCCAAGCTGGAAGAGTGCAGTAGTCAAGGCACTCCTAAAAAAACCTCATTTGGACCCCGCCGACATGGCGAACTACCGGCCAATCTCACTCCTCCCATGCGTCAGCAAAATGGCCGAGAAACTGGTCAATGGGCAACTGTCACAGTTCCTTGAATCAAACAACCTTCTGCGGCAGTCACAAACTGGATTCCGCCCGGGCCACGGCACAGATACCGCCCTTCTCGCTGTCATCGAAGAGGCAAGGTGCATCCTGGATTCAGGAGGGTCAGTGGCAGTGATCCTCCTGGACCTCAGCGCAGCCTTCGACACGGTTAACCACCGTGTCCTACTCCATCGGCTGGCCGTGGCAGGGCTCGCAGGTTCGGCGCTCACATGGATAGAATCCTTCCTTTCAGGGCGCTCGTTCCAGGTATGGGATGGCAACTCCCACTCTGCCTCCCTCCCCCTTGCGAGCGGAGTCCCCCAGGGGTCATCCCTAAGCCCCACTTTATTCAACGCCTACATGGCCCCCCTCGAGGATGTCGTCGCCCCCTTCGGGATTAAGATAGTGAGCTATGCGGACGACACGCAATTGGTCGTCTCACTCTCACATCTGGACAATCACCCAGACAATCTGCCGAACTGCCTCCAACAAATTCACCACTGGATGTGCGAGTCATCGCTCAAGCTAAACGGATCAAAGACAGAAGTCATGCTTTTGGGCAAGCAATGGACCACCATCCCCTCTTCGGTCTGGCCAGACGTCTTCGGGGAAGTACCCACCCCGAAACAAGTAATTAAGACCTTAGGAGTCTGGCTGGAACCCGAGCTGTCTCTGAAAACCCAAGCAACCAAAACAGCAGGCACCTGTTTTGGTCTCATGCGCTCCATCTGCAGGATCCTCCCACTACTTCCGCCCCTATCTAGGAAACTCTTGGTCCAAGGCCTGATCCTTGCGCGGCTAGACTACAGTAACACGGTCTATCTAGGAGCTCCTGAACCCACTATGGCTAAACTTCAGCGTACGCAAAACGCAGCTGCCCGGCTCCTTATGAATCTCCCTTCCAGAGTCTCAGCCAGACCAGCGATCAAGGCCCTCCACTGGCTTCCAATACGACAAAGGGTAGAATTCAAGGCCCTGTGCACCGCACACAAACTTCTCAACGGTCTCGGCCCTGCTATCCTGAGAGACCTGGTTACCCCCTACAAGGCCCCCAGATCCCTACGCTCGAACAATAAGCGTCTGGCCAACGTCCCCAGATACAGGAAGGCACGCACCGGCGGTAGACGCTTTTCTGTAAAAGCATCCTCAGGATGGAACTCACTTCCTCGCCCCCTGAGGCAGGAACCCAGCCATCTCCTTTTCCGGAAAAAATTGAAAACGCTGCTGTTCCCAAAATAAAGTCCCCTCTCCCCTCTGGTCTCCACAAATGCTACAGTGCGGGGATGCCTCCGGGTCACCAGGCGCTCTATAAATCGCTAAATAAATAATAATAAATAAATAAAAACCGAATAAATATAGATTAATCTACTGATTAATTTCCTGATACAGAAGACCGCTGGGCTTGCATTCATTGTTCTCACATTGGCCTAGTAAGTAGTAGATATATTCCATACCTCTCTTCTGGTGACAGCATTTCCAAGTTCTTTCAAGTTTAGCACTGCAATATTGAGGGTCATCTCTTTGATGCACATACTAAATACTTTACCGGGATTCCTGCAGTGTTTTTCACACTTACCTTTGCGAGGTGCGAAAGTGAAATCTAGGCCTTATCCTTCCTTTAGGCTCAATCTGCAGGTATTTAAAGACTGAGACGGGTAGAGACATAATCCCAGATTAATGTATAAAGTGTAAAACAGAATTCTGTCTTGATGAGCCTGCAGTCATACCAACGTTTCCTTAAACCGTTTGCAGTCAGTATAGTATACCTTTGCCTTCCTTCTCTTGGATTCAAGTTGTGTTTCAAGTGTTACCTGCACAAGGTAAATTCATTTAGAATGAAGGAAAAGTATTCTACCCTTTTTTGATATTTAATCACAGATGGTCCAGTTTCCAATAAGACCTAGGAGAAGGAACATTTAAAGAAAGATTGTTGGGTATTCCAACCTGGTCATACCTGAAGGAATAGCGGCTGGCATTGCTTTATGTCCGAGCAAAGGAGGGTGGGAAACATTTAAGGGTAGGCAGCAACACTTCTGCATACTTCCGCCCACATCCTATTGAAGTGCTTTAAAAAAGAGTTAGTATCTTATAAAGGAGAAGAAAGTCACTTACTCTATAGCACTCATAAAGATGAGATGAGTTTGCTAATCTTGCCTTACATATATCTAGACAAATCGTAGGGAAAATGTACACCGTTAAGCATCTGAAAGCTTAAAAGTATTTTTTGGCCTCTTTGCGGTACAAACCTCTTATGTAGATCAATTTTGTGTATTTTAAAATGGTTTTTTTTCTTTGACCACAGGCAGAGTAAAACTTATTGGAAATGGAAGTATTCTTCCTTGTTTTTCCATAGTAAAAAATACTTTCTAAGAATGGTGTTTGCATTCTACTGAAGATATCTTTTTTAATATCGGTCAAATCATCCAAATACCGTCTTTCTTTATAATATGATTGTTTGAATAATAAGGAAGCACTCCAGAATGAAGATGTATCCTTTCATTTTTTAGTATACCTGTTATTTACATTTGTGCAGCACAAGGGTTGTCCAAACTTGTCATTAACAAGAGCTACATCTGATTGATGAAAATCGAATTGAGCAACTGACTTTTACAACTGTTGCAGATTTGACCACATCAGAGACAAATCACAGTAATGACCATACCTTGCTGTGTTACTAGTAGTTGTAACCACCCAGATGTACGTCACAACATTTGAGTGATACCAAAATATAGATGGAATATTGACTAATACAATGCCACAAAGGTACAACTAAAGATAGGTATATATTTATTATTTTGAACTCCACATCTATACACCCTAAAGATGTGTATATCCTCAAGGTAAATCAATGTGGAGTAAAAAATGTATGGACGACTACACTTAACTCTATATACTTACCTCCGTGATAGTGTTGTAGTTTATATTATGGATGCAATATATTGACTGCACGATATTTAATATTGTAGAAGAACACAAACCATCCAGAGCATAAGACAGGGCTAGTAACAGCACTTTTTGGAAATGTTTTAACATAATTAAAATGCCTGTACATGCCTAATGAAAGCGCGGCAGCAAGAGGCCACTGGCACAAAGAAAATACTAACGGCTATAAATCGCCATAACATGGTATGAACTATCAGTCAAATTGCAGATTAAAAATGTTTTGGATTTCCAATCAGTCTGTTTTCAATTATCAGCATGGTAGTTTATAAAAGAAATACATGGTTTTCAATCAAATATGCACTTTCCATTTTGGGTTCACCCACTCAAAGAAAATCTTGTCCTTTTCTTGCAAAGTGATTTTTTAAAAAAAGGGTATAGCAGACCCTCTGAATTAAGTACTTAGCTGGGTTACACGTCAGGGAGCTACTTCCAGGGTACTGGCGAGCTATCAGTAGCTCCAATGCTACCCGTTGGAGACCCCTGGTTCAGTACTAACTATTATTAATATGGAGCTGGGGTAGGCTGTGAAGGATCACTTGCATATAACCAGGGCCACTGGAAGTATGCACCTATGGGTCTGCAGCATTTTGTGCATAGTTATGAATTTGCCGCGTTTGCACATAACCTATAATCTGCTGCATAATATGTAGATTTTAACAAAACAAATTGCTTCTAGCTCAAACAAATAAAAAGTTACTAAAAGCGTGGCTGTAGTAAATTGTAGTAAATAATTCAAATAATCAAGTATAGATGGTACTGATTTAATGATAACAGCACAGTACTCTCTTCTTCAAGTCCTAGCAGAGATCTGCCAGTACAAACACATTTACAGGTAAATAATTCTAAAGAGAATTTTCAGACAGGTGCATGTGCACAGAACTAAAGAACAGCAGATTAAAAGGGAAACACATTTATATAATCTTAAAAGAGAAATAACACATATGAATATGAATAGAAAATGTAACACATTTCCCCTCTTAAGAAAATCAATGGCATAAAGGGATACATTTAGAAACACGTCTGACATTCCAGACCTTACCATCTTGCGTGACAACACTGTTACGATTTACTTTTACAATTTTAATTGGTTTACCAAATTTTATTTCACCTTTGGAAACAAAACCTGGTTTGCGAATTCTCACCCAATCACCACATTTAAACACAGGTGCTTTTACCTTCATCCGAACATCATAATCATTTTTGATCTTGTCTTGCTTAATTTCAACTTTACGAGCTACACCAGAAATATCAGGCACAGCATCACCGGGAATAGTACTCTTTTTAAACCACCAAGGACACAATTTAGAAATGGGATCTCTACCCCTTAACAACCGGAAAGGAGAAATCTCAGTAGTCGTATGAGGTGTAATCCGATATAACCAAAGTCTCTCCCTTAACCTTTCTCTCCACAAGCTACCAAAAGTCCAGACCCAAAGAATATCTTGTTTGAGTACTCTGTTGTACCTCTCAACTTGTCCGTTCCCTTGTGGTTCATACAAAGCTGTGGTGATATGTTTGATACCACAATCTTTAAAGAATTCTTGAATTTCTGAAGATCTAAACTGCACACCATTATCAGAAATCATCATTTCAGGATAACCTTCTCGAGCAAATAGTTCTTTTAAAAACAAAATCACATTTCCTGAATTAGGATGAGAAATAAGCTTGACCTCTGGCCATTTGGAATGGTAGTCAACCACTACAACTGCAAACCTGCATTCAGCAGGTAAAAAATTGAAAGGACCAGAAATGTCAATACCCAACTTTTGCCACGGATATTCTGGCCATTTAACTGGAATCAAAGGAGCTGGACTACATTTACAAGTCTTGTCACTTTCTTTACAATCTGGGTATTCTCTCACAAACCTATCGACAAACCTATCTACTCCAGGCCACCAAAAATTTGATCTAATCAGCCTCTTCATGGAGGACATGCCCATGTGACACTCATGACTAAGTTTCAAAATAAACTCACGGATCTCAAAGGGGGGAATACACTTCCCAGATCTAAAAACCAAATCTCCTTCAGTAACTAACTCTTCCTTAATATTTAAAAAAGGTATGAGATCACCAGACACCTCATCCTTTGTAGGCCAACCCTTCTTGACAAAATCTCTCACTTGACAAAGTAAAGTGTCCTCATTCATACTTCTCATCCACATCTCTTCGGATATCAATTTAAAATTTTCAGAAATAGACTTGGTAATACTAACTACCACTTCTTCATCACCGGGCTCATCAACACTGTCACATGGCAGTCTGGACAAACAGTCCGCAGTTACATTCAATTTTCCTGGAACATACTCAATATCGAAATTATACTCTTGGAGGCGTGACATAAGTCTGGCTATGCGAGCAGTAGCTCTAACCCCTCCACCAGGTGACAAAATATTCACCAAAGGTTTATGGTCAGTTCTTAACATGAACCTTGCACCCCAAATGTAATTCCGAAAATGTTCCACGGCCCAAACACAACCCAAAAGTTATTTCTCGATAACAGCATATCCTCTCTCAGTGGTAGTGAGTGTACGAGACGCAAATGCCACATTCCACTCCTCCTTTCCTGAACGTTGTGACAAAACACAATCTAAACCGTAAAGACTAGCATCTACTGTCAATAAACACAACTTATCTAAACAGAAAGGTCTGAGAGTAGGAGCAGCCACCATGTCAGCTTTTATAGAATCAAAGGCACTTTGCTGTCTACTGCCACATACAAATTCCACATTCTTCCTAGCAAGTTCTCTAATAGGCTCCATCTTAGTAGCAAAGTCTTTGATGAACTTGCTGTAGTACTCACAAAGACCTGAAAATGATAGCAATTTATCTTTACAATCCGGTCCAGGTGCTTTCAAAATAGCGTCAACTAATGATTTCTTTGGAGACACACCATCTTTTGATATTGTGTACCCTAAGTATTCTATAGTCTTCTGAAACAATTTGCATTTTTTACTCTTGATCGTCAAACCAGTATCACTTAAAACTTTACATACATTTCTTAAATGTTCACAATGGACTTCATTATTTTTTGAAAAAATGAGAATGTCATCTTGTAAACACTTAACGTAATTTCCCATTTCCCTGAACAGATGAAACATTGACCTTTGAAAAACGGATGCCGCAGAGGCTAACCCAAACGGCATTCGCTTAAATTGGTACAATCCTTGAGGAGTAATAAAAGCCGTTAGGTGTCTAGACTCTTCCGTCAACTCGATTTGATGATATGCCGATCTAAGATCGAGAGTTGAAAAAACTGTGGGACCCCCAAGCATGCTCACAACTTCATTTATGTTGGGCAGGGGATGACAATCAACAACAATATTCGCATTCAAAGCTCTCAAATCAATGCAAAGCCTCAAACTTTTATCAGGCTTACGAGCAAGAACAACTGGAGAAACCCATTCAGATGACTCAATCTCCTCTATTACTCCATTGTCCAACATTTCCTTAAGAGCATTTCTTAATTCCTCTCTGACATTAAGTGGTACATTCCTAAGTTTTTGTACTAGGGGTACAGCTCCTTGTTTGAGCTTGATGGCATGAGTAAAACCCTTCAACCTGCCTAAATTTTCTGAAAAAACATTAGGAAATTCTTTTGCCAAATTTTCCCATCTGCAGTCACCCTCTATAGTGACAATAGAACCTTTTTGTGGAAACGTGTCATTGGATATTGTGACTGGTTCTTTTACTCCGTGGATTTAACATAATTCCCAACTTCCATTGATCCCTCCATCCAAGTACATCAATACCTTTTTTTGCTACATACAATTTAATAACTGCAGATCTCCCTTTAAAATAAATTGTAGACTGTAAATAACCAATAAAGTCAATGTTAGACCCATTGAAGCATAGAGCATTGATATCAGGGGAGGAGAGCTCTTTTTCTGATAATCTTGAACCCTACTTCTCAGAAAAATAATCTCTTGTAATGATGGTCCAAGGAGAACCAGAGTCTGCCATAATGTAATAATGTGGATTCTTATATAGCGCACTAATCACCCCAAAGGGTCTCAAGGCGCTTGCTTTGGGAACCCGTCCTGGTTTTTCCCTGTGAGATAGCCCCAACTGGGCACCCCCAAGGTGAAAGCCAGGCATCCCGCTGCGGGGGGCCGTAGTGGAGATTGAGCAAGCTATTGCCCAGAGTTACAGAGTGTGAACCCCTGACTTGAGTAGGCACCGAAGCGAGAATTATCGAGTCCGTGGACATTTTGAGCTCAAGACCCTGCCGCGTCGGGAATTGAACCCTGGTCCCGTTCTGACCTCTGCTTCCGGGTCTGCCTCCTCTAACCAGTGAGCCACACTTCTCCACATCAATTCAAGATTCCGCCATCTCCGCCATAATTCAAGATTCACATCCATAAAATTCACAATACATTTAGGTGAATTAAGTACTTCCCCATCAACAACTCCGATATTCATCAATGAAACAACCATGCCACCTTCTCTCATCATTTCACCAGTTTTAGAATGTTCGCATTGAACACAAGAAATTTCACCAGAAGGATAAGATCTTACACATGAAACTTCATTTTTCTTGAAGTGACTGATATTGGGATCACTACTCCCTTTTTTCAAATCCCTACATGCTTTAGAGAAATGACCAATTCTCCCACACTTGCTACATTCCTTACCAATAGCAGGACAGAACTTAAAAGATGCGACATGATTATTACTACCACATCTGTAACATACAATTTGATTCTTTCAAACATTCTTATTGGATTGGAAGTTGTTCTTTACATTGCTTATAGCACAAACATCATCTCCCGTTTTGTCATTCTTCATACCCTTAGCATTCTCTTCAATAGTTTTCATCCATTTATTGGATTGTTCAAATGCCTTAGCAGTAGATATACTTTCTTTTAACGTAGGATTCCCCAAAATCCATAACTGCTCTTGCGTTTTCTTACACTTTACATTCACTATAATCTGGTCCCTTATCATTTCATCTGTGATCTCCCCAAAATTACAAGAAATAACTAATGACCTGAAAGCAGTTAAGAAATCATCAAAACTTTCAGAATCTTTTTGTGCCCTGGTGTAGAATTTATAACGGTTAAGAGCAATACTAGTAGTGGGTTTAAATCTTGTTTCAACTCGTAACATGGCCTCATCAAAATTGCCCAAATCACCAGGTACCGGAGGAAGAGTCCTAAAAATAGCTTGCCCTTCTGACCCTAAACAATGAAGAAAAATATTTTTTTTTCTCTCATTTCCCATTCTTTCTCCATCAATAGCCTTCAGGTAAGTTAAAAATTCCTCCTTCCACCTATTCCAAGGAATAGGAGGATCACCCTTGCTCTGGAGAAATTTTGACGGGGGATCAAATTGCATGGTCGTGAATGTGTAAGGTGACTAATACGTATGTATTTTATATGATTAGAAGATAATGTAAACAAGTATGTTCACACACCCACACCACTAAAATGTAGCGCTTTTGATAATAACATTCTCTAGCTAAATGAGAGAAAATATGTTAATACATTTTAAAATGAGTAAATCGCTAAAATAAGACATATCATATTCTCATCTAAATGCAAGAACTTATGTTAATATACTTTAAAAGAAGCAGATCTGCAAAGTAACTTCGCAATAATTAAAATAGCTCCCACTGTTTGGTAATGACAGTAACATCAGCACACTGTCCTCGTCGCGTAGTATTTGAACGTTGTTTTGTAAAAGTTAAAACAGTATTCACTGTTCGATAATACCAGAAGTCACACTGTCTCGGTCGTGTAGTATCGGTAAAAGTTTGCCGCGTTGCTATGGCAATATAAAATGGCCGCCACTGACGTTGCATGTCTTCACGTAGTGATGTCAAACCCTCGTAACCAATCACAAGGGATACCTTCTCCGTAGCGTTGGAAGATCTTGTAACCTAGCAACGTTCATGAAGCAGCAACAACAGCGGACTTCGCGCGATTAAAGAAAGCTCAGCGCGGGCCATCAACAGGTTTGAAAAATGCTGGAAACTTCTAAAAACTCGTAATAACTTGACAATTGCATGTAAACAATTCCGTTTTCGCTCCAACGATTCTCCAGCGTATGTAAACGATATAGAAGAGCTTGAAACGATGCAGGATGAGAATCTCTTCAGATAAATGTAACTGAAGGCTCAAAACGTGAGAAAATCTTGTTTCAACAAAGCACTTTCCCAAATGAAGGTAGAGATCACTTGTAGTAAAATCACGTAATTCCACTGCAGTACAAAATAAAAATTCTCATCCAATAAGCATTATAAGTGCTCCAAAAATTCGTAAAATATCCAAAATTGTACCACTCCTGTGCTGCAAGTAGAGTAGATAGGTACTGGTCACCCTCGTCGCCAATTTTGTAGTAAATTGTAGTAAATAATTCAAATAATCCAAGTATAGATGGTACTGATTTAATGATAACAGCACAGTACTCTCTTCTTCAAGTCCTAGCAGAGATCTGCCAGTACAAACACATTTACAGGTAAATAATTCTAAAAAGAATTTTCAGACAGGTGCATGTGCACAGAACTAAAGAACAGCAGATTAAAAGGGAAACACATTTATATAATCTTAAAAGAGAAATAACACATGAATATGAATAGAAAATGTAACAGTGGCGTCACTTGTCCCTACTCTGTAGAATGCCCTTCACAAAGGTTTGCTGGTCATTTTTTCAACTGCTTATTGTTGTATTTGTGTGTTAAATTGTCAATAATTGGGTGAAATCTTTGCTCAGGCAGTGTTACCATGTGTAAAAATGACACAGTAATAGTATCACAAAATGTGCTTCATTATCCCACATAATGTGCCTTTTCTTGACGCATGATTTAGTCAATCCCGGCGCATAATTTGGTCCTCCCCTCCCGCATAATTCCAGTGGCCCTCATATAACAGAAGTTGTTTATTGAGAGTATCCATCCCAGATTTATAGTTGGCCCACTCTGTTGTAGCTAAAGTACGCAGACTACCTTTAGGAAATGGACATTCCATTCTCGTGGTATTTTATTTTTAGAGACTGTTCTTTCATTGTGATTTCATATGCGAAAAAATTAAATGAAAGAGGAAAGCAAAATTAGGAAACAATGGTGCTTCTGGCTCCTGGTTTTGTAATCTGAGGAGGATAGTCTTGCAGGGAAACCATTGGAATGTGAATTGTGAAACTGGTGTGAACTATCGTTTGTTACTTTTATTAGCAAATAAAGCATTTATTACATTTATGACATGGCAAAATATGTCCGTAGAAAATACATTTTGTACATTTTTTCAAACTGGTGTTAAGCACTGTTAAACAACTTTTGAATTACATATAGATTATGGAAAATATATGAAAGTAGATTTTTTTCCTCCAGAGAAAAACCTACCTAGTTATTGATTTAGTAATTATTTTGAAAGTTTGGATCATTCATGCTGCATGTTAATTTAATATGAACCTGTATCATAATATGCATATATTATCGTTATAATGTTTCCAAATCAGATCAGATAAATCTTTATTCGGTATACAACAGAGCCATGAAATATAAAAAACGAATGTAGTAAAATCAACTAAAAACAATGTCAGTTAAGACAGCACAATATAAATTTACATTTCACAGCAAAGCATTTCATGAGTCAATAACATAAAATCCATAAAAATCTGTCAAAGATAGATAGGTTTAAAAATTGATGCACATCAGCCGGGCAATCATGTCTAAAAAAAATAAAACATTTTACCTGTTCCCAGTTAATGCAGAACCTAAACTCATATACCCAGTTTGTCAAATGTGCAAAAAAAGCTAATATTAGAAAAACTGTTACAAGTTACAGGGATAAGTAAGACAGTAAAAAACATGGACCATTAGTAAACCAACATCCTCTGTCGTCGCATAAATACAAAAGTATGTTATGTTATGTTATGTTAAAATGGGTTTTATATAGTGCTCAGCTACTCCGAGGAGTGTCCCGGCGCTTCAAAACCCAAATACGGAAGCAGGAAACAGACAAACAAGTGGCAAACCTATTGGACAAATAACCAGGACTTCAGATCCTTCCTGAAAGCTAACAGAGTACCATTCCTTCTCAAGAGAACTGGCAATAATAATAATAATAATAATAATCCACATTTGTATAGCGCACAATCATCCGTTAGGGTCTCTAGGCGCTGGGGGGCCGTCGGGAAGATTAAGCAAGCTATTGCCCAGAGTCGCATGGTGCTGGGCTAACCTGCCGCCGGAGCCGGGGATCGAACCCTGATCCCCAGATTCCAGCGTCAGTCGCCCTGGCCGCGGCGCCACACCAGGCATTCCACAGTTGGGGGGCCAAACATCGGAAAGAGCGACCTCCAATGCGTGTCCATTTAAAGACCGGGACCGACGCCAAAGCCAGGGAGGCTGACCGCAGCGATCTGATTGGTTGGTAAAAAGCCAGCCTTTTCCTGATGTATTTGGCACCGGACCCATGGAGCGCTTTAAATGCCAGTGTAAGCGCCTTAAAAACAATCGGTTTACGGATAGGGAGCCAGTGAAGGGTTTTCAGCGAATCAGTGGCACTGGCTCTCCGATGGAGACCAAGAATGGCTCGTGCAGCCGAATTTTCAAGAAGATATTCCGGCAGCCCGAGATAGAGCACATTAGCATAGTCTAAACGGGAGCCAATTAAAGTTTGCATGGTGGTTTTCCTATGATCAAGGGAGAGCAAAGGGAGAAACTTTCTAAGCATTTTAAGCAGGCCGAAACACTTCCCCACTAGGCCAAGGATCTAAGGCTTCATAGTGAGGCCGTTATCAATCTGCACCCCAAGATTCTTAGCCTTGGAAGAGGCCGCTGACGGAAGGAACATGGCTGCCGGCCTCCACGACTGACACCTGGGGACAGCAGAACAGCCGAAAAATAACACCTCCGATTTATCTGAGTTGCACTTGAGGCTATTGAGCTGGAACCAATCAAACACAGCCCCAAGACAGCGTCTGACACTCTCACCATCAAAGTCAGACACCTTCTTGCAGGTAAAAAGGAGCTGGGTGTTGTCCGCGTATGAAACGATCTGGGCACCAAACGACTCTGCCAGTGCCGCCAGAGGGGCCATATAGATGTTAAAAAGAGTTGGGCTAAAAATTGAGCCCTGAGGAACTCCTACCTCCAAAGGCGGCACCTCGGCAGAGAACGGGGGGGCCCCAGACCGTTTGGCGGCGGCCTGCTAGAAAGGACTTAAACCAGTATAGCAGTGGTGACCAAATATTGCGATTTCTCTTTAAAGGATTGTGCAGGCAATAATGCAGGTGTCATTTTCGAGGGCCAAAGTCTCCCCAAAGAAGTGCTTTGTCCAAATGTAAACAACGATAAAGTAAAATACATTGTGCGCAAAACAAGATAGTCCCTGCCTCTCGCTTTAAATTTATTCAAATGGCAGTTTCGGGAGTCCCCGTCTCCCCAAAGAGGTACTTTTTGCAGATATAAATACAGTTAGAATAAAGTGTCTTGCGCATAAAACAAAGTCCCTGCCCGAATTTGCAAAGCTAACTACAGCAGAAAGAACGGAAGACTAGCTTTCTCAGGCGAAAGGCTGCAGATATACATTTGTAGACCATCAGATGTATATGTTCTGTCTGAAGAAGCTGCAAGGAGCATAAGGCTGGCCTGCAACTTCTGATGTTGAAGTGCTTCAAAAATGGATTTAGTAACTACTTTCTCTGAACATTATAAAACTTACAAAAAAAGAGGAAGTGTGAAAGAGACTGTCTCGTTTTTGAGGCTCATGGACAGGGCTCCAAGAGAGATTCACAATGAGTAGTAGCGGGATAAGAGACCAAGTAATGAGGTATACCAAATCTAAATCTAATTAAATAGAATGTGTGTGTGAGAATGGAAAGGTAAGGTATGGTTCCATAAAATTAGTAGTGACGAGAGGAAGATATTCAATTACCCGCTTCTTTCTTGACTGTATCCCTTACCAATGTTGGGCACAAATGGCCACGAACACGAGATGGCTGATCAGAGTGGTAAGACAACGTGACTAAAACAGTTCTAGGTTGTTCAAAGTTAATTAAATGAAGGTCTTAAGGGAAGATTGTAGCAGATCTAGTCAACCTAATAAAGAGACTAGTTGAGCCAATCTGAAAGAAAGAGGTTAGTGTAAGATTCCTTACCTTAGAATATCCCCAGGCATCAGACTGGATCCGGAAAGTTGTGCGTAGCAGTACCCTTGGAGTCGGTAGGCGTCGTCCGCGGCTCCGCGTCCGTCGTTGGCGCCGTGATGAGGTCATCGGAGTTCTTAGACGCCGCCCTCGCGTGCTGAAGTCAGTTCTTCTTTTTTCCGCGCCGGCAAGCGCAGATCCGGAAAAAGCAGTACTTTAGTCACTTTTTGTCTAAACTTTTTTCAATCCTTTTTGATCTCTCTTCGAGTCTTTACGACTCTCGGTGCCGGTAGTGATGCCCGGGTTCAAGCCCTGTACCGATTGCAACCGACTGATGTCTGTTACTGATCCCCACCGCCGGTGCCTCTATTGCCTTGGGGCCGACCACGACGACAAGTCATGCCCCGACTGCCGGGCTCTGATGTCGAAGGCTAGGCGCGAGCGGTCCCGTAAGCGCCTCGAGATCCGGCAGTCGGCCCCGCGCCGCTCACGGTCCAGGAGGGGGTCGAGGGACCGGTCGCAGGGCCACAGTCGTTGAAGCTCGGCGAGTCGTCACCATTTGTCGGGCTCCAAGTCCTCAGGTAAGAGGCACAAGAAGTCGAAGAGGCGACATCGCTCTTCCGACTTCCCCTTCCCGACACTCGCGCGATGTGGCCGGGGGTTCAGGCGACACCGCCCACGCTGCTCCGCCGGAGCCACAGGCCTCGCGGCCTGCTCCATACCCGCCGGTCCCTGGGCCGAAAGCGACGCCGGAGGAGATCGATGCCTTCCTCATGGCCATGAGGTCGCTTTCTCCTCAGTCGGGTTCCGCGGCGCCTTCGGGCCCCATGGTCCCGGCTGGGAGCCCAAGCGGGCCGGGTGCTTTGGCCCCGGCGACTTCGGTCCCGGCGCCGCAGGGCCCTGCTGGATCCAGATCCGGGTCGCCGCTGGTCGACCGTACGACCCCGCCAGCGTCGAGCCCTAGTGTGACGCCCCTAGCGCCGCCCCTGGTTCTTCCCTCGGTCCGGATCCGGCATTGGACCGGCGTCGCTCGACGCCGCATTCGACGTCGGCAGAAGAGCAATTCTTATATGATTCGGCTCCATCCTTTGCACCTGATTTTCAGGAGATGGAGGGTAAGGGTGACTGGGAGGGGTCTGAGGACCCTCTGACATGGGCGTGTCAGTCATTTCAGGATTGGACAGACGAGCTAGGGGAAGCCAGTGGTCTCGACACTTCACCTGACACTGTCTTTGTTCCGCTCCTACCGTGGCTACGGAGGAGGGGGCTGCTTATAGTGTGGTGCTGATGAGGGCGGCCAAGGCCTTGGCTCTTGAGCTCCCCGTCGCAACTGTGAGGTCTAACATCCTCACTGAGGTCCTTAAACCGCAGGCAGGCTCTCCGGAGCCTCTACTGCTGTTTAATGAGGCTCTTTCGGACGTCCTGTTGGGCACCTGGTACAGGCCCGCTACAGTTTCCCCTGTAGATAGGAACGTCGCCAGGCGCCACCTCCCGGCTCCGGGCGACCCTAGTTTTCTGTCCACCCACCCCACCCCCGAGAGCCTGGTTATCCAGGCCTCTACTTCTCAGTCCGCATTCCCGACTGCACCTCCAGATCAGGAATCCAAAAGGTATGAACAGTTTGGCAAGAAACTGTTCTCCTCCCTCAGTTTGGGGTTGTGGTCAGTCAACACCGCTTGCCTTTTGGGCCGTTACACCCACTCTCTGTGGAATACAGTTGCGGCTGTGCTGCCGGATTGCCCGGAGGGGGCCCAGGCAAAG
Organism: Lissotriton helveticus; assembly: GCF_964261635.1. Lineage (NCBI taxonomy): Eukaryota > Metazoa > Chordata > Amphibia > Caudata > Salamandridae > Lissotriton > Lissotriton helveticus. The sequence goes on from NC_136073.1 coordinate 720,321,447, forward strand.
CTCGCTCAAACCCTTGCGGAGGGACGACACGCTGCGCGGTATTCCATTAGATGTGGGCTGGATACCACGGACTCGCTGGGCAGGGCGATGTCAACAACGGTGGCGGTTCGCCGCCACGCCTGGCTGAGGTCCGCCAACTTCTCGGCTGATGTCCAGAACACCCTCATGGACATACCGTTCGATGGCAGCCACCTCTTTGGTGGCAAGGCAGATCATGCGCTTGAATGCTTCAAAGACTCCAGGGCTACGGCCAAGTCCTTGGGCCTGTCGGGCCAGCGTCCGCCATCTTCTGCCTTTCGCTCCTTTCGTGCCCAAGGAAGGGGCGCCCCTTCAATTCCTGCCAGCCATGGGCCGTAGTCTAACATCCAGCGCGGCGGTGGACGTGGTAACCGTTGTGGCGGTGCCTGGGGACAACGGCGAGGCCAGCCCACATCCACCCCGCAGCATCTGCCTCAAAGCCCTCCTAGTCTGAGCTTTCAGGCCCATTTGACGCCAGTGGGGGGCAGGGTCCGCCATCACCACCTCCACTGGCGCAACATCAGTTCGGACAGGTGGGTGCTTTAAATTGTCCGAAGGGGCTACTCCCTCCCCTTCGAGGCGACCCCTCCAGCCATGCCACCGCAGTACCACCGCGTGTCTGGGGATCACTTGCAACTTCTGCAAGAGGAAGTATCGGCCCTCTTGGCCAAGGGGGCCATCGACTGCGCTCCTGGGCCAGAAGTAGGGTGTGGTTGCTATTCCCACTACTTTCTGGTTCCAAAGAAGGGCAAAGGGGGCCTATGCCCTATCTTGGACCTGCGGAATGTCAACGACTTCCTCCGGAAGGAGAAGTTCAAGATGCTGACTTTGGCTCGGGTCTTAGCTGCCCTGGACCCGGAGACTGGATGGTAGCGTTGGACTTGCAGGATGCTTATTTTCACATCCTCGTCCTGCCGGCCCACCGGCGTTACCTGCGGTTCACGGTAGGCCACGAGCACTTTCAGTTCACCTTGCTCCCCTTTGGCCTTACCAGCGCCCCACAGGTGTTCACGAAAGTGATGGCGGTGGTCGCAGCTCATCTGCGCAGATTAGGGGTGTCAGTCTTCCCCTATCTCGACGACTGGTTGTTGAAGGCGGGCTCCCCCCAGACAGTCCTCAGCCACCTCCAGACTACGGCCGACCTGCTCTTGCTGGGGTTTTCCATCAATGTGCCGAAGTCACACCTGTGTCCCTCTCAAAAGCTCCTCTTCATCAGGGCGGTTCTGGATTCGGCGCAGTTTCGGGTTTATCCTCCCGAACAGCGGGTTCGGGATATTCAGGCTCCGATTCCGATCTTTCAGCCTTTATCCAGGGTCTCGGTCAGGTTGACGCTGGCACTTCTGGGGCTGATAGCCCCCTGCATCCTTCTGGTGCATCACGCCAGGTGGCGGATGCGGGCTCTGCAGTGGGACCTGAAGTTTCAGTGGGCCCTGCATCAGGGCAACCTGTCCGACCATGTCCTGATCTCGGAGGGCACTGCGAGACAGTTGCAGTGGTGGCTCACAGACCGCGATTGGGTCAGCGGAAGATCCCTCTCCCTAACCCAACCGGAGCACGTAGTTGTGACGGATGCGTCCCTCCTGGGCTGGGGGGGACGGGCACATGGGAGAGGCGGAGATCAGAGGTCTCTGGTTTCCGGCGGAGTCCCGGCTCCACATCAATCTTCTGGAGCTGCGGGCGACCTGGCTTGCACTGAAGGCATTCCTTCCCTCTGTCCGGGGAAGTGTGGTGCAGGTGTTCACGGACAACACCACCGCCATGTGGTACTGTAACAAACAGGGCGGGGTGGGGTCGCGGACCCTTTGCCAGGAGGCTCTGCGCCTCTGGCAATGGCTGGAACACCAGGGCGTCGCCCTGGTGGTTCAACACCTGGCAGGTTCCCTGAACGCCAGGGCGGACAAACTTAGCCGTCGGTGCATGATGGATCACAAATGGCGTCTGAACTCGGACGTGGCGCAAGGTTTTTTCGGCAGTGGGGAGAGCCTTGGTTAGATCTATTCACCACAGAAGAGAACGCGAAATGTCTTCAGTTCTGCGCGTTGGAATTTCCAAGGCGGCACTCGCTCGGCGACACTTTCCGTCGCGAGTGGAGTTGCGGTCTGTTGTATGCCTTTCCGCCTATACCACTTCTGCCCAGAGTGCTGAAGAAGATCAGGCACGACCGGGCCCAAGTCATCCTTGTGGCTCTGGACTGGGCACGAAGATACTGGTATCCCGAGCTACTTAGCATGTCAGTCGATCCCCCGATTCGTCTGCCTCTTCAGGCGGACCTTCTGTCGCAGCAGCAGGGGACGATTTATTTATTTATTTATTTATTTTAAGAGTTTTATATAGCGCTGGCTAGACCCAGATGTATCAGAGCGCTTTACATGAGGTTCCACAAAATTACAAGATTACATCAATTCCAATTTACATCAGTTGCTAGACAAACAATTACAAGGTCATAGAAAGCGAGATAAGTGAAGGGTAGAGGGGAAGGGGGGGAGGGTAAAGGGATGGGAGGGAGATACGGCAGAAAGACGAAGGAAAGTCTGCCCAAAGTCCAGCTGGGTAGGTGACGGTCGAGGGGGGAAGTCCCAGAACCCATCTCCTCTATAGCTATCAGGTAACTCCATCGGGCTTTGGCCAAATAGCTGGGTCTCAATGGGAAACATTTAAAGAACATGGAGGGCAAAAAACATGGAGCATAGAGGGGCGGGGACAGGGAAGGTGAGAAAGGGAGGATAGGGGAAGAGACAACAAGGAGAGACGAAATTAAGTCTGTCTAAAGGCCGACTGGGTAGGTGACGACCAAGGAGGGAGTCCACGGCCCATTTCCCCAACAGCTAAACCAGGTAGCTCCATCGGGCATCAGACAAAATATTTCAGTCTCAATACATTGGGAGAGGAGAGAAGGAGAGACATAAATAGAGGGTGGGTGCGGGAAGAGACGACAGGAGAGACGAAAGGAAGCCTGGCTAAAGACCGACTGGGTAGGTGACGTTCAAGGAGGGAATCCCCGACCTGTCTCCCCTATAGCTAAGCCAGGTAGCTCCATCGGGCATCAGACAAAATAGCTAGATCTCAAATGACGGGGGAAAATTAACAGTAAACAGGGTGGGGACTAGGGCCAGGACAGGTGAGGGCAGAGGTCAGTAGCAGAAAAGAGGAGAAGAGTAGAGCGGGGAGGGATAGGGGGTAAGGGGTAGGTAGTTCGGTAACAGTTACATGTTTACAAACAGTTGCTGGAGCATGGTGTTGCATACGAAGCAGCTACATTGGCTTCCTGTGACGCAGCGGTCGATGTTTAAAACCGGATGCATGGTCTTTAAGACCTTGTCCAGTTTGTCTGAAATGGACAGGTCGGGTAGAGGTGCTGGCCCAAGCCAAGATGGCCGCTGCAAAATTTCAATTGTCTGAAATGGACAGGTCAGGTAGAGAGGTGCTGGCCCAAGCCAAGATGGCCGCTGCCTCCACCCGAACCTGTCCAGCTTCCACCTCCATGCGTGGAGATTGAGCGGCGGCAGTTGAGGCCATTTGACTTGCCTCCTGAAGTCTGTGATGTCATTCTGGCAGCCAGGCGTCCCTCCACAAAAATGGTGTACTCCTGCAGGTGGAACAGATTTGTGGCATGGTGCACAGCAAAGGCTGTGGATGCCCTTTCTGCCCCTCTTTCCGAGGTTCGCCTCTTTCTTCTTTTACTTGCCCAGCAGGGCTCTGCTCTGGGCACTATCAAAGGCTACCTCTCTGCCATTTCAGCCTTCTTAAGGCTTCCTGATCAGCCTTCTCTTTTAAAGTCCCCTGTTGTAAATAGATTCTTGAAGGGCATCACTCACATGTTTCCTCCTGTACCTTTCGTGATGCTTCAGTGGGACTTGAACCTTGTTCTAACTTATTTGATGTGCGCTCCCTTTGAGCCACTTCACAATTGTCCTCTCTGTCTTCTTACTCTTAAGACCTGCATTCCTGGTTGCCATCACCTCTGCCAGGAGGGTGAGCGAGCTCCACGCTCTTTCTTCTAAGCCTCCTTTCCTTTCTGTCCATCCGGACAAAGTTGTCTTAAGAACACGTCCCTTTTTCCTGCCCAAGGTTGTTGCAGCCTTCCACATCGGGCAGTCCATCACCTTGCCCACCTCCTTTCCGCCTCCGCATCCCTCAAAAGAGGAAGGGAGGCTCCACCGTCTGGACCCAAAACGTGCGCTCTCATTTTATTTGGACCACACACGCCAGTTCCGGGTGGACGACCAGCTCTTTGTTGGTTACGTGGGCGCTAAGAACGGACGGGCGGTGCACAAACGAACCATTTCTCGATGGGTCGTTTTGTGCATTAAGGCCTGTTATTCTCTTGCTAAGAAGGAGACTCCGGTGGGGCTGCGTGCCCACTCTACTCGGGCCACGGCGGCTACTACTGCCCTGGGTCGGAGAGTCCCCTTGCAGGACATCTGTCAGGCAGCTATGTGGGCCTCGCTAGACACTACTGCCTGGACAGCCAAGTCTGGGGAGATGCCTTCTTTGGCCGTTCTGTGCTCCAGGACTTTCTGGTGTTAATTTTGGTTCGCAGACCCACCACCGGGGTTGGTATTGCTGGGGTCTCTATTCTAAGGTAAGGCATTTAACACTAACCTGTTTCTTTCAGATGCACAAGTTACTTACCCTCGGTAACGATATATCTGTAAGAAACCATAGTTAGTGTTAGATTCCTTACCGCCCCACCCATCCTCCCCGTTCTGTGAACCGATATCTAGGGTTAAGGTCATTCCTTTGAGGGCCCTAGTTTCATGGCACCAGTGTCGTTTTTTATCATGGCTCTGCATTTCTGGTGCGGAAAAGCTGTGTATAAGAACGGACGTCAGCGCGCGAGGGCGGCGTCTAAGTACTCCGACGTCATCACGGCGCCAACCACGCCGACGCGGAACAGCGGACGGCGCCTACCAACGCGCAAGCATATTGCTACGCAAAACCTTCTGGATCCAGACTGATAACTGGGGATATTCTAAGGTAAGGAATCTAACACTAACTACTGTTTCTTACAGATATATCGTTACCAAAGGTAAGTAACTTGTGCTTTTGCACTAGGTGAAGCCTTTAGATCAGATATTGCAGAAGCCCTAACTATCAGAGTTCCAACTGTCAAGCTGTGATCACTTCGGGAATAGTAAATGAAGAGTTTTGCATAGGAAGGGCATAACCTCCTGCAAGATCATCAAATGCAAGAAGCAGCTAAGAGAAACTTTATTGATTTAACATTCATGCGTGAAGATGCTATCAAATGTGACTCTCACGTTTCTCAGATTTGATTAAAGGGATGGACTGCGGCACAGCTTGTTAAAGAAAATAACCACCATATCAATCATCAAATTTATTAACTTTACATTTCTAGTTACTGTCAATTCTTCTTTCAGTTATCTGATAACATTTTCAGAGGTCTGTTAGTGAACTGGAGGAACGGGCCGTCTGCTCTGGCTGGCGAGGCTGGGCTTAGCCACCTCACCTAATTTTTCTACATATTGTTTCTGTGAACAAGTAACAAAGGCTGCGGACGTCAAGTAATCACCGCACCATCAACATTAGGGACATAATCCCTACATACCAGCACGGACACACACCAGGCAACGTATAGCCCGGAAGACACCACACAACAAGGAACGTAGATGGCTTTCTGATGGTGCATATCGTATACAATACAACAGGTGCTGAAACATAGAGCAAAACTCGTTTAGAGTTTGGAACCCGGCTCTTCTAAAAGATCGTCCGAGACCCAAGATCAGCAAGACTCCCCAAACGTCCTGGTACTTCAAAGTGCACACATATTTAAAGCTGTGCATTATGTTTTGCTGCAAAAAACTAGATCATATACCCAGAGGGACAGTCACTTGGTACCGGTGACCAATGAAAAGAACCTGTGCACCAAGATATGATACTCATCATGGCTTCCTGATGAAGGCTGTTAGGCCGAAACACGTTAAGGGGATATACTTGATCTTATCCATCTGCCATGTTGTTTCTACAATTGTTTTCTAAATCGATTGTAATCTCTCTTTTTCTGATTTAAACTAAATATAAAGATTCACACTACTAGGCCATAGATACAAAGTGAAAATTATGTGATATTCTATGGACCATGATACTATTATACATCAATCTCAAATGAATAAATGTAAAAGGGGGAGTGATTATGCAAATGAATTTTCATAGTAACTGATCACAGAAGACCTATTTGCTGTTTTATGAATCTTGGTTCATGTACTTCATCAAACACATTGTAAATTGTTTTTTTACATCAATATATATCTTGAATACCATTGCATTATTTTTGTCATAGACTCAGATCTGGGTTCACTATTTATTAAGTTCATTGTTTGCGGGTAATTATATCAGTTTCCTAAGTATTTTTACACACATTTATTGTCCCTCTGGCCATCCAGTGTTGGGCCCTGGACTCTGCTGTTGGGCCTGGACTCTGCAAGTTGTTCTCGAGGAAGTCTTTTATGGTCGACAGCATTTGTCTTAGCTCCTCCTCCTCGCGGTTTCAACGGCTCCTTTGTTAGACTGTTTTTTCTGCCATTTGGCTCGGAAGGACTGTGTCAGATCGCTATTGTTTTGACGCCCATGCAGCCTACAGAAGATTAAAAGAATTTAGTGATTGAAGATCGAGGACAGATCACCCATCAATAATGTATCAGGGTTCAAACCTGAGGTGCAACAGCACATTCTCAATTTATCCTGCAATGGCGAATATCTATTTGGTCCTGAAGTAGATACTCAACTGGAGAAATTAAAAAAGGACACAAACTGCAAAGTAAATGGGATCCTTGCAGTCCATTAGCCACAAACAACAACCTTTTCGCCTCTACCAAGTGAGAGGGGCTTCCAAAAACAACGTCAAAGAGACCCCAAGTTACCAATGACCGCAACTTCCATTCCACCTACAGTAAGGTTAGGGCTACTATTGAGGTGGTTACAAATCAAGAGGCAGAGGTCGAGGTACGCCTGCAAAGCCAGCCTCAACCAGCAAGCAGGGACTTACCAACCATTCCCCTGATCACGCGTCACCTGTCGGGGGAAGACTACAGCAATTCCATCAGCTGTGGCCAGAAATTACATCAGATCCATGGGTATTAGACATTGTCAGACAAAGATATTGTCTAGAACTCAAAAAACAACCACCCAATATCCAACCAAATAACACTACCTCAAACCACAGATTTTACATCTGCTAAAGGAAGAAGTAAAAGTGCAATTACAGAAAGGGGATATAGAACCAATTCCACTCAAACATCAGGGAAAAGTAGTATACTGCCTATACTTTCTAATCCCCCCAAAAAATGGCACACTACGTCCTATCCTAGATGTACGTCCACTTAACCAATACATCCTGTCCAAACACTTTCACATGGTGACACTGCAGGATGGAATACCACTACTTCAGGAATGCGACTTCATAACTGCACTAGATCTGAAGGACGCATACTTTCATATAGCAATTCATCCGGCACGTCGTCGATACCTAAGGTTTGTGGTAAGTGGGTGCCACTATCAATTCAAGGTACTACCATTCGGTGTAACAACAGCTCCATGTGTGTTCACAAAATGTCTATCAGTAGTAGCTGCAAGCCTAAGGAGGCAGAACATACATGTTTTCTCTTACCTAGAAGATTGGCTAATCAAGAGTTCCAGCAACCAAAAATGTCTACAGGACACCCAAACCACTATCAACCTTTTACACAGACGGAGATTCACAATAAATGCAACAAAATCCCATTTGCAGCCGCTCCATTTACAACTATACCAAGGAGCTATACTCAATTCGATAATAGCGAAAGCTTACCCAAATCCACAGAGGATTCTCAATCTTCATAACCAACTGGATCTTCTTCAGCCACATCGTCGCCTTGGAGTCGAAATGCTGATGCGCCTTCTAAGTATGATGGTTTCTTGCGTAGCGATAGTACCACATGCCAGACTATGAAACCCCTAGAAGAGTGCTTAGCATCACAATGGTCACAATCGGATGTAGTGTTGGTTTCACCCAAGGTCCATCTGGCACTAAAATGGTGGAACTCACAAAACACACAGCAAGAAAGAGCCTTCAGGGTCCCAATCCCACATGTGACAATTACAACAGATCCATCACTCATGGGTTGGGGTGCTCACATGCACATCACAGTACTGCGTCACTGGATAGCACAACAACAGGCATTTCATATCGGTGTACTAGAACTATAAGCCATACAACAGGCTCTCAAAGCATTCCAACCCAACAGTTTAGGGAAGAATATACTTCTATGTATAGACAATATGAGTGGAATGTATTATTTGCAGAAGCAAGGTGGACCCACAAATTGCAGCTATCCCAGCTAGCACAAGCAATATGGAAATGGGCCATCAAACACAAAATTCACCTCCTGGCACAATACATACCAGGAGTAGACAACTAACTAGCAGATCTACTAAGCAGGACGCAACAACATGTGCACAAGTGGGAAATCCACACTCAAATCCTACAAACATGCTTCCAATGGTGAGGGACTCCAACAAGAGAGCTCTTCTCCACCGCACAAAATTCAAAATGCCATAACTTTGCATCCAGGCACCCACATTTCAAGGCCAATGCACTATGGATGAACTGGTTAGGGATATCTGCAGGCACTTTTCCGCCACTCCCACTCATCCCATATGTGGTCAGGAAACTCAAACAAACATTTTTAAAATGATACTCCTAGCTCCAACCTGGGCAGACAACCAAGGTGCACATCCCTGCTGGATCTCTCACTAGTGCATCACAAGAAGCTTCCCAGCATTCCAGCACTTCTCACACATTTTAGAAGCAGAGTCAGACTCCCCAATGTACAACAACTCAATCTTTCAATCTGGCTCCTGAGGTCATAGAAATTGGATACCTATAGTTAGCTCAAGAATGTATTCACAACAAGAAAGTGTCATCAGGCAAAATGTAAACACTTTGTACACTATTGTGCAGTAAACTGCATAAACCCTTCCTCATCATCTGAAAAACAAGTAGTATGTTATTTATTACACCTACAAAAATCACCTTTCGCATACACATCTATAAAACTGCATTTAACAGCATTTGCTGCATACCTGCAAAATAGGACACATAAATATCTTTTTCGCATTCCAGTCATTAAGGCGTTTACGAAGGGATGTAAAAGAGTAATTCCACCACATACACTCCCTGTACCATCATGAAATCTAAACATTGTTCTAACAGCATTAATGGCCACACCATTTGAGCCCATGCATAAATGCTAAATACACTTTCTAACATGGAAAGTGGCATTCCTTGTTGCAATAACATTGCTACGCAGATTTAGCGAAATACACAAACTCACTATAGAAGTAACTTACTTCAAAGGATTCCAGGACAAATGTTTCTTCCCAAAGTTGTATCACCTTTCCACTTAAATCAAACAATAGACTTACCAGTTTTCTTCCCTAGCCCAGAAACAGTCTCTGAGAGAGCGTTACATCTATTAGATGTCAAACGCGCCCAAATGTGGAAAAAACCAAAATCTTTTAGGAAGCGCAACAGTTGTTGGTGGTATTTCAAACCCCAGGAAAGGGAATTCCAGCTCAAAAGCAGGAATTGCTAGATGGATTGTAAAAGGTATATAAATTTGCTACATCAAAGTAAAATGAACAATACCTACAATGCCAACGGCACATTCAACAAGGAAAAAGCAGCATCAGTGGCAGTCTTGGGAAATATTCTGCCATCAGACATTTGCAAAGGTTCAACTTGAACAAACCTACACACTTTTACTAAACACTATTGTGTGGATGTACAAGCCAGACAACAAGCTTTAGTGGGACAAACAGGTCTCCGCACAATATTTCAGGCAAATACACCATCTCATGTCTAAAGCCACCACAAGAGAATTACTGATTTACAGTCTATACTTGGCATTTGTATCTGCAGCCAGCACGTGCTACAAATGCAGTATTTTACTTACCCTGCAGGCATCTATTTGTATTGTGTTGTCCTGCAGATTCACTTGCACCCTCCCAGCTCCCCGGCAGGTATTTGATTTTGGCATCTGGTTAACTTAGCACACTATATCCTCACTTCCCGTACGACGGTAAAAAGTATACCTATCAAACAAAGGAGCCATTGAACATGTGCAGTACCTCGAGGAGAAGATACGATGCACAATGTCAAGCATTAAAGACTTCCTCGAGAACAACAACTTGTAGAGTCTGGGCTGGCAAGACGAGCGAGTGTCGGCACTCTAGGCCTTGCTCCACGGTTGAGCTAAGGCCTGGGTCGGCTCTATGCTTCTATGAGTTTCTGTCAGCCCGAACGACCCCCGCTCAACTCCAGGAGTTTTATGAAACCATGCACCTCATATTTGAGTGGCCTGTCCCCACTGGCGCGCCTTTGGGCCAAGCTGGTTTGGAGGGGCGCCATACGGGCCCATTGGATCCCCGGATAGATCCTGACTGCCGCGGGTCGTACCACCTAGAGCTTTCTCATCTCCGGTCCTGATGCCAACATGTCTGACACTGTCCCTATTCTGATCTCCGGCTCTGACATGGAGCCATAGGGCAAGAATCTGAACCCTATTCCTGTGAGCTAGGACTTGGGGAGGGATGGGAGGGGTCGCTGAACCCTGAAGAATACCAGCCTTTAGACTCCAATGTGGACTGGTATGAGGACTTAGCAGAGGCCATTGAACTGGTCACTTCTCCAGATACTGGCAGGCTTTGTCTCCCTACCGTGGCAACGCAGGAGGGTGCGTTATTTGCTCTGGTGATGCAAAGAGCGGCTGAGGTCTTGGATCTTCAGTTGCCCTCGGTGGCAGTCAGGACCAACATCATGACAGACAAAGGTGCTTCAACTGGAAATGATCCACTCCGAACTGCTTCACCCTTTTAATGACTCCCTTAAGGATGTCCTGCTTGGGATTTGGTCCAAGCCCAGCACATGGGCTCCTGTGAACAGAACAATTGCCTGCTGCCATCGCCTTCTGTCAAATTTCTCACACAACACACTATCCCAGAGAGCTTGGTGGTCCAAGGCTCTACCTCCTATGTGAATCCTGACACATTCCCTACTGCCCGCCGGATATAAAATCCAAGAGGCTTGACATCACCAGTCTGGCACTGCAGTCCGTGAGCACCACGTGCCCTTTGGACCATTACCCCCATGCTCTATAGGATGTGGTTGCCCAGGTGCTGCCCATGGTTCCGGATGAGGCCCTAGCCATACTCTCCCAGGCTGTAGAAATGGGAGAGATGCAGATAAGTTCACAATACTTTTTGGAGTGGATACCACCGACTTGCAATGCAGATCGGTTTCATCGACAGTGGCCTAAAGTCATTAGGCCTGGCTGAGAAAACTGTTTTTTCAGGGGATGCTCTTGCATCGCTTATGGACATACCCTTTGATGGATTCAGTCTCTTTGGAGGCAAGGCAGATTGCGCGCTGGAGCAATTAAAGCACTGCAGGGCTATGTACAGATCCTTGGGCCTATCCATGGCCCCTCGCCACCATGAATCCCCCTTTCGTGGCCACTGAAGGGGCTTCCAGCCGCATCTGTACCCTCCCAGTCACCGCGTAGCACCGGCTTTCCAGCCTTTGCATGTCCGAGGACACGGTACCCACAGACGTCGTGGGCCGGGCAGCCAGAGGTCTGGCTAGTCCACCCCCACCAGCAGCTGTAGCCTTTAAACTGTTATAGTTTGCCCTCTTACCATCATGAGCATCTAGTGGGAGGCAGGTTATGCCATCACCTGCCCCACTGGAGGCCTATCACATCGGACCAGTGGGTTTTGCAGATTGTCCAGAGGCGGTAATCCGTCCCCTTCATGACTACCCCTCCGCCCATGCCACCTGCTTGTGACAAGCTGGTGGAGGACCATCTTTCCTAACTCCGCCAGGAAGTGACCGCTCTCTTGGCCAAGGGAGCCATAAAGAATGTGTTGAGGCCAGAAGTAGGTTGTGGTTGCTATCCCTGCTACATTCTGGTGCCCAAGAAGGACGAAGGCCTTCGTCCTATCCTAGACTTGCGCCCTCTCAATTTCTTCCTCAAGAAGGAGAAGTTCAAAATGCTCACAGATGCACAAGTCCTGTCCGGCCTCGATCCGGGAGACTGAATGGTAGCGTTTGACTTGCAGGGCTCAAATTTCCACATTCCCGTCCTGCCTGCCCAAAGGTGTTACTGGTGGTTCACGGTGGGCAACATGCACTTTCAGTTTGCGGTGCTCCCATTTGGCCTTACCAGTGCCCCTCGGGTGTTCACCGAGGTGATGGCACAGGTTGCAGTTCATCTGTGGAGATCAGGGGTGCAGGCTTCCCATATCTCGATGATTGAGCAAAAAAGCAAGCAAATAAGCACACACTGGTCTGTGTATTTTGAGAGTCTAACTCGTCTTGAGTAAATCGATTGTTAGTAATAAATCAATTCAATCCACTGAAGTTTATGTTCTTCTTATACTTCACAATGACAGTCACAGGTATAGAAATCCAAAGCACTGTAGCCGACACGTGTTTCGTCCCCCCAGACTTTTTCAAGGCTTCAAGAGCATATTACATAGGCATTATGCATGTTGTTGAGATAGTGAGAGGATACCCTGAAGGGTATCTACCTAAAACCCTCACCATGTGATAAAGCCGCTCACGGATCGTACTGTTTGCCACTGACGTCTGCACAATCACCTTGGGCGTTTTGCTTCCCGTTTTCCCTGCTTGCTCCCTGAAGCGCTCGAGCTGGTGTGAGCGTTTTCCGCAGTCGGCGGAAATTGATATCGCTCCCAGCTTGGTGCTGCACAGGTCGAGGACTTTGGCGAGTGAATAGTGAAGGGAACCTACCGGGGGACTGCGAGGCCCAGCATTCCCCATTCTGCGCAGCTGGTGCCTCTTCCCCCGGCGGCCACGCCCCCTGCCTCCAGACTACATTACCTTTCGCGACACCCGCTTCGCGGGTGCCGCTCACGGATCGTACAGTTTGCCACTGACGTCTGCACAATCACCTTGGGCGTTTTGCATCCCGTTTTCCCTGCTTGCTCCCTGAAGCGCTCGAGCTGGTGTGAGCGTTTTCCGCAGTCGGCGGAAATTGATATCGCTCCCAGCTTGGTGCTGCACAGGTCGAGGACTTTGGCGAGTGAATAGTGAAGGGAACCTACCGGGGGACTGCGAGGACCAGCATTCCCCATTCTGCGCAGCTGGTGCCTCTTCCCCCGGCGGCCACGCCCCTTGCATTCACGTACTTTACTGGTGTTAGCCCCACCGCGGGACGCGCGCGGGACGGAGCTCTGGGCGAAGACCGGGCAAAGACCGGGCAAAGACCGGGCAAAGACCGGGCCGTTTGAGGCCGTTAGGGGCCGTAGGAGGCCGGGCTGGGCCACCCCTCTTGGCCTTTGGACATTGACCTGGTGAACACTAATATTAGATACAGAGGGCGGAGCGGTTTTAGTTGCCCTTACAGTTATAGTTGTTGCTGGGTGTCTGCTGTGGTTATAACTTCTGCACTCTGGTTGTATAGTCTGTTAATCCTTCAGTATGCCGCTACGTTCGGGTAAAGACCGCTCTGTAGTTCTTCAGACTTCAAAGGGGGTGGTATCAGGCCCACTGGATGCTTTTATAATTAAAGCTACGGGCATTTTGGAAAAAGAAATAGCCTTTGCCGAGAAAAGGTTGTCAATAGATTTAATAAGTGGGAAACGTTCCTCCTTGGGGCATATTGCTTCAGCGACAAGCCCCTTACCCAGTTTACCACCTCCCCCTAATTTGGTTCTTGTACCAGTGGAGATACATAATGACACCGAAGGTTCCCCTCTACTGCAATGTAGTTCTGATACCAACATTAGTGATGCAGATTCATCTGAGAGTAGAGTAGAAGATAGCGTACTATCTGCTACACCATCACTACTGGTCTCCTCCTTTGAAGAGGAGACTCTGGAGATGAATCGCCCTGGTAAGAGGAAGCGTAACAAGGGCCGGCAGAAAGGTGGAGTTTCAAAGGCATTAAAAACCGTTAGTCCATCATTGCCTGTGTCCGATACTCACCTTTCAAGTGAGGACCCATTGCATACTATACTATCGGGTGGCTCTGTTACCTCCACTACTATTCCCACAGGGGTTCCTCATATTAGCAGAGTAAATATTAATGGAAATAATGTCGACCTGCTGGCGCAAATGGAAATCTTATTTAAGACACTTTTGCTGCCGGTATTAGAGAGAACCAGACTTATGAACCTTAAAATCGACAGTCTAGAGACTCTTATTACAGCTAATTCCTGCCTACTCAAAAAACTGGTCAGCGACCAGGCTAAGCAGTTGGTTTCTTCCAGTAGTTCTGGTCATTCTAACTCTAAATCTCAAGGCAATACTTCTACAGCTACTAAGGTTATCCCACCTGGGGAATCGTCAAATGCTAGCAATACTAGACCGGTCCCTAAGGCTAGGAATCCGAAGCCACCTAGTGTCCACAATAAACCCCCTACCCCGGTTACCCAAACTGCTATACCCAAGAAGGCAAGTTTTAAATCTAATGGATTACCACTGTTAAGTACTTCCAAGCCTATGAGCTCTGCACAGGCCCTTACCTCGGGGGTATGTAGTTCTAAATCGACCCCCCATCAAAATGTCAGTACTTGCGTTGCAGTTGGGTGTACACAACCTCCTAGGCGAGTCACTAGAAGAGGGCCTCCACCAGCAGACCTACCAATTGATGCCACACCCTATACTATTGTCCTGACAGGTGTCGCACCCCTTAGGGATGGGCAATCGGAATCGCATGGGGATCTAATGAATAAGGTAGCCTTTTGGCTTAATAAAAATCGTCCCCTTCCCCCCTCCTCTTCCACAAAGATCTTGACAGTCCGTAGAGTTGATTGGGTGGGTTATTGTGTAAAGGACTTGGAAGGCGATTGTATCCTCATAAACTTTCGGGATCCATGGGTGGTCGACCATATTCGCAGGGAGGCAAGATTCGGAAGAACAGGGGATGTACAATCCTTAAGTTTGTCTTACTTTTATCCTAAAAGGCATGGTCCGCCTCCTCCTAACAGTTTTCCATTATACAGACCGGTGGGGAGAAACGTGGTAGAGAGGTTTCCCAACTCGCCCTTCTACCCGTGCCTCTCAAACAGGTTTGATCCACTGTCTGGGCTGGAATGCGTTGATTGACTGGGGTATGATCATGGGCCAGATAGTACTAGTAGGGACTCCATAGGTTGTAGCCAATTGCCCATCTCCTCAGAAAATAGTGCTCTTGAGGAGGATAAAAGCAAGGACTGTGTAGAATCTTGCCCTAAATCACCTTCCCTGAGATCTAGTCCCCTGAGGAGGGCGAATGTTGCATTAGAGGAGGATAGGTGTACCTTAGAGGCAGCCCCAACTTGTAACCAGGCGGGGACAGCTAAAATAGTCTCCTGGAACATGGCATGGCTAAGGGGTCGTATGGATAGCGAAGATTGGGCTGATTTCATCGACTCCTTTGACATTGTCATTTTACAGGAAAGTTGGGCAATTGCCCCGATTCATAGGGCAGGGTACCTAAACTTTTTCAAGCCTGCTATACAGGGCCCAAAGGGTAGACCTTCAGGAGGGTTAGTGGTATGGATAAGACAGTCTATGGGGTATAGTCTATCGGAGATTTCGGTAGAAAATCCGGATCTCCTGTGTATTAAGCTCAGTAGAGGTAACGATAAGGACTTAGTACTTATAAATATTTATGCTAGAGGACGCCCTGGAGGTCGTAAGCAGCCAGTTGTAGACGATCTGGACTCGCTTCTGAGGAAAATAGGCAGTGACAGTTTTATTCTGGTCGCTGGTGACCTAAACTGTTCATTTGAGCCCCTGAACAGCGTGGGGGAGGATCTGGGGGCAGACGAAGATGCGGCATGGGACATCCCGCCCTTGTCACTGACAAGGGGCGTCAAGGGCACTGAGGCAGCACTTCATTGGCTGGGGCTATGTCTGGAGTGGGGGCTGCGTGCTGCCAATGGACGCACGCCCTCCGATAAATCAGGCCACCCACCCTTTAATAATGGGGCCAGTAAGAGTCGTATCGACTATTTTCTTGTTAAAATTGAGCTCTGGTCCCTGGTTATTGACATGGAGGTTGTGGAACGCCCAGAGAGCGATCACAACCCCCTTTCGCTGGGTCTTAAGCTTTTAGGCGTTGGAGGTGGGCCTTCTATCACAGCCTGTTTAACGGCAGAGGTCATATTGTGTAATGATAGAAAAAGAGTAAAATGGTCTAGGGTAGTTGCAGATCCTTCCATAATAAAAGATATAGAGGAAGAAGTCGCGAAGACATTGGTTGCAATGGAAGCTGCATCATCCTCCCAGGGGATTATCTCCCAGATTAGTGATCTTCATGATCTGTGCTTTGCGAAACTAAAAACCCTGTTAACAACCCCATTAATACCAAGGAAGGATAAAGTCCGGAACAAATGGTACAATAAGAGTTGTAGGGTAGCGCACAGTAGACTGATTTTAGCGATTAAATCTAGAGACATAGCCGTTATTAGAACGGCTCGGCTGACCTACAAAAAGGCGCTATGGGCCGCGAAGAAGGAGTGGGATGACCGTCATTGGTCAGAGCTCCTTTCGGCATGTCTAACATCAAACCAAATTAAGTTTGGGGAAATCGTTAAGTGGGGTGCGAACCTGGATTCACAAACCCCTGTGAATCACGTCTCTGTGGAAGACTGGGTGGCTTTCTATTCATTGCAGTTTAGAGCTCCGAACGTGGATCAGGATATTCATCAAGAGTTGGAAGTAGTCTTGCCCTCTAACCCTGATTGCTTGCTTGTTTTTAATACCTCTGACACGAAGTATGCCCTGGGTGCAGTCCATTCAGGTAGAGCGCCTGGGTTGGACGCAATACCCACTGATCTTTTTAAAATGAATCTTGACATTTGGGTCCCTTACATAACCATGCTTGTGAATGCAATTGCTGCAGGGGCAAGGATCCCGGGCTCCTGGAAAGGGGCGGAGATTCTACCAGTATTCAAAAAAGGAGACCGCTCAGTCCCGGGGAACTATCGCCCTATAAGCCTGATAGATTCTCTTCAAAAAATAACTGCCAGGATGGTACTCGCGAGAATCCAGGGGTGGATGGAGCAAGAAAATATTCTGTCCCCAATGCAAGCTGGATTCAGAGTAGGCACCAGCACCGTAGATCAGGTTTTTAGACTTAATATGTTGTACTGGAAGGTTGTCAAGCTGGGTGGTGGTGCTATTTATGCCGCTTTTGTGGACCTTAAGTCGGCATTCGATTTGGTACCAAGAGAGAAAATGTGGAAATCCCTTAGACTCATGGGTCTGCCACCTGAACTTCTCGACTTAGTGGTTAGACTCCATGAAGAAAACTTCGCTAGAGTAAGATGGGGTAAACAAGGTCAGGTGACTGATAGTTTTCCAGTTACACGCGGTGTGCGACAGGGATGTGTGTTGGATCCCACCTTATTTCTTTTGTTTATCAATCAGGTTGTAAAATTCTTTGATGATACCCCGACTGATGCACCATCTTTGGGCGGGTCTAAATACCCGATGTTGATTTTTGCAGATGATACCCTGCTTCTCTCTAAAACACGAGGGGGGTTGCAAATAGCCCTCAACAGGTTCGCTGAGTTTTGCAGGGTTAATGATCTGCAGATCAACACAGATAAAACCAAATTTATGGTTTTTAGCAATAAAAGCCCAATCAAAAGCTCTATTACCTTGAATGGTGCCCTGATTGAACAAGTGGATACAATGACGTACTTGGGTGTGACCCTGGACTACCGCTTTAGCTGGAAACCCCAGATTGAGGCTTTATATCTTAAGTTTGTCCGCCTCTCGGGCTGCTTATTACAGGAGCAAAGGAAGTCCCTGACCAAACGTATTGCCCCGGTGATAAAAAATCTACGAAGCAAAAATTAATACAGCCATATTATATGGCGCTGATGTGTGGGGGTATAAAGATTTGTCTCTCCTTGTTAAGGCACAAAACAAATTCCTGCGAAATTTGGTGGGTCTCCCTCAATCCACACTCACCAAACCATTGTTGCTAGATTTGGGTTGCAAACCCTTCAATGATTTGGCCCGCTTCCGTCTGGTGGCCCTGTGGCGACGGCTCTGGACCACACCAGAGCTTAGCCTATTTGCCAAGGAACTGGACGAAGTTAGGTCATTGTGGGGCGCATCTCGAATCCCCTGGCTAAGGGAAGTAAAATTTGTGCTGGAAGAGATGGGACTCAACCACCTTTGGTCTAATCCGGGGGATTCCCCCTTTCCCTCTAAACAGGATTTCAAGGACCTATACTGGGCCACAGTAAAGCACTTAGCAGTGGCCCAGTCAGACGCCACTAACTTAACTGGACTTTTTTTGGTACATAAACTGACCCCTTCCTTAGAACCTTACTGGGATGTGATCACTAAAACTCTCGACCGGAAATTATACCATCAGTTCCGTGTCGGGTCACTCCCAGTTAATTCCTTTGCCGGGAAATGGTCTGCGAACTCAAACTATTCCTGTCCTTGGTGCCCCAACCATCCGGAAAGCATGGGCCATTTTTTCTTTGCATGCCCAGCCTACCGTGTTCCACGGTTAAAATGGCTTAAACCCCTATGTAGTAATCTTGAAATCAAAGGGTTCTTAGAAGCCATGAGGATATTTCGTACTAACACATCCGAGTTGGTAGTGGCCGGTGTGGCTAAGTACCTAGGCTGGGCATGGATCGTTCGAACTAGGAACCCCAATGTCTCTTAATGCTTGTTTTTATATATTCTATATATTGATAACGTTGGTTGTTATTATAACTGGAAGTCTTTATTGAACTGTTTATTAAATTGTTTAATATCCTTTTAGATGAAGAAACCTTTTAGATGATGATTGTTATCATGGCGTTATAAAATTTTTAGTGTTTTTATGTGCTGTCTTTTATGAATTGACATTCGAAATAAAGACTTTTGAACTGAAAACTGAACTGATAAGCCAGCAGCATAATCATGGGTTTGTGAAGGGCAAAGGAACTCATTAGGCTCAACACTTAAGAAATATAATCTTAGTGAGTAAAAATCCAATGCAGACCAATAGAGGGTTAAGAATGCAAAAGAAGGAATGTACACACATGAGAATGATGGCACCATATTTAATATGCATAAAAAGATTGACATCCGTATTGCTACACGGATCACCACCAAAAAGAGACAGAGGACGAGTAAAAGACTGAAAGCGGTCCTACCTCAAGGATAATGAAAAATCCATGTGAGAAATAGGTTTGTCTCACAGACTCCGTAAGAACATCAAAGTACATGTAAAAATCTTTCCACAATGTCCCTACATCTGCTCATGGTTTTTTTTATTTTTGGATAATGGACTGCGTGCCTGACTTAACGCTCGACACTGGCTCTTCTTATATTTTAGATTGTTGCCTACGCTGTCCATGACAGGGACATTTTGGAAATATTTTTCTGAGGACCTTCCTTCTTTTGCACTTCTAACTCTGAAAGGCGAGTCCAGGATATTCAGGCTAAAATACTGATGTTTCAGCCTCTATCCTGGATTTTGGTGAGAGTGACTGAGACTGCAGGGTCTCATGGCCTCCTGCCCTCCTGCATCCTACTTGTGACTCATGCCCATTGACATATGCTGGCTCTTCGGTGGGACCTGAAGTTGCAATGGGCTCAGCATCAGGGAAATCTCTCCAACATCGTCCAGATCTCGGAGGTAGCTGCAAAATATCAGCAGTGGTGGGTAACAAACTGCGATTGGGTCAGCGGCAGACACCTGTCCCTTCCCAACCAGATGCTTCACTCCGGGGAAGGGGTGACCATCTAGTCTCCGGTGGACTCTGGAGTCCACATCAACCTTCTGGATCTCTGAGCAATCCGGTTGGCATTGAAAGCATTTGTACTCTCCATCGAGGGTAGACTAGTACAGGTGGTCACGGACAACAGAACCGCCTTGTGGTACTGCAACAAACATTGTGGGGTGGTGTTGTGGACACTTAGTCAGGCCTAGGCCCTGCGTTTCAGGACATGGCTGGAATGTCCAGGTATTTCTCTGGTGTTCCAATACCTGGTGGGCTATCTGAAAGCCGGGGTAAATAAACTCAGCTGAAAATGCCTAGCGGTTTACGAATAGCGTCTCCATCTAGAGATGGTGCAAGGTCTCTTTCAGCAGTGGGGAGAGCCTTGGTTAGATCTGTTCTCCACCACTGAGAACATGCAATGTCAGCAGTTCTGCAAGCTGGAATTTTAAGGCGAATCTCACTTGGATATGCTTTTCACCTCGAGTGGAGCTCAGGTCCCCTATACGCTTTCCCGCCAATTCCACTCCTGCCGAGTATCCTCAGGAAGATCAGGAACGACTGGGCCCAAGTCATCATTGTTGCTCCGGATTGGGCTTGAAGAGTTCAGTATCCCGAGCATGTCCACCGATCAGACTGCTTTTTCGGTAGGATCGTCTGTTGCAGCAGGTGGGAAGTGTTCTCCACCCGAACCTTGTCAACGCTCCTCCTCCTTGCATGGAGATTGAGCAAGGCAGCTTTCGACCTTCCACCTTTAGTCTGTGATGTTATTCTGGCAGCCAGTGGCCCCTCCACCAAAACTGTATACTCTTGCTGCTGTTAGGGCAAGTTGGTGGCATGATGTTTGTGGCATAACCTTTCTGCTATTTCTGCTTTTCTGCGGTTGTCTCAACAGCCTTTCCTCTTCAAGTATCGAAAGTAGAGCAACATTTCACTGGCTATGAGGCGGGGAATAATATATAGTAGAGTCTGCTGGTAAAAAAGACCTGGCGATGATAGGGATTTTGGTACATTGCGATGGAGGTGATATCAGGTTTGTCATTAGCAGTGGCTTTGCATCATCTATTGCATGGTGTAGAGGCAACCTTTCACACATGTGCAGAGAGAGCCTCTCTGAGGGACCTGAAGAAGAATAAGTTGGAAGACTTCTGACATTCTAAAAAGTTACCATTTCCTCAGTCCTGATACTGAGTTTGACAATTCCCACAAACTTTTAGGTTTAATGTTTTTATTAAGAGTTTCCATGACAACTGGTTTGTAGTACCTACATGGCAGCTGACGGACGATGCACACCACGCAGAGAGACCTATGCATATTGAATGATGTCCTCATTCTCAAAATCCTTTAATGGGCCCAAATCAGTGCAGACTGCTGCCACTTTATCATAATCTCCACATGCACCATTCTAGTAGTTTATTTATAAAGTTTTATATAGCGCAAACAAGATCCCAAAGGATATCAGAGCGCTTTACAGTAGGCAGAGGGAAAGAACAGGGGGTAGTATAGACCTCAACATTAATTGGGAAACAGCAGAAATAAATAAATAAATACATTTAAAAAAAGGAAGAAAGTACAGTAAACAAGTGTCCACACGTGGAGAAAAAAAACCAGAGGAGATGTCCATGTATGTTTAATCAATGTTGTTAAAGCGTGGGATTTGTTCTTGCACATCAGTTGCGCACCTTGCTAATTTTTAAGATGACAATAAAAATATAAATTAAGTTTAGCAGCTTAATGTGTACTTGCACAGGGCATCTCAGTGAATTCCACTGCCTCTTTAGTCAAACCAAGATATGTGGAAGTATCTATCGTTGACTTCTTTTTATACTTGTGTGACTTTATAACCACATAATACTGTATTGTTCAACTGTGACCCTAATGAATCCCCTCATGTACCTCTTGTAAACGTTATCACATAACATGTAAAGCGCTCCGATACCTTCGGGTCTAGCTAACGCTATATAAAACTAAAAGTAATAATAATGTAAAAATCTGGAGTGATTAGTGCCAGTCACGTTCAGCTCACTTCACTCTAGGTTGGGGTGATCGGTCTAGGTAGCTACTCTCTCTCATCTGGCTCCCTACGTCAGGCCAATTGTGATGTTCATTGGGAATTAATTTTAAGACTTTCAGGAACCCAGGGCCAGGCGAGTTTCTGACGTGTCTTGGCCAAGAACTCAATGATTAGCTCGCATTCAGACTCAAACACTGTTTTTCCCATCTCTACTGGAGGGACCATCAACTTTTCAATCCCATTTCCATATCTTAAGCAGCAGTTCATGTACCCGATTACCATTGTCTATCCCTAGTGCACTGCGGTTGACTGTTTGCCACTATAAGTGCCTCCTGCTGGAAACTCAACCATTTTGGAAAGCTCCAGAACACACAGGTGTGCATGCCCTCTCAATCGCAACCTCTGGAGAACCTGTTTATTCATGCAAATTGGCTAACGTGTAATATCAGCGGAGCTTCATTTTATACATGATCTCTTTCCTTTCCCCAACGAATAGAAAAACGTAGGAATGCCTTCCAATGGCGAAGGATCTTTTGTAACAGTCAATAATCCAACATAAAATCTATTTCTAAAATTACATCTTCTTTCATACTCTGTAAACTATAAACATTGGAAAAAACATAATCCAACAGTCTATTTTAGCACCTTACAGACATTGTTTTGTAAACTAGGTTTTTGAAACACTCCAGTTGCCATTTTTAGGTTTAAAATAACATTGTGCGCTTTTTTAATGCCCAATGCTGATCTGGGACTTGACTTTTGTGAGTTGCTACACTTTTAAATAGGTTTTTTTCTATTTAAAATTTTAAAAAAAAATAAATCAATCTATTTACAGTCGGTCTATTTGTCAATTTCTTCTTCTTATCGATAATCATGAGATGTTTATTATCCACTGGCAAAATGGATGTTGCATAAGATGGGGCAAAAAACCACTAATTTGGAGGATAAATCATTCGATTTCTCACTCTTAAAGAGTATTCTTTTTCCAGCTTTGGTAAATATATTGCCGTGGACGCGTGTTCCATCGAGTCTTGCACATTTTCCACCTTCTGTATCGTGAATAATCTAAACAACTTTTGTACGTTTTTTTCAACTCCTCTGAGGCACTTTTCTGGTAGCTTATTTCACTGGGTTTCAATTTGTGAAGGTTTTTGTTAACTTGGCCACAAGCCGTCTCTTACCCTCAAGGGTGAAATGCATGCATAGTCAATTCTTCCCTTCAGTGTACACCTTGCTTAAATCCCCCTCATTTTATGAGGTATAATCAGTTTTTCAAGTTACTGAGTTCTGAGACTTTCCTTGATAGTCATTTTTTTAAATTTTGGTGAAATCTTCACCATTTTTGTTTGTTAAAATGCCCTTTAAGAATTTTCTTCAGTCATTGGTGGATATAAAGATGAGTAAGGGAGCACATTAGGTTGCCTCAGTGGCTGTTGGTTTCAGAAAGCATCTGTTCTACCTCTCCCAAAGGGCTGATTGTTCGATTTGTTCACTGGTGTTATGTTTGTGCATTGACGTCCCCATCAGCTTCTCATCGGAGTGGAGGTAGAAGGTAATATTTTTTTAATTTCCTGTTGTAATGCCTATTTGTTTGTTATAGGAGGAGCTGCTATGCGGGCCGGGGTACAGGAAGGAGACCGGATAGTGAAGGTAAGTTTCAGAACTGGTTCCATTTTTAGCTCTAAAAGCCGGTTGTATTTATCCACAGTGTTGCTAAATACTTTATTTAGATCAGTTAATTCTTTGTGGCTGCGCTCCTAATTTAGCACCAAATATTTCCACCGATTTCATTTGTGCATTACGCCTAATGTATCAGTTATTGATTTTTAGACCTGGTCTCCTTTAAGAAATTCCAGCCTTATATCAAAGAAAATAAGAAAACCAGTAAAAATGCATATGCATATCTGTATGGAGAGAGGCTGTGGGTCAGCCTGTTTATCCATTTGTTCAAAAGGCAGTCGCATTTTCTTTCCGCCCATCACAACCTACTGCTTGTGGAAAGGAGTCAATACACTCCAGCCATTGGTTCTTTTTCACTGTGAGTGATGGTATTTTGCCTGACCACGTTCACAGCTGCTTAAAGATCTGTGAAATTCAGTGGCATGGCTGGCAGGCCAGCACTTTATCTTCCAACGTGTTTTTCCATTCTTTATTTTATAATTTTTTTTAGATATTCTTCTGTGGTTAAGCTGTATTTTAATATTGCAGTAATTCTAAGGCAATAGTACCTTTACGTTGAACTAATAAGAATCCTGTTTTCTTGTGAAGCCCATTAAAATAGTTTATAAACTTGCTCTTAGTATACAAACCAGCACTTGTACAGTTGTATAACATTTGTATGCAATTGTTAATTTAATATTTTTATTGAAAGCATATGGCTTTCAGCAATAGGTGAGTGTAACTTTTCATTTTCCGAAATAGGTATGAAAAAAATAACCTACGCACAAGTTTGCTCAGACCAAACGTATTAGATTTGTATTGCTTCTCGTTTCATACATTTGTTTTATTCCCCTCATTTTATATTTCTGTGCCCACACTCCTACTCTATCCCGAATTAAA
This sequence comes from Lissotriton helveticus, assembly GCF_964261635.1. Classification (NCBI taxonomy): domain Eukaryota; kingdom Metazoa; phylum Chordata; class Amphibia; order Caudata; family Salamandridae; genus Lissotriton; species Lissotriton helveticus. The sequence continues at coordinate 720,345,784 of NC_136073.1, forward strand.
AACAAATATTTGTCTACTAGTTCTTGATCCTTTTCTCATTGGTTTGCTCTTTAACAGACTCCCTTGTTCACATTTGCCAGGTTCTTGCTCAATCCTCAATAGCATATTTTACCTTTTTTATGTCTCTCTCACTGTCTCGCTGTCTGTTAATACTGTATGTCAATTGCGGAGTCTATTTTGCGTCAGTCCTTCTCCCATTTGATTTCCTTTGTCTGTTTGTGAGGAGACATGTATAATTATCCAGTGAACTAAACTGTTGGCCATAACAAATGCACTTCACTGCATTTTACCGTTATCGTAGTTCTGGAAACTCAGTCCATAGTATTAGTTGCAATTAAAGCTTCAGTGTCCGCAGTTAGCTTGCCATGTTTTTACCTTGCATTAACACCTGACTACATAAGTTTATTGTGTCCAACACTTACTTTGTTGAGAACTAGAATTTGTATTTCACCGTACGTTCACGCACGTTCAGACCATTTCTTCAGCCTGTTTATATCTCAACCCTCTCTTTGAAGTATATTAAGTGTACCTATTTTCTTTTCAGGTGAACGGCACCATGGTGGCCAACAGCTCCCATTTGGAAGTTGTGAAACTTATCAAATGTGAGTATTGAAGTCAAGAACAAGAGTAGGAAATGAACAAAGTCGTTAGTGTTTTACCAGTGCACCCTCTAGAATTTCAATATCTGCAGGCTTTGTCTTTAGACTCAAGCAAGCAATTCTATTAACAGTTGGAGAAGTTCAAATGCATTCTTTTCTGGTTTGTCAAAATTGTATGAACAAATACTGAAAATATGCCCTTAAATACATTTGATTTGGCGAGGGAGACATAGAAAAGCACATCTTGTTAGTTCATTTGTCAGTGGTGTAGATATTTTATTGGTGTCAATTGCTGTAGTGATCCATAATGGCTCATGAACATTTGTAGTCATACTATAGCTATCCAGAAACTTCCTAAGTGATGCGCTCCAAATAATAATTATGAAAGGAACACATAAACATGATGGCTTTTATTTAGTTTCAGACTTCTTTTTGAGGTGCATTCTCCCATCCTTGTGTCATTCCTTCGAGAATCCTTTTATGTTGAATTGACTTGCAGATATCGCTTCTGTTTTCTTGAGAAAAGTATTTATTTTTAAAAACAATTCAACAGAAAGGCATACTTCTAAATGATGGCTCGGCATCTCTACATAGGGATACAACGAGAATGCTGTGTGTATAGCTTTTAATCTTTCCAGGAGACAAAGGCCTTTAGCTAATGATTTCTTTAACTTTAGCAACACCGAAGCCTTGAATGTTTTCTCAGTACTGCGCTATAGACTGTAAAATTGGATAATTTATGTTTTATGATCCATTTCATCGGAAATTGTGGGCGAAAATACACTTCCGCTTTATTTACTTAATCTAATTTTCTTGACTTCGATTATCAATCTACGTCTGCATCAAAAGAACAATCGTCATCAAAGGCAATGAGAATTTTTATTTTTTTGCAAGAGACCGAGAACATTGAACTAAAGCAGAAAATATTGCATGCAAGTCGTGCGTTTGGGTTGTATATATGATAGTATTGCACATATAAAGGAAGGAAGATACAAGAGACACCTAAGTTAATCCTACCAATATGAAGTGCAGTACTAACACCAATATGCTACTTCAGGCAACAAAGCAAAGTGCTCAAACTCTACTCATCAAAACAGCTATTAAGGTTAAATATACCAAACTAAAGAAAACTATGAACTCGGATGATAAAATTCTAGATCGTAAGGGCATAAAGGCATAGCCTGATAAAGTAGGTTTATTGCATACTCTAGTTATAACTCAGCCCCTATACAAGTCGATGCATTCAGATAATTCAACCAGACAAGCAATGGTAAGACCTGCTTGGTACCTGATTTATTTTTTGTTCCACTAGAATGGTTTTTGGGTGAACCTAGGGTCAATGAGATGCTCTTTATGCTGTGAAGATCAAATATCTCTTCAACATCTTAGTTAATTCTGCCATTTTCAAGACCTAAATCCAGTCTATTTTAAGGCCAAAATATGTCACCATAATTCCCTATCAAAGTCTATTTAATGTGAATGGAATGGGATGGTGTATTGACCATGTAGCTGGAGAGGAAGACTGTAGAGGCTGAGGAGGATAATACCGGATGACATTGGCCCCTGACAAGCTGCAATAAGCCATCAACACAGGCAGGATAGGCACAGAAAAGATAAGAAAGGAAACTGCCCCAGTGCCACAACCATCTCCACTGAGTACCTTTGCTAAGGGGTACCACCTGGGAAACACAGCGATAATTGAGCTGTAGATGCCACGCAGGAGGAGCCAGGACAAATCTGGAACCAGTAATAATCTACAGCAATAGGTGGTAGTCTGTTGCCTGAAGCGGGGAGAGGCATGCATCTCATTTGAGCACTGCTGGGGGGAGGACTCCAACTCTCAGCTCCCCCTGCCATCACTTCCTGGTTGACGATTAAAACGTGCTACGGACACCCGCAGGGACACGCCCGGACCAAGGGCAGAACTGTCCACACCCGTCGGATCCAGGAGGAGGCTGGGCTGGGCCAACCCCCTTAATTTTGATTTCTGATCTGCTTGGAGTCTGCCGAAACCTGGTCAACGGTAGGTAAGAAGAAGACCCTTATTTCATCTACATCAGGGTTGTCTATATCTACTATTGACTTGTTTTTCACTAAAGCGTCCAATGCCATTTCGAACGAGATCGCTTTGCCTGAGCGTAGACTCTGTGGGGGAGGGAGCCCATAATGGGTTTGAAGATCTGCTCCTAGTTACACTGCTTGAGCCCAACGGTTTACCTATTAGTCATGGTAACAGTGAACGCTGCAGCTTGCCCCCAGCCGTTTCAGCTCCCTCAGTTGATATTCCCTTGCCCCTCATTCACCTCAGCGCAGCGAAGCAGACCCCCACACCAACAACACGTGGCAAGAGGAAGAAAGGACCTCACAAGGAACTCGTCTAATATTAAGAAATCTAGGAAATCAACCCTCTCCAATCATGTATTGAGACTGAGGGGGTCAATAATGATGTACTGCAAACACAGTCTCATATTGACGCTATTTGTGCCAAATTATCAGCACTGTTAAATCCCATCCATTTACGCCTGGATAACATCGAACTGAAACTCCAAGATATTTTAGACTCTAACTTGTCCTCCTGTTCACTCAAGCTCATGCAACAGACACATCCCTCTTAGTACCTCCAATCTCCCCATCATAGGGCCTTCGCACCTCCATCTGGGTAGCACTGTTGAGGCGGATAAGTTTTGTTCCCCCTGGGCAACTTGTTGCAAAGAGCCCCAGATCCCCATACCCAATAAAACAAGATGACTCGCAAGAATATAGTAGATCCAAACAAGCATGTGGAGGGCCTCAGAGATACATCTCATATCTACCCTAACATCGCTCCTAAGCTGAATCATAGGGAGACCAGGTACCAAAGTCTTAACCTACCTCCTGCGGCATGTCCTCTTGTCCTCGTGCTAGTCAATGTCTCAGCACTTAGACTCCATCAGAGAGAATCCACTGTCCAGCTTATGGACAAAACGCTTCATTGGTTATGCAATTATACTAAGCCAGGGCACCTAATCCGGAACCACTTATTTATGGCACGGAGAACCCCGTGGGCTGGTCCCTCTCCCAAGGTATACAATGGTGATTGTGTTTTACATTTTGACTGTCCTTACCTTGTTAGTGATCTAATTTCTCAGCCACAACTGGCAGCCTAAATCAGGGACCAGGATATTCCCGGTCTCCCTTGGTTTCTTTTTTATAAAAGTCAGCCCACTCACCGTAATAGGGCACCAGATGTAGCATCGGGTCCTTCGAGCCATCCTATTAGCCAACCACCTAGCAACCACACTTAACCGATCATTCACCATGACAGGGCACCAGATGTAGTATCCGGCCGCTTTTGATACGGTCTCCCACAAAATCCTTCTAAACCGTCTCAAGCAGGTCGGAATCGTTGGCACCGCTCTCACCTGGATTGAATCCTTCCTCACTGGCAGAAGTCAGAGTGTGATGCTTAGGCCTTTTAAATCAGAGGGTAAACCCCTGCTGTGTGGTGCTCCGCAGGGTTCTGCCCTCAGCCCTCTGTTTTTTACCGTCTATCTTGCACCCTTGGCCGCCGTGGTGGAGTCTTGTGGAGTCAGAGTGGTCTCGTACGCTGATGACACTCAGTTGATATTCTCCTTTACAGACCACTCGGACTCCACGTTTGCCAACTTCCGCCAATGTCTAGACAACATCTGTGCCTGGATGACTAACAATCACCTAAGACTTAATTCTGATAAAACAGAAGTTCTGTTTTTTAACCAGAAAAACCCTATTCCCCCTTCCCTATGGTGGCCCACAGCACTTGACCCCGCACCCACCCCTGTCCATTCAGTACGCAACCTGGGCTACCAGTTCGACGACTCACTTTCATGCAAAGCACAAGTCAATAAGGTCACCTCTGCCTGCTTCATGAAGCTACGCATGATTAAGAAGATCCTTCCCTACCTCCCCTTGGACGCCCGCCGAACAGTCACTCAGGCCCTCATCACTTCTCACCTGGACTACGCGAACAGCCTTTACGCTGGCGCTCCTCAATATCTGATCGATCGGCTTCAGATCGTTCAGAACGCGGCGGCTAGACTGATAGGAAACATCCCCTACCGTCAGTCAGTTGCCGCCTATCGCAAAGAGCTCCACTGGCTTCCTATTGCAAGCCGCATCCAGTTCAAGATCCTCACCCTCGCCTTCCGAGCTATCAACGGCCTTGGCCCTAGCTACCTTAAAAAGCGAGTGCCAATATCTCATTCCGTTAGATCATTGAGATCTAACAACTTACGCCTCATGACTTCTCCTCGCTTTCGACGCGCCAGAATGGGCGGCAGAGGGTTCAGCGTAATCACTGCTAAACTGTGGAACTGCCTCCCAACCGACCTCAGGTTCTGCCCGTCTGAATCCATCTTCCGTGCTAGATTAAAAACCTGGCTGTTCTCCGGACTGTGATCCCTATCTTGTTGACTTCCTCTTTCCCCCCCTTCTCCCTTGAGGCTCTGGTTCTAGCGCCGGGACACCCCTTCGGGGGTAGCTGCGCGCTGTATAAGCTACATAAATAAATAAAATAAATAAATAATCGACCAATGCTACTAGGCATTCACATAGTAATCACATCTAACTGTGCACATCCAACAGGTTCGCTCCTCTTTCCGAATTGGACTCCTGCAATTGACAGATGGCCATCCACCAGAGTCCCCAGATTCCCCCTCGATCTATGAGTGCAGGGGCTGAGGTTGAATATGACACACAGCCTCTATGGGGGGGATACATCACTCCTGAGTTGCTCAAACCTAGTTCCTTCCATTATGGCCATTAAGGATCACACCTCGCGTGTACTTGATTTAGTTTACCCCATTCTGACTTGGAACATAACCGGTTTTAACAGTAAGCGAAATACTGAGGACTGGCTTACCGTCTTGACCGACTTTCAGATCATTTGCATGCAAGAAACCTGGGAGATTGCACCAGTTTTTATTAATGGGTTTCGTTCATTTAATTCTGCAGTCTTGTGCTCATCCGGGGAAGGCATAGGGGTGGTTTACTTACACTGATTTCCAACTCGGCTGCCTTTAATATTTTGCGCTTCCTAACTACAACTCCCGATTTTCACATCTTGGTGATTAAAGGCAATACAAAGTGCGACTTATTACTTGTGAACTATTATAATAATCATTTCCAAAACCCTGAAGCTGTACCTCTACTCTTAGATAACGTATTAGAGGACCTTGGGGAGTTCCACCCTAAACCCTTCTGTATTATTTGGCTAGGTGATTTTAATACCAAAATATGCACCCGCGAGCCAATGGATCTATGTGGGATCATAGATCACAGAGATGTCGACATGCACCATTTTCATCACGATGCACAGGGCAACTTGATCAAAAGTATCCTAATGAAGTGGCAACTAACTTATAAAATGCAATAGCCCCACACACGTGAACCTTTTCCCCTACTTTTTATAGAGTCGAATTATCTTCCATGTTGGACTTTATTATTTCCTCTGAGTTTTTTGTTCATACTTAACAATGTCACAGCCATATTTTACCGAATTTAATTACCATTCCATGCTTCCCTGTGCTATTACGTGTCAGGATTTTAAAGTCCGTAAAAATACTATAATCCCTAAACCGATTTTAGCTAGAAATAATAGTTTTATACTAAAATGGGACACGGTCGATGCAGCTAGTCACTTCTCAAGTTTTATAGCGCCGACCCTGGAGGATATTAACACCTGCTGGGACCCTTTCTCAAATCAAGCACTGGTAACTGAAGCATTTTGTAAATGACTGCATTACTTTAAATCGCAGCTTTTTTGTTCGATACCAGCTAGAGATAGTGCACCATATTGTTGGTTTGATAAGAAGTGTCCCTGGCACCTGCAAACTTACGCAGGGCCCTCCAAACCACTCCTAGAAACCAAGAGGAAGTTTGCACTTTAAGGAAAATATACAAACTAACTAGGGATAGTAGGTTGAGGCACCTTAAATCAGAGGCCTGGGATAATTTAAAACAAGCCCCAGCACTCCGAGACAGCATCGCTTTCTGGAAGGTTATTCATGGTTATCTTTCTGGCTGATATTCCCTTCTGGTCCCCTCTTTTAACAGTGGCATTTAATGCGATGGCCAAGACGGGTCCCCCTCCATCTTGGAAAAACTCTGTCATAATTCCAATTTATAAAAAAGGGGAATTCCTCTATCCCAGCAAACTATCGTCCCATCTCCTTGCTCGATAGTAAAGCTAAACTTATGGGCAGGCTTCTAGTAAATAAACTAGAAGCATGGGCAAAGGAAAAGAACGTCCTTACGGAAGTGCAGTATGGGTTTTGCCAGGGGAGGTGCTCCGTTGATCAGTGCCTTAATTTGCCACTGATCGCAAGGAAATATACCATGGTAAAAAATGGCCGTCTTTATATGGCTTTCATGGACCTGTCAAAGGCCTTTGATTGTGTGGTGCATAGCAAACTTTGGCCCATTTTGATGGATAAGAAAATAGACCACGCCATCATTACCTTTAGGGGTGTCAGACAAGGATGTGTTATGGCCCCATTTCTGTTTGCTCTATATAACAAGAACTAAAAAGATGCCTTGATTAAAAGCACGAAAGACACTCCACAGGTCCAGTTGTCTCCCCTCTCTGTCCTCCTCTACGCAGACTATGCAGTATTATTGGCTAGGACTCCCATGGCCCTTCAAAATCTGATCAGACAATGTACAGTCTTTATGCGTAATTTGGACCTACATGTAAATAAAGCCAAAACTTTATTCATGGCAATGGGCGGGGCCCGAAAGAAGACAATGAGAAATTACTCAGAGGGTGAAAATATTGAACAGGTGGAATATTTCAATTATTTGGGGATAGTTTTTGATGTAAAACAAAATTGGAAAGCGATGTTTGATAGTCGTGCAAACCTAATGGCCCAAAGCATCGCAGCAATTTTACGATTCTCCCCAAAATTGGGCTGCTAGCCAGTTGTAGAAATGCTAAATATCTATTGGGCAAACACACATTCAATTGCAACATATGGGGTAGCAATTTGGGGAATAACTGATGTGACCACTTCAAGTCATTGAGGGCAAATTTATCAAAAGGTTGCTGTCAGTCACAGCTTCTTGTAATAATTTCGTCGCACATAAAGAAATTGGTTTACCATTCATTACTGATGCCATCAAATTGGCACCTCTTTCGCTTTGGCTTTCAGTATGGAAGAAGGGCGCAGTGGGTCTAAACCAAAAAATCCTGACTGATATCCTGAACCTAGACCACGTTAATAAAATCCCTTGACTGGTGTATGTCAGGAAAAATGTAACCATCCTAGGACAGGCCTTTTTATACGACACACCCCACCTCTGTAAACATTTTCCTGAATCTGGATTAAAGGACATTTACCTAAATAAAGCAATTTGGGATAGGTGGGAAGGTCATAGAGAGAAATACTCTGTACAATTTTATTATAATATACCGAAGATATTAAATCATTCTCTCTTTTATTTAGGGTTGAGAAAAACCAGCATCGTTTTATTTTGTCAAGATTTCATCTGAATTTAATGCCATTAATGCTGGGTCACCCTAATAATACATTTTCTTTAAGCAATTTACGGCCTTGGCTGTGTAACAACATGGTGCCCCAATCCCCCTTTCACTTCTTATTCTTCTGCCCCCTGTACGCTCTAGAGAGAAAGATTTTTATTATCCCCCTTTTAAAGAAATTTTCACTGCCCACATCAGCCCTGTCCACATTTTATCGATTAGAAACGCCTTTAGGTTGTTACATTCTTGCTTCGTTTTTTCTGGCCGCCCTGAGAACCCGTAAGGTAGTACAACATCTGTCACTTCTTAAGTCTGCTGTTTTATCGATGTACCTGATCGAACACGAGATTGCTGTGGTATCCTTATCTTAATCTGATGTTTTTAAACCCACTGGCTCTTGTACTGTATTCCTCATTTTATTGGATCTTTTTAAATGGATTTTTAATGTAATTTTAATTGCAATGAAATGCTCTTTTTTATTGTATACTTTTATGCATTGTCTTAATGCGAAATAAAGTTGGTTGATGATGATGATGACCATGTAGCTGCAGCAACTTACACCAACCCATAATTTTCCTAGCATGAACTATTGAATGCAGCTACTTGAGTATTCTTTTTCATGTTCTATATTTTTTAAAATCCATTGTTTATACACACACTCTTCGCTGTGTGGTTGCTTATGCCAGAAATGCCTTGTAAAGCAAAGTCCTAAAGTGCTGAAAAGCAAAGTATTTCTATGTCAATTGAACAGTAGTGTGTGCACTGTGACTATGCCACGTGAATGTTATTCATTGTTCTACAAGGTAAGCAAAGCTGGAGTGAAGTACTTTTGTTTAAAGAAGTAAAATAGTTCAAACTTAACAAGCCCATTGCAAGCATTGTAAGTAAGAAAAACTCTCTTAAGAATGATTTATTAGGAAACGGGTTTTTTCAGCTCTGTTGTAACCTGATGTGGGTCAGCTAACTAATGCCACATATAAGAGCTGCTCAAATGTGCATAGTAATGGTAATGGAAAGTACAAATTAAATTAAGGATTCTCACGTTGAGGATGAAATCTTTACTTATGGATTTTCTGTTCACACTACCCAGGAAAACGTGTAAGCAGACTACAGCATCTTTTATTTGTTTTTCTAATGCCAGTCAAGTCCTAGTGCTATCTATGCATCCAAAGAGCTTGGATAGAATATCTTTTTTCTTTGTAAGCTGGCCCACGTTTATATTCGTCTTAAAAGATCCCACCATATATCATTTATGTATTACATCAGCTTCTTTTAAAAACCTGCCAGAGGAGAACTTAAAGCAACTTACCTATGAATGTACTACAACTTTGAATACACTAAACCTCCATTTACAAAGTAAATAAATACTCTAAAAAGAAATCTTCCCTTTGAAAGAACCCAGCATTCACCTAACAAAGCATTATATTTAAAAAATATGGAAGGGCCATCAAATATAGCAACACATTAAAGTGTGATAAACTATGCAGTGAAAATGGGTGGAATAATTCTTGCTTAGCCGTAATAGGATTTCAACTTTCCTTCATTAGTCGTTAGGAAAATTAGTATTCTATACCTGGTCTCGATGCAAGATACTTGTTTACAGCTTACCACCAAAGAAGCCATGGCTCCCAGAGGTTTAAAGTCAAATTTCTTGAACATGGAATCCCTGAATTTTGAGCCACTTCAAGAATGTCTATCAGTGTTCCGCCACACTGAAAAGCTCTGGAGGCAATGCTTCTCTTATTGACTGAGCCGCAAGTTGGAAAAGTTGATGGCCTGGGCATGCACCTCGTTTCAAGTCTCTCAGACAGGTGTATTTACGTATTGGTGGAATCATTAGTGTATGACTTGGATCAGTCTTTAGACCGAAGGGTGGTCTAGTCATGGAGCACAAAAAACTAGCTCATGGCCTCCTGAAATAACTAATATAAAATGTTTTACAGTCCTGTAAGCCGTATCTTCATTGTGATAATAAAAAAAAATCATGATATGCCTCACAACTACCTCTGTGGGATCCTGACACCTCTCCAGCAACCATGCATACATCCAGCCCATCTGGACCAGTACCTTAATACTGATGATCAAGATTGTTTGATGAACAAGCATTGGCAAAGCCAATAGGTCTCATCTATGCAAGAGCTATTGGCTTTGCCAATATGATTTAGCCATGTTGTACACCAACGTGGCTGCTGTTCAGCATGGCTAAAAGTAAGTGATGTAAAGCGTGAATTAGAGTAGAGTGTTATGGAGCGGCATAGAGGGAGCAGAGTGTCGCAATGTGGTAGGGCATGGAGTTGAGTGGCATAGAGTAAAAGAGTGCGTCATAGAGTGGAGTGGCGTAAAGTGAAGTAGTGTAGTAGAGTGAAATAGCATAGCGTGGAGAAGAGTGTTGTAGAGTGGAGTGGCATAGAGAGGCATTTGGTGGCATAGAGTGGCGTGGCGTAGAGTGAAGTATTGTGTCGTAGGATAGAGGGGAGTAAAGTGGCATGGAGTGAAGTAGAGGAAGGTGCATAGAGTGGGGTAGTGTCGTAGAGTGGAGTACAATTTTGTAGAGTGGAGTGGCAATGGTGTGGAGTAGAGTGCCATAGAGTGCAGTAGAGTTTAATGGGGTGGAGCATTGTAGAGGGGAGTATCGTAGAGGGGGGTATCGTAGAGTACAGTATTGAATAGCGGCCTAGAGTGGAGTGCCACATAGTGCAGTGTTTCAGATAGATTAGTGTAGAGTAGAGCTGAGTAGTGGCGTAGCTTAAATATCTGATAGAGACTACTAGCTGCAGATACCTTCACGTAGAATTATCCCCAGGTGTGAGACTGGATCCGGAAAATCTTTGGCGCAGCATCCCTGCGTGCCGGGGGGACAGCATCACGCGACTCCGCCCAGGAGTTGTCCACGTACGTGATGTCAGCGCGGTCACATTAGCCCCACCCCTGCGCGCCTAAGTCAGTTTTTTGTCTTTGGACGTTCAACGCGGATCCGGATGAGCTCTGGCCTGTTTTCAGGCCTTCTATCTCTTTTTTTCACGATTGGTAACAGTGTGCGACTGCCTTCGGGCTTCGGGACGTGTCCCTCTGGTGCGCGTCCCATGTTGGCGACGGACCCTCACCCTGTTTGCGTGTGGTGCCTGGGTGGGCACCGGGACTCGGAGAGCTGTGACGCAGGCCGGCCCCTCCAGCCTCGGTCGTGGCGGGAGCGCCGGATGCAGTTGCTGTCACCGCGCTTCTCCAGATCTGTGTCCTCTCCGCATCCGTCCCCTGCCTCGTAAGCAAGGAACCGCCGGTTTAGTCTGCGGCATCGTCTTTCGCCGTGGCCCCAAGGGGGTGGCTCACCGGCTGGTAAGTCCTTCAGTTTATCTCCTTTGTCCTCCTTTCGCGGTGGGCGCCTGCTCCCTCCGGGACATGCGCCCCTGCCTGCCGCCTCCCTATCTGCCGTTTCCCGGCACGGAGGCGACTAGGGCCCAAATGATAGCTTACGCTTCGGCTCTGCAGGCTTCTTTGGCCCTTTCTCTACCTCCTGAGATGTCCGCAAGATCCCTTGCCTCGTGCGGGGACTTCCGCGGAGTCGCCGGCGGCTCAGGCCCCGGCACCAACTCTCTCAGCTCCAGGTCGTGGGAGAGTGGCGCCATCGGGTGTAGTCCTTTGGGGCTCCCCTCTTCGGTGTCTGGCATCCCTGTTTCGCCGCAAATCTCTACGGGGCTCCCTGTGGGGTCATAGATAATCGCCGGGACCCCGGGCTTGCCCCTGGGTCCCCCTCGGCCCTCTGAGCAGGCGGCTGCCTCCCCAGAGGTCGAGCAGGCGCCGGTTCGGCGCCAGTTGCTTCCCTCCCTGGCTCCGGTGGAGTTACGGGTCGAGGCGGGGTCTAGGGGTGCCTTCCCGGGCCCTCCTCGCTCCTCGGTGCAGGCGACTGCTCCGTCTGAGGCAGAGCTGACGCCACAGGTAGGCCCTCCGGCGCCTCATGGCGCCGATCAGGCGTCGCTGACAACCTCCACAGAGTCGTGCCGGCGCCGGGCTTTGGATTCGCCCTGTCATCTACCAATGTGCTCCTTCCCGGAGGCAGGGTCCCGTGTAGTTGCCTCTTCACCGGCATCTTCTACAGGAGGCTCTTCGCTGTTCTCGCGGCCAATAACCTCGGACCCTTCTTTCCTGGGCACATTGCTGGCTTCTCCACCGGCGTTTTCTCCTTCTGAGGCCCAGCAGATCCCCCATTCCTCGCTGGCCGTCCCCCCACTTGTGTCGGGGATGGGTGGCTCAGTCTGCGATCCTCTCACATGGAGGAATTGCTTTTCCCTCCGGGGCACCCTTCTGAGGCCATTGTTGCCTTTATTCAGGCTATTTCCATGGCTGCTGGTATTCTGGGGATGGGTGAACCTGTCACTTGATTTTCTACAGACCATTTCTTGGGGGTTCTCTGCCAGGGCTCTGGTGGCAAGGGGTGGTTCCTTCCTTTTGAGGTGTCACGCCATGATTCTCTTATGGGGGCCTGGGGACACCCGGCCACGGGCGATCCAGTGCCTCGGATGCTTCTGCTACGCCATCGGCCTGCTCCGCAGGACCTGGTCTGTCTTTCTTTCCACCCTTCTATTGAAGGTGCTCTACCTTGTTTACCTTGGGTGTTGTTCCCTCCGTCTCGGGTTTCCTGGTGGTTGGATTCATGGGGGGCGTAATGCCTTCGCTTCTTCCAGTGCTGCCTTGAGAGCGCTTAAAACTCTGTGTGTGTTAACCAGGGCTACTTTCTAGCCTGTGGGGTTCGGTGGAGTCCTTTCTTCCTTGTGTCTCTCATGAGGGTGCCCGTGCTGATCTGCGGGCCCTTGTGTTGACTGGTAAAAAGTTGGCCGCTTCTATTCTTCGTGCGGCTTTGGATGTCACTGATGCTACTGGACGTGCTATGGCTACTTCTGTGGCTCTCCGTCGCCATGCTTGGCTACGCAAAGCTGTTTTTCCTGAAACTCTTAGGGGAGCGTCTGGTCCACCTCCCTTTTGACGGGGACCTGCTGTTTTTATACTCTGGCGGACTCAGCCATCCGAGGTCTTCTGGTGGGGCTTTGTCCTCCTCCTCCTCCTCCTCCTCCTCAGTGGGTGCTTTGTGATCCTTCGAGTCTTCGTGGGAGGTGTTATTCCCACTGCTCCCAGACTCTGGTGTAGGGTGCACGTTGCACTTTCTATGAGGGATACTGTGCACTCTGGGCCCTGTGTTGGCCTCCCTCTTTAGTTGGGATTCAGCCCCCATTGGCAAGAGTGTTCCTTTTGGCTGCTTACTAAGCCTTCTGTGGTTTTTGCAGAGGAGGTTCTACTTTGTTCTTTGATGTAGGATTTCTTCCCTAAGAGTGGTTCCAATACTTCTTGGGCCGTGTCCTACCTTATGTGGGGTATTTGTAGCTATTGGATAGCCTGTCTTACGCTGGGAGGGGTGGCTTTCCCCTTGCGGGTTCCTTTCCTTTCTTGGTTTTGCTATATGCCGCCGGTGCACTTCTTAGACAGCTACGGGGTTTGGCGGTGTTCTGCCTCTGGTTTGCTGTTGGTCTGGTCCTCTGTTTGGCGGCGTTCTGCCTCTGGTTTGCTCTTGGCCTGGCCCTCTGTCTGCCGGCATTCTGCCTCTAGTTTGCAGTTGGCCTGGTCCCCTGTCTGGTGTCCAGAAGGGTTGTCTCCTGTGTTGGCATCTTCGTTCGCCCTATTTGTCCGCTTCTTGATTCCTGGACGGTTCCTGGTGAGGCACCCGGCGCTGTCCGCCAGTTCTTCTAGTCCTGGCCATGGGCTTTAGAGTGAGGCCTGATGCCTCTGCTTCTGGCTTTCGGGAGCTTATGGTACTGTTTTCCTTTTTTTCACCCGCCTTCTTACGGAGGCGAAGCTTGGTGTGGCAATTGGCTTCCGGTGGGATGTGTCCAGCCGTTCTCCGCACCGGGCGTGTTCCCAGTGGAGGGTTCTTGCCCTCCTTTGACCCTTTTTCCTTTGGGTCTCTGGGTTGCTCTTTTCGTGATGCCTGTACCTGAGGGTTCTGGTGGAGGTCCCTGGTACATGGGCTGCTGACCTTCTCTCCCTTCGTTTGCCTGTCCCGGGGGCCTCCACGGGGGCTCCCGGTTGCTTTGGCTGTTGGCCTCTTTTTATATGGCCTGTACCTGGCTCTTCCAGTGCTGGTCCCTGGTACGTCGGCTGTTGGCCTCTTTTTTTGTACTGTCTGTGCCTGGGTTCCTGATAGAGGTCCCCGGTACAATAGCTCCTAGTCCTCTTTCGTCTTGCCTGTGCCCGGGGTTTCCGGCGGAGGACCAGGGTACATTGGCTGATGGTTTCTTTGCGGATGGCCTTCTTTTTCCTGTTTGGTGATGGCGGGGCCGCTGATTGTAGTGGGGCCGCACTCCCTGGGGGGTGCTTTTTTGTCCCCTGTCAGGGTCTTGCTTCGCCTCGAAGGGGGAGGTCCTCTTGCAGACCCTCCTTCCCCCTGGGTATGGCTAGGGTATCTATTCTACGTGAAGGAATCTGCGGCTAGTAGTCTCTATCAGATATACGAGTTACTTACCTTCGGTAATGATGTATTTGGTAGAGACGATTCCAGCCGCAGATTCCTTCATGGCCCGCCCTTCCTCCCCGTTCTGCGAGGACCTTTGGCTTGGTCTTCTGTGCTCGCCTCCCGGGTGGTGGCTATGTCGTCTGTGAGTGCATTCTTTCTTTCTTTTGGACGGGATGCTTCGTCCTGTTTCTTGTTCCTTTCCTCCTCTTTTGGCTTTTTGGAGGATGGGTTTATAGGTATTTCTGTGCCTTTCTGCTCTGGTTGCTCCAGGATTGGGGCTTGCCTTCACTCTCCCTCCCTCCCTCCCATCCCACTTTATTACTAAGGGTTCTGGCCCCTTTGCTATCCTCTAGGTTGGGGTCGTCTGTCTGTGCCTCTGCCCTTTGTTTCTTTGGGGGGTTGTCACAATCTGTGGTGGGGCTGTCTTTGAGGTTGTTGTTCCTTGTTTGTCTTGGACTGGTTCCCCTTCATTGTTCTTGGTTGGGGTTGTAGTCCTGCTATATGTTGTCATGACATTTTTACATGTGTTCTTTGTGTCCAGAGGGGGCTGTCTAAGTACTGGAAGGGTGGCTGCTCAGAGCTGTGATCTGTTTCTTTTTTCCCTGCCTTTGGGTACTGCAGTGTTGACACTGCTCCTTATGGTGTTGTTGTCACCATTTCTTTTTCCAATTTTTCTGCTCTTTCACACACTTTTGGCTGGTGGCTCCGTGTTTTTGCGCGGAAAAGTCCTCTGAAGAAAACTGACGTAGGCGCGACGGGGTGGGACTTATGTGACCTTGCTGACGTCACGTACGCGGACAACGCCTGGGCGGAATCGCGTAATGCTGTCCCCCGGGCGCGCAGGGATGCTGCGCAAAAGATTTTCCGGATCCAGTATCCCGCCTGAGGATAATTCTACGTGAAGGAATCTACGGCTAGAATCGTCTCTACCAGATACATCGTTACCGAAAGTAAGTAACTCGTACTTCTGGGGCATAGAGTAGATTGTTTCAAAGTAGAGTAAAATTACGTACAGTGGAGTGATGCATGGTAGAGTGCAGCGGCATAGACTAGTGGTGTAGAGTACACTGGCGTTTTAGTGGTACAGAGTGAGTGCATTGGCTTAGAGTGCAGTGACGTAGAGTGGTGCAGAGTAGTGTGGTCTAGAGTGGAGTGGCACAGGGTGGAGTGGTGTAGAGTAGATAGTGTCAGAGTAGAATGACGTTGCATACAGTGGAGTGGTGCAGGGTAGAGTGGAGGGGTTGCAGGATAGAAAGCAGAGGTGTAGAGTGGAGTTGCGTAGAGTGCAGTGACACGGAGTTCATTGGCATAGAGTGCAGTAGAATGGCATAGAGTTGAGTGGTGCAACATAGAGTACAGTGGCATAGAGTGCCGGGTGCAGATTAGAGTGGCCTAGAGTGCATCCTTGCAATGTAGTGTTGTAGAGTGCACTGGTATAGCGTACATTGGTGTAGTGTTAATTTGTGCAGAGTAGAGTGACGCAGCTTAGATGTCAGTGGCATAGAGTAGATTGTTTCCGAGTAGAGTGAAGTGACATAGAGTGGAGTGGTGCACAGTAGATTACAGTAGCATAGAGTGCAGTGATATAGAGTGTACTGATGCCTGTGTACATTTTGCCTGCTAGCTGGTTTTGCCGCCAGCGTTTCTGCGGACCAGCGCTCACCTCACCTCTTCAGACCACATCAGCTGTTCGCCGCACCCGCTCCGCGGGTGCCGCTTCATCGAGGGTCTTGCTGACTCTGCCTGCTGTTTGTCGGCGCACTTCAGGGCGAACCTTGGGCATAGGAAGGCTTGAGGGCTGCGAGCGTGCAGGGACTACCACATCCAGGTGTCCCTGCGAGACCGATTCCAGCTTCCGGTCCGCTCTCCCTCTAGCCCTGCCCACCGCCCATCGGACGGCTGACAAAAACCACCTGTGCTGCCCTTGACCTTTGGGACATTTTGCCTGCTAGCTGGTTTTGCCGCCAGCGTTTCTGCGGACCAGCGCTCACCTCACCTCTTCAGACCACATCAGCTGTTCGCCGCACCCGCTCCGCGGGTGCCGCTTCATCGAGGGTCTTGCTGACTCTGCCTGCTGTTTGTCGGCGCACTTCAGGGCGAACCTTGGGCATAGGAAGGCTTGAGGGCTGCGAGCGTGCAGGGACTACAACATCGAGGTGTCCCTGCGAGACCGATTCCAGCTTCCGGTCCGCTCTCCCTCTAGCCCCGCCCACCGCCCATCGGACGGCTGACAAAAACCACCTGTGCTGCCCTTGACCTTTGGGACATTTTGCCTGCTAGCTGGTTTTGCCGCCAGCGTTTCTGCGGACCAGCGCTCACCTCACCTCTTCAGACCACATCAGCTGTTCGCCGCACCCGCTCCGCGGGTGCCGCTTCATCGAGGGTCTTGCTGACTCTGCCTGCTGTTTGTCGGCGCACTTCAGGGCGAACCTTGGGCATAGGAAGGCTTGAGGGCTGCGAGCGTGCAGGGACTACCACATCGAGGTGTCCCTGCGAGACCGATTCCAGCTTCCGGTCCGCTCTCCCTCTAGCCCCGCCCACCGCCCATCGGACGGCTGACAAAAACCACCTGTGCTGCCCTTGACCTTTGGGACATTTTGCCTGCTAGCTGGTTTTGCCGCCAGCGTTTCTGCGGACCAGCGCTCACCTCACCTCTTCAGACCACATCAGCTGTTCGCCGCACCCGCTCCGCGGGTGCCGCTTCATCGAGGGTCTTGCTGACTCTGCCTGCTGTTTGTCGGCGCACTTCAGGGCGAACCTTGGGCATAGGAAGGCTTGAGGGCTGCGAGCGTGCAGGGACTACCACATCCAGGTGTCCCTGCGAGACCGATTCCAGCTTCCGGTCCGCTCTCCCTCTAGCCCCGCCCACCGCCCTCTCCAACCTACCATAAATAGGGTGTGTTCTCCCGCAGCGCGGGACGCAGCTCGGGGCGAAGACCGGGCAAAGAGCGGGCCGTTTAAGGCCGTTCAAGGACGGCCCAGGCCCCGAACCCTTGCCTCATCTCGCCTAAACCACCTATTTGTCAAGGTAGGCGGAACTGTGTCTTTGTGTATCGTATCATCAGTGGCCGCCTTTTTTTTTAACTATATCATCATCATCTTTTACTGTCCTTGCGCCACAGATGTCGGCTATGCGCAACAGAACTAGAAGTTGTACTAAAAAAGCTACGGCTGTAGCTCAGGTGACCGGACCTATAGACCTTTTTATTTCACGGGTGAATGAGACTATTGATAAAAGCATTGTTTTATTGGAAAAAAGAGTTTCCATGGATCTGGCGAACGCTAAGCGCTCGTCTTTGGGCTCTCTTGCTAACGCCAAATCGCCCGCCCAGCAGTTATCTAACAATTGTTCTTTGCCTTTAACTGTTCCTTCTAGTAGTGCTCCGACTGTACCAAATGCTGTTGATTTATCAGTTGCACTTTCCGACTCAGATCCGTCTTTTGTTGATCTGGAGACTACTCCAGATTTAGAAGCCTGTCAATCATCTAGCAAAGCGGATCCGAGCCTGGGTGGGTTAGTTGATATGGAAACGGCACCTATACTTCTAAAATCAGGGGGGAGGGTTACCGTCCCTCCAAAAGATCAAATTAATTGTAAAAACAAAGCAAAAGTTGCAGCTAGGAACCACAATTTGATATCACCTACCCCGCAATTGGCGCCAGGTATACCTTGTTGGGTTCAAAATATGGTAACAGATCTTAAATTGGATCTTGAAGCCACAATAGCAGCACAAATCAAGCCCTTAATTTCAAAACTTGATAGGCTCACGTCTTTAATGCATTCGAAGTGGCCAAATAAAACGAACGGGCAAGGGTCTGTTCAGCCACAAGGGTCTATAGAAGCAGTTTCTAAATGTTTATCTTGCGTCCAACTCTCTAAAGATGCATCAAATAATGCACAGGTTATTATTGCTCCCGGGAATTCAGTTTCAACTCATGTGTCGCAAACAGGGAATAATCATGTTCAATCCACAGCTTCATCGACCTCGAAGGCTGTGGGTTCTACTTTGATTCACCAACACTCTGTTGCTACTAACCAAACTATTACATCTCAAGTTAAAGACGATGTAGGTAAAACTAACACCCTTTTAGTACCTCCCCCTGCACACAAGATTGATGGCTCTAAATCAAAGCAGGCACGTTTTAGGTCAATTAACCTGCCACCAGAAGTCTCTCCTTTTGTGGTTGTGCTGACAGCCGTCCCCCCATTGAAGGAGGGAGTGAAAGAAACCTTTGTTGAGCTAAGAAATAAATGTGCTCAGTGGCTCCATCTACATAAACCCTTACCTAATAATATGAACGGTGAAATTCTTACCGTGCGTAGAGGGGACTGGGTGGGCAGAAGCAAGAAAACAATTGTTGGGGATGTAATTACAGTTAATTTTAGGGATGTAGGGGCAGCTAGTTACATATGTAATGCCCCCAATAGTGGTCCTGCTACACAAATCAATCCACTCCCTCTGTCTTATTTTCTACCGGCGCCTTCAAGACCAAACCCACCGAGTTTTACTAGTATAAGTAATAGAGGATCTGTGTATCCTTTGCATCATACCACTAAACCTTGGCAGCAACCACCGCATCTTCCGTCATTCCTTCCACACCACGCCAGTTTTCAGCAGCAGCCATCACATGTTCCTTTTTTTCCCCCACACCAGGTTAATCCTCACTGGCAATTACCTTTTCATTTTCCACCACCACCTCATTTTCCACCACCCTCATACCAGCCTGCCAATCAGTGGCAACTACCTCGCCAGCCCCTACAACCAGTTAAACCTCATTGGCATCAACCATGGCAGGACTTATCCTCTTCCCAAGATCTCTCGTACCCACAATTTGCCCATCCTAACAGATACGCTGTGTTGGATGAGGTAGATTGACTTAGCCCTACTAAAGAACTAGACTTAAACATCTCTACGTCTAAACTAGATATGGAATGCGTCCCATCGGCTACTTCTTCCATCACACCACATGTATTCCCAATAAAGTTATCGCCCACATCCCTTATGTATACAGGAAGTGGGGACAGTCTTGGTGGATGTACAGCTACTGTTACCCCTAGATTGGGTTTAGCTGCCAACCTCGGGGTAGATGATTTAATCCTGCCACGCTTGATAGAGCCAGAGTTGAGGACTGGTGATCCTGGTAAACCAGCAGGACTTTCATTTATTTCCTGGAACATCGCTGGCTTAGCCAGTAAAATAGGTACGCCCTTCTGGTCTAGTTTTATTGAGGAGGGTTTTGACCTCATTTTGTTGCAGGAAACGTGGTGTCTGGACCTTATTAATATTGAAGGGTACGCATCCCACTGCCTTAAAGCGACTAAATCTAGCTCGGGCAGGGCTAAGGGGGGTCTTTTGTTGCTTTTGTCCACCAAGTTGCACGATTGTACGGTTAAAAGTAGCACGACAGTTGGGACTCACAGTCAAGTAATAAGGGTGGAGTGTAAGAAGAGCATTGATTTAGTTGTAGTAAATTTCTACAACAACATTTTTGATGCCACCAGAGGAGATATCCTACCGCCTTTAGAAAAGGAAATTGTTAAAGCCATGGGTTTTTCGAAAAGAAAGGCTGAGGTTGTTTGGGCAGGGGATTTTAATCTGCAGCCCTGCAATTTGCTTAATGGGAATATGTGTGGCTTTGGAGTGGCTATGAGTAGTCAATGGGGGGGGAGGGGAACGAGGGTGGATTCGCCTCACTTCCAACATTGTAGTTATGGCACTATATTAAATAATATGTTAATCACTCTAGACCTAACCCTGCTAAACTGTAATATAAATAATCAGGCAATATCATGTCCTACATTTACAGGAAGAAATGCAGGGTCATTCATAGATCATATTCTTATATCTAGCAGTGGAGACTATACCAATTTGCATGTACAAGAAGAAAGTCTCAGTGACCATAATAGCATTCGTGTAACCCTCCTAGGGCATGGTACTACGATAGATCCAGTTGAAAAATGCTCTATTAACTTAGTGCCCATAAGACCGAAGGGCCTAAGGATTAAATGGACTGGTTCAAATTCTAAGGTTAAGCAGAAGGAGGTCGTTACCAGATGTAAGAACCAAATCAGTTCTTGTCTGGACAATGATTGTGACCCAGGTTGCTTACTAGTCCATTTTGTCTCTATGAATAGCATCATTGATGGCATTTTTTCTAAGGCCCGGTCATCCAATAGTGGTCTAAAGCGGGGGTGGTTCGATAAAACCTGTATAATCGCCCTTAGAGACTTAAAGAAAGCTTTAGGTACTAAACCACGCGCTAAAGAGGACATACAATATTTCAGGACCAGATACAGAACAGCAGTTATCAATAGGAAAAAGGTACTGCAGTCTGAAGCGTGGGAAAAGCTGAAGGAAGCAGCCGAGACCAAAAATAGCAAACTTTATTGGGATACAATTAACAGCTCTTTTCTCAATAAAGAAGATGTACCAGAATTAACATCCCATGTGGCATGCAGTGATTGGGTTAGTCACTTCTCAAACATCTTTAATCCAGAAGGGTTATCCCTTGCGCCATTGTCACCTGAGTCTACCCCCTGGTTACCCCTCTCGTTGGGTATAACATTAGAGGAAAGCCACGAGGGAATTTCCATTAGTAAGGGAGGCAAGGCCCCCGGCCCTGATGGGGTCCCGCTTGATTTATACAAAGATGAACCAGTGTTGTGGGCTCCCATCTTGGCGAGGATTTTTAACTGTGCGGCAGAAACTGATTTCCCTCCTACATGGGGTCAATCGGTTATCGTCCCTTTACATAAGAAAGGTAACAAATCAGAGGCCTCCAACTATCGGCCAATTTCATTATTGGACGCCTCTGTAAAAGTAATGAGTAGGATTTTGCTCAAAAGGCTAGAAGATTGGGCAACTGATTCCAATATTTTAACTAGAGTCCAATACGGCTTCCGGAAAGGTTTGGGCACATTGGAGCAATGTGTTAATTTGGACCTTTTAATTAATAAATACACTGTGGCGAAAAATGGTAACCTTTTTTTATGTTTTGCTGATTTGAGTAGCGCATTTGATTTGGTTAACCACGCTATTCTTTGGGAGGTTTTGCTCGATGCCGGGGCACCGAGGGAAATCGTTCACTTCTTAGCCAGACTTTATGAAAAACTCTCCTGTAAAGTCCGCTATGGTACCCTAGGCGAATGTACCCCGTTCTTTAAAGTATCTCGGGGCATACGCCAGGGATGCGTTTTGGCCCCGCTTTTATTTTCTCTTTTTATCAACGATGTCGACCGTTCCTTGGTGGACATCCCAGCAGATGCCCCCCTGATCAGTGGCAAACCCGTCCCGTTGTTACTTTATGCGGATGACGCAGTACTCTTATCTCGAACACAAATTGGCCTCCAGCGTTTAATTGACAAATTTATGCAGTTTATTCAAGGCCGGAGGCTTCGAGTGAATAAAGCTAAGACATATGTCATGTCATGTGGCCAGGCAGTAAAGCAGTCTAAACATTCCTTTTTCCTGGATAAAGAAAAATTGACTCATGTCAAATCCTTCTGTTATCTAGGTATCACATATAATGATAGTGGGGCTTGGACCTCTGAATTTGATTCAGTTAGGCTAAAAATGCTGCGGTCTACTAGCAGTATTTTTCGATTTGCCTCTAAACTTGGCTCACGAAGCATTTTAGATATGATGCACATATACAATGTTTGTTGCGTCTCCTCAGCACTGTACGGGGCAGGCGTATGGGGCCACAGCAAGGCTATACCCATGCAAATGGAGGAAAACAAGTTTCTAAGGAGGCTGTTATGTGTTCCTCCCTCTACCTCTGTTCAACTGATTCATGAAGAAGTCGGGGTCGAGTTCATCTCCGACTTAGCAGCAGTCCGGCCACTTTTATTGTGGCGTTCTATTTGGGCTAAGCCGGAGACTCGATTCACTCAGGATATTATCCTTGATTGTATAGGCTTGCACCACTCTTCACGAATACAGTGGTTGAGATACATCCATCACTGGTATCTCCTTCTTTTTAATATTGATGTGTATCTTGAGCCAGAAGAGGTTGTCTCTATTTCAAAAAAAGAAATTAAGACAACATTTCTAAATTTTCAAAAGGCAGAACGAAATAGAATTTCTGATGATCTTACTACTGTGAAATTCTATAAAAATCTGAATCTAATTCCGGGGTTCCAACCTTATTTGGGGTTTGTGACTCGTCCCACTCATCAGTATGTCTTGACACGTGTTAGATTGGGTATTGTCCACCACTTGGTTGCATTTCCTAATGCAAGAGCCAGATCAGAGTCACCTTGCCCGTGTGATAGTACCTCTCGCCAAAGTAGTTGTCACTTTTTACTTTTTTGTAAATTTTTTCATTCTTTCAGGTTAAAATACCTCAAACCAATTTTTAAAAAATATAATATTCGTACTACTGAAACAGCACTGCTACTTTTATCCTCTCTAGAGAATGAGGAGATTTGCTTTTTTTTGGCCACTTTTATCTTGAAGTGTACAGCTGCCAGGAAAAGTATAGTACTGTAATATTCTTTATGCTTACCTGTCTGTACCTATGTTATTTAATACAGCTGCCAGGAATTGTATTATGCTGCTATTTTTCTTCTGACATTCCTGTCTGTATATATGAGCCTTTAAATTTTATAACAATTCTTTTAATTAAGGTTATTCCTATTGGTTGATGACCACAGTGTGTTATGATTATTTAAATGATATGTACAGCTGCCAGGAAATGTCTATTGAGCAATCTTTATTGATTTCCTGTCTGTCCATTTTTTTGAGTGTTTTATATATGTTAACAGTTTGTTGATCTAAAAACTTGCAAGATTACTTTTTCAATTGTTGCCCATTACCCTTTGTATAGCTTCCTACCTCCTTTCTTATATATGTTATATGTCGATTTTCAAAGTTTTAACTGTGTATTTTATTATGCTTGTATGATTTGTATGTACAAATCGAATAAAAGCTTTATGAATTGAATTGAATTGACATAGAGTGGAGTGGTGCACAGTAGATTACAGTAGCATAGAGTGCAGTGATATAGAGTGTACTGATGCAGAGTGTAGTGGCGTAGATTGCAGTACAGTAGTTTAGAGTAGAGTAAAATATGGTGCAGTGTTGCATGATAGAGTGGCTGAGTATTCAGTGCGAAAGTGGAGTGTTGCAGGGTAGAGTGCTGTAGAATGCAGTGGTGTAGTGTAGAGTGCATTGTTGTAGAGTGCAGTAGAGTGATGCAGAGAGCAGTGGTGCAGAGTAGAATATAGTGCTTTAGAGTTCAGTGATGTAGAGGCAGTGGTGTAGAGTGGTATATTGTCAGTGATGTAGAATGTTGCAGAGCAGCGTATAGTGGCATACAATGCAATGGTGCAGAGTGGATTGGCGTAGAGTGAAGTGGTGTAAAGTGTATTGGTTTGAGTGGAGTGGCGCTGGATAGATTGCATTGGCTTAGAGTGGAATGGTTCAGAATGGAATAGAGTGGCGTCAAATACATTGTTCCAGAGTAAAGTGAAGTAGCATAAAGAAGAGTGGCTTAGAGTGCAGTGTTGTAGAGTAAAGTGGTACAGGGTAGATTGGAGTGTCTTCTAGTGGATTGGCGTAGAGTGTAGTGGCATAAAGTTCAGTAGAGTGGTGTAGAGTAGAGGGTAATGGCATCGAGTGCAGCGCTGCTGAGTAGAGTGGCGGAGAGTGTAGTGTTGCAGAGTCGACGGGAGTGGTGCAGAGTAGAGTGGCATAGAGTGCATAGGCGTAAAATACAGAATAGAGTGAAGTAGCGTAAAGTGATGTCGAGTTCAGTGGCACAGAGTAGACTATCATAGAGTTCAGTGGTTTATAGTAGAGTGGTGTAGCTTGCATGACGTATAGTGCAGTGGTGCAGAGTAGAGTGGCTTATAGGGCAGTGACATAGAGTGCAGTGTTGTGTGTAGTGAGACAGAGTGCAGTGGTGCAGAATAGATTGGAACAGTATGTGTTGGTTTTGAGTAAAGTAGTGTAGAGTGCTGTAGCATAGAGTGAAATGGCATAGAGTGCAGTGGCATAGAGTGGTGCGTGCAGAGTAGAGTGGCGCAGAGTGAAGTGGTGCAGTGTAGAGCGCAGTGGTGTGGAGTGGCACAGAGCACAGTGGCGTAGCGTTTAGTGGTTAAAGGAGAGTGCAGTGGCATAGAGTAGCATGGCGCAGAGTGTGGTGTAGCATAGATTGCAGTGGTGTAGATTGATGTAGGGTAGAGTGCAGTAGAGTGGTGTAGTGAGCAATGGCGTAGAGTACAGTGTTGCAGAGTAGAGTGCAGTGGGGATTGGCATAGAGTGCATTGGGTTTGATTAAAGTGGTGTAGAGTATATTGGTGTAGAGTGCAGTGGCATGAAATTCAGTGGCGCAGAGTGGAGTGGTGCAGCATAGATTGGGGGAGGCCTAGGTGAATTTGCATAGAGTGCCATGCCATAGAGTGGAGTTGGTCAGAGTATAGTGCATTGGCATATAGTGTAGTGGAGTAGTGCAGGGTACAGTGGAGTGGCCTAGACTAGAGTGGTATAGAGTGCAATGGTGAAGAGTGCATTGGTGCATAGTAGAGTATAGTGGGGTAGAGTGCATTAGCATAGAGTAGAGCAGTGCAGAGTAGAGTGCGGTAAAGTGGAGTATGCATGGTGTGGTAGCGCACTATAATTATAGACAACACATCTTCAATTGAAGTGACCATTACATTTGCACAGACATTCAGTTTTACTGATAAAACTATACAGCGCACAAACAATGTGTGGAGATGTCATCACCTAGTGTATTGATTTGTTTTGATCCTATTAAAATATTAGTTTCCACCACACTTCAGAATTCCCCCAAAAATATGCTTAATTTGTGCTTTCCTGATTCTGTTGTATTCAGAAATATTTGCACAGATCATTTACAGACATTTACGTTTTGTTGTGTGCTAGAAACAACATGGTACAGCCTTCTTCCAGCACACACGGAGTAGCCTGGATGATTGTCACATAAATCCTCTCACTTTGAAGCTAGAGAAAGAAAAGTAAATACGAAGCTCCCTCGGAATAAGGAGCCTGACATTTTACTTCTACCTTTGAATGCACAGAAAATGTGACAAGATAAGAACCATATTTAAAGACCTGTTTACAGAAAGCGAGTAATGGTGAAAGAATACAGTGAATAGGTTATGAGCCACAAAAGTGATGATCTCAAGCTAGACCGCCTAAAACAAATAAAGCCAGCAAATAGAACGCAAACAAATGTGAGTTACAAAAAACAGAGCCAATGGGGGACGTGGCTTGGACGGCGGTGGAAATGGCCGCCTAATCTGTCTCCGCTCCGCACAGGGACAGTGTCTCGCCAGAAGCAGTGTGATTCAGGGCTCATGAGGTATCCAAGACGGTAAACCCAGAGAGCGCAAGACTCTGTGATATCGAAAAGCCGCTTCGCGCCCCATTTACTGCCGGAGAAAAGAGCTTACTACATGTTCTGCACGACAGCCGGGGGACCCGATGGACCGTCGCCATCTTAAAGTTGCAAACCCCGATCCCGCTTCGGCTGGGCTACGCTGACTACAAGATCCTTCCAGCGTGTGGTTTTCAGGACCGGAGGTGAGCGCTCTGTTTCCCCATGAATTGCGGAGCACTGGTGGCGTCTTTGGTACACTACCGCAGTGGGAGGCGAGATGACATGCTTCGCGCCAGTTATGCCTGTCGTTGAAATGGCGCCGTGATTAAAGTCTGCTGCCAACATAGCCCGCTTCCTCGATATGCTGTCTTGCCCAGGGGATTTTTCGGACTAAATATGCGCCCCTATGCTGAGCCCTGACTGCTGCTTGATGTAATACTGCCCAGCACGTCCTAGAAGAAGGATTTCCAGTTCATCACCCAGCTCGCCGCGCCTGACCTCAAG
This sequence comes from Lissotriton helveticus, assembly GCF_964261635.1. NCBI lineage: Eukaryota > Metazoa > Chordata > Amphibia > Caudata > Salamandridae > Lissotriton > Lissotriton helveticus. Next base: position 720,372,227 of record NC_136073.1, read on the forward strand.
TTGGCGGATCATTGCAGGGATTAAGGCTGCGAATCTCCTCATGTTCCGAGCCCATTTTCGTTGTTCCAGCAAGTAAAACACTTAGCCTTCGCACAATAGCGCTAGCATCAAGCATCTGAGGGAGAACGGAACGATACTCCCAAGTGCTGAGGTTCACACTCTCTTTTTCCTCCAAGGGGGTCCTGCTTTGACTAAACTGAGGGACCTACAATTGCTCTATATCTAACCTGCCCTAATCTGAAGCGCTAGAAGTGGCCAGCAATAGTCAATAGAGGCAGTCAGTGACCGCCAGCAATAGCGGCAGTCAGTAACAGCCAGCGAAAGCGGCAGTCAGTAACAGCCAGCGAAAGCGACAGTCAGTGACCCAGTGACCCAGTCAGTGACAGACAGTGACCCAGCACGAGACCGCAATATCGTCAACGGCCTTCAGTGACTAGAAGGAACAACAACGTTTAACAGCGTCCAGCGGAAACCAGGAAACCAGGCCTACAACTGTTCTATATCTGACCTGCCTTAATCTGAAGCTCTAACAGCGGCCAGCAATAGTTCAATAGAGACAGTCAGTGACAGCCAGCAATAGCGACAGTCAGTGTCCCAGTCAGTGGCAGACAGTGACCCAGCACGAACCGGCAATATTGACATAGACCATTAGTGGCTAGAAGGAACAACAGCGAGTATTAGCGATTAGCAGCGCCCAGCGGAAACCCAGGCTTCCAATTCCCGCCACTGGTGTCTAACTGGTATCTAACTCTACATATCTACACTATAAGAACAAAAAATTGCCCAGTGTTTTGGTCAAATACAATACCAAATATGGCGGAAAGGGAGATCAAGAATAAAAAGGTCCGGCCTGAATCCTCTATTTCCGATTCACCCATCAAAACAAAGGGAGATCTCCCTGGCACTTTGGACATGATATTAAAAAAGCTGGCAGACTTACATGACCTAGCCAAATCTTCTAAATGCAACACAGATTCTATGCAACTTGAGCTGACTGCTATCAGAGCAGACATGAGCACCATGAACCTGCGGTTGAGCGAAGCTAAGCAAGAATATGCGATAACGAAGATAAAGCCTCGAGCAGCGAAAAGATTTTTCAACACCTACACTCCACTACCAAAGACCTCAGACGCCAGACCGCCGAATTGGAGGATCGCAACAGAAGAGACAATGTCCGCATATTTGGGGTGCCGGAAGACTCAGAAAAGGATGCAGATTCCTGTGTAGCCTTCCTTGAGGCATGGATTCCATCAGTTACCGGGATAAAATTTCAGCATGGCCTAGAGCTTGACAGGGCCCACAGAATACCGACATTCCTCCAACAAAGTGCAAGAGGCCCCCGTCCTCTCATCTGCAAACCACTTAGGTATCAGCATACAGAAGCCGTTCTACAGTACGCGAGGAAAAATCACCATATTGTCTGGGAAGGGCACCGCATTATCTTTACCCAGGACTACTCCAGGGAAACGGTAGAGTTAAGAAAAGGATTCCTATCTCTGCGGGATAAGCTGCGAGCTAGAAGTATACAATTTTCCTTTGCAGGTCCAGCCAAATTCAAGATCATTGATCATGGGAGACCATGCTTTTTCTCCAACCCTCATGACTTGTCATGTTACCTGGAAGACTCACAACAGATTGCTATGGACTCCTCTGGCGGATCTTCCAATAAAAGGAAACCAGAATCCCACGAAGTGGATAACCACGATCAGTAAGATGGTGACAGGAACAGTATGAGTCAGCGTCGCCGGGTCACTCAAGGGAGTGAGAGGAACTATACCGTACATGTTTCTCCTGGGACAGTCATACTTAAATTGCCTAATACGCTGTTACACAACATGCTAATAGCTCTAGAATAAGCGGTAGGGTAGTCCTAAAATGTTCAACCTGAGCTAATCCAGATAATCGAGTTAATCCACTCTTACCATTAGTTAAAATAAATGTCCGGTGTTGGATAGAGTTGCCCTAGAGTTCTGTTTTTCTTGTTATATTTATCAGGACGCCATAAGAAAATAATATCCAGAAATACAATGCCTATCAGAGGGTATAAAGATTACCCTTCAACCAGTACAATAACTACAGATGTGTTAACACTCGCACTGCTTCAATTAGTTAATCATACGTTTTCCTGTGTTGAGCTTAGACAGTAATGCCGTCGCAGCTCATAAGGTCGAGTTTCTGGAGGGTAGGGGAGGGTGGAAAGGAGGGTGTGCGGGGGGGAGAGGGTCGGGGTGGGAAGGGGGGAAGGGGGGAAGGGTGTTCGACAAAGGGATTTTAACATTGGATGTTTCAATGGCTGTGCTCTGTTCTCACTCCTATTTCTCCTTTTCTTCTTTCTTTTCCTTTCATCCTCTTCTGTCACCACAGGCGTTTTCTCTACACGGTACGCATTCCACACACACTACACTACCAGCGGAAGCGGAGGAAAAAACAAACACTTCAGGTTACTCTGAGAGACCAAGCTAGATTGAGGCCATATGCTGTCACCACACGTCCTCAATGGTGTTTCTACTCTGCGGTCACCCTTCGCCTAATTATATTGTGCTACCATACCCACAGATATCATGACTTCAGATAAAAATTTTACAGATAGTCTCAACATAGTCTCGCTAAATGTAAAGGGGCTTAATCACCCAGTTAAACGCAAAAAAATCTTGGATTACCTTGCTAAAACGAAAGGCGATATAATTTTACTACAAGATACTAAGCTTAACAAAGAGGATGCAGACTTATTTAAACAACACTGGACCTCCCACACGCTGTGCTCTCCGGCTGTTCAAAAAAAGAGCGGTGTAATCACTCTTATCGCTAAAAAATCAAACCTAGCCTTGATATCCCACACCAACGATAATGATGGCAGACTAAGCATAGTGCACCTACAAAGAGATGAGGACCCTATACACTTAGTAAATATTTATGGGCCGAATACAGACATCCCAGAATTCTGGGATTATGTATTGACACAAATGGAGAACATCCCCCAAGATGAGTTATTAGTGGTGGGCAAGGACTTCAACCTTCCCCTTGACCCCCTAATAGACAGACAATCAAAGTGTGCGTATCTCCCCTCACACTCCCACGAAGCATTACTACGGCTATGCTCTAAATACCACTTACAGGACTCATGGCGACTCCAAAATCCGGACGGACGCGACTGCACCTTCTACCCGCCACCACACAATTCTTACTCAATAATTGATTATTTATTACTCTCAAACCCCTATACACACCTCATTGACGAAACAGGAATAGCCCCAAAATTGGTTTCGGACCATTCATGTATTCACATGAAGCTTGCTGGCTCACACACCCTTATCCCTCCAAAGCGCTGGCGACTTAACGAGGAAATTCTACTGGTCCCCAAAAATAAGAGACAGATAGAGCTCGCCATACGTGAATACTTCGAACTAAACACCCAGCCAGACTCAGATATCGCAACAGTTTGGGACGCCTTTAAGGCCACAATAAGAGGCACTATCATAGGGATCAGGGCGAGAATGAACAAGGAGCTTAACTCTAGAAAAAGATATCAAAAGGTTGGAAATGTTGCATTCCACTAACTTAAAAGACAAATCCATGGTAGATCGCCTGACCAACTTGAAATACAAATATAACGCCATACTAAGCAAACGTGCAGGAGTATGGGTCAACAAGTTCAAAGCACAAAAATTCTGCGAAGGCAACAAAGCCGGGAAACTGCTGGCGTCCTATCTTAAACACAAAAGGAAACAATTCCACATTAACTCTTTTAAGGACCAAACTAATAATACACACACTTAACAGAAGGACATCCTATGTACCTTCCAATTATTTTACGAAGATCTTTATAAAAATAAACTACAATTCAATGTGGAGGAATGTTCAAAATATTTAAATTCTATCAACCTACCTCAAGCCTCTGAGGAGGACAAAGCGAAACTAGGGGCTCCGTTCACAATCCAAGAAATCTCAACCGCGGTCAAAGCGCTGAAAAATAATAAGGCACCAGGACCGGACGGATTTACAGCAAATTTTAATAAGGCATTTGAAGACCCACTTAACCCGGTACTCTTAAACCTGTTCCAATCCTTCCTGTCGAAAGGTAGTGTCACCCCCACGATGAGTGAAGCAACCATCATAGTTATACCTAAAGATGGAAAGGAACCGTTACTAACGAAAAACTATAGGCCTATCTCACTCATAAACTTAGATTGTAAAATGTATGTGAAAATATTAGCTTACAGACTAAATTGTTTCTTGCCAACTTTGATCAGTAGCTCCCAGGTAGGTTTCCTAAAGAACCGTTTATCCAACGACAACACGAGACTCTTAAGTCACGTATTAGAGAAATCCAAAATCTCAGACTCGCCCGCGGTGGCAATCACTTTTGACGCAGAGAAGGCGTTTGATAGAGTGTCGTTGCCTTTTCTGCGTCAATGCATGCACGTATTTAACTTAGGGAATGAGTACATTGATATGGCCATGGCCTTATATTCCCGCCCCTCCGCAAGAATTGCCATAAATAGTTCCCTATCTGAACCCTTTCAACTAGAGCAGAGGACTAGACAGGGCTGCCCACTTTCGCCTGCACTTTTCCTATTGGCTCTAGAACCACTCCTTTGGGAGATTAAACAAAATGATAACATTACTGGTATATCATTCGGCGCCACGAGTGTGAAACTTGCGGCCTATGCAGATGATATCTTGGTGATCATTGAACAACCAGATATCTCTATTGAGGCACTGATAAGATCTATTGAAACCTACTCCTCACATTCCGGTTACAAGTTAAACCTGGATAAATCCGAAGTAAACCCCCTGAACATCTTTACCAACAGAGAGGTGTTAGGCACATCCGGACTCTGCTGGCAAAGTAGCTTCATCAAATACTTAGGTATAGAATTTGGTAGCTCCACGATTGAGACCCTCCAACAGAACGAAAACTCGACCCTTGAGAAAATCAAAAACAACTAGACGGTTGGTCACCCCGTTTTATCATCTGGTGGGGTAGAATCGGGACCATTAAAATGATGACTGCGCCTCTGATCAACTATTTAATCTCTATGCTACCCCTAACGCTATCCCTCGAGTTCCATCACAAACTTGATAAGATGCTCTCAAATTTCATTTAGAAAGGTCAGTCAGTAATCTTTATTCGGCATTTGAATAACACCATAAAAGTACAGCTTTTAAAATATACAAACATTTCTTTAAAACCCAACACACTTAGTCCATCAATTCATAGAAATGGAGGGAATTAAAAAGACTGTTTTCTCACTTCTCGATACAATAACAATTATCATGTTCCCATAGTGGACCTCAGACTAACTGAGGGTCTTAAAAAATTTGTTACACAAAATAAGGTAAGGGGATCTCTAGACATTTAAAAAAAAAAAACTAGGGCATCTTTTGCTGAATTAAAATTAGCCTTTTTTAAAAGATCAATTAAAAAACGGCGCCTGTGCATTAAATAAAATGGGCATAGTAATACAAATTGAAGGGTATCCTGCGGAGATCGACGATCGCAGCCGCAGGGACCCTTTGACATTTGGAAAGGTAAAAAAGCAAGAATCAGCTTACGGAAACTATGGTTGGACAAATCAATTGGCGGTGTCAACCTTCCTGTTTAAAAGATACCAAACGGCTTTCTTAGCCAAACAAGGCTCATATTGGCTGTCCCCCCCCGACGGGTACTCACCTGTGTGGCTGGACATAGAAAGGGCCTTCCTGGGGGGTATCCCTCCACTCTCAGCACTGTCAATAAAAACGAATCAAATCTCAGGCTCTAAATCCATATTTATTAACACTAAGTTGGCCTTATTTAAAATTGACAAGCTTCTGACCGCATCAATACGTCGGTCTAGATGGGAACCGATCTGGAATAACCCTAGGATTACATATAAAGGCAAACCACTGCACAACTACTCTTGGATTGGGAAAGGCATCCTGTTCCCGCACCAACTTTGTGAAGGTGCGTACTCTCTTCCTTTTACAGAAGTCCAATCGAAATTTGGGATCAAAGCCTCCGATTTCTACACCTTCCTGAACATAAAAATGGCCATTACTAAAGCAAATCGGTCCTCCACACCACCATCTCTGCCATCGTATTTCTCCAGACTAAATAGAACAGGTCACCAAGTCTCAAAGATTTATAAGCCCACAGCCATCCAGACTAAACAAACACACTACGCAGTTTTGGTCCTCTCTCGCCTCCTTTAATATCTCTGAACCGGATTGGTCCGCGGCGTGGAAATCTTGCATGTATCATAAAATAAGCCCTACGCTATCACAAACCAAATTCTGGCTCATGCACATAGTCTTTTGGATGCCCGCTCGCCACTATGCACACAAAATCAGCCCTGATGCCTTCTGCTGGAACTGCAAGCGTGCGGAAGGGGATTTGTATCATCTCATCCTCCAATGTGAGTGCGTCTCTACCTACTGGAAGAGTAGTTTTGATTTCATACACAAATTATTCGCCTTTTTGCCTCCCAAAGAACTCCCCTTTCTAATTTTTGGCTTCATTAAAGCTGAGCGCTAAATGAGCCTGACAGAGCCCTGATAGACCTCCTACTCATAGCGGCTGTTAAGGTTGTCCTTAACAATTGGAAAGATACAAAGAAGGCCAACTTCGCTAGTTGGTTGAACTGGGTGATTAACCTCAGAGGGGCAGACAATATCACTCTGCAGCAGTCACCTTGGCGCCCCGCACGAAGGAAGGTATGCAACACACTTTATAACTACTTCAGCTCTCATAAACCTCCGTGAATGCCCCAGGTTCCTGACCATACACACTCTGCTTAGCTGTCCAAAGATGGGTGGGGATAACGTGTTTCTAGTCGCTACGACGCGGTGCACTCTTTTCTTCTTCTTACTACTCTTCTCCTTACTCTTCTTCTTCCTCCTCTCTTTGTCTACTTCTCTGTATCTCCTACTTCTCCCTCTTTCTTGACCTTCCCCTTCTCATAGCCGTGTGTTAATAATTGGGGTACTTGTATAATACTCGGACTCATCTGAACGTGCTAATACCTATCTCAGCTGCCAAGTTGCTTTATCGATTGTTTTGCCATGTTCTCAACAATTCTGATCTTGACTTTGTTCAAATGTATGTATACCTGCCCGTTGATTGTACTCACATTGCATCCTTTTGTCTTGTATCCTTGAAATAATCCAATAAAAACATTTGAGATGAAAAAAACCAGAGCCAATGGTAAGCAATGGGCGGAATCCATTCCAGGAAGCTTTCCAAATGTCCCCAAGATGTCGTTTTCAAACCTGACAGCTTTGCTGTCTGGTCTGCTTCGACATTAAAACTGTTGAGTATTCCAAAGGCTGTCACTTGCCATCATCCCCTGAAATCCACACAACCATATATTTTGACACAACATCGTTCAACAGGTGTAAAAAGCTCTTCGTAGTGATTAGTCAGAGAATAGACTCAAACTGGGGGTGAAGGATTATAAGATTTAAGAAGGTCCTGGAAGCACTTTGTTTTAGTTAAACTTGTATAAGTCTACTTAAAATATAACAAAGGCACAAAAAACTACTGCTCCGTTAACCCCTCTTCGAGGGCACATACTCTTGTCTTTTGTCTTGTATAATGTTAGAGGTAATGACAAAAGTAACCTAGTGTTTGAATAATGTGTTTTAAGTGCACACACCATTGACTTCCATATTTGCCAAATGGCTTGACTAGCATATTTACAAGTTTATTCTACAAACAAATATAGAGATCTCTATATCCATGTATTGATGTGTTACCTTCTGGCTGTTGCTAGTAAGTAGTTCTAGTTGGTACCTAGTTTCCTTAGAAAAAGCGTTTTTGTTTTGCCAATAACTTTGGTTCCGTTTCACAAATCTTCCCAACATTTTTAAAACTAGTACGCCCCTGAATTCAGCTGCTGTCTTGAAAGTTTCGGAGTGACTTCTCAAGCACGGCCGAGAAAGAGGGTGGGGTCCCAAAACCCTTTTTTCCCATGTTAATTCCAATAGGGATTTTAGACTCTACTACAGCCCTAACCGCTGAACGGAATTGCTCCAAATATGGCAGAAAGCTACTTTTTGGGCCAAATATCTTTTTTTTTTTTTTGTGATTTGGTGTAAATCCGTTCAGTAGTTTTTTATGATATTAAAGGAAAAACACATTTGTATATCTAGGGTCACGGATCCTCTGTGAATAACTCGCCACGCTACACTTATCCACGCACCAACAGTAATGCTGTATGGGCTGACCGCAACCTGACTAGAAAGTTGCGGCTGCCATTTTAGACTTTGGATAATGGTCCCTGGTGGCAAAAATAAACATGAAATGTAGTTGAAGGGGAAGGGTAGAGGTACCCTGGCCCCCTGGGTGCAATAAAGGAATCTGCGAGACCCTGACGGGCAAGGAAATGCCCCCAAAAAGATTTTCTCCACATCCGAGGAGTCTTGAATCTGTCTCAACGCTCAGTGTGGCCCCCCTCACACACCAACTGAGACACTAATGAATGCACCTGCTTAGAGACCAATTCCGACACATATGCACCCGCTTACACTCACTCCTGCTTACACTCACTCACACACATGCACCCACTCACAGACACACACAGAGACTCGTGCAGCCAATCACAAACCCTCTCAGAGAATCGCATACCCACTCACACACCCACTGAGACACTCATGCAGCTACTCACAGACCCATACAGCCACTCACTCACCCATACAGCCACTCACAGACACACTCTCAAAGGTTACAGGGTCATTATAGTTCTGAAATAAAATTTAAAAAACCTTAGAAATTGACTAAAAAAATTAAAGCTTACGAGACGTTCAAGGGTATCCATAGTTAGGAAATAGAATGGGGAAAAAACCGTAGACATTCACTGAAAAAACAAAGATTACACTGCTTATGACTTCACATATTACATAATTCATGACATGGTCAGTGACGTCACTGATGACATCACTGATGACATCATCCACACCCATTCACAGACCAATACAAGTACTCACGCAACCACTCACTCAACTGTACAGCCACTAACACACCCCTCACTCACCTATACAGGCACCCACACACCCTCTCACTCACCTATACAGGCACCCAAACACCCTCTCACTCACTCAACCACCCATGCAGCTACTCATACAACCAGTCACTCACTTATATAGTCACACACTCATCCATACAACTACTCACACACCCACATATTCACTTATACAGCCCCTCACACAGCCTGTCAACACAGCCACTCATTCAACCATACAACCACTCAGACACTCACTCACACAACCACTTACATACCCATTCACACATCCATGCAAGCACTCCCACATTTGCTTACTCACCCATACAGTCATTCACACAGAGTAACATTCTCCAATACAGCCACTCACACAGGAGCTCAATTAACCAAACACCCATTCAATCATCCATAAAACCATTTACACACCCAGTCCTACAGCCATTCAGACACCCACCCAGCCACTCAAATATACGGGCACTCTCACACCCCATTGCCTACCCATAGAGCCACTCACTCACCCATACAGCTACTTACACACTCCCTCAAACACATTTACAACCACTCACAGACCCACTCACACTACTATACAGCCACTCACACACATACGGACACCCACCCACATACGGACACCCACCCATACAGTCACTCACATGATATATGTTAGAAATATTATCACTCATTAGTTGTACACCTAGTATACTAATGTAACTTTTCTAATAGATTGTTGTATATGTTTAACAAACATAAACTCTTAGAAAAAACTTGCTCTCACTGGTTGATGTAATGAGTGATGTCACTGACCATGTCATGAGTGATGTGGTATGTGAGGTTATAAGCAGTGCATTGCAGGAGCTGAAGTTATATTTAGCTCAGGTAACTATAACTGCTGAATTTCTCTGGTTTTGTAGGAGTGAAATGTGAGCCTAACTAGAACATCCCTGTAACCTTTGTATTTTTTTGCAGTGAATTTCTAAGGTTTTAAAAAAATTCTATTTCCTAACTATAATGTTGATGGAACCTTTGGTTTTTCAGTGAAAACACACACACACAACCCCCCTACACACACAAACAACCACACTAAGGACCTTTGTTTAACACAAACAGCGACCTGTGAAATGCAAAACCTGTTTAAGGGTTTTTATGTGAAACGTGGGTTAATCGTAGGATAGCTAACAATAAAAGTGTTGTTCTAAATATTTTATCATTGGGTTACATTTATTTGAGCTGATGTGGTCTCTCTCTCTCTCGCTCGTTGTTTAATGTGTGAATATATATATATATATATATATATATATATATATATATCAAGCCTGTATAACTTTAAAAGCACACAATCTCAAACATGCACAGGTCAGAGCACGCCGACCATTATATACATTTTCTAGTTGAAACAGACTGACGGCTTCTGTCACAAGAGATTACATCTGCTGATAAAAAAATGACAATAACACTTGTGCGGTACTATAATCTTTATTATGTATGTATGTTTTCTTTTTTTCTCATTCTGGCTGTTTAACAGCAGAACTCTTGAGGTCAGAGTTCACGTTTGTTTAGCTTTGCCTTTTGCTGCTTTTCAAACTAGACAGGTGAACCTTTGCCTACTACGTGTCTCAGTTGTTTTTCATCACAGCTACAGTGTGTACTGAAATATTTCTTTCTAGGAGTGTCATTTTTTAATTAAGATTTGCTTCTCCTCCTCCTCCTGAACAGCCGGCGCTTATGTTGCACTGACACTTTTGGGCCCCCCTCCTCCGTCCCTGGGGGTGTCTGGGTTACCTCAAGAATTTGGCGCCTCCGGGATCCACCGGAGAGCTCAATCGTCTCCGCCACCACCTCCTCCGCCTCCGCTGCCCCCACCACAGCGGATCACAGGACCCAAACCACTACAGGTAATACAGGCTTTTGATTGGCAGCTTGTCTCGTGGGATTTTATTAAAGGAGACACTGCCCGCACCTGGGACATAGTTAAGAGGAGAATCTAGCTAATGTCAACGAAAATAAACTGTTTTTTATGAACTTCATGCTTTCCTTCTACATTGGCCACGCTTGACACTTGAATGGAATGCAGTTGTCTAAAGGTCTCTGAACAGTATAAAGATGTTGATACTAATTCATGTCCTCCTAAGTGCTTACCTTCTTAGATTGCATATATTCTTTTCGTTTTTTTTCAACATATCGAAACCTCATTTGTACACAAAAAAGTATAATTTTGCCATTTATATCCATTTTTGCATAGGACAAATGTGAAAAGTGTTAACTGATGAGAATGCCATGTTAGAGTCTAAAAAAGCATGTATTCTTCTTATCAAATTGATATCCTATAAGCCATCCAAAAAAAATCACCCTTCAGGGACTTAGCCATTTGTCTTAGGTGAAGACTGGTCTTGTGAGAGGTCTGATGTGGCCTTCCTTTACCTCCAGTTTCAGCAATAGTGGGGCCTGGCTTCCTGCCAGCAGTGGGGCAGCCCATTGAGAGTCCTGTCTGAGACAGTGCTGCTTTGAAACTGACAATAGGACTCGTGCTAAAGGAAGTGATATGCTGTGACAAATCTAAATGCACAAAGTGGTCACTGCATTTGAAATGATTGCAGAGGCAGCTCAATGCAACCGTATGTCATCCAGCCCACGTCATTTTAAATAACATTTCCCTGTTAAGGAATTGGTTGTGACTCAGACAGTACAGTTGCTGAAGGGGATAAACTCCGGGTGCCCCGACCTAACTTCACTAGGCATCTTATACCATGGGGGGGGGGAAATTTCATGGAGAGTTCCATAATGAGAAATACTTAGCAAATAGAAGCAACAGTTTCTTCTTTTCAAGGTTGTGCTGTCCCTGCTGCCTCGTATTTGGAAAAGAAAGTGGAGCTCTTAGAGAATAAGTTTGGTCAGCACATATCCGATTTCTGGGTGTAGCCCCAAAGTCTCAAGGAAAAAGGATCAAAAGAGTAGGGCAGAGAAGTTATGAACAAGAGTTTTGAGGACTGAATCATTTCCCATAATGCAAAGGTGAATAGGGTGCACCACTTAAACACTAAGGGGACAAATGGATTTGGAACGTGAGGAGTTTATTATTTTAATGGATGCCCACTAAAAATACATTTTTTGTATCTAATCTGTATTAAAACGTTTAGAATATAGATTCAGTGGAATACTAATGTTTCTGATGTATATTTCTCAGCGCAGATTCCTCACACTGTGGCTCTCCCCAGTCACATGACTGGAAAACTTACTGCAAAGGATTTTGTGCAAAGGCAGGTGGCACCTTTGACCAGTGTCACAACTTCATCCCTCACAAAAATGTATTGTGTGCCTGTATCTCAGCCCAAGGTTTGACTTACAATGCCGCTATGTTGTCTAAATGATACTGTACATCAGTGGGTAACCCCTTCTTTAAGACATTATAAAATAACGCAGCACTCCTCCTTTTGCTTCCCAACCTTGGCCTACTTCTACTTCTAGAATCCTTTTCGCTTTCATCCTGGTGAGGAATTGGGTGTGGTCCTCATTTGGCTGCATTGATTGATCCACGAGAGACCCAACGTCTGGCCTATCAGGATTCATTTTCTTTAGCTGATCCCAGACTACTGCCCAAACCAAGTTAAATTGAGACCCATCACATCTTGTATCAGGAAGGGTGCAATTCTCACTCCAGCTTTGTGGAAGAATGTGTCATTCTCATCTCCTATAAGGGAGCTAAGTAAACACTTTATGTTCCCTATTTCTAGGGCCCACAGTTAGTTTTTCAGAGGTCCCAATCCATTTCCCTGAACCCTCTGGAAGTGGTGTAAACAATCTTTTGAGGTTTTACTTTTCCATTTGTGGCCAGGGAACTTAATGACCCTTATGTATCATGGGCCTCTGATGTACGCGGGCAAAGGGATGTTGTGGATTATGCTTTCTGATATACTTTTACAATACGCGCAGACTGTTGCTTATACGGATAATCCCAGTCTAGATCTCCCTCATCATAGAGGATACAATCCACAGCATTTGATGTATATCAAAGGACCCTTCTCTTTGCCATGGGCTCATCTGCAAGGCTAGGCCTTCAAGGTCACTCTGCTAAGTTATCTTTATAGGGTACGACATTATATCAACTGTTTTCTCCTTGGACAACTATCTCATTGGGAGAGAGGTAATTGCAGCGTGAAGCTGATTGAACACCAAGCTGTTGTACTGGTCTGTGACGTAGTGTCAATTCCCCTGTAGCCTCACGAGATCTTTTCTGGGATATGGCTGGCCATGCGTTCCCTGAAACCATAGCTGCTCGCCCTCTGTCGGTCAGGGTTTCCTAATATTAGAGAAAGCGACCCTGCTCTTCTTCTCTAGTTATCTTTAAAAACATTAGTGTGACTGGACAACCCCACTGATCTATCTCTCTGATCAGGATCGAAGATGGGCCTTTCTCGTGTGCTACTTTTGTAGATGAGGCTTCTAGCCTCCTGAGATAAAAGTATTTCACCCATGTCACATGCTTACCTATGTACTGATTCTATTCTGCCTGCCATCCTCCCTAAATTTTTCAGAAATCGTTCTGATACATTATTGCGATGTCTTTCCCTCCCTGCATCTCTCTCATCTTTTCTATCTTCACTTCATGACAATCTTTTCCGAATGTTCTCTTGTGTAATTATAACGCTGCCTTTCTCCTTTTGCCAAGGTGGCAGAACATTCTGAATATTTTTAAAGTCCTCCTCTTTTTCTCGATTTACTGACCATCAGATCATACCAACAGCCCTAACAATTTTGATTAGATTTTTGAATTTATAAAGGGCAGCAGTTACCCGAGGGCATCAAGGCGCTGTAGTCTACATAATCATTCCACCTTGCGTCATCTGCATCTTTCCGTTGTGGCGTGGACACCCGCTCTTTGACTACTCTTCCTGTTATGTATCTTTTTTTGTAACAAATGTGACGTTGCTGGTGAGCTAAGTGACCGATCGTCATCATCTCCTGGCCCTCACCTTCGTCTTTAACCTCTTGGGGTGAGACCTGACCCAAATGTAATGTGAACTGTGCTTCCAATTGTCCGGAGAACTGAGACTCACCAGCCCTTATTTGTTGTTTGGGAGTACTTGCGTGTTTTGGCCTTGATGTCTGTAGGGCAACACTGGGGGGTACCTTCGGAGATAGTGGAGGAGCCACAACCTCTGCATTCTCAAATCCCACTGCAGCTTCCTGTAACTGCGTTGATGGATACATACTGACTACCTTGTAAGAGTTAGTTTTAGGGTCATATGGAGGTGGGGGAGCAGACAAGGTACAAGATGTGTTTAAAGAGTTTTCAAGCTTCTCACAAAAGACTTGCAACAAGGCTAAGACGACTTCTTAATTCTGTAACTAAACTTAACTCCTGTATATTTACTTTTAATGTACGTGGTAGTATGTTCTAATATTTTATCATCAAATCTCCCTTCTTTTGGCCAGGGATACATGTGTTTCTGGCAGCCTTAAACCACTCTTTACAATATTTCTATAACCTATTCTGATCTCCAGGAAAGTTTTTTTTCTCCATATGTTCTAGGGGAGTCTTCATGGTGTCCGTATTTCTAGCAACTTCTTAATAGTAATTTTTAGCATTTTATCTATTTACTTGATGTTTTCCTATATAAAACTTCCTTTCCTGAAGTTTTACTCTATCCTTAAAAAGATAGGGAATCTTTCAATGTATTTCGTAGTTATACATTGCGCATCATAACATTATGCAACATTACCCTGTGGCCACATTTCTATTTACATGTACATACAGACATTCATCACCAACATATTTAAAATGTAAACACTTTAACTATTTAAAATCAATCCCACTATTTTCACTCTAACTTATTATACTAGGTCAGTAGCCGTTGGTCACTTCCTTCCGAACTCATAAGAGTACAACCTTGAAATCATGCACCTTGTAGGCCTTGGAGTGATTTTCAGACATTAAGTTTGGGTAGTGATTCAAGTGTTCAGTTCTTACTGGAGGGAAAGTTTAGCGATATCTGCCTTTTAACCATAAGATCTGAGAGCCATTTCACCAGGGCCAAGTTTGCTCCTATTTCCTTGGTACCAGAGGTGTCTGACCTTGATATATGCCAGGCTGCATTGTGGACGTTGGTGCATGTGCTTGTGGAGCAGTACTATCTTGAAAGTGAGGTCAAGAAGGGCACTTTACCTGCTTAGATCTGCAAGAATTTTTGATTTGCGTCCACTGCACAGGCCCACCTCCCCTCCCACCCCCACCCGTTGCAAAGTACTGCTTTGTTATCTTTTTTATGGTGACCTATCTGCGGGTTGAGTTTATACATATTAGGGGTCATGCCCAAATTACCCTCATATACCAGGGCAATAACATAAACGATGTAAAATCACAAAAGAATGGTATAGAGGGATCAATCAAAAACATTTATTTTCAGCCAGAGTACAATTAATTACCCTGCTAATCTCTATTCTTATTGAAGACAAATTAATTTCTGCTATTACTGCTTGTGTACGTTACAAGTGACGGGAAAAGAAACACAGTATAGTCACAACAAACCAATACATATACAGTTTACATATATACACAATATACACATAATTACACAAATAATTAAATCACTCATATATATGATACACTACATATATACAATACATACAATATATACAACATATATCAAACACATACATATATCAAAAAAACCAATAAATCAATCATTTGTTCCCCTACTGAGAACAAAACAAACAGCCTGTACACTCTTAAATCAGAGCAATACACTATAAGGTAGTCCCTATTGCGACTGAGGGATAACACCTTAAAAAATATTCAGGTGGCGCTTTACTTTATTCGCAAAATTCTACGTGATGGGACTCCTTTAAACATGTCGACGCTGGTGTGTTCGCGTTTCAGCCAGAAGTTCCTTTTGGCATCATCAGGATAGGGGATTCAATATTCCTGAGAGGGATGTAAGCTCTTGTAGGTGAGACACCCGGCTGGCAGGGACCTAGCCCACTGCCGCTTGGCCAACAATGGCCCTTAAACCCTTATGTAGCTGTATTCCACTCTAAAGATATGAGGTAGCGTCACCAGTCCGCTGAGTTTAAGAATCACGAGATAACCCAGGCACTCAATACCTGGGAGAATTTCCTGCAGTCACGCAGTGCCGTCACAAGCCGCAAATGACTCGGAGTGTGCCCAAACAGCGAGTTGAAGCATCCATCAGAACAAGACGTTGCTTAACGTCGGTAATGCTCTTTCTGGTGGAAACTCTTATCAAACTGCAGATTACTCATTGCCCTCCTCCTCCCTGTTCTGTGGATTGGCCTTTTTAATGTGTAAAAAGGTACCATGTTAGTAATCAGCACACTGCTTCCAACATTTGTTCACGCTTCCAGGCTCAGGGTGTGGAAATCGAAAGAGAACTAATTGATGTCAAAACGCAGGTGTGGTTCTTATACGTTTTTCTGTTGCTTCCTGTGTGGTATAGAGTCAGCAATACACTAAAAACCGGGAAATTATCGACTGTAGGAACCAGACACTATAGGGCCTCAAGGCTGAGCTGGCCTCCAGCCACAAACTGTTATACACAAACAAGCCACCTGAGGGAATCTTTTGAAATTTTTACCTAATCTAATACATTATGCAATATGCCCATGTTACTTCAGGCTGCTCCTAAATGTACACAAAAATGTGACCGGATGTCCTCACACACCACCAGGTGCCATGCTTCACCATTGGACTCCCCACGTTCTTCTGAAACCCGGTCCGATGAAGAGCGGGCCTACACCCTGAAGTCAGTGAGGCACTTCTATCTAAGTACGGACCTGTGAAAACAATAAATTAAAAACCAATGTAGTACACCAATCTGGTACTTTGGTAAAAAAATCCACATTTCTGACAGAATCATACTGCAAATTTCCAAAATGGTCCGGGTCGCTCTGGTGCACCTTCGTGCCTCATGGATTTGGAGTGAACAGTTTTTCTTCCACTGGTGGGTCCTCCCCTTGTGAGAACCGACCCCATTAATCCACATCCAGTTCCACACCCCCTGAGGGTTAGTTCTGCATCCGTTCCAATTCTGGAGGCTCCGGTATTGGATCACACTTTAACTTTATTGACTGATCCGGAGCCGACATCAATGAGGATTCGCCCCATTTCCTGCTGTTACATAATTGAGGGACAACCTCAGGTTTAGGATGTCTTTCCTCCTCGTGTTCTGCCTCAACATCTGAATCCTATACTCTCTAGGAACAAAATTGTGTTCTTCATAACTACGATGAAAGTGAAGTGTCAGATAATTTGATCCCCCTTCATTACATGGAAGCTTGGCTATACCCTGACCTCTAAAGTGTCAATGGGCTTGTTGGAGCACCTGCAACAGAATTAAACTGGCCCTTATTGGCCCTACTTGTGGAAGGTTTATATTTTATGGTGGTGCTGCATGGAGCTGCGCTTGTTTTGGATTAGCGGTTTCCTACTTTAATTTGTACTTCAGATTCTGAGCCCATGCTTTCATGTAGTGATGCCATGATGGAGTCTCTTATTGTATTATGTTCCTGACCTTGCTTGGCACTGCCAATATTTTGACAGATTAAACAGTGACAAAGACCTACCCCTAGTTATCTTACCTTTTTGATACAGCATATTGGCCCTGATAGCCTTATTGCAAATGCCCCTAATAGTAGTGTCTGTTTGAATGCCTATGCGACTGTACCACCAGGCAAGGAGGCCTAGCAAATTGACTCCATGGGCATTCGCTTTGTGCTTCCTAGATCCTTATTCCAGCTGCTGTACTTGTTGCTTCTGGGATATACTCATATCAAACGTTCTGTGAGGACCTTGCTTACTATCAAGGGAAAACCTTGCAGTCGGAACAGCAAACAATCCTGTCCTTTTGTGACTCCAATGGCCTAGATAGTGGTAGGGGTTCAGGATCACTAACACATCAGATCTCCTAGTCTTACTCTGACACCACCACGTGCTGCTTTGGTTCCTTTCTTTGGCTACCATTTGAGACGGGCAAGACGCAGAATTCCATTGTGCCTAGTCAGCTGGCGTGCTTTAGTTTCTTCAGTTTGGTTACACCCTGCCTTTTGTAGTTGCTCAGCTCCATATTCCCTAGGTTTTTCCATGCCTTTGGTCGATCGTACTATTATCCTACCCAGGGAGGTTAAGAATTTCTTGCTAAGGGCACGATTGTGGTGCTACCTGAGGTGGAGACATGTATTTGGTGTTATTTCTTTATTCCAAGACTGAGAGGAGCTTAAGACTTTGCTTACTAAAGGAACAATTGGGGTGCTGCCCGAGGTGGAGACCGGTACGGGGTATTATTACTGATATTTCCTTAAGCCAAGAATGACTGGGAAAAGAGAATGATTCCCCCTATCCGCATTATCTGGGGCACCCAGGTCCCGTTTCCATGAGTTTCGTAGTGGGGGGTGGAGGGGGGGGGGGGGGGGGGAGGCCCCATGTGCTAAAAGCATTCTATACATTTATAACATAACGTGTGTCCATAGCGGAGAGGCAATGATCCTTACATCTAGTGGGATCTATATTTATTTGGGTCAGATGCCCCTGCACTTATGCATCTGTGTTTGATTATTCATTTACAAATTCAAATTTTTAGTCCCATCAGCCCTTCAACCTCCCTATTCCTACCACTGTGTTTCAGTAACAAGAAATGTATAGTAATTTTTTGTTCTGTGTTACATGACCCTTTATTACCATGTGAATTCAAAGTGACTTTCTATCACTAGCCCTTTCTAACCATTTAATTTTGATGATCTACACAGGGTCTCTGTTTTGGTGCTGGGTATGGGTCACCTCGAAGTAGCCAAGATTATTAACCGTGCCTCCTGTGTTACATTTTTATTGCCTTTCTTGTGTGTTTTCTTCCCTAGGATTCAGAAGTTCAAAAGCATGCCTCTCAAATTCTGCGGAATATGTTACGACAGGAGGAGACAGAGTTACAGGTATACCAAGGAAACAGGTTGTATTCTAGTGGCCAAAAAATATGGAAAACCAAAGACCGTTTTACATGCATTTTAAGTCTATATCAGAACACATTTGTAAGTTAACACCGAGTACACCACTCATATGCAGCATTGCGTGTAATTAGGCTAGACCTTTAAAGAACTTGGGGCCTGAATACAAGTGAGTCTTTACTTTCTGACCCCTGCGTAAACCTGTTTGCTCAGGGGTTGAATCTAGAGTTTCGTGTTATTTAGCGCATCTGATAATTAGTGGAAGCTTTAAAATGTCTGCATTAAACACCAAAATGTGCATGTTATTCCCCAACAACTCGTAATAAGTGTTACTTATCACACCCGATAAATAACATACCCACCCCATGGTATCGTTATTTATCAAGTGCAATAAATACCACCTCAACTCGTAATATTGGCCTTAGTAAGCATCAGTGGGGCAGTTGTTAAAGAGCAGTTTTGGAGTTAGAATGTTTGGAGACTACTGTCTAGGTCCACAATATTTACATTTGATTCAAGAGGTTCTTCCTGCATCCACACTCTTATGTCGTGCCTTTCATTGTAGGGTCTTGTACATTTAACTTTAAAAAGGCGATGTAGGAACACAATGGTAACACCCAGATTTTTCTTGTTATTGGTTCCTGCATCAATTTGCATGGTTCCGCAAGACACTGATTTCTCTTTTTTTCTGGTTCGAAGCAGCCTCTCCGTCTGTGCTTGCTGAACTGGTGCCTGAAGCTTAGGCATTTGTGACTTTTTATGGAGCAGAATGTGGCAGTACAATAAAGAAAGTGTTAAAAAGGAAGATTTTATTTTTGATCTGACTCAATAAATTGAAAATTAATTGAGGCAGATTGTAGAGGACACCAAAAAATAGCAGTGCAGCTTCATAATTATGATTATTAATCTTCAAAGGAAAACCAGAAGGACATATTCAATATAGGCAGATTTTGGAGGAATAATTTTGTCATTGCCACCGATTTCCAAGTAAGATACATGTCATTTTAGGCACTATGCTACGTTTTGTTGCTCTAATTGGAGTTAGAGGTATTATCTTCATTTGCCACTCTTTAGAATATTAGAAACTGGTCAGCCAATCGGAATGCTCCCTTTGTGGAATATAGCTACAGTTACAGGCCTACATAGGAAGCATTCCACGCTCACCAACTCCGGCCGTCACACAGTGAACAGAAATATTGACATCCTCACACAGCACTCAGAATAGTCTCTAAAAGGTGCATAATCTATCTTCTGGAGTCTTGTATGGATCAGCTCCGTCCTTCATTTTGTTTCCTAAAAGGTTGAGAATCATCCTTTTTATAATGTCCAGGACCAGCTTAGACTTCAACACTTCCCTTTGTTGAATCTTAAAATGAAACCACACATTTGTATAATCGCTACAATGTATTCCTGCACCCATGCAACTACTGCCCTCCTAGCAAGCTTGGTTGACCTCCATTCACCTTAATATGGTATACCAATATTTATAGCTTCAGATTATATGTAAATTTTATTTTTTCTTGTTTATACCAATATTTATAGTTTCAGATTATATGTAAATTTAAATTTTTCTTTTTCTTTAATTTTTCTTTTTTAATTTTTCTTTCTGCCAGAAGTTTGTTTGCATGTCTTCTGGTATGTAATCACTCACTCACATGCCTACTTAGCACCCCCTCCTCCTGTCATACAGCAGGCCACAGTGGTACAGTACGTTGATACCCATTGGAGCTTTGTGCACTCTATAAAACCACATAAATAAATAAGAATATTGTGTTTTGAGGGTCTCTTCTCAAAAGGGCAAATAATGTTTGGGGCAATCAGATTATCAACAGTAGTGCAAGCAAGATCTGCATCAATAATCTTCAGAAATATGACTTCCAAGAGAATAATTAGTCTACATTGAGCGGAACTTCTAGGAGCATGATCAACCAGATAGAACTTTTCAATTTGCTGTCAGTTTCTTGTGCATCCTTGTTTTGGTTCTATGGCAGTATAGATCTACCCTTTTCATAATATGTCACAGATTGGCTAATACCTAGTAATCATGATAGATTAAATTTAGTAGCAATGTTTTACCTGCTTTTTAAAGAAATGTATGATGTGATAGAGCATTCTAGCTGCAGATTCCTTAGCTATGAACTTCCAGGTGTCAGGCTGGATCCAGAAGATTTTTCTGAGTGCAGATAGATAGCGTTGGTCGACTCAGCGTGATGTCGTCGACTTGACGTCCGCTTTGTCAGTATAACCGCCACTCCCGAACGCTGACGTCAGTTCTTTTCTTTCCACACCAGCCATTTTGACAGACATTTTTCGACTTTTTGTCGACTTCTTCTGGTGTGTTGGATGTAGAGTAAGAAGACCTCGGGGGTTCAAACTGTGCTGCGCCTGTCACCTCTCCATGTCAATCACGGACCCCCACTTAGTATGTGCCTCTGGTGCCTAGAGCGCGACCACGACTTGAAGTCGAGCTCCGATTGCTGTGCCATGGCGCCAAAGGATTTGAGGGAGCGGTCCCTAAAGCTGCCTGTGGTCTGGCACCGCGCCGGTTTGCTCGTCTGTCTCTTTCATGGTCCAGGTCTCGGTCGAGAGGAATGTCTGAGCACCACTCTGGTGAATCGAAGTCCTCTTTGTCGAAGTCAGGTAAGAGGCATCACAAGAATCATAATAAGTTGAAGCAAGCTTCGAATTTGCCCCATCTTCAAGCAACGCGGCAGAGGAACCTCGGCATTCGAGGCCCCGCTCCGCGTAGCGGGTGTCTGGGTCGGCTCCGCGTTTCCCTGCCTTTCTAGGTCTGGGAGTGACCCCCGTCCAGCTTAAGGAGTTTTATGATGCCATGTGCGCCATATTTGGCCGGCCTGACCCTGCCGGTATGTCTTAAGGCCCCGCAGGCTCGAATGATTGAGGGGTCCCCGTGGGTCCCACGCCTTCGGCTCCGGCGCACGCACCACGGCCTCTGACTGGACACGTTCCCGGGTCCGGACCGGCGCCAGTCGCATTTCTGCATCGGCCTTCCCCCAGCACCGTGCCGGCACCAACTGGCGGCGGCTCCCCAATACTCATTTCTGATGACACAGAGCCGGTCAGGTGTCCTCCAACACTGAGACCGGCGCCAACGGAGCTGTATAGCTCCATGCCGTTCAACCTGCCCTATTCTGAAGGGTTAGGGATGGATGAGGAGGATTGGGAGGGGGAGCGGAATTCCTTAGAAATCTGGCTACCATAAGATGTGGACTGGTATGAGAAGCTGGGTGATGCCAGTGGTCTGGACACCTCCCCGGACTCTGGCATGCTGTCTCCACCTAACCTGGCTACAGAAAAGAGGGCATAATTTGCTATGGTGGTGCATAGGGCTGCGGAGGGCCTGGACCTGCAGCTCCCTGCGGTGGAAGTCAAGACTAATGTCTTGACAGAGGTCCTGCAGCCTGGTTTCTCCTGCTCGGAACCCCTTCTGCCTTTCAATGAGGTCTTAACAGACATCCTTCTGGGCACCTGGTCCAAGCCCAGCACAGGGGCTCCTGTGATTAGGGCGATTGCCCGCCACCATCGCCATGCACCAGGCGACCAAGTTTTCCTCACCGACCACCCCACCACACAAACCTTAGTGGTCCAGGCTTCCACTTCCCGTGGCGCATCATCTTCCTCACCCGGTATCCAAGAGACTAGAGAGTTTTGGAAAGAAAATATTTTCTTCCGCCAGTCTGGCATTGCGGTCAGTGAACACTGCATGCCTTTCGAGCCTTTGTTCTCATTTGATATGGGACAGTGTTGCTCAGGTGCTGCCCAAGGTCTCGGAGGAGGACCGGGCCCTTCTCTCCCGAGCAGTTTCAGAGGGGGGAGATGCAGCAATATTCGCAATCGGACGTGGCTTGGATATGACAGACTCGCTGGGCAGAGCAATTTCCATGACGGTGGCCGTACGTCGCCACACCTGGCTGAGAACATCTGGGTTTTCGGGGGATGTCCATGCTAACCTTAAGGACATGCCCTTTGATGGCTCCCGTCTCTTTGGAGACAAAGCAGATGCCGCCCTTGAGCGTTTCAAGGAATCGCGGGCTATGGCCAAGTCCTTGGGGCTCAATGGGACTCCCCGGCCCGCATCTGCTTTTCGCTCCTTTCGTGCCTACGGAAGGGGCTACCAACCATGCCAACCCTATTCAGGCCAGCAGGCCCTGCAAGTTCAGCAGCCTCTGCAGGGCAGTGGATGGGGTTCACTCCAACCCCGTGGGTTGGGATGCCAGAAGTCAAGCCAAGCCACGATCCCCTCCTCCCCCACAAAACCTTCCTTGTCCGATCCCCCAGGATCATTTACGAGCAGTATGTGGCAGAGTACGCCATCATCTTCACCACTGGCGGAACATCACATTGGACAGGTGGGTGTTGCTAATAGTCCGAAGGGGCTACACTCTCCCCTTCGAGACTACCCCTCCATCTATGCCTCCAGTGTACTATCGGCTGATGGAGGGTGATCTTGCTCTGCTCCACAAGGAAGTCAAGACACTCTTGGCCAAGGGAGCTATAGAGAGTGTTCCCTGACCAGAAATAGGCTGTGGTTGTTATTCCTGCTATTTTCTGGTCCCATCCTAGACCTCAGAGCCCTCAACTACCTCCTCAAAAAGGAGAAGTTCAAGATGCTCACCCTAGCTCAGGTCCTGTCTTCCCTGGACCCGGGAGACTGGATGGTAGCGCTGGACTTGCAGGATACCTATTTTCATCTCTCCGTCCAGCCTGCCCATTGTCGCTACCTGCGGTTTACGGTGGCCCATGAGCACTTTTCATTTGCAATGCTCCCCTTTGGCCTCACCAGCACTCCTCAGGTGTTCACAAAGGTGATGACGGTGGTTACAGCACATCTGCAGAGATCAGGGTTACAGTCTTCCCCTATCTTGACGACTGTTTGTTGAAGGAGGGCTCATCCCAAGCAGTCGTCTCCCACCTCTAGTCTACGGCAAACCTCCTGCATTCGCTGGGGTTCACTATCAACATGTCGAAGTCACACCTGACCCCCTCTCAGGGGCTCCCTTTCATAGGAGCAGTTCTGGACACAGGCAGTTTCAGGCTTTTCCTCTCTAAACAGCGAGTCCAGTATATTCAGGCTATGATTCCAATGTTTTAGCCTCTATCTTGGATTTAGGTGAGAATGACTCTGAGGCTGTTGGGCCTAATGGCTTCCTGCCTCCTGCTAGTGAACCATGTATGGTGGCACATGCAGGGTTTGCAGGGGGATCTGAACTTCCAATGGGCACAACATCGAGGAAATCTCACTGATCTGCTTCAGATGTCGGAAGGCACTGCGAAAGACCTGCAGTGGTGGCTAACAGACCGCAATTGGATCAATGGCAGTCCCCTCTTCTCTTGCCCACAGGGCGGAGTGGGGTTGTGGACTCTTTGTCATGAGGCCTTCCGTCTCTGGACTTGGCTGGAACAATGGCATTTTCCTGGTGGTTCAACACTTGGCCGGTTCTCTGAACACCAGGGTGGACAAGCGCAGCCGAAGGTGCGTTGCGAATCACGAGTGGCATCTCCATCCGGAGGTGGCACAAGGTCTCCTTCAGCAGTGGGGAGAGACTTGGTTAGATATGTTCACCTCCAAGATTTCCCAGCTAGATTTCCCTCCACGAAAACGGTATACGCCTGCCAATGCGCACCGTTTGAGCCGAATGGACAACTGTTCTGTACGGTTGCTCACCATCAAAACAGCTTTTTTGGTGGCAATTACCTCAGCTAAGACGTTGAGCGAACTGCAGGCACTGTCTTCACAGCCTCCTTACCTGACAGTTTTTCCGGAAAAAAGTGATACTGAGAACTAGGGCAGCCTTTTTTCCCATTGGAGAGGATGTAGCCTTTCGGCTAGAGTGGTCGGCCTTGAAGTTGGGGAACCAGGTTCGAGTCTTGGCAACAACGCTCAACATCCTGTGATTCTGGGCAAATCACTTAATCTCCCCGTGCCTAACAAAAATGAATGTGTCCACCTTTAACGAAACTGGTGCTCTGATACCCCATGTCTCCGGTCTAGTTTGCGCTACATAAAAAAAAATAAAAAAAAAAATGTTGGAACTCCCTTCCATCTGGGACAGTTAGTTATTCTACTTACTTTCCATGTACCTTAGCATCCCTCCAAGGTAGAGGGGTGTCTCCACCGTCTGTACCGAAAAAGAGCGCTACCTTGTTTGCACGAAAGAATTCCAGTGGATGACCAACTCTTCATACGATATGTGGGAGCAAAGAAGGGGTGTGCTGTCCAAAAGAGGACCAGATCATGCTGGGTTATCCTCTGTATTAAAATATATTATGCCTTGGCACAGAAGCAGCCTCCCAAAGGCCTTAGGGCCCATTCCACCAGTGCAAAACCAGCCACCGCTGCCCTTCAGCATGGTGTTCCCATTTCTGACATCTGTCAGGCGGCCATGTGGGCGTCTCTGCACACATTCACCAGAAACTATTGCCTTGACTCTCAGGTTCGCAGGGAGGGCCTGTTTGGCCTCGGGTCTTGCTGGATTTCCTGGTTTAAAGCTTAGCAGCAGTCACACTTCCGGGGATGGTATTACTTGGGTATCTGTTCAAAGGTAAGTAATCTGCGGCTAGATGTCTCTATCAGCTGTACAAGTTACTTACCTTCAGTAACACCTAATCTGGTAGAGACATGATCTAGCCGCGGATCCCTTACCTACCTACCCATCCTTCCCTCACTGTGGAAATGCCTTTAGTGTCAGGGCTAATCCCCATTCTGGGCCCTAATTTCTTTTTAACGTACCATGGTCAATTACTTCATAGCTCTGTGCTTCAGGCCGGGAAAGTCAACAAAAGTACCGATGTCAGCCCGCCAGAGTGGCGGTTATATTGACGACATGGACATCACGACGACGACGATGTCATGTGTAGTCGAACAACGCCACCTACTGGCGCTCAGGGGTACTGCTAAGTGCAACCTTCCGGATCCAGACTGACGCCTGGAAGTTCAAAGGTAAGGAATCTGCGTCTAGATTGTGTCTAGACATTACCCAGTATGTAACTTGTCCATTACAGCAAATAATTTGTGTAACAAATGTAAAACCCTATTACCTTGAGAAAGGGATTTGCTTCAGGTCCCTAACCACTGGTAGTTTAGGATGGGCTGACTATTCACTATTTTATTTTGGGCAGTGCTGTGTTTCATCCACGGTATTTAGCCCTTTTAAATTGTGCTAGAATTGTTATACAATTTCAAATTTTTTCCATGCAGTGTTCGATGATTCAGAGATTAACTTTTTAAAGGTGATTTTAAAGAGTAGAACAGTTAAATGTTTGAATCCTTAACTCAGAACAGATACTTTTGATGCTTCATTTTTGTTGTGAACAGTTGGTCACTGTTATTTGAATAAGTGGGAACATATTCCTGTTATTTAAATTCTGTTCTGAGAGCTTTCATAGATTACATACATAATGAATCTGATTTCATGATACCTGGGAGTAACATGTATCATTGTTTTTTCTGTCTGAATTGTGGGTATTATGCCTAATCTTACAATTTGACCTATGAGCCATACTGTGAAATTATCAGCATTAACCAAATATTCTGTATTGTAACTCGCCCCTTAAACAGTCATCCTGCAGTATATAAATCACTGCATGTGTAATGAACCTAACAAACAATCTTAACAATTGTGCCATTCAAGTAAATCTGCAAATATCTTGCCACACTAGCTTCAGCAAAAACTATTTTCTATACACAAATCTCATTATTGAAGTCTAGTTCCTACAACCCTCCTCTTCTAGAATTTATAACCATGGACAGTATATCATGAGGGAAAATAACAAGATAAGTGCCCCTTTTTAAATTGTCTTTCTTTGGTTAGCCTCTTCTGTGTATCCACATAGGCCACCAACACCTACATACTCTCTCGTCTTAATATTTGTATTTATTTTTTAATAGGAAAAGTGAGAACCCGGGAAATGGCATGACCACTTGGTCTTATATTACAACAGGCCACTGAGGGATGCTACAAGTAGAATAGTGTACATTTGTGAGCAAGAAGCTTTCAATAACCTTTTTACTGAGACTGTAACCTGCTCTTTTGTTAATAGTTTTTATTAAGGTCAGGTGCTATAGTTTGGGAGCCTTCTTTTTAGGTAAAGTTTAAATGTGGAGGCATTTATGAGAATACATAATAAGCCGTGCAGTTAGGGCAGAACAGATTGAGCATAGCTGAATATCTCATTTATGTGCTTGCAGCAGCTTTGTTTTTTCATCTTTTCTCTATAGAGTTTATGTGAAGTGTACAGCAGGAGTCCTGCTGCTCTCATTGAAGAGCAAATTGAGGGCGCGCGGCGGCGAGTACATCAACTCCAGCTCAAGATTCGACAAGAAACTAGTGGACCAATGGTAGGGCATGCCAGTTGCATCCGTTTCAACCGCTATGCGTGTATGCATGATATTTTCATAAGCTTACTTTGTTTAGAAATACTGTTTACTTAAAATCAAAGTAAATGTCCTTTTTCTAAGTTTGGTGGCTGTTTGGCTTATTTTTTGCAATTTGCCTTAGGCATATTTCATAGTGTGTCCAGGCAGTCCTGATTTTTAATCAAACACACTGGTTTCAAGAATCTGTAGTATTTTTTTGCACTATAAGATGTGGCCTGGTATGGCCCAGAATGCAGAGTGCTATAGATGAAAAGATTCGTAATTCTGTGGAATGCGATCTTATCAAGGAGGCAGTTGGCAGCTGCGCCTCATGTTGAGTTTTTTTCAGGCCTAACTATCCTGTCATTTACAATCAAATCAATCAATCAATTCTTACTTTATTCGGTTATTGAACATGAACAACCATAAAAGCACACTAATAAATACACATCCACATAAAATGAATATCATTAAAACCACAAATATATACATAATAATCATTATTCCTTAGACTTCTATCAGTATATTACAATATATCAAGAATTGATTTACGTAATTTAAAAACATTTTTAAAAAAGGCAGAAACTGAAGCAATAGTAAAAATATTATCTAATTTCTTAATTGCCAGGAATGCAGGCCGACACTGATTGAAACCCATTTTTCTTAGTAAAGGCAAAATCCATCTTTTCCTGTGCGCAACATAACATTTGCGGAATAGCAATATGTGCATGTCCGATTGATTGGACAATTCATCACATGGACATTTTTTAAGCTCCTTTGTCCAATCATTCATTTTGGGGAAGCTAAAAAATCTGAATAAAATGTTCAATCTAAAACGTATTAATAAAAAATGTTCAAAGCCCTTCATCTGCAATTTAACATATGGCTGGATATCCCAGTATAAGAATTGGCTTGGTAGTTTGGTTTGCCCTGTTCCCATCATGCACTGGGACAGGAACAGGCTAATTTGCATATAGCCAGGTTCTGAGCTGGGATGGTGCAGTGAGCTAAAAAACGGTGATGGATTAAAACCATGATCTATTGACTTGGTAAGAGTATTCTGCATCATTCAGAAACTCTGTTCATCACCACCCCCCTTTTCCAAAATTGGATATCGCTAGTAATCATCACAAGTTGATGTGCCACTACTGTACTTTTCCTCAACTCTGAGCATGATCTTTTATCCTCCAAGTATACCATACAAAACTGTTTTAATTTCTTTCTGGTAACATGAGACAGAAGGAGTGGATAGTTATAAAGGTCTAAATGACCTATCTCCTTGAGGAACATCTTTACATATGCCAGCCATCTTATTTTCCTATTTTTTTCTAAATTAGCATCTCTCAATATCTCTTGGTTGAAAACACATTCCTCCGTGGTCCACACCCTATGCCACAATAAGACTGGTTGTATTTTGATTACATCTTCAATATAGGGTTGACCCAGTTCCTGGTGGCAAATATAGATGGATGTGCTCACTGGGACCGATAAGAGATGTCTCAGGAAATTATTTTCTACTACTTGTAGAGGTTTAACAGCGTACCCCCATATTCCTGAGCCATATGATGCGATCGCTACACTTGTTGCTCTGTATATTTAAAGCTCCCCAATCGTTTTTTTGCCCAATTTTTTGGCAAAGTTTGTGACAGCCATTATCGATTTGCTAAACAACAACTTATGGGTGTTTATTGCTGTATTCCATTGTCCAGTCTGTTCAAACAGAATACCCAAATAAGGGAATGTTGGGGTATATTCTAAGGGTTTAGAATTTATGTACATAGTTTTCCTATTAGTTTGAGCCCCTGGACCAATATTCATACAAAAAGTTTTAGAAGCATTTACGCTTAAATCTAAGTTATCCATGAAGTTAGCAAAGGACATAATCAGCTTTTGCATTGCCAACGGGGTCCGGGCCATCAGCACCGCATCATCCGCATATAATAACGCGGGGATCGATCTTTTGCCTATAAGAGGCATGTCTCTACACTCCCACAATAATACCTTTTCCAAATCATTTATAAAAATAGTAAACAGGAAGGGAGCGAGTACGCATCCTTGCCGTACTCCTCTTGCAATCTTAATCGGTGCCGTACATTCCCCGTCCCGTCCATATCTAACTATGGCCCGGCTCCCCTACAATGCATTGACTTCAATCTTTTTGACCCACCACAATTTTGAGAGGCATGATTGTATTGAATACTGAATTTACTCTTGGAGCCTTGTACACAAAGTGCCAGACTGCCAAGATAAAACTATAGGGGAAAATAAGAAATTACTTATACACTGTTCCTCTGTGTACTTCTACCCAGAGGAGGCCTCATTCACCAGTCATTAGCCGCAATGCAAACCTGGTATTCTGTTCAAGACGTGTTCCACTTTGTTTCCTTGTCTCATTAGTAGGCTTCCTTGTCTGTCTTCATTACTTGTTCTGTTCTTCGATCTTTGTGATAAAGTGGGACTTCACTTTATGCATATAAACATGAAATTGTTTAAAATCAGTACCTCATTGTAATGTTTAATCTTGCTTTTCTGTTTGTGTTCCAGGAGGCGATGAGGTCGCAAAGTGACTCCAGCCCTGCTTGTCTTAGGGTAATTGAGGGTGAGTCACACACTTTCCTTCATTAAATTCCTACATAGAACTGTTACAGATGTTTTATCCCTACATCTTTAAATGACTTAATAAATTAAATACTTCATTCAGCTGTGCGTTAAAATCCAGCAAAATGCTGGTGCTCCATAACTCTCTACATGCTATCAATAATTGTAAACATCACAATTGACTGAGGTGGAACCTATTGTTGATACAGCGCTCAGTCTGTTACAACTGTGCATCGCCTTACTTTTTCAAGCACTAAGGTTGTATTAAGCAAAAGTGTAGGAGTTAGTTATACCATCTACATTCGATGGTAATGATCAAGCTGTTTCACAGAATTGTGAAACTCAGCACTACGGTTTTCCAGATCTCGGAGTGTGGCTGATAAAGATGCTAGCAGAATGATGTGGTCGCTTTAAGGGGAACTGTTCAGTCAACGCGAAGTAATAATCAAGTTGTTAAAATGGAGGTAGCAGGTTCTCAACACTTCAATATTAAAGCAAAACTAAGTCATTTCAAAAGAAGGAGAAATCTGCTCAACTGGAATTTTTCAATTTGATTAACAATTTTTACTGGTTAGTGTACAAATGATTATGGCGTCTTAGATTTACAGAGGTTGTTTATTACCAAGTCTAATTTTTTAATGGGACACAAGCATCGGAAAGATATAAAAATAAGTAATATATCCATTGCTTACATTAATGTGCTATTAAGAGTACCTTTTTAAAATAAATGAAATATACTTCGCTAAACCCTGCAACCTGTATAAATGAAGGTGAATAAAAACAGATATTTCAAGTCTAATCGATCATAAACCCTGCAATATTTGTCTTAAAGGAAACGACTGTTCAAAATAGGTAGGGGGCAGCCACTTACTGCAACATTTAATGATGTCCATTAATCCATGCATGTATGTGTGTGGCTTTTGTCAATGCTGAGAGATATTATAATGGAAGGAAATAGTTGACATATATCTGATAAATATAAAAATTGTATATGAGAAATTGGATCCAACCAGAACTCAGTGCTTATTGCATCATATGTTCCACCATTTTTCTGCATCAGCATCAGTTTGGTCTTCCTTTGCTATTTCAAACACACTGCTACATTATTATTTTCAAGTGATTCAGTATAATTGGAGTTTGATCTAGAGGTAAATACTGTCTGTAAATTGTGCTTAACCATATAAAATAAAAATATTGTTTCTGCTTTTTTGTGTAAAATATTTAATTTCAAATATTTATAAAAACATCAATTGTTCTTTTCCACACTCCATCTGGATCCAAAAATGCCCTGAAAATAAGCTGCCTAATGTTATTAAACTAAGCAGACTTCCCCCCTTTAAGCCTTTATTCCAAATATGATCTAGGATATGAGGATAATTTCAAAGGAGACCTGGGGGGGGGGGAGGGGGTGGCATCATATTTGTTTAGGCACTCTCGTATCAAAAGTGGTCTATTTGTGCTATTGAAATTTATAGAAGAAACTTTGTTCTCTACAATGCCATTGTATGGCGCAAGATTTAAAAAAAAATGTTTTTTAGGATTTTTATTAACCAGTACAATTATAATCTGTCACCAATTACACATTACGGTTAGGTGCCCTAGAGTTTTCCCTGCATGCCAGCCAGTGGAACATTTCCAGGGTAAGTCCCAGCTAGGACTTCCATGCTTACCAGCTTTTGTCCTCTTTCTTGGAGCAGCCTCTCTCCTCATAGACCACCCTCTCATCATGCATGCAACAGTCCATGGCTCTTTCACATTCTGACACTTCTAGAGCCTCAGCCCCCCCATCGTCTGGCTATATTACGCTTTGCCACTATTAATCCCAGTGCAACCCACAATTTCTGGCATTTTGGGGTCATATCATCACCTCATGTATTTATTACAAACCACTTCTGCAGTTTTTACAGTAGGCAGGACGTTCTCCTTGTCATGTGGCACAAGATTGAACAATTGAAAGCAAGTATTACTACAATATCGAATTTGTTATATAATTATTTGATAGCTGAAGCATAAACAATTCTCTGGTAGTGCCCTCATGTCTACCTTTTGTTTTATTTTCTACTGAATAATTGGGTCTTTTTATTCCAGATAAACAATGACGGTAATGGATGTATCAAGCTAAAAACACTTATACACCTTGTTAATGTTAGTTCATCCTAGCATGGCCAGTGAATGAGTGCCCCAGTGCCTGGGGCAGATCTGTATTTCTTCTTTTTGAGAAGAGAATAATTCACACTGTATCATTTTTGTGTGTCACTCACCTGTCGTATATTATATTTTTGGGAGAATAATGTGTCTTAAAGTTGCTTGTGTTGTATTTTACTGAGAAAAGAATGTGTTAAAACGGTCAGTCAAAGAAACATTCCTTCCGTGTTCTACAGCCAGTGAAAAAGTTTCTCTGCTCTCCTGTGTATTTGACGGATTAACGATTGTAAACAGACCTTACAAATAAAGCTGTATTCTAATAGATTTCATGTTGTAGCAGTCAGATGCTCAGTGCAGTTGTCTACTTCATCCTCCTACTGAATTCATATGGCAATGGGTTGAAAAGATCGGGAATCACTACCGATTCCTTTTTTCAGTATTAATTTAGACCGACAGCTTCTCATTTATGTTTCTATAGTATTTATTAGTTTTCACATATATCAAACAAATTACAGTACTAAACAGATTCATATTTATTTTCTATATGATTGTCCCAGTTCAATCTAATGTGCAATATTGCAATTATAATAGTAAAATATGTTGTCAGGACAGCCAGTAAAGTGCAACACACCCGTGCTATATAGTATTCTATTTCTTTGCTTGCACCAGTGTTCACTTTTTCAGTCACACGCTTGTTTGTTAAAAAATGTGGCACTGTTTGTGCATTTTGTGGGCAACCATCAATGTGGTTACTTGTTTGCTTCAATGTGAAAGTTGACCTGGTCCATTATATAGACATTCTGGCTGTGTAAAACTGCACTCTGCATATTGTAGCTAACTGAGCCCTTGGTTTATCGTCGCAGTGCTTTACATTATTGCTGTACCTACCTATTGTTTGATATGGATGTGCTATAGGACTGATTTTGCCAACAAATGAGAATTAATATGACTACTTTCCTTTGGCAAAGTGCTTTGATTATGCGTTTTAGACACACTAGGCTCTGCTCATTCCCCAGTCCAGAGATTTTGTATGGCACAACAAGCTTTTTTCAAATTCAAATGTTGTAATTTTGCAATATTCTTTCTTTGTGTATGTGTCTCTCCGTTTCCTGATGAAGGGCGACTCTCAATGGAATCACAGGACAGCGGACTAGACTCTGGCACAGAACGGTTCCTTTCCATCAGTGAGGTCAGAGCATAGCAAAGTCATTATACTTCATTACAAATAAGGGTTTGCGTCTATCCCCGGATAGAAAAATTAAATTTGTTATAAATTCATTCTGCTTATTCCCAGAAGTACACTATAGCCTTTGTGTCTGAACTTCAAATTCCTTGAAACATGATTTCAGTTTTTCCCGTGTGGTTATGCAAGCTATCAGATGTTTTTTCATAGATGATGCAGTTTCTTCCAATCCTCTGCCTTGATTTGAAGCTTCTGTTTCTGAAAGTTGGTATATCATGCATAAAGGTTTTATTTGTCAAGTAATGAAATAAATTATGATGGATGTCCAGTGTAAATGACCTAGTGTCGACATCTTCAAACCAAAACTGTTGAAATGTTTTGAGTTTGTTTTTGAGAAACAAAATGTCAATAGATAATAGCCTTTTGTGAGCGACATACACTTGCAAAAATGAAAGGTATTTTTAAAAGGCATGACTGCAAACAAATGCATATCTGTAATTCATTTGGACATTACAAGAAGGGCAGTTTACCAAGGGAAAAGATGCTTTTGGAGTTGATTTATTTCACAGTTTTATATATCATGCAGGCACTAATTATAACATACAGGCGCTTTACATTTCAAAAATCTATATAGCAAACCTAAAGCACTATCTGTGTGGAAAGATGAAAGAACGAGAACCAGACGACATATTGGGCAGTCTGTCAAAAATAGTCGAAATAGGTGAGCTTTAATTTGTTGTTTGAACTGCATCGATTAAGGATTGATCTTTAGGTCAGCTGGCAGAGAGTTCTTAAAAAAAAAAAGAGAGAGTCTGTCTTATTTTGACAAAGTAGTGGTGGTGTCTGAAATCAATGTTCATCTATAATTCGTGTAAATTGAACTTTTTTTAATTTAGAGAATCTGCTCTGGATTTTTGCTTATTCTCTATGGTAGAGAAGAAAACTGTAAGAAATTGGATTATTAGTTGAGGGGGGTAACTAGCAACCGCAAGTAATACTCGCAATCCTTGGCAGGGCGAACCACTAGAGTTAATAAATAAACCTGAGCTCAACACCCTGGGTAGCAGGGCACAGAGCAGAAAAGCTTAATTTAGGAGCAATGTATAAAGTATTTGTGCAGTTCTAAAACAATAATACAAATCGAAAATAAAAATAATAAATAATCCAAAACGGGAGTGAAATGTAATAAACAAAATCACACCAGATTGATAAAAATCTAAAAAGGGGAACTTGAGATAGGAGTTTCTAAAGGTTTAAGGAGAAAGAGCTCCAAGAAGCACAAGCTGCCAATGATAGTCAATGGATGCTGTAAAACAGGACCTAGGTGCGCTTTGAGTCACTGTGCAGGTCGGATACACCAGCTATAATAAAGTGAGTGCGGAGAGTGAGGAAAAATCTATTTGGAGCGGGATGGGGATGTTATTGAATAAATACAAAAGCTTTGGGAGAACAATCATCTAAATCAGCGCCACGCTCGACTTGTAGTTCTAATTTATGCAGAGCGGGCCATAATTTAATCGAATAATCTGTTCTGTTTCTTTGTGGATATGAACTCCCAGATATGTAGCAGTCTGCTCACACCACTCAAGGGGTAATTCACAGTTCCATCTCGTGGTACACGGTGTAAAAGGGAATATCTCGGACTTGCCCCAATTTATGCCTAATCCAGAATAACCCCCAAATCGTATAATCTCTCTAATAAGAGGCTGTATGTTTTCTTTGGGGTACGAACGTAAAGAATGATGTCGCCTGCATAAAGGGAAATAAGGAGAGGGCCCGTTTTAAACTGGAGACCTCTGTGCAGGTGTCATTCCTGAAAGTGTCGAATTAGAGGGTCCAGTGCTATTATAAAAAGCAATGGGGAAAGCGGACATCCCTGTCTGGTGCTGCTAGTGAGGGTAAATGATTGCGAGAGGGTGCCATTTAAGTGAAGCCGGGCAGAAGGGGCGGTATAGAGCAACGCTGTAAGGTCAATGAAATCTTTTGGAATGCCCAATTTTCTCATCACTGCTAAGAAGAAAGGCCACTCCGAGGAGTCAAAGTCCTTTTCAGTGTCAAGTAGGACTGCGGCCACCGGAACCACCGGAGAGATTCTATCTATCATGGCAAACAACGTCCTCAAGTTAAGGGCAGTTGACCTGTGGGGGACAAATCCTGATTAGGCCGGAGAAATTATCTGGTCTAGCAGCAAAGCCAGCCTAAACGCAATTATTTTAGCCAAAATTTTGTAGTCCATGTTTACAAGGGAAAGTGGCCTATATGACCCGCAGGCCAGTGGTTCTTTCCCAGGTTTAGGAAGCAGTATTATTACTGCAGAGTGGATGGCAGCTCCTTGTGCTCAAGGGCCTCATTATAAACCTTGAGGAGGCATGGTGCCAGTAAGTCATTATAGATCTTATAGAAGTCACCAGTAAAGCCGTCCAGGCAGGGGGCAGTGGAGCCATTTATAGCGTCTACAGCGCTAATGATTTCCTCTGCGGAGAATGGCTCCGCCAAGAACACTTGCTTGAATTTCTCAAGCCAGACCATTGCAATCTCAGCTAAATATTCCTCCTGATCTGCCTCGCTACGAGACACCCGAGACGTATATAATGTAGAATAATATGATAAAAATGTGTCCCGTATTTCTGGGGTGCCCGTGAGGGTCTTGCCTGTAGAGGAGTGGATGCTAGTCATGCATAATCGCTGGGGCAGGGCTCTTAGGAGTCACCCCAGCGTGTGGCCTGGCGCCCTCCCCCTAGTGGTGGTGTATTTATGTAAGAAGTGATACAAACTCCGCGCATATTGGCCTTAAAGGCCTCCCAGAGTGTGGCCCAGGAATTAAGTGACCCAGTATTTAGCTCAAAATAGTCCTCTGTGGCCACACAAAGTTCCGATCTGAATAGATCGTCCATCGAATCCTGTCCAGGGAATCTCCACTGTCTCTCACTACCCTCAGGCCTAGGAACACAAATCTGTAACACCACAGGGGAGTGATCGGAGTACGTTCTGGGGGGAAGCTGGGAAGACCTATACCAATTGGATGAATTAGGGGAGACAAGCCAAAAATCTAGCCTGGTCCACGTATCATATTGTGCAGAATAGTGGTAGTACGGAGTGGTTACCAGCGGCTGCCAAATATCAACCAGGCCCACCGAGTCACACAAGTCCAGCAGCTCGAAGATAAGAGATGGGATGCTAGTTGGCTATGTTATCAGGCTTCAATGAGGCTTTCTGTAAGAGACGAGTCAAATGAGAAAACTAGTATCTCTTGGGAAACCCACCTTTAGTTAAAGAGGTATGGAGAGTAGCCCAGTGCTGGTACTATTCTACTCGTAGAAAGTTCTCATGACTCTTGGGTGGCGCAAAATCTGCCAGAGACCCTAAGAGTTTACAGCTACAGACCGAGAAGGGAAAGTCTTCTGAGAGGAGAGAAATGGGACAAAGGCTTAACTCATTCAAATAAGTTAACAGCTTTAGAATAGAAAAAGAGAAAGGATTTGCATGAAGACAGAGTAGACGAAATTGCATTAATACCAACATGTTTGCTAATGATTCTAGAAAGGCCAAATTTATAATAAAAGTCATTAACCATTTCAGACCTCTATTTAAGTGAAGTTATTTAGTAGATGCGTTTAATATTTTTCTAGACAACTTGCACTTCCACTTTCTGGGCTCAAAAATCAGAAAGTTACTGCTCTCCAATAAACCTGTTTGAAATTCAAGAAAGAATTGTTTACATTAAATTTAGGAAAACCTCTTTATTGGATGGATTCCTTGTTGACTTGCATATGGAGTTTAAGGATGACTTGTGTCCATTTTTCCAGAGAGTCTCTTTACTAACACTAAACAATACAACACCATCTTTCCCAAGTATCTTACTCCACTAAGTAACAAAACAGAAAAACACTTTCCAATAATCCAGTCCACAAAGGTATGTCCTCTGTCGAAGTTTTTAACTTAAACAGGATTCCGAAGGGAAGACAGGGAGTGAAGAAATAGAAAAGGAAATTTGAATTAAACAGGGGAGCCAGAGACTAGTGCAACATTTTCATCTAACGCACTACTCCCTTGTTTTTATTATCTAAGACGGATCTTTTGTAGTCTGCAAATGTTTTAAGTATACCTTTTTTGATTGGGGTTTTCATTTCCTTTACTTCATGTATGCTCATCACACCCCTTGTGTTTTGTTGCCACTTCCATTTTATCTGAATTCAGGTTGATTAATTTGTGCTGCAGTACTCTATTCACGAGATTATCAATGGGTGTTTTTACATAACATTTGATCAACGTTTTTCCAGTGCTCAGCTGGGTTCATGCCAGCATTTAGTCACTATGATCCAAATATACTTTTTTTTACGTAATACATATGACACTGCCAGGGTTTAGCAGCAGACGTAAGGCATTTCTTTAGTGATTAGTAGCTCACTATCAGTTGAGAATGGAGTACATAGTGTCTTTTATTATACTCAACCGTTAGGCTATAGTGGTAAATTTCTACCTAAAGAAAATCCGGTTAAAAGTGCTCCAGCAGTTCTTGATGATACTCACTATAAAAAAATAATTTAGTAAAGTTTAACAAGGAGTATCATTTACATCAAGCAAATTGTTCTTTGAGTGTAAATTATTTTTAAAAATATATTTTTCTGCAGATTTAAATAGATTTTCATGAAATTTGGGTTTAATATGTTAACAGGGTTAGTCCTTCACTATTCTTGTTATAGTCATGCTTGTTAGTCTTATGTTATTGGTCTTCTTTCTTTCCTTTGTAGTACCCTCTGAATCGAAACTCTGTTCTTTCGGACCCAGAACCGGATAGTCCAAGGACTTCACCTGTAATCTCATCAAAGATTTTCCATCATCACCGTCGCCAAGGATCAGACACGCCATTCACCCCAAGTCTTGACATTGTAGGTTTGGGGAATGATAAAGCAGGAAATCGTAAGGGTAGCCTGCAAACACCCTTTATGCTTTGCATCGTCTTATCAATTATAGTATAGAGTGCTCTGGACCAGCTCATGTTTATCTTGTGGCTTTGCTATGGAGAATGAAAAATATGAAAACTTACATTAACTATTGTCTCATACAAAAACATAAAGAATAATATTATTTCAGGCTGTTGAGGAGAGATGGTAAACTGAAGTCTTAGATTGAGAGTTTATAGGAAGTGAAACATTTAGGAGGATATGTGTGAGTGTAGAGTATAGTGACTGACAAGAGAGACTAATAAATAACTTGGAAGATTAGTGCCAGCCGGTTCCTGCAAGTTGTGCGTAGAGGTGACCTCCTCATTTGCCTTACTGAGCCATTGTGAGTTGAAGGTAGAGAGGGAAATGCAATAGGTTGGCAGCAGACTGTATAGTATTTTACTTGAAGTAGCAATTCATGTGACTGTCAGTAAGAAGAAGGTGGGAGAGGGCAGTATTTGAAAGAGGATCACGGGCCAGTATGAGGAAGTGGCAGTATCAAAGTGAGTAACATAGGCGGGGATGATGTTTATTAAAATAATTAATAAGTGGGGTCAGTGTCAGCCCTTATATTAAAGAATTCTCTATGCATATTTGAATGAAGACGGATACATTGAAGTGTTCAAAAGCATCTTGGAAGGGAAACTATTTGTAAGGACAACTCTTATGATGTTTTGCCGCTCAGAATTTGAGTGCTAAGTTTATTCACCGTCCATTTGGGATTAGTGCAAAGCTTAAGCATATGTTGAAAACTTGAATACTAGATATAGGATTCCTATGGCAAGCTATATGGATATGGGATTGTGTCCGTTATTACAAAATACATAACCCCAGGTCCGTTCTACTTCTCGCTATGATTTTACACTTGACTAAATGATGCCTCTACTTGAACTTTTAGGTCATGGATCGTTCACCAAAGCCTCTGATTATTGGCGAGGAAGAAGATTATGACCCAGGATACTTTGTCACCGAGGTACCTTTTCAAATTTTTCACTTATTACACTCCTCGTCCTTGCTCATTGGCTGAAAATATTTAGGGTATATGAGCAATACAATTATTCCTGAAATGCAAAAAGTTCAAAATGTAAACTTCATCTTTATCTTTCATTGTCATGATATCACATGGGACAAAGGGTACTCTTTCAGAAGGCCCTGTGGTGGCAGGTTAGCCGACTTGCACGGATCCATCAAGGTCTAATGGTTGGAAGCACATTAGAAGTATACAATTCTGTAGTTTTCATCAACAATTTGATTGTTCTGTTTCCCTCCAGCCTTTAATAGTCTGAGATCTGTGTGTAGGATATTGATGGTGTTGTATTGAGAGGAGAAAACAAATCTTGTCATTCTTTGAAAAAGGGTAACTAAATTAGGATAAGGGCATGTTTGCTAAATTAATTAACTTTGGGTGTTGTATGTTGCCACTGGTAAGATACTGATAATATATAGGTGAACGTAACATGCAACAGGAAGCTATCTCTTAATGTTAACTCTGTAGAAGCACATTAATTTTGTTCCAATTTATTGGAGTCACATCTTGTAGATCCTGTAAGCCTCAAAAATATTTTGAGAAAAGCATACCTGGTAGCTGTCTCTCACACCACTCCCATTGAGTTAGGCTCAAGTAGTACTAAGTGATAAGAGTCTGATAAACCTGTTAGAAAAGCTCTCTGGTAGTATGCATAGAGCCCCTACCCAAACCCCCAAAATCAGTGCGCTAACAGAGTCTTCGATATGATTATTTATTATAAACTATTTGTATACCATTCCAATGTGTTTGAATTGTTTTAAATATTATGAAAATGTTATCATCAATTATGCAAATTATGGCAAAGGTTAAATATGCAGTAATCCTCTTTCATTTCACATCCCTCTCCTGTTTGTTTTACCTAAGTTTGTTGTAAGCGGCAGTCTAATGGCATAGTTGGGTACGTGATATCCTAATATACCAAGTTATGCACTGCCTGCCAGCCTACATTATGATAGCTTGAGGCCTCACTCAGAACACTTTGGTTCTGTGCCCCCTCCAGCATCGGGCCTCTGTCTCCTCCCAACATCCTAAATACTTTTTCTGGGGTTGGTGTTTAGTGGTGCAAGTAGGGATTGGCTCATGTTCTGCTTCTGGGTAATTATGCAGGATATCATGCTGCTTGTTCTAAAGGTGCACCCAGAAACGTACTTAAAATGTTTGTATTCCTTCTTCCTCAAGGATAAAAAAAACACATGGGCATCTCTCTTGTAGAAATCTCTGACTGAAGTGTTTACAAACGATACGCGCATCAGAGAATGTCTATTATAATTCTTTGTCTTTTTAGCAAGAAAAGCATTGCTGCCAAGCACACGTTTATTAGTTTCAAAATGAAAGCCACAAGTTAAACTGTATTCTAGACCTTTCAGTTGCACCACACAAGTACACCAAAGGCAATGTTAGGTTAGCACTACATGAAACTTACATGCACTGCATGTAGCATGAAAAATACTCTTAAAAGCCCTGACATATACCTCAGAATAATGCCATCATTTAAAGGCGGCACACTCATAAGCTGCCTAGGCACAGGCTTAATAAACATGAGGGCATCAGGGGAGTGTGGGGTGCATGCAACATGAGCCCATGAGGCATTTCAAGCACCATGTTCAGGCTAGGGACCTACATGAAGTTACCAGTTGTAGACTGGGAGGGAAATGAGGTTACCAGGTGAAGACTGTGAAGACACAATTGTCAAGTGGTTTTTGTGAGATCCCTCTGTTAGGGATTCACTCCTTGGAAGATCGCATAAGTCTGAAGGGCAAATACATAAAACTACCGCCACCCGAATCAGTTCCCACCTTTTGCAGTTTGATCATTAATGTTCTGTACATGCTAGTCTAATGTAAATCATGTATTAGGGTTATCATGCTAATGGAACAACTGGTATTAGAATGGGTATAATATATCCTCAAACCATGTTATCACAGCTTGCTAATCAGTGAGTGCAAACTCAGTTTTTGCCTTGAGGCATTGTGTTGTTGTACTGGTGTGTTGGTGAGTCATGCAATACCTCCTGCATAGATGTTGTAGACAGGATGGTCTTTGGTATTTACTTCATTCTTACAGCATGCCCCTCAAGATCGGAGCTAGACCTCTCTCCTTACTAATGGACCCCTATGTACAGTAACATCCGTGGCATCTCTTTAGAGTGGCTGGAGGTACCTCCCGCTCAAACCCGTGTTGGTCAAATAGTAATATTTAGCTACTCGAACTTCTCCACTTGAAGCATTGGGAGTCTTGGTGCATCTTTTAGTTGACCGTTTTACCTCCTCACGGTGAAGTTTGTTATTATCACTTCTTATTTGTTCTAACCAGAAGTGTGTTGAATACACACATCTCCGCATTCTGATGACCCCGCTTTGAAGATTTTATAATTTTATATAGTATGTCTCTGGTTAATGAAAAAGATTTGATCTTAAAAATAAGGTATTTCCAGCCTGATATCTCTCATAGATTCACATGCTGTACAGGATTCCTCCATCCAGTGGTTGGGTCTGGAAATGTTTATAGTAGTCCCTCTTTATTTATTTTCATCCCATTTGGCATCGACATATGTAGAGACATAGGACTCGCTATGACATTGATAGTCAGCCCACAATGCTGTAGTGCTCAACTTTCATTTTATATGCGTTTTATGCTGTTGAGTTTGGAGATGTACATGTGGAGCTCCTGAACAGACAAGATTTTGCCAGCAAACTCAACTCATGACTTTGCAGATCAGTGTGAGACCCTCCAATCCTGAATTAGGAGAACCAGGTTTTTGCAAATAGACTTTCATCGAGCTTTTACTTGGTCAATCAATCAGGGATTTGTAAAGCACACTACTCACCTGTGAGGGTCTCAAGGCGCTGGGGGGGGTTTGTAATTCAGGCAGCTCCGATTCAACCGAAGTCAGGCTTTGAGGCTCTTCCTGAATGCTGACAGTGTGGGGGTTCGTCTGATGCTGAGGGGGAGTTCCTTCCAGGTCATGGCCACGATGTAGGAGAAGGCTCTTCCTCCTGTTCTGGCTCTGTGAATGTGAGGGATTTCGGCCAGGGCAAGGTCAGCGAAGTGGAAGTTTTTCATGGGGGTGTAGAAGTAGATTCTTTCATGGAGGTATTGGGTTCTGGTGTTGTTGAGGGATTTTTAGGTGTGAGTGAGCAGATTGAAAGTCACTCTCTTTTCAACAGGGAGCCAGTGGAGGTCTCGTAGGTGTTGGGTGATGTGGTCTTGGTGTGGGATGCTGGGGACAAGTCTGGGTGTGGCTTTCTGGATGGTCTGGAGTTTGTGGAGCAGAGATTTGTTGATTCCTGCGTAGAGGGTGGTCCCATAGTCCAGTCTGCTGGTTATGAGTGTGTGGGTGATATGTTATGTTAATTTAATTTATAAGATGCAACAGCTACCCAAAAAGGGTTTCCTGGCGCCAACCAGAACAAGGAACAGAAACGATTATTGGTTAAAAAGCCAAGTTTTTAAGGATTTGCGGAATTGGACATGAACAGTTTCATTACGAATTGATATGGGAAGAGAATTCCACAAGGAGGGACCAAGAAAGGCGAATGATCGAATGCCCATCCAAGATAGTCTGGGCACAGAGAATATCCCTTGAGTGGATCAGCGAAGGAGACGAGAAGGCACATAAGGATAAACCAGGGACTGCAGATACTGAGGGGCCACTCCTGTTTTGATCTTGAACATTTAGCTCAGGGCTTTGAACTTAATTCGGTTCTCTACCCTGAGCCAGTGAAGATGACGCAGGTGGCCAGTGACAGAAATAGCTCTAGGAACCTGGCATGGTCTTTCTGGATTTGGGGGGGATCCATTTGAAGGTCTTGCGGAGTATGCAGAGGGTGTTGAAGCACATAGAAGATACAGCGTTGATTAGTCGGTTCATGGTAAGGGAGGAGTCGAGTATGATGCCGAGGTTGCATGCAGGCTTGATCCCTGGGTGTGGGAGGGTTGCCGAAGGCGGGGAGCCACCAGGTGTTGTCCCAGGCAGAGTGGGTGGATCAGAGGAAGAAGACTTCTGTTTTCTCTGAGTTGAGCTTCAGGCAGCTACTGCTCATCCAGGATGTGACATCCTTCATTCTCCAGTATTACATCTTTCATAGATTCACATGCTTGTATCTTCCCCGTCGTCATGGTGGGAGTCTCACGGTAACAGAATGACCAAGCAGTATCATAGAGAAGAAAAACTGCATAGAAAATCCCCATAGGGGCTGTATTATTTGGTAACCAGACCATATCTTTGTTTGGACCAAAAGCCAGCCAATCAGCATTGCTGCCCTGCCCTCACACTCCCCAGCAGAAGCTTCCTGCCTCAGATTTCCAACCGCCTTCGTGTGATAAGGAGTCTCCCTGAGCTCTGCTCAGTTTTCTTTCTGTTCCTGAGTGAACTTTTGACCCTTTGGAATCTTGTTTCCTGTCTACTAGATTGAGGTATTGTGTGTACTTATTTCTCTTTTAATGGCTGACGGCTCTAAAAAGAGGCTGTTCAGGCCATGCAGGTCCTGTGGGAAGGCCAGACTTTTCTCTGAGGACCCACATGAGGACTGCCTTTACTGTCTCTACCCTAAACACCTGGTGAAAGACTGTAAGCTTTGTAGAAAATTTTCTGACAAAACTAAAAGAGACAGAGAGGCTAGACTACTGTTATGGCTTCAGAAGAAGAAGGCCACATCAGGCTCAGATTCTGAGGGGGAATCTTCTCATTCAACTCCCAAGAAAAGAAAGGCTTCTGTTTCTGTGGAGAGAGTGGAGTCTAAAAGGAGTAAGCCTAAGGAGAAATTAACCTCATCTCTTCCTATTACTCCTGTGGAGAAACAGTCTAGTCTTAAGGAACCTGGGTCTGCACCTTCTACCAGCTCGCTGGCTTCTGCTCCAAGGCCTGTGGTGAAGACTTCAGCTCCGTCGACGACGACTTCGTCGACGACTATGGCTTCGTCGACGATAAGGTCTAAAGCTACGTCGACGACTGCGACGTCTACGCTTACAACATCGACAAGTAAAATCTCAATGTCGACGAACAGGCCGTCGACGACGACCACGACGACTCCGTCGACGACAGGTTCGACGTCGAAGATGTCGACGGGGGCCCCGTCGACGAAGGTCCCGTCGACGAAGGTCCCGTCGACGAAGGTCCCGTCGACGAAGGTCCCGTCGACGAAGGTCCCGTCGACGAAGGTCCCGTCGACGGAGGTCCCGTCGACGGAGGTCCCGTCGACGGAGGTCCCGTCGACGGAGGTCCCGTCGACGGAGGTCCCGTCGACGAAGGTCCCGTCGACGAAGGTCCCGTCGACGAAGGTCCCGTCGACGAAGGTTACGTCGACGATGGTTCCGTCGACGATGGTTCCGTCGACGACGGTTCCGTCGACGAAAATCGTGCTATCGTCCGCAAAAGCATTCAAATCACCGCAGTCGAAGACCATGATCT
The DNA here is from genome assembly GCF_964261635.1 of Lissotriton helveticus. Lineage (NCBI taxonomy): Eukaryota > Metazoa > Chordata > Amphibia > Caudata > Salamandridae > Lissotriton > Lissotriton helveticus. The sequence goes on from NC_136073.1 coordinate 720,416,839, forward strand.
CGATCCGGTCTTTTCAGTCGACAAGAGGTTCATCTACCATCAGTGAAGCTGCAGAGTTCACCTCATGGACAAAGATTTCGCCTTTGCCGCCGTCCTCATTGCTAGAGCAGGACTCAGATGGCGAGGAGTCCTCAGGTGCCGCCTACAGTCCTTCTCAGCTGCAGATAAAGAGCCAAGACACGGATGAAGAGGAGGTTTATTCCTTCAAGGACAGACCACAATCTTCCAGATATGAGTCATTTCAGGAATCTGGTGATTACGATGAAGAGGAGGAGGAGCAGCATGAGGACTCGAGGGAGGAGGAACGTCAAGAGACGATGTCTATACCCCTCAACCTTGTCTCTGATCTTAGGTTGATGTTAAACGACTACTACCGTCGCTTCCCAGAGGCGAATTCCTCGCAACCAGCTAGGCAGACGCCTTCCTTTCAGACACCTGAAGCACCTGCTCCCCAAGAACAGGGGGTGAGATCGCCGCAGGTTGTTACTATAAGGGACGACCTAACGGAATCCGACGAGGATGAGCAGCCCGAAGAAGGAGAACTCGTTCAGGATGCTTCGGGACAGGAATGGGACGAATACGTTTTACCATCGGCTGCATCGCCTGAACCACTCAAATCTACCTCCCCTCCTCAAGATATCGGAGGTTTTCATGATCTCATGGAAAGGGCGGCCAAAAGATTCAATCTGGATGTGGAGGTACAAGAGACGGATTGTTTCTTGTATGATTTCAAAGATGATAACAAGAGGTCGCTTCGCTCAATTCCGATTATCCCTCACATCTGGGAGGAGGGACTGAAGATTCTGAAAACACCTGCGTCGATAGCGGTTTCAGTTCCCCGCATTGACAAAAAATACAGAGCCCCAGAGTCCACAAAAGCCTGCCTCATTGGGCACCCCAGGCCTGAATCGGTTGTGACGCAGGCGGCGCAAAGAAATTCTAAGAACCCGGTGGCTACTTCCCTAGTGCCACCTGACAAAGAGGGTAGAAGAATGGATGGGGCAGGTAAGAGGTTTGCGGTCATGGCTGCCTCTACCATTAAAGCGGCAAATGCTATGGCACTGCTTGGACGATACAGCAGGCAAATGTGGTCTGATATTGCACCCATACTTTCTGCTCTTCCAGAGGATAGAAAGGAGGAAGCGGCAGCCATACTTAAGGAAGGAGCTAAATCTGCTGCCGAATCTATTGACATCGCCATGGACGTTTCGTCCATGGCCTTCAGGCAGATGGCTGGAGCGGTTTCGCTTCGCAGGCAGGGCTGGCTCAAGGCGACGTCTTTTCGTCCAGAGGTGCAGGCGAAAATCGTTGATATGCCTTTTGACGGTGAAAACTTATTTGGGAAGCATATCGATGAGGCGTTGCAAGGCATAAAGTCGGACACGGATACAGCTCGAGCGCTGGGATCGCTTCAGCAAGGAAGGTTTCAGTCCTTTCGGAAGAGAGGTTCAAGAGGTCAATTTAATCAAAGAGCCTCTTTTCAATCCAACCGATATCAGCCGTATAATCAGCAAGGATATCGACAGTATAACACTAACAACCAATTCAGGTCCTCCAACTCCTCTTACCAACAACACTCCAGAGGCAAATCTAACGCCAGGGGGAAACCTCAGCAGTCTAATAGACGTCAATGATTTCAGGCCGGCGCTCCCCACACAACAGATCCACGACAAAGACCACTATCTGTCTCAATTTTACACCAACTGGATGTCCATTACATCGGACAAATGGGTTTTAGATGTCATAAGCAGGGGCCACATTCTGGAATTTGTGGAAATACCTCCGGATCAACCCCCAGTACTCAGGCTCAACAAACATCGCCAGGAAATGCAGAAGGAAGTTATCTCGCTTCTGAAAAAGGGAGCCATAGAGGAAGTGCCGCAACATCTCAGAGGGAGAGGCTTTTACTCGCATTTCTTCCTCATCAAAAAGAAACAAACCCGGAAATGGAGACAGGTATTGGACTTAAGGGATCTAAATCGGTACATAAAAAAGATACCCTTCAGAATGTTATCGTTACAAGAAATTCTACTACTGATAAAAGAAAACGACTACATGGCGTCCTTAGATCTCATGGATGCGTACTTCCATATTCCAATTCTTCGGAAGCACAGGAAGTATCTCAGATTTGTCGTGGAGAGTCGCCACTTCCAGTTCAAGGTCCTGCCATTCGGACTCAAGTCAGCCCCGAGGGTATTCACCAAATGCATGGCCCCGGTGGCAGCCCATTTAAGACTGCAAGGGCATTACATTTACCCATATCTGGACGACTGGTTGGTGACAGGTCCATCTTTCAGGGACGCAGCAACATCTCTTCAGAGCTGCATCCGGCTGTTTCAGCGATTGGGCCTGAAGACCAACTTAGAGAAATCCTCGCTGACTCCGGCCAAGGGCATCCAGTTCCTGGGGGCATGGATATGCACCAGTGCAGGGAAAGCCTACCCTTCCGAAGAACGAATGGGAAAGATCATGAGGCTAACGGCATCGCTTCAAGCAAAAAGGTCCACTTCCGTGAGGATATACAAATCCATGTTGGGGATGATGTCATCCTGCATCCCACTGGTACCAAACTGTCGGCTTCGGATGAGGCCTTTGCAGGAACAACTGGACGAGCAGTGGGTCCAGGCCAAAGGTACCTTCGAGGATCGCATTACCATCACGAGCCATATGAAGGTGGCAATGTCATGGTGGAAGATTCAAAAGAACCTGGATCAAGGCTTGAGCTTCATTCCTCTAGATCACGACTTCGTGATGACAACGGACGCTTCGCTGAAAGGATGGGGTGCGCATCTTCAGGAGCTGGAAATTCAGGGCCTTTGGTCAGACTGGGAAGCTCAGCTTCACATAAACATGTTGGAGCTCAAAGCGGTGTTCCTAGGCCTTCAAGCATTTCTTCCCAGAATACGCCATTCGTCAGTACTGATCCAAACGGACAGCACCACTACCATGTTTTACCTACTAAAGCAGGGTGGAACGAGATCCAAACAGCTGTCGGCATTGGCGCAAAGAATCTGGAAATGGCTCATAACCAACGGAATTTCAATTCAGGTTCAGCATATTCAGGGAGTCCTCAACACACGGGCGGACGCCCTGAGCCGTACTACCAAGGCGACACACGAGTGGGAACTACACCACACTCAGATTCGCTTCTTGTTTCAAAGGTGGGGCACTCCCACATTAGATTTGTGCGCAACGCAAAACAACTCAAAGTGCGTTCAATTTGCGTCCAGATACCATCAACAGGGCTCCAAGGGAAATGCATTCCTCATGGATTGGACAGGAAGGTTTGCATACGCGTTCCCTCCCTTCCCGTTGATACCGCGAATACTGCGCAAGATGAGATTGGAACTGTCCCGGATCATATTGATAGCACCAGCCTGGCCGAGACAGGCGTGGTTTTCAGACCTACTTCTTTTGTCGAGGGGCGAAAAAATCCAGCTCCCGACATTTCAAGACCTCATCTCCATGAAAGAAGGGCAAATTCTGCATCCGAATCTGCAATCTCTAAAATTGTCAGCATGGAACCTCACGAGCGGGAGTTTCAAAATCTAGATATTTCGCAAGAATGCAGACATGTTCTCTCACAAGCTAGAGCTGTATCAACAAACAAAACATATGCAACGAAATGGACCTGTTTCTGCCATTGGTGCAGCAGACAAAACTTGCATCCGTTTGAAGTACAACCTGAAGGTATCCTTCCTTACCTGCTGTCTCTATCTAAGGCAGGTCTGTCGCATGCCTCGGTCAAGGTACACTTGGCAGCAATATCGCGCTTCCGGCGGAAGCCAAATGAACCATCTCTCTGGTCCTCCAGAATAATAAAGGAATTTATCAAGGGACTTTTTAGGGTTTACCCGCCCATCCAACGCCCTCCTGTGCCGTGGCACCTCAACACAGTACTATCGCAGCTTATGAGGCCTCCTTTCGAGCCTATTCACAAGTCAGATTTACAGTTCCTGTCATGGAAAACGGCCCTCCTTCTCGCCTTAACATCAGCAAGGAGGGTTAGTGAAATCCAGGCCTTCTCAGTGGAGGAACCCTTCTTACAATTTCGTCAAGACAGGGTTATACTAAGGACAAATCCTACCTTTATTCCCAAGGTGGCAACATCTTTTCACCTCAATGAACCCATTATTTTGCCTACTTTTTTCAGCAATCCTTCATCGGAAGCAGAAAGAGCCTTACACTCTTTAGACATTTCCAGATGCCTAAAGTTCTACATTGAAAGGACAAAAACGTTCCGCAGGTCCAAGCAATTGTTCATTGCTTTTGAAGGGCAAAGGAAGGGTCTTCCTTTGTCAAGACTGAGTATTGCCAGATGGATCTCCTCAGCTATCCTGAAATGTCATGAAAAAGCGGGGAAGCCGCTAGATTCTAAGGTGCATGCACATTCCACAAGGAAGATGGCAACTTCGATGGCCTTGTTTGCAGGAGTAGCGCTGCCTGACATCTGCAGAGCAGCAACGTGGAAGAGCGTGCACTCATTTACGAGACACTACTGTCTGGACACTGCGTGGAAAGAGGACACGGCAGTGGGACAAGCTGTTCTGAAGCGTCTATTTCAGTAAGGTATGACATAATGGCATAATTTGTTGTATATGCAGTACTTTCATTTATGTGTCAACATGCATTTATCGTATTTCTTATGCTGATGTGTTTTGTTATACCTATGTCTTACGGCAGAGCTTCCTTCTTAGTTCTGTCCTGGAAACGCTACATATTTGGTGAGCACTGCTTACTACTCTGATACAAGCATGTGAATCTATGAAAGATGTAATACTGGAGAAGGAATTAGTTACTTACCTGTACACTATAGTTCTCCAGTATTATCTTTCATAGATTCACATGCGCCCGCCCGCCTCCCCGTTTCTCAGGCAGATCCTGTTTCTCGGTATTTATCCATGTCTCTCACTCGGGGACGGAAATCTGAGGCAGGAAGCTTCTGCTGGGGAGTGTGAGGGCAGGGCAGCAATGCTGATTGGCTGGCTTTTGGTCCAAACAAAGATATGGTCTGGTTACCAAATAATACAGCCCCTATGGGGATTTTCTATGCAGTTTTTCTTCTCTATGATACTGCTTGGTCATTCTGTTACCGTGAGACTCCCACCATGACGACGGGGAAGATACAAGCATGTGAATCTATGAAAGATAATACTGGAGAACTATAGTGTACAGGTAAGTAACTAATTCCTTCCTTCCTGGAAACTGTGTCTGGTGATGCAGGGTTCCTTGGAGAGGGAGAGGGAGAGGGAGAGGATGAGATGGGTGTCGTCGGTGTAGGATACTATGCCGAGTCTTGTGTTTTCTGACAATAGTTGTGAGAGGGGCCATGTAGATGTTGGAAGAGCGTGGTGCTGAGTGAGGATCCTTGTGGTACCCCACATCTGATCTCTGTGGTTTCGGAGAGGAAGGACAGGAGTCTAATTCTTTGAGTTAGGCTGCGGAGGAAGGAGCGGATCCAATCTAGAGCAGTTCCTTGTATGCCGGCATCGTGGAGTATGGTGGCTAGAGTGCGGTGGAAGACGGTGTCGAAGGCTGTTGAGGGGTCTAGTAGAATGAGGGCTGCTGTGCGCCCTTGGTTGAGGAGAGTGCGGATGTCGTCCGCGGCAGCTAGGAGGGCGATCTTGGTGCTGTAAGTGCTGTGGAATCCGGATTGAGAAGTGTTGAGGATCACGTTAGATTCTATGAAGTTCGTGAGCTGGTTATTGACGATCTTCTCGGCGGCGAAGGGGAGGAGAGAGATGGGTCTGTAGTTCTTGAGGTCTGTCTGGGGATTTGTATAGCGAAGATCACCGACATGGGAGGAGCTTCGTCCAGGAACTCCCCGGCTAGAGATTGCCTTTTTGGCTCTAATCCCCTGGAGTCTACCACCTCCTCTGACCTTTTTACACACCTGGGCATCTATGGACTGCAGTCCTCCGATTCTTCCATTTCCAGCGATTGAATATTCGTGACCTGCTTCTGCAACTTCTGAAGAACCGTGAGTGTTCTGCCGACCATGGAGACCTAGCGTCGTGGCCAATGCCCGGTGGAGCTACCCAAGTAGCTATAGGGGAGATTGGCTGTGGATCACCGCCTCTGCTATCACCTACCCAGCCGGACATTGGGCACACTTTCCTTCATCTCTCTGTTGTGTTTCCTTCCTTCCCCGTCTTCCAACGACTCACCGAGGGTCTGCAGATGGCGGAACCAATTTCAGCGCGGCCGATGGCCGCTGGAGATGCCTGGGTGGCTGTGGCAGGGATGGGCTGGGATCCAACCCTCCGGCCGTCTCTTGCCTCTCCGGGCTTGAACGCTTTTGCTTGTTCCCATGCTTCGCCTTCTGAAATGACGACTGGGACACACGAGTGTTGTTTCACCACCAGGGGTGCAGCAGAGGGAGTTCTGCGGCACTGCTGGCCAATGCCCCAGAGCTTGTTTTTCACTTTTCAAGTCGGGGTGGGGTGTCTTCCTGATCCCCGCTGCTGCCTCCCTTTCCGGGGCAACTGCCTGGGCGCCCGATCTGACTGTGCGGCATGCCAAACGAGCGCTCGTTTAACGACCCAACTGTGTTCGGCGATCTCCAGCCTACCTTTCTCCTTGCCCCAGTGACTGCCCCACCCCACCAGCCCTGCGCGGTGGAAGCCAGCTCTCTTGTGGTTTTGTTGATGGGAGTTTTTAGGTCTCGCCTACACAGCGCGCATGAGCTGCATAGGAGGACCTTTAGCCGTCGCTCTGCGCTTTTTGGAAGCACATACTCGTACTTGTGGTGGCATACACCTTGCGGGAGCGAGCAGCGGCGCGCATGCTAATTGGCTGTTGCTCGCTCCCGCAAGGGGGATGGTGCCACAAGCACGAGTTTGCTTGAAAACAGCTGCTGTTACTCCCCCTCTCTCTCACAACCCTTCCGCCCATTCCTTTCTTTGATGTTTTTTTTTTTTACTTTCAGCGCGAGGCGCATGCGCTTGTTTTAATAGGTTTTATATTGTTCGAACTCAACCCAAGGGTATTGGAGAGCTCTACATATACACCGCTTACATTACAAAAGGACATTCACTTGTTTACTTTTTTAGGCACGAGGAGGTTAAGGGATTTGCCCAGTATCACAGGGTGTTGAGCTGATTCTGAGATTTGAGCCCTGACTCCCCAGTTCCAGAATCTGCAGCTCTACGCCACATCCACTGCCAGGTTTCATCCCTCTGAAGTCGGTAACATGAGAACGTTCAGTTGGTTAACAATATTTTAATTTGCGCCAAGATACGCTATTGTGTTACACGATTGATTTGTGTATTACTATTATTTAAGCGCTACATCAGAAGGACGTTGAACATAACAGCAAGTTAAAATACACAAAAAACGCAAACTCAACCACTGAAAGCAGACTGCCCATTACACATTCAACAGCACTGCGAGGACTGTCTTTCCCTTAAGTAGGATTTTCTCTTCTAACTGTTCTGGTCTGTTGTGACTCCCAAACATCACATAGGCCATGAAAGCTGCACAGCCAGGCAAAATGCTACCAGATTTAGTTTGCTCATTCCACCCTCTCTGAAGAGTGGCATAGTTTTGTTTATGGCGATCATACTTCTACCACTGGCCCATATCAGGTTGAACAGTAGACAATTCACTTTTTTTAAAGGATTCTCCATGTATTATTATGTGTAGCAACACAAAATGACAACATTTGTGGAAGGATCAGCATTTACACAATAGCAATGCTCCTGAGAGGGAGAATGGGATCCTTGTCCAAAAGGGATTTGAGGCCCTGATAGATGACGGAATTTGTTCCAGGTTACCGGACCACAATCTGGTAGTGTTGTCATAAACCTGCACTCCGAGGTATTTGAATCTGTCAATCTCCCAGTGAATCAGAGAGATACTAAGCCGCTGTGTGTCTGCTACCGGTGTCGGGTTTAAGGAGGAAAAGGCAGGATTTATCCCAGTGTGTTCTCAATATAGAAGGGTCACCGATCCTCTTCAGTACATCCATTACTTCTGGTAGACTGGTCTCAGAGTCTCTCAGAAACTAAACTGCTTCATACTCATATAGTGAATTCAGGTGTGTGTCATAGCTCCGGCCCACTTCCCACTGTCAAGCCTTTCCTCGCAGGATATAAACAAGGGTCTCAGTTTGAGCCATCTGTTCCAGGCATCTTACCTGATGCTCCTTCACCCATCACGGAAGTTATCCCTTCTACGGAGTGTGAAATTGCCAATGCCTCTCTGGATTTCCTAACCAGACTAGGCAAAGGTATTTCAGCCAAGTATTATGCAAGAGTTGTAGAATCATGTTTCCCATCCCTGTATGTAACGTCTTGTACTATAGCACAAAGTTTGCTTTTATCCCTTCTTGAGTATGTAGGATGGTATCGACCCTGTCTGAGATTGCAAATATGATTAGTTTATCAATGCCCGCCCTTATTAAACAAGCCAGTAGGTGACCTGACCTATCCCCTTCCTAAAGATGCATGGGTACATATTCTTTTAACTTATTCTTTAGCGAGAAAGAAAAACGGAAAGATTATGTCCATACTAAAACATGCTATGTGAACCCTTCATCTGTAAGTCGCAGGTGGTGCACGACTGCGTATATGATATTGATTGACATTTGAGCATCTTCACCACACATTGCAAATTTCCTTTGCCTTGGGACAGCCCTTTTTAACAAGTGGTGATCTTAGCCATTTATGTCTTCCTGCTTAGAGAGACTGACAGAATCATAATGTGTGGTTGCAATTCCTGTTTAAAACTGCACAGGCAGGAACAAGTTAACCATTAATTATAGGCTGACCAAGCATTTCGTCACTCCATTAGTGGGATGCCCAAATAAAATGATAACTTAATGGTTTTTTACTTTGAAATTAAAAGTTAATTTGGGAGACATTTTTCAGGGAAACTCTGTGCTATGCAGTGAGAAAATGTCTTAGTTCTGTGGATTTCAGTGTTCCTAAAAAAAAGTTTAAAGTTTTGCTAATTTTGTTTTCTGCAGATTTGCAGTTTGCAGCTGATGTCGATAAGTTCTGGAGATGTTGAAGTTGCAGTGTATTCAGTGCGCTATTTAGCTAGTCTGACCGAGAGGAGAATCTTTGCGAGGCTTTACCAGAGTTAAACTTTTAGATAGTTGTCCTATAGCAGCTAACTAAGTAATGAGGCATGATCTGTAGTGAAGGTTGCTACATGTTGAATTCTAATATGATGTAGTGGAATTTGGCAGGCAGAAGAGTTGCCTAATTATGTTAAATTTGCATACATGCGAGCCAATAGACCGGTTTCCCTGGGCACGCCTTCAGGCCATAGTTGATGACCGATAATAGGGCGGCTTTCGAGGGTGTTTCTAAATTACTCTAAAGATAAGTGATATAGGCTACTGATAGATGGAACCAATATTCTTTATGCAATTTTTGATCGTTAAAGCTTACACAGATGGAACAATATTTGGTTTGATGTTAAACCTTGATTTTCCGCACCTGCATCTTGTTAGTTTGCAAGATTTGTTGCTCAAGACTATCATGTTAATTCCTATTTTGTTAGCGGCATTGAAGCTGTCCAGAGCACCCAATAATTTCTGCAGACCGAAGAGATTGGCCCAAGTGGATTAACTTGTACATGAAAGTATATAAGCGTATTGCTAGGATTTTGGCAACTATTTAAAGGTCTGTGGTTAGCAATGATGTCAGCCTCTCTGAGGCAGGGTCCTCAAGTGGCTTCCTTTGTTTATAATTGGTCACTCTATTGGCCATTCCCAAGTAGCATTTGTAAATGAGTTCCCTGAGATTACTGTTCAGACATTTAAAGAATTCAACAGGGTGTCCAATAGGGCCCAAACCATTGCATGACTTGAAATCCCTATCACCTCCCTCCATTTCCCCGAGCTGTTCTCATCTCCATAGTATCTCCATCTTTTTGTGCAGAGTCTGCTTTAGGAGATCCTGTACCATATCTTCTCTATCCCATGGGGTCAGGTCAAGTCTGAATTAATACAATTTCCCCATATAATTGGCAAATGACATTACAGTTTCATCCAGCGAGATTGGTAGTTCCTTTAAGATCAGTCTCACCTGATGCACCCAACTCTGGCTCTTATCCCTGTGGGCTTGCCAAGATCATTATTTGCCCACTTTATTTCCTAGTTTGCACACTCTGTATCGTGTCATCCAGAATATGCTCATTCCTATTGTTAAACCAGTTGTTTATGTTACACTCTCCCTAAGCCTATCATGTGGGACAGTTCCTCAGATGGGGTTTGGATCTACTGTGTTTCCTACTCTATTATCTGCACTCAGTTCTTTGTCTCTTGCTTCTCTCATTTTGTGACATCACCTGACCTTTGACTTAGTAAGGGATGATAATGAGGGCGGGCCTGCGTCCAACGGTCTGTCAGGACCAATGCTCTATTAAAATGATATAATCCTTTGTCAATTAAGAACATCTTCCCCTCTATCAGTAATTGCTCTGATGTAGTAAGTTCTGTGTTCCCAATTGAATGTAGTGTAGCAGTTTGAAATCCAGGTGTTAGATATCATTGTGAGTTGTTTTACTGTTCCTCATCCACTCAGTGCTGCATCTCTCTCTGTCCCTCCCGTCAATATCCATCCAGGTGTGTAGTACCGTTAGTCCAGAGTCCTTTATTCAATCCACAAAGATTAGGTTGTCCATAGAACAAAACCTCATTTTCTACCTAAGGCTAGATGCCCATTTACATTTTCCATGTCGATTGACCACTGATTTGCCAATTTTGTCCCCAAGCTGTCATCAAAGGTGGAAAGGGCCTTATACACTTCCATGCTTAGAAAACTATCTAAAAACCAATATTCGTGACAGGTTTAGCTCATGCTTGGCATACCCCTGCCATCGAGTGTTTGGCTTATACATGTACAACTTGTTTTTCTTCAAAGAAGTGTTTCAAGTCACGAAATATAGTGACTCCTCCTATTACTAGTAATGTGCACTGGCATCAGCTTCATTGTTAGATTGTTAGATTGTGTTTTCTTTGCCTCCGTGTTCAGGCATGTAGCCACTGAGCTCTGGGTCAATGCTGCTTAGGATTCTCCTTTTCCATTAGTCAAAACAATCAGTGCTTTCAGTACCTTAAGGTACCTTAAGGTCTCATTGCGCCCTTCATAAGGTTCGGCAAACAAGTTCTACTCCACGCTTCTCGCTGGGCCTTCTCCTTCATCATTTCCCTCAAAAGTTTTGACTGAATGTTGGAAAGGACTACATTTCAATACTGTCCACAGTTTTTTGCAAGGGATCCCTGGATAGACTTCCACCAGGTTAGCAACCTTTGCCTGTCCTTGGACCATAACAAGCCCTCCGGCTCTGCCTGCCTCGCCTTTCACTCCAAAGAGATATTGCAGTACCAACGCAATTAACGACTACTTTGATGGCCGTGGCTCAGCAACAAGGAGACAACATTCCCGACCTCTTTGGGGACCAAGATGTTGAGGAGGAAACAAAACTGTGCCCTGTGGGTGAATAGCTTCATCATCTTAGCTCTGAGCTCCCGGTCGGAGTCCGTAATGGAAGAACCATTGGTTTCAAAGGTCCAACCATGGAAGACATTTACTGTAAGATCTACGTCCTTCCCTCTACAACCTCCCCGATATCTAGCTCAGGCAGAGCATCATCCTTGTCGGGGTTGGGCAACAAGCCTAGAAGTCCAGTGTCAGGCTTCAAGTCCGCCGCTGCCTAAAGGCCATAAGGCATCGACATAAGACCTTTGATCCGATTCTGAGTCAGGCTTTGGCACCGAAACACCTCCAGACGACTCAGCTCCCGGCACCAACAACACTTTCGATGCCAACAGCTCCTTCGGCACAGGCTTTGTAAACTCCCTCGAGGCCTTCTTTGCCTCCGAAGATTCCATTGTCAGTGAGCAAGAAACCATCTTCAGTGTCAAAAATACCAGTATCCAACGCCTTGTCCTCCACTGCATCTGAGGAGGAGCTCCATGCCAGGCAGAAGCAAATCCTATTTTACCTGCAAACTGACAGGATCCTCACCCAGCCTCTTCCAAAGACTCGGTCAACTATCCCTCACAAGAGGAAGTTGCCTTTTGAGGAGATTCTTGACCTGAAGCCTATACAACCAGCCAAGACGAAAAAACACCAAGATCTTGGTAGAAGCTCTCCACCTCCTAGATAATGACCTCCTCTTCCATCTCCCTCATCTCCTCCTCTTCCTCTCCACCCTCGCACCCTGTCTCCCTCCTCCACTCCCTGCATAACCTCAAATATTGGGATCCCGTGTGCCTCAATCACCAGAGGGTTCCCGGCACTCATCCCTTGTGGGGGCAGTTCAACTTACCCACTGGATCCTTATGAGGCCCCATTTGACTCTCAGCCACATGATAACCTGTGCTATGACTACGATCTCAACCCACCACGGGCACTTACCCAGCCCTTTAACCTTCCAAACCAACCCCAATAGATGACACTAACATCTGCCACGAAGTTCTGCATTGGGCCGCCTCCTTTCATAAGGTGGAAATGCACAAGGTCCAGGTAGATGAGAATTTCTTTGTGGAGACGTTCTCCACCCAGTGAACCTGCGGTCCTGTGTGCTCAAGATAATGCTGAAAGCCACTCCTCAAGTATTGAAGGAGCTGATTAAAAGCAGGATTGTCCTCCTCGGGGTGGACAAAAAGTACAGACCCTCTCCTTCAGACCCCCTGTACATCAGAGGACATTTCAGTCTGGACTCTGTCTTGTTCCATCCAGCCCACAAGCGCAGTAAAACCTAGGGCACCGTTGATGCACCTTTACCAGACAAGGAGAACAGGAAGATTAATGTGGCTGGTAAGCGGGTCACCGCCCAGTCAGTAACCCATTGACAAATTGCCGCTTTCTTGGGCCTGCTCTCCAAGTGTGATAGGGCCCAATGGAACGAGATGGAGGAACTCCTTCAACATTTTCCACAACAGTATAGAAAACGTGGCCTTGAGTTTGTTTTTGAGGTAAAAATATTTTCAGTATCGCCATACGGTGTCTTGGATGCTGCTGATACGGCAGTGCGCGGCATCAATTACACCATCGTCATCTGGCACCATGTCTGGCTGAGTGCCTCTGGAGTCGAGCCAGAAGGACAGCAGCATCTACTCATCAACTCAACCTGCCCTTCAATGGGGAGCACCTTGTTCGACTGTAGGTTGACCAAATGCTTAAAAAGATAAAGAAGGACATGGATATGGCTAAGGCAATGGAGGCTCTCCAGTCTGCTTCTCTTCTGGGTTCCTTTCGGAGGTCCCAGTACAGAGGGGTGTGCCAAGGCTACTTGAGTCACTACCTCCTATCAGAGGTTTCAGCAGGCCCCTTCACAGGGTTATTCAAGGGGAGACCTCCAGCTTAATAAATCCTGGAGCAGATGAAAATGCTGTATGGCTTAGAGAGCTGCTACTGCCAAACAGTAACGTGCTTTCCCATCACCCTGATCACACTACACCTCTCAGCGGAGGACCACGTGGGGTTTTTGCATAGTGGCAGGAGATTACCTCTAATCTGTGGGTCCTCGCCATTATAGTGCATGGCTACTGCAAGCCCACTAAACATCCCTCCGTGCAGACACACCGACTCCCAAAAACATCAGCGCTTCCTTCCGGAGGAAGTAGAGGCTCTCGTTTGTAAGGGGTCATGGTGCCTGTGCCACCACGCCAATGCAGCAAAGGAGTGTAGTCCCTGTACCTCCTTATACCCAAGAAGTACAGGTCACTCCGGCCTATACTCAACCTCAGGCCCCTGATTGAATACATGCTGTTAGAGCAGTTTCACATGGTCACTCCTGGATGTCATCCCTCTACAACAACAAGGAGACTTCATGACTGTTCTCAAGCTGAAGGATGGCAATTTTCACAACCCGATCCACCCTGCTCACTGTTTTTACCTCTGGTTTGTGGTAAGTGACCAGCATTTTCAGTTCAATGAGCTAAGCTTCGGGGTCGACACACCCTCATGGGGTTCACAAAGTGTCTTGCCGTGGTAGCTGCCCATCTCAGGAGGACCTTCTTGGCCGAATAAGTGCTCAATATATGTGTTACCACTGTTGCTCACAATTCATTTTTGAAAAGCCTTGAAAAGAATATTGCATGTGAGCTCAGTAGGGTCACTATTTGTCGATCGCTCCTTCCAACATGTTTGTATCTTCATCAGTCAGGTAGCCGTCTGGGGCACCATAGTATTCTTGAAGTTTAAACTGTACAGAACCTGAGCATAGAAAATTATTTTTAGTAATGTGGTGTATATGTTTCATATATATATGTTATGTAATTTATGTTTGTCCATATATTTTTGTATTTTGAATTTTTGTGATTCCTGTGTATATTGAAAAAGTAATGAAATACTAAAAAGTAATGTTTTAACAAACTTATTTCAAAATAAAAAAAACTGCTTTTTTTGATTGATCATAGTTATTGGGTTATCTGATCATAAGAGGAATGGGTGATTGAATGAGAATCGGTATTGGCACTTTTTCTGATGTTTTGCCATCTCCGAAGGACCTGCATCCACATGTTCCCCCTACGTGGATGATTGGCTGATCAAGAGTGGAAATGAACGACAGTGCTAGGCTCATACCCAGACCATCATAGAACTCTTGCACAATTTAGGTTCTCCATGAACACGGTAAAGTCCCACCTTCAGACCCTTCGTCCTTCTTTGGGCAGTCCTCCAGTCTGTCACCAGAAAAGCTTATCCCAGCCAAGCACAGGTTCAAGCTTTTCATTACTGCCCCTTTTTCTGTCAGATTGCGAAATAGTGTTCAGTATGGCCAAACCCCTCCGAGTCATGATGGTCTCCTGCACTTGTATTGCTCATCATGCCATATTACATATACTCGTCTGTTATCAAAGTGCTTAGCTGCACAGTGGTCATAAGCTGAGTCATTGGGAAGATCTAGTGTTGATTTGGGACAGCCCTCTGCGGTGGTGGAACAGCAACATGCTGTTGCAGGGCCTACTTTTTCGCAACCTAGTTCTGCAAGTGACCTTCATAACGGATGCTTCTCTAACCAGTTGGGGGCACATTTGTATGACTTGACAGTTAAGGGCATTTGGCATCACACCAACCGGGTATTCCACATCAACGACCTAGAGCTACTAGCAATTCAGTTAGCACTCAAAACCTTCTTCTGCCACATTCAACACAAGGTGGGTCTCATTCGCACAAACAAGACCCCATGTACTACCTCTAAAACCTGGCGGCACTCACTCATCACAGTTGCCAGCGTTAGCTCAGGGCATTTGGTGATGGACATTCCATTCTAAAGTCCATCTGCTGGCTGAGAAATTACTGGGGGTAGACAACAACTTTTTAGACCTGCTCGCCAGGATGCAGGAACAAGTCCATGAGTGGGAACTCCACCCGCAAGTCTTACACCCGTACTTCCATTGTTTGAGTTCCCCAACATAGATCTTTTTGCCACTGTCAAAAACGCCAACTGCCAACACCTTCAGTCCATGAGTAAGGCACTATAGATAGTCAGGGATATTTGCCCACGCTTTTCCACCTCTCCCACTTGTTCCATTTGTGGTTCGGAGACCTCGGCAAACATCTCTAATTCTCATCCTGGTGGCTCCTACATGGATCAAGCAACCCTGTTCACCACCCTTCTCTCCTGTCCTTAGAGCCCCACGAGAAGCTAACCAACTAGTCAGACCTTCTCACCCTGACCCAGGGTGCAATCAGACACATAGACCCCAGACCACTCAATCTCAGGATGTGGCTCTTAAAGTCCTTGGGTTGGCTACCTCAATCTGCCTCATGAGTGTATGACCATCCTCAAGGAGGTCCCAGACCGACAGCGCGGACCTTCTATGCGGCCATATTGAAAAGATTTGTCCACTGGTGTCTCCTTAAACACATCTTCCCTCTCAAGGTGACAGGTTAAGTCCTTGCCTGCTACCTACTTCATTTACAAATGTCATACCTCACCTACACACCTATCTAACTTCACTTAGCTGCATTTGCTGCCTACCTTCACAATAGTAAACACACTTCACTGTTAAGGGTCTTTGTCATCAAGTGAAACTGTTTTCTTGGAGCAGAGGTGAGGCTCAAGCGGTTGTCTTAACCGGTACAAGACCCGTATTCAGTACTCCAGAAAATAGGACTGCCTGTCTTGGTGCAACGCCCTAATGTCCACCAGGTAATTGGAAAAATAATTAAGGAAAGACAGGCCGTGCCTAAAAATGGTGGCTTATTTCAGGAATAAATGTTGAACAATTCTCTACATATCCATTTATTGAAATCATCAGGATTTGACCCTGATGTAACAAAGGTGCTGCCAACACGTTTTTTGCCCAATCTGGCGATCATGATCGCTGAATTTACAACATAAATACGATTGGAACAGTGTTTTTTTTAATTCTTTGTATATGGTTACATATATATAGGGTTTTTTATGCTTATGGTATCTATCAACCTTTAGAAATCCCTAGGCATGCCAGCCACATTAGGTGAAACGTGTTGGCTACACCTTTACTGTACATACTAGACGATAAGAGGGCCCTCATGTATTACACTTACTGGACATAACCCTTCTGCAAAACTCTACAGCTTTTTGTCTTTCTCAGTAACATGCAAAGGCCATTCTCCCCCCAAAGCTGGCATATCCTGGTGGTCAGTCAAATGCATTCAGATATGTTCGGCTAAAACCAAGAGCAATTGCCTGCACCAACCAGACCCCACTCTAGCCGCAAAAAGGTGGCATCCGCTGCATTCCTATGTAACAACCAATTAGCAGACATTTGTAGGCAACATACTCCACACACTTTCACCTAGAAATACTGTGTCGATGTGATAGCACACGAATAAGCTAATGTTGGCCAGGGTGTTCGGCATTCAATTTTCCAGTCGTCTGCACATCCTCTGGCTGGTCATTGCTTAGGTAATAACTGCTTTACAGTCTGTGCAGTGTATTTGCAGTCACACATTCTGCAATCTTAAAATGTTACCCTGTAAGCATGTATTCCTGGCATGTAGTGCTGTAGATTCCCACCTACCCTTCCTCACTGGAAGCCTCAAGTTGTTGCAGATGCCATTCTTCTTTGTTTTTGAATGGTCATCTCCTTTTGTTTCTATCTGCTCCATTTCATCCTCACCGGCCGTGCAGTAATGCCAATCTAGAAATGGAACTGACGCTCATGTGCATTACCAGTAATAGCAGGAGTCATTATAGCATGTGACTTAAAATAATTTGATTTAAAACAAGTTGTACACGTCTGAGTCCAACACTAGATGGCAGTAGTATGCAGAGCATGTGACTCTAAAGCTCTACATGCTATGCACAGATACTTGCAGGGTAAGAAACATTTTCCTTTCTTCTATTTTTATTCTTGAAGTTAGAGGGAAGCATTTTCTGAGAGATATTTTCCCTTCTGTGACAATTAATGGCAGTGTTACTAGTGCATATGTTTATTTTTTAATAATTTCCGCAGTCATTGGTAAACCACACTTACATTAACAACAGTGTTTAATAAAGTTAAACAAATGTAATGTACAACTAGGGTCCTGATTTAAAGTTTCTCACACTGGTTATTCCGTCACAAACATGACTGATATCCTATAGATTTTGCTGCAAGTTCATTCTATCCTGGGGCACTTGTAATAAGAAGGGCTGCGTATCCTTCACATTGTTGACAGAGTACCCATCCGCCAAAATCTAAATCAGAATTACCAACACATGGTTTGGCTTATATGAAGCAAGGCCACACCAATAAAACAATTAACAAATCAAAACGCCAGTACTGCACCTTTCTTTAACCCTTTCATTGATCGGCAATGAGTCAAGCAAGTACCATCACATTCACAGATGACATAAGAGCGAGGTTCTTATGATTTTCTTCGATTGTTTGAGAAGGTAAGAGGATAAGTGTTGCAGAGAATGTGTGATAATGGAGTTTCATATAGAGGATATTTAGTAAGACAAGATTATTTTTCATGTATTTCAGAAATTCTTGGTCCTGAAGAGAATCCCCGTAAAGGGAGGGATAGACCATGGCGTTTTAGGCCAATCAAAAGAGAAAAAATCTTTTTAATACTTGAGTTGTTTTTTAAGCTGTTGATGGCCTTGTGTTTTTTAAGTTATTTCTTCGCTTTTGTAAAATTGTTGAAATTTTGTGTCTTTCCAGGAAAAGATTCTGTTGAGGCACCCGAGGGTGGGTATTTGTGTGAAAGAAGAAAGTGTTGTGGTATGAATGTGGTGATTAGTCTAATAAGAGTCAAGTACAGTGTGTGTGATTTGTAGGAAGATTGTTGAGAAGAGTGTGTGCAAAGTGGAATTCCAAATGGGCTTCCAAAGGGCAATCTAGGGGGGTGAAAGTTGTTTTGGTCAAGAAAATGAAGTATTTATAACTTGAGATGTTATGAATAAATACATGTAAATTGGTATAAACAAAGTTTTGATTAAATCAAACTGAAAAAGTGGTTATGATGGTACTTGTTTGACTCATTGCCCATCAATGAAATGGTTAAAGAAAGGTGCAGTACTGGCGTTTTGATTTGTTAAAAATCTAAATCAGGCCATATGTATTTACACAATTTAAAATAGGAGACATAGTTAACTTACAGAAATATTATATTCAAGACATTCCCTGTTTTAATGAAGTAACAAAAATAACTGTCATGTTTTGAATAGGGAATGGTTGACAGAACCTTTGAATAACTGGTAAAACTTTTTGGGATGCCACCTTTCTAAGGTGTTTAACTTTAGAAGGAAAGTTTTTAAAAATGTATCAATTACTCTATGTGAGGCAATGGGGTGTATTATGTGGTGTGGTTGTGCAACCTCAATGTGTAAATGCAGGTACCAGCTTCCTTAGGGTCCTTGGGTTTTGTATGGGTAGCTGTGGCACTCAGCAGCAAAGCTTACACAGAGGAACAAGTGTTAAGCATTTAAACAGCACAAAATAATTTATGAAATAATTCACACTACACTCAAGAAATCCGACCTTCATTTATAAGAAGACTGTATTTTTATGAGAATTTAGACACTAGAATGAAAAAGATCCACCAGAGGTTTCCGGAGATATAGATTTTAAAAGCAATACAGTTTCACTCAACTATCTTGAGAGTTGTCAGCACGTCTCTCCAGGAGGGCAGAAGTCTGTCTCGGGGAGCAGGATCGGGAAGGCACAGGCGTTTTAAAGGCAACAAAGCGGTAGCTTCACTAAAGCTGCACTGTGTACACATTACATTAATTTCAACTTTAGATACAAGTCGGCCTTACTGTAATGAGTTGTTTGATACCTTGGAGTGCCCACTTTGGTCGCACCGTTTCGGAGTTAGCACAGCTGAGGGGTCAACGTGTAACCCTGCACTCGTCAATTGGGTGACCAAATCTTTCCACAAAACAACGGTAGTTTTGCATGTCCTGCCGGTGTCATATGTTTCACCCTGCCTTTAGGGCTCGGTAAGCCTTTCAGAGGGGTAACTTACACACATGTCCTGGGGAAGTGGTGGCTTTGCAATTGCAAGCAATGGCAAAGTTGGGCTAGCAGTGCATGACTGCTCTACCAGTCTTTAGTGGTGAACTGTGGGATTTGTTTTGCTTAGGGGATCTCCAGTGTGGCATAATCAGTGCTGCAAGCCCTGGGCCCCCCCCTCTAACGTACGTGCCCTGGGTACCAAGGTAACATTTATTAGGGACCTACAGGTAAGTTAGCCATTTACGATTGGATGTAGCCACTTCGACATACAGTTTTAGGGTCAAGGCACCGATACAGAGGTCTGGTTAACAGGCCTTAGTGCACTCTCACAAGTTGAAAAACCAGCAGCATTAGTCGAAAAAATTTGGGTTGACCATACTAAAAGAGGAGTTTCCTTGCACTTCATAGTGGTTTAATTATAGAGTGGTTTAAATGTATTGTTTTTTTAAACTAAACAGCTTTTTTTATCAAAGAGGTTATATGAAGAAAGGAAAGAAAGAATAGTTATAATGTCCATACATAACATATATTTAATTTCCAGTTCAATATTTTATAATCCAAACTTTAATGTATGTATGGCCCACTCTCCCCATCATCACTTTCACACGTCACTCCGGACCTCCATAACACTTAAATGTTTCTATATCTTTTGTCTTTAAATGTTCCTGATCTCTCATCTTCATCTTACATGGCATCTGAGCCTAAACTAGTTCCCATAAGTATTACATCTCAGATCCCTCTGTTAATCATATATTTTAAAAATAATAATAATAATCATGGCATTTATTTCAGTCTTAACAGTTGTGGAAAGTAATATCATTTCACAGTATTAACAGATTTTGTTTTTGTCCAGCAAAACTTATTTTGGTGATATATTGGCTGACAATTGTTTACATTACAGTAGTAAAATGAATAATCTCATTAGATTTTTTTTTCCAACAAAATTAGTTGTTTTGTATATATGTTGCTGGGTGTAAGCCTTGGGATTCAGTTGGTTGAAAGTAATTCTAGACTGAAGAAAGACATGGTTGGCAATTGAAGCCATAGCACAGTTGTGTATTGTTCAGTTCATTAGCTGTATTCACTGATTCAGTCTCAAATTGGTTTTCAAACGATCCTTAGATCTTTTTCATGTAATTTATTGTGTGACTTTTTGTTTTTTCTAGTGTGATGAGTTGTTCCAGGACTTGGAAAAGCTGAAATCCCGACCAGCTTACTTAGGAGTTTTCCTGCGATATATTTTCTCTCAGGCTGATCCCAATCCTTTGGTAAGGCAGCTATATTGTTGCATTACTTGTTTAGAGTATGCATGATAATGTTCTGTGACAGGAGTTATTTATGCAAGTAGGAAGAAATTGAGCATGTTAATCCATATTTGGAGTATGTGAAGGGAGAAATGGCCATATTTATTCATTCTGTACAGAGATTATACTTCTGACTTTCCTCTCTTTTTTGTTTTTCTAGAGTTAGCTCCATACTTCAAGCATTTCGCTCTATTCTCTACTCCTTGTCCCTCAACCACTCCTCTTGGATCAAACATACATAACAATCATATGAAATTGCGGTCTTAGTTTAGGGGTGTAGGTACCCATCTTAGGTCCATAATCTTTGTCAGGGTGAATTCTTAAAGTCACTAAATTAGCCTGAGTTCAACCCCTTGTTAGCTTTGGCACAGAGCAGACAAGCTTAACTTAGAGGCAATGTGTAAGTATTTATGTAGCACTAAAACATTATTAAAGTTAAAATACAAACCCAATATAAATCTCAAAACAAAGTAGAAGCCTAAAGCAAAATGTAATAAATAAAATCACATCAAAACTGTAAAAAATCCAATACAGGAAAATAGAGATACGAACTGGTAAAATTTAGTAGAAATAGCCCCAAGAAGTGAAAGTGCCAATGGAAGTCGGTGGTTGCTGTAGAACACGACCTAGGCAGAATTTAAAGCTGACCTCAATGGAATGTGGGCCGAACAGACTAACCAGGTTCGTCCTGGTCAAAGATTTTACCTTTGGCTTTTAGTCCTTTAGGTCCTAATGCATCACAGGAATACACTTCTAAAGCCCCTCAGGGCCTCAGTGGAAGCACGTAGAGATTCACTGGGCATCAGGTAGAGGCCACAACATAGTCCAGTCCAGATTCAGTTGCCAGTGCTCGGCTAGGCGGGTGCAATAAAATGCCTCTTGTAGATTGTTGTGTCTGTATAGCTTTAACAGGAGGTAATCGTTATGACACTTGGAGTTGACTTCTTTGTCTTGGGTAAAAGAAGGAGAGCAAGTACAGTCTTCTAGGCTCTTCTCAGGTCTCAAATAGCAGATTCAGTCCTCGTCTGATCTTCCACAAGTCCGGAAGGGTGCACTGTGGTTACCATGTACTAGGGACATATAGGTATGTTAAATATGTCAATCAGAAGTATACCAATTTGACCATGTGGAAAGGATGAACACATGCACTTTACATCAGGTTATTTGGGATAAAGTGCACAGAGTGCTATAGTCATCAAAAATAGGGTTCAGTAAAAAGGCAAAGAATTTGGAGTGACCATCCGGAAAAGGCAAATTTCCAACAAGAAGCAAACAATTCACACATTTCTAAGTGTGTGTTCGATATTTCCACTGGCTCTTCCTAATGCTCTGTTGTGTCACCTTTCCGATGGTACCTCTCCTTAGTGAATCTCTGCTAGAGGATGGAGTGTTGGATCATCTTGAGGCTGTGGGCCCCACCACTGGGCACCAGACAGTACTTCTGCCTAATGGGTATGCAGA
The DNA here is from genome assembly GCF_964261635.1 of Lissotriton helveticus. Lineage (NCBI taxonomy): Eukaryota > Metazoa > Chordata > Amphibia > Caudata > Salamandridae > Lissotriton > Lissotriton helveticus. The sequence goes on from NC_136073.1 coordinate 720,439,000, forward strand.
ATCATGGGTTTACATCCTCTTTGCCAGATTTTTATGGAAAACCTACACCCAAATAAATTCTGATACCCTCTCTCATTTCAAAGGGGAATGACAGCAGTATCTGGGCAAGTCGGCATCCAGAGAACACTATCAGTCCTGGATATTTCTGAAGCCTAGAGACCCAAGGGAATTTCCTATCCAAAATTTCATGCAAACATCAATGAGTGTCTAAAATAGTATTTTTCCAATGCTCCTGTGACAGAAATCTAATGCTCTTCGAAACCAATGGACATAGTGTTATTTCCCTGCATTACGTCGCTTAGCGTGATAATGCGGTCCCCAATGTGTGGGTGGACCGAACACATTATGTCATAGGAATGACCAAAACCATGCAAAGACCACATTGACACTACATTAACTACACACAGTCCACCTTTTGACTGGTACTGTTTTTAGAAAAAGCATGGCAACTCTGGGTGGTAGGACTTTTTGTCCCTTTGCAGATTCCAGAACTTCTGTGATTGGTAGATTTGACTGGGTGTTGAATACTTTGGGCCCAAATACCACAGCTACCCACATCTTGCGAAAAATGTAAATTCAAATGGAATTTCTAGGTGTAGGCTTGTTGCATTTTGTGGTTTTTCCGGTTACTGGTGCTGGGCCCACCCACTGAAGTGGAATACCGTTTTATTGGGAGAAGTGTGGTGTTATGCAACAGTAGAACATTTGTTAGTATCAAATTAATTTCTCTCCATTCGTGGCTTTGAAATCTAATTCAGTGTGTAGGAAAAAACACATTTTGCAAAACTACATCTGACTGATATTATGCGTAACCCGCAAATTTAGTGTCATGTGAATCATCACTGATCCTGAACTCAGTTTTTGGGATCCTTTAAACACGCATAGCTTTTCTTCATCCCAGAATATAATTAAAAAGATTTTACCTTTTGAATTGATGCATGCTGAGTACATAATAAGAAATCCTAAGCTGCGGCTCGGTTAATGACTCCTGGATATTACATGTTTTAGACAACCAGCAAGCACTATGAATCTCTGGTCCCAGAACAGTCTGATGGACTTAAAAGATTTACTTCTGTAGACCACATTGTGTCTAAAAATACAAATGAAAACATTTTCACTTGTTTTTGTTATTCCTACTTCCCTTCATTAGTTTTTTATTTCACTGAGTAGTTAATTTGCTAAACCTCTGAGCTGTGGACACCAATTAGCCTTTGCTGAATTCAGAGTGTTGTCCACTTCTTAGAAATGTACAGCTTTCTGTGTTCACCCATGGGGTTCTCACCTTTTACTCCCACACACTGCAAGTATGTAAAAACTGCAAAAGTAGAAAATATTGACTGACACTTGGAACACTGCACAAACCATGGTAAACATGTTTCTGGACCCTAGGGTAGAGCGCCTCTATGCTCTCTGGGACCAGAAACAATGTTCATCCTGGGCAGAGGTGTCAAACCGCCTCCCCAGGATGGGCCAGTGCTCGAAGGAGAAGCTTCAAAGGCCTGCTGCCTTTGTATTGCGTCCCCCCACCTCTGCTACTAGCAACAGATGGCAGCTCCTGGTTTAAGCCCCCAGCTTTCTGTGTTCACCGATGGGTTTCTTACTTTTTACTCCCACACACTGCAAGTATGTAAAAACTGCAACAGTAGAAAATATTGGCTGACACTACTGAACAACCCCTGGTGGAATTGTTTATTAAAAAAAAAAAAATGTTTTTACTCTACTTGTTCCTGAAACCTGGGATGAGGACAATCTTGGCACATCAAATCTTTTGTTGATGTCATTCTCTGAAAAAATAATACCCACAGTTCCTTGCGCAGCATATTTTCCCTTTCTTCTGTGAAAAAAACCCAACTTTGGTTACCTTGTGACTATTTTCTCGATTCCCTCCAGGGGGAATTCAAAAATCTCGGTCCCTTTAGAATCCATTACAAGTGAAAAAGGCACCCAAATTTGGCCTGAACAGATTTTGTGGATAAAAGGTTAGGAAGGCTTCAGCGCAAACTGCCCCAAATATCAAAAAATGCACTTAACACTGGGAGAAGAAAATCCTGTTCACTTAAGGGTTTAATAACTAGTCATTGCATCCTTTTACAAAAAAACCTTACTGGTTCTGTATTTTTAAAGATACCATTCAAAATATTGCATCCTATTGGTGTGCTGCACAGGAAGAACCCCTATTTGAGGCCCGGGGTTGTCCAACCAAGCATAAAAAGATCTGGGGCAAATGGACGAACCTCTGACTCCCCGTCAACAAGAGGATCACGTTCCGGCTCCTCACCCACGCACACAAGTCTCTCCACGACCTGGGCCCCAAGTACCTCAACGACCGCCTGACCTTCTACACGCCCACCCGCCAGCTACGGTCCACCAGCCTCGCCCTCGCCGCCGTACCACGTATCCGAAGAGTCACCGCCGGAGGACGATTCTTCTCCTACCTGGCTGCCAAGACATGGAACTCCCTCCCCATCCACCTTCGGCTGACCCAGGACCATCTCGCCTTCAGGAGACAACTCAAGACCTGGCTGTTCGAGCAGTAGCAACCCCCTTCCCCCAAGCGCCTTGAGACCCTCCCGGGTGAGTAGTGCGCTATACAAGTGTTATGATTGATTGATTGATTGATTAGAACGGAGATCTACCTGTGCATACAATAATTCTGTTATGCACTGTGGTGGAGAACTGGTGCGCTCACTCATGTACAATCAATGCAAATGTACTATGAAATATCATGGTCCGCCGGTTAAATGTGCCATACTACTATTTGTTGTCCTTCAAAATCAATAACATTGTTTATAAAAAAATCTCTATATATATATATATATATATTGCATCCTTTTAAACCACCACTAAAGACAATGCATGTTCACGCAGCAACAGAGTCATTTAAAAGAAAAAAATATAGGCCATGTTGCCCTTTCGAAAATGATACTTTAAGAGGAGCATGGGCTTCTTTACTGGTTTATAGCCCTGCTAGATTCTTCAGCAAGGACCTTCCGTCCTGGAAGTTGCTTAAAATGTGTCTTTTTCATTATTTCTTCCTGAAGCTTAGTCCTTGTTCACCAGAAGTATCCAACTGTTTCATTATTAAGAGTCACTTATGTTCAACGAAAATCATGCAGAGCTTCTTATATTGTTATTGTTGTACACATCAGGCAAGACTGTACTAGTGGTCACCTTGTGCAAGATTACCAGCCATGATCGCCTCGGTATATTTTGTGCTGCTGGCATGTCCCTGTGAGGTGAAAAATGACCAAGTCAACGTGGCACACTGCCTGGGTGCCATGCCAGGTAGCACTGCCTAAGATATAGGTATGTCACCCCTCTAGCAGGCCCTAAGGCAGGGTGCACTATATCCCATGTGTGGGCATATCTGCATGAGCAGATATGCCTCTACAGTATTAGGGTCTATTCCTTCATATTGTAAGTGCCAAGAAAGTACATGGTTTGGGAACTTGACAACTCGAGGTCCACAGCCCCATGATGGCTTCAATGAACCCTTAAGTGTTTGGTACCAAACAGCTCCCTGTAATAGGTCCGCACTAATGCCAGTGTGAAATTTTTCAAAACATGTACTCAGAGTGCACCTCAGAGGTGGCCCCTGAAAACCTACCGACCTTGGTGTGGGCACTGACTGGCTGTAGGCAGCCTGCCACACACAGACATGTTTCTGGACCCCTGGGTAGAGAACCTCTGCTCTCTGGGACCTCTGCTCTCTGGGACCAGTAACAATGGGATGTATGACGTTACAACGCATACTTTTACCACGAGTACCTTTGCAACGCGGTTTTTACATCGCATACCATTACAACGCATAGCGCTTTTGGGTGTTGGATAGTGAATAGTTTAATTTACTATTCCAACTCCAGTCCCCGTGGACACTAGGGAAGGTTATTGGATAGTAAATTAACCTATTCCCTATCCTAGAGCGCCCCCCAGCGCAATGCGTTGTAATAGTTTGCGTTGTAAAAGTTGCGTTGTAATGGTAGTTCGTTGTAAAATTTTCGTTGTAAAGGTTGTATACCGTAACAATGCACATCCTGGGCAGAGGTGTCAAACCTCCTCCCCCAGGATGCCAGGATGGGACAGTGCTCGAAGGGGAAGCTTCAAAGGCCTGCTGCCTTTGTAATGCGACACCCCCCCCTCCCGCCTCTGCTGGTAGCAGCAGATGGCAGCCCCCGGTTTCACCGCACTTTGGGCGGTAAAATCAGTAGGAGCATTTAGAAAGGTTAGGTGGTGTGACCACTTTTGCCAACTCCACCCCTCTGGTAGAGGAGGCGAAGTTAAGCACACTTTTCAGTCTTGAAGATGAGGAGGCACCTCCAGTCAGGGCTAGGTCTATGCCCCTCCCACAGGCATAATAGGGGGCATATTACGGGGTATAGTCACCCCAGGTAAGGTGCCCATTGGCCTGCCTACTACTCCCCTAAAACTTCTCCTAAATTTAGTATTTTGGTGGCTCCCTTAGGCCTGGAAAGTAGAGTTGATGGACCAAAGTAGAAGACTGGGAAGATGACCGCTGAAGGACCAGGAACTGGTCCACTGCAGATAAAACTCGACAAGACCCCCACCACCTGAAACCAGTTCGACCACTGGGTCTGCTGTACGTCTAGAAACCCTGCAAGGCCTCCAAGAAACCCCAGAGACCTTCCAACCTTCGCCTAATTGCCAAGAACCTCCCTTCGAATTAGAGGCTCTAGTCCCCAACGTCCACCAGTACAAGAACCACAGCAGTGATGACCGACACTTGTGTCGACGTGACTCTGCCCTGCCAGAATAAAGCATCCCAGGTGGATGGCCTCCACAACCTTGCGGGATCCTCTCGGCCGAACGACCCAAGGTTTTCCCAGCTCCGGACTAGAGAGCTCGTACCCTCATGTAAGTGGCCCTGTCGGTCTCCTCCGGTGCCTTCTGCACAGCCTGCCCAACCGTGACCTCTCCATGAAGGTTCGAAGATGGCAGAACTCCTTCACTCGATCTACAGCAGTACTTTTAGGCCATTGGGGGTCAGTTAAAAAATTGTAACTAGCAACACCCACAGAATTTGACTGCAATACTTAACTTGTAAAAAGAAAAAAGCACACCAGCCCAAAGTTTTTTCTTAGGAGTTCTCTGATGGAACTTTCAAATACCAGGGTTGCCAAATACAAAGGCTGCCTAGTCTCAGTTGCACCTCATACCTCTTTTTTCACTATCCTAGATTTCCAGTCTCTTTATCAAACTCTTCAGGTTCTGTTTCATCCCTACTTTCTCTTTGACTCAGTTTTCCATCTTTTATTTACTCCTTCCTTCTCGCATTTCTGCCTTTCTCTTCCACGCTTTAAACTTTGGACCAAGGTCTGAAAATAAGTCCTGATCCCCAACATGAATTTTGGTGCCCTGCACCTGCAATGACCTCCCTAAATTAAGCACAGATCAATTGAGAATTCGACAAAGTTTAAAAACAAGTGTGTGATTTGTGAAGCACTCACTATTTACAACTGCCATCACTGTGCCATGTTGAAGTACTCCTCTTGTAAATTTGTCCAGCTTTTTCCTCTGCATCTGCTTTTTTCTTATCAATTTGATTCAGTTTTTCTTCATTCAGCATAAACAAGCCATAAAGATTCACATAATTCACAATTTCATAAATATGTAAACAATTTTAAAAGCATAATTATTAATGAGCACATTTCAAAATTCGTAGTAAATCCTCAAGGACATATCTACACACAGAGCTAAATATTCAACAGTGGGCTATCAAAATGTCCTTATTTCAAGAGCAGACTAGACAAAATTAATTACAGCCAAACAAGTTGTAGGAGATAAGAGCTGGTGAATATAAACAAGCACAGGCCTGCATTGTCTTATATCCGATACACGTGAGCTAGGCAGTAAATAGCGTTTCCTAGGGTACATATAAACTAGATAAAAAAGCACGAGGTGCAATGTGCTGTGCGAGGATTTATTATCCTATGGACTACATGGGCGTTCGCGAAGGCAGACACCAGACTTGCAAAAAGCCACCAAAACATGCATGATATTCAATCTAAAATGTGTGAGATAAAAAGAAAGTGTTGTGAATTGATTATAAAGGAAAGATCAGGCTCCATAATCTCCGGACTTGAAACAATAGCCTGTGATATCACTGTGGGTTTACTACATTCTCTTGTTATTTCTGTATTCTCACACATTTTGAGAAACAAATCGTTTATCATCATTTCTTTATCTAATATTTGATTTGCATGTTCAGAAGTCCTACATCTTCTACTCCTTCCTCATTGTTCTTTTCTCCACAGCGATGGCCTACCACCATTTTCTTTAAAAGGGAAGAGCCACCTTACATGTTTTTGGGACACTGAATGGGTCACTATTTAAACTCACAGCATTGTCCGTCATTTTTGTCAATGTTTCTTCTATCCACTTTTGAAATGTTAAAAGTTGAATGTCAACTCTTGGGAGCCTGCATCTTTCTCCCTCGTCGTTGTTCTGGGGACACTTTTCAAGTGGAAGAGCGTTTCAAGTTACTTTATTACTTTTCATGGATGCATATCCGTGGGTGCTCCAATTAAAGTTACAATTACTTTCAATTCCCAATGAAACGTTTTGTGTGGACCATTTTCTTAATTGGTGGTACCCAAACACACATTGTTGTGGATAACACAATGAAGAATGAAGTAAGAACATTAGTGCTTCTGGACAAGTGTTCTCTCTCAAACATCATTTGTATAGAAATTCATGTTTGGTGCATGTTTGATGTCATCAGTAACTTTGGTCTTCTTTCTCCCTTCCTCTCTTGCACTCCACCCTTCTGGCTCTCAACTCCCTTTCTCTTGTTTATGTTCCTGCTCTTGTTTCCATCTCTTCTGCCCAAAAGCTCTTCTATTTATGTGCGGACGTGTGCCAACAGATGAGCGTCAGAGATGCAAGGACATTGGGGAAGGAGGTTTCTGCCATTTTTCTGGACAAAAATGCGGTAAGAGCAATGTTTTGCAAATACAGATATCTGTGCTAAATTGGCACCAGAAACTGACCATTGCCTAAAATGTCAGCCAGCCTGGTCTGCCAGAAAACTATTTGACAAATGTCCCTGAAGGAGTAGACAAATGTAACTTCTGAAAGTACATTTCAGTAAAACATACAGGATAGAAACATCTGCTTATATCTACATTAGGAAGGTTATATTCCCCATGGCAATCTAAGAACCCTCTGTCACTTTTAACCCACAATCACAGGGAAAGCAGAAGGCAGCAAACACTAACTAATGTCCACTTCTAACTTCAATTTGTCAGTGCCTGCTTCTAATAATAATAATAATTGTTTGAAGGGGTGGTGTCTAGTGTGTCATTAATCACGAGAAATGTATTCTGGTTTTCTTTATACATGTAGACATTGTTAAAAAAAAAAAACCACTTGCAGCACCATTTATCTATTATCTCTGTAATCAATGCAATCAACCTGAACACGGCCTTGAACATCTGCATAGTTTGAAGTGTCCTAGGTGTCTATCGCATCTTTAGCAGATGTTTATTAGTTTACTGAGCAAAGGTATAGACGCTTCATTTTGTAATGGTAAACTAGCCTTAAGGTCGTTTGAAAAACCTGATAGGTATGCCGAAGAATACATTTTTTAAAAAGTGATATTTTTCCCTCACAAGTGTTTTAAGTGTCTTTTCAATGAACAGTGCCTAAAAGATGTTGGTTTAATCGGCAACAAGTTCGTTTTATGTTGAATTCCTGAGGATAGTCACAGCAGTTGCTTATTTGCACTGACACAATGCCACAAAATTCTCAGTGGTTGACAAGATAGTTGGTTTTACTCGCTCAGTTATCTTTATTTGTGCTATTTACTCTCAGTGGGATCAGCAATGTTTTCATGTATTTTGTAAATACGCCTTGAACAGTAATGCCGTTGAGTATTTAAAAACTGGGGCCAGGTACATGAATGTCTCCCCTTGCCCACACAGACTCATCTAGAGTACCTTAGGAGGTACCTGGCAGTAGATGGCTGAAAGCAGAGCAGATTGTTCTGCTAGGTGTGATACCTGGCATGAGTGTACACATTTATACATTTCATTTTTAGGTCTTGCCTAGGCAGCGCTTGCGCTCTCTGCGAGACATGCTGTATTCAGGATATGGGCATAAAGCTCCACACACTTCCCACCCATCTTTTTAATTGGCTTCTGTCCCTGGTAAAGGGTGGCTTTTCAATGGTCAATAGGCTTAGTAGTCCCTCCTTAGTACTGCCTTGTCTCTTCTTGTTACCTCCCATGAGGACATTCCCTGTTACATGTGTGGTTACTCCCTAAGTTTTAATTACAGCCTCAAGGCACTATTTTCTCTAAAGGCTTTAACCAGGACACACACTTGGTCCTAATCTAGGCTGGCAGTGGTTACTTCACTCCGTAGAACATCTCCCATTTATATGAGACTGTCTATAAATTCCCCTTCAACAGCCCCACACAGAGTACAACCTACTCCGAAATTAATGTAATAATTATTTTGTCATATATCAAAGTATAATTGTATATATGAACATAGCTATTTAAATGTACTCGTAGTACTGTCTTGCATGCAATGCATTATGGTTAGGGTGGATTTACCATATCTTCTGCAGGGTGCAGTACCATATGTGACCAAAAGATGTACCCTTTTGGCCACATATGGTACCCCTGCAACATGGCTAGGTAAAACACTTCGCCATTTATAATGCCAATAACTCCAACTTTGTAGACATGCAGTGCTGGTGATTTGCTCACTAGGGACCTCTAGGAGCATCTTGCGGTACTGCGTCTAGACATGCAGTGCTGGTGCCTTGCTCACTAGGGGCCTTTAGGAGCAGTTTGCGGTACTGCACCGAGAAATAAATAAAAAAAAAAAACATGCTGTGCTGGTGCCTTGCTCACTAGGGACCTCTAGGAGCAGTTTGCGGTACTGCACCGAGACATGCAGTGGTGGTGCGTTAATCACTAGGGACCTCTAGGAGCAGCTTGCGGTACTTCACCGAAACATGCAGTGCTGGTGTCTTACTCACTAGGGACCTCTACGAGCAGCTTCTGGTACTGCACCAAGACATGCAGTGCTGGTACCTTGCTCACTAGGGACCTCTAGGAGCAGCTTGCGGTACTGCACTGAGACTTACAATGCTGGTTACTGGCTCACTACGTAAGCATTTGCAATGCACACAGCCTTGCATTACGGAAAATATGAGCTATTGGCGTTGCATTAATATTTGCAGCGACAATACCTTAAACTGTCAGTAATGCGAAACCTATCGCAGTGCAAATGCTTGTTTATATGAAGTTTTGATTTGTTTCTGGTAGACACCAGAAACAATTAAAGGGAACTTAGAACTAAAATGATGTCAAACTACTCACATGGTGGTACCTCACTCCCACTAGACAGCACAAAATGTTTGCCATCCAGGATAAGTGCTAGGAGGGTTGTGGAGAGTGTAGCACTAATTTCCACATGTGGTGATGGTGCCCCCAAAACCAATATTTCTGGTGGGCTATCCTTGCACTTTTACTGCCATAGCAAACGCTGCACTTCCATTTGAGCCATTGGTGGTCATGTTGAGTCACTCTGGCGCCCAAGGGCAATACCACAGGACCTCTTCACTGGGAAAGCTGATCACCCACATCCTAGTAGCTGCCCGCCTAATTAGAGCTCAGGTGTGGAAATCACCAAGCGCACCTACACTCAACATGTGGTGGGAGAAAGTATGGTCCATCTATATTATGGAGAAACGTTTGACAACGTTTCATGACCGAATGCACAAATTGGACCCGATATGGCACCCTTTCGTAATGTACATGCGGTGGGAGAACGGGTTGGTGGGGGAACCATTATGGTCATGTCCCAGACTCTATGTAGCTCAGGTGTCTTTCAAGAGACTGGCCTGGATAATGGCCATCAAGAGGACGGTGACGGCTGCCGAATATAATTTGTAAACCTTTTCGCCCACCTGCATGATTTTGCAAATGTGTAACTATGCCACTGTACGAGTGTACATTTGCCAATGTCAGTTTCACTGTGATATCAGTGTACTCAACGAACGTGATGGAGTGCTAAACCTTGCGTGCACTTTTCGACCGCTGTTAATCCCAAAATAACGTTGCTAAAGAACTAACAAGATGTTCTATGGCCTGTCTAGTTGCAGTAATAGAAGTAATAGAAGGCCCCAGTTTTTTGCTTTGTTTGTTTTAAAAAATGTATTATTTCTTCAAATCAGCGCAAATTCTATTTTGAATACTTGCATTAATAAACAGTTGCATTAACAATCATGACCACATACAGTTTGGTAGAATGATTGTATTAAGCACCATAGAAATTAAACTCTGAAAATCAGGGCCATCTAACTAGCTGTTCTCTGAATTTGGTCTTCCGTGGTTTCTTACTGCTACTCCTGAGGCGGAAGCCGGGAGTTGTGTTGCGTGCTGTACTTTTAAATAGAAAACTTTAGTTTGGCAATTTCCGCTTCCTCCAGAGGCGCTTCTTGGTGGCTTTAGCTGCAAGTGCCTGAGGATAGGCAGCTGCCCCATAACCCCTGACTCCTTAAAGAAGCAGCCCTCCTCTGAGATGCAAAAGCCTTCCTCGCTGACCTCCGAAGACGGTTTCCTTATTAACGCAAGATCCCTAGTTAAAAACAATATTGCTTTCAGGGACTTCGTTTCCGTTAGGAAGCCCTCTTGGGCCTTCATCACGGAAACTTGGGCATCAGAATTCACAGGTCCCGAGCTCGTGAATGCCATTCCTGAGGGCTATGCCCTAGCACGGATGGATAGAGTTGGACGTAGGGGAGGAGGACTGGGCATATTGTACAAGAGCTCTTTAATATGTCGCACTGAATTCCTCTCCACCTCCTCAGACTCCTTCCAGGCTATGTATTTTTCTCTTAATTCTTCTCCCACAGTCTCCTTTTTTGGCCTTTTGCTCTACAGGCCCCCGGGCCCCAGGTCTGTTTTTAGCTACGATCTGTTGAAAATCTTAGAACCCTTCATTGATAGACCCAATATGACCCTTTTGGGAGATTTTAATTTTCATCTTGAAAACACAAACTCCAGTGACACCTCTTCCTTGGTAGATTCTTTGGCTTCCTGTGGATTGCTGCAACTTGTGGATAGCCCTACCCATCTAGCCGGGCATACGCTGGATGGGTTTTTTTCAAAAGACCCTAGGCTAGCGATAGGCTCCTCTATTCCCCTTTCATGGTCCGAGCATCTGGCCGTCCCCCTTGAACTTAAAGTTCACCACTCTTCCCCCTTCGACCTTAGGAAGGGGGAACTGAAAAGGAACTACAGGATGATTAAAAATGAGACCCTTGCTCCATTTATGACTAGTCTCAGGTCCCCCTCTTCGAGGGATACCAATTCCGCTGCTCTCGACTTTTTTAACACCATTGCAAGTGCAGTGAATAGCCTGGCCCCTGCTAAACATTACTCGGCCAGAAAGAGACCTTCAGCTCCCTGGTTCTCTGATGCGCTCAGGTTGTTAAGACAGGGCTGTAGGAAACAGGAGAGGCTCTGGCGGACTCGTTTTGATCCCAAGGAGAAGGAAAAAAATAAACGTCTCCTTAAAGAGTATAAATCGGCGGTAATAGAGGAAAAGAAGGGCTATTTCGCCAATCTGACGGTCTCCCTCAACTCTCCCAGGGAATTGTTTAAGAATGTAGACTCCCTTTCTACTCTTCAGACACCAGACCCCATAGCGGGATCTCAGGAGGTATGTGACAAGATCTCCACTTTCTTCCACACAAAGATAGTGGATATCTATACCGCTCTTGAATCCCTAAACCGCGACTTGGGTGCTCCATCCCTCCCTGTATTTCCCATTCCCGAACGCCAGGTGAAAGAACTCGATAGTAGCCTCCTCAATTTCCCCCTTCTTACTGCCGAACAGCTAAACCTGCTCCTTGGTAAAATAAAATCTGGATCCCCTCTGGATCCCTGTCCTCTTAAGATCTTCAAAGACTGCAGGGAGGTAGTGCTGCCTCCCCTCTTAGAGGTGATGAACTCAGCAATTACTGAAGGTATTTTCCCCGCCTCTTGGAAAATGGCGGTTGTCAAACCCCTTTTGAAAAAGGCCACATTGGACCCCGGGGTTTTAAAGAACTTTCTCCCTATATCCCTGCTACCCGCCCCAGCAAAGATGCTTGAGGCACATCTCAATCAACATCTGAGCGCCTTTCTGGATGACTCCAGCCTGCTGGATCCTTCTCAGCATGGTTTCCGAAGAGCCCATAGTTACGAGTCTGCCCTTACAGTGGCTATCAACAATCTCCGCTCGAAAGTCGACAGGGGCCAGACTACCCTTCTGGTCCTGCTCGACCTGACAGCTGCTTTTGATACCCTGTCCCCATCTATCCTGATAACACCCCTCAGGGAGATGGGAGTTGAGGGCCCAGCATTGAGCCTCCTAACCTCTTTTCTTAACCAAAGAGAACAGAGGGTCAAGCTGGGTGAATTCCTCTCCCCCGTCAAACCTGTGCAGTGGGGTTCCTCAGGGTTCATCCCTGAGCCCCACACTTTTTAACATCTATGTGGCCCCACTTTCCAGGCTGGTAAGATCCTTCGGGCTGGAAGTGTTGTCATACGCTGACGACACTCAAATCATGGTCTCCCTCTCCCAATCGGTGAATATTTACGCTCTTAACTTCAGGAACTGTTTGGAGGCAGTCTCTCGGTGGATGATCCAGAATTTCCTGAAGCTAAACGGTGAGAAAACCGAGATCGCGATTTTCGGGGATAAACTGGACATTTGGTCGAGTGACTGGTGGCCTTCGTCCCTTGGAGTGTGCCCCCTGCCCTCTCATTCCGCCCGAAATTTGGGTGTACTTATAGACACCACACTTTCCTTTGACTGTCAGGTCAGTAGGACTGTCTCAACCTGCTGTGGTGTCCTCAGGATTTTGAGAAAGGTTGCACACTATCTCTCTCCAGAAGCCCGGAAGCAGGTTACTGTGGCTCTCGTCTGTTCGAGACTAGACTACTGTAATGCGCTCTACTCAGGCATTAATAAAAAGCTGATTCAGTGCCTACAGATGGTGCAAAACGTGGCGGCCAGGCTTGTTCTGGACGCCCCTAGACTCTCCTCAGCCTCTCTAGCCAGGAAGAATCTGCACTGGCTACCTATCCAGTCCAGGATTCATTTTAAGATCCTATGCCTCACCCATGGGGCCTTGCATGGAACAAGTGCAGAAGGTATTAGGTCCCTTCTATCCCCTTACTCTCCCAGCAGAGGTCTTCGCTCTTCTAATAAAAACCTTTTGTCTGTCCCCCGAGTTGTCAAAGCCAGGTGGGGAGGGAGGGCCTTCTCCTTTCTCGCCCCGAGGCTGTGGAACAAGCTTCCCCCTGAACTAAAAGGGCAATCATCCATCGTGCTATTCCGTAAAGAACTAAAAACATGGCTCTTTGTAGAGGCCTATTTGTAGTCCCGCATCGCTTCACATTACATGCTGTACCATCTTTTAGGCGCCTTGATGCCCTTGGGCTAAGTCGCGCGTTACAAGTCTCCATTCATTCATTCATTCATTCAGATCCTATAGTCATCTAAGAATAAATCCAAATCTTTTTCACTTGTGGATTTTCGAATCGTAATCATAAAGCAACAATAAAAAAAATAGGATTTGCCTTAATACGTGCCTCAGAACATATGTTTACTTACACTTCCATCACTCCCTCTCTGTCAACAAAGATCTTGCAGAAAACTTCATTTTTGAGAATGAGAGATGGAATGCCAATAGGATTGCTCTAATTAGTCAGTCGGTAAGGAAACAAAATCAATCAAGGCGATCCCTTAATTCTTATTGAATACAAGCTGCCTGAGAACTTTGGCTTGCTGATGGACAACATAATACAAAAGCCTTTGTTCAATTGTAGTTTTCAAAGAAGCCAATCTAATTATTATTATAACTTTCTATGGATGAACTTCTCTCAGTTAACTGGCCAGAATAGAGACATGGGTTTTCATAGGCCCTGCTAATTAAGGTTAGCAAATTATTTGTTACTTTTGTGCTCCCATTTTTAAACATTACCAGAGTGATTTCCTTTGTCATGATGTCATGATGTAGAAAAATGGTTTTAATTGGACCAATGCATTTGCCGCTCATTCCTTTATTAAGGCTTGAGAATGTGTGCCCCCGGTTAGTGCTTGGACCTGTACACTTCCATATTTTCATTCGGCAGATGGAGAAGTGCAGCTTATCTGTGGGCAGGAGAAGATGAAAGCATTGTCTCCAAGCTGGTCAATGTGCACTAAAATAAGAAGTCTAGCTATTGTAAGGTTGACCGTAATAATATTCAGGGATCTTTAAATGTGACTAGAGCATGCATTGCACTTGTGGATGTGAAGGGAGAGGGAGTCGCTCTACCGATAGTTTAATCAAGCAACGCAGTTCTAGCAAAACCACACCGCAGAATGTAAAATAGTATTCCAAAAAGGTTTTAACATTATTTTACAGCACAACATGGTACGCTTTTCTAAGGTCCAGAGTAGGAGTGCTATAATGAGGCCATTTTAGGCTGCAGCCTTATAGCACCACTGAAAGATGTCACAGTAGGTGCCTGATTACAACAGATGATCTTGTTGCTAGGGAATAGTGAGAGTAACCAACTTGTAAACTATCACTGCCTGGTGCTCTGAAAATCCTTGCACTAGGCCTGATGGACCGGACTGTAAGATGACTGCTGTATTGATAACGTTGTTTGTGGAAGATGGGCATACTTTCCTGGTGTGTAGATAGGGAAAAACAGAGGTGACCTGTTAAGAATGGGGCATCATTTATTTTCCCTTACTGATCGTACTGCTGTAATGGAGTGTAGTCTCAAACAAAGCGATGGGTGAGTGTCATTACCGCATGAGCCCCATCCTTGCCACAACTGCTTTCAGCCACTCTTAAACCATGCTCTGAAATTCCTGGGACAAACTGGGAGTTCACAGGAATAGCTGGATAGTTTTGATGGTACTGTCACCTAAATATCCACAAGCGATTGTGGATGGGTGAAGTTTCTGAAATCTGGAGGATGTTTAGTGAAGATGTAACGTCCCTTTAGCCTCTGTCTTTGCTGGTGACACAAAGATTGCAGCATGGGGCAAAAAAAGGTATTGAACATTTGGGAGGTGAATCATACTAGTCACATAAAGAAGTGATTGAGAAAAGTAGCAAAGCTGCTAGGGAGACTAGCACGTCTGGTGGGCCTCTTAGTTGCTTTTGGTTGCCACTGTCAGTATTGTATTTCAATTCATTAAGTACCAATGAACCTGCACACACATGTTGGGTCTTGTTTTGTTACCTTCAGAGCATTGCATTGCATTAATGTAATATTACTTCATTTGTTTTATTTTTTCAGCCTTTACGAGTGAAGGTCCCGGAGCCCTTGTTAGTAGACCTGGGTAAGGCATTGGTATATACACTAAGTTCACATCTTTACATTTTGTGTAATCAGTCTCATACATATTAAGGTGTTTTGGTCCTGCAATGTTGAGTCTGAATGTTTCTCAGTGTTCTTTGCATTCATGCTTACTAAGATCATACACAAAAAAT
Organism: Lissotriton helveticus; assembly: GCF_964261635.1. NCBI lineage: Eukaryota > Metazoa > Chordata > Amphibia > Caudata > Salamandridae > Lissotriton > Lissotriton helveticus. The sequence goes on from NC_136073.1 coordinate 720,454,517, forward strand.
ATTTTAGCAGCTGCCTTTCTTTTTCTGTCATGGTCTTTGAAGTGACAGGATATGATAGCAACAACAGAAGAAACATACCATATGCCTATTTGGAGGCTATTTAATGTCTACAGTACTCAAGATTGACAATGAATTTAATGAAAAGAGTAAGACCAGTTGCTCAGCCCTTTATAACTATGCTTCTTCAGTTCTAGACATGAGCGATGAGTATTTACTCTGCTATGTTGCTGAGAAAATTTGCATGCAAGTGCCACCCCTTCATGCTGACAGTTCTTTTCTTTCTGCGTCTTCCAGCATGTGTCCTGACCTCCTCTTTCACATTTGTTGGTCCTCAATCGATTTTCAAACAAATTCTACTGTTCATGGGTATAATGCCCCTCCAAAAACTACAAGCTTTAAACTATGGCCTGACTGCAGAAAACAGTCACTGATCCGTATGAGAGATCTCTTTGGTGTTTGGGCTTATGCCTTGACTCTTAGTGACCCCTCATGCACGTGGAGGCAATCCAGGACTGCAAAGTTGTACATCGCAGAGCACAAGAAGAATTCATGGCCTTGCGCAAGTTCTGCGTTCAATGCAAGGTAAGGGCCTGGATCTGCTCCTGTGAGAAATCTTCACGATCAAAGACCTTTGGTTAGTCGAAATCCAAGCAGAAACAACAGAAGGCGAAGTGGAACTCTATTCCCAACTCGCCACTCTAAAGAGAAGTTGTGAGGACATTAAGCTGCCAGTCGATATCACTCCCACTTTCCATTTGAGCTGATTGTACAGCTAATCCCAATGCGCCCTATGTTCCCTGGACCATCGGCTATACCACAATAGGTCAAGGTCTTTAAGTTGCTACTTAAGTTTGGCCCTCTTTCTGCTCCTTCTGGCACACCTTTGGCCCCAAGGAAATGCAGAAGCCCTCAGTAGGACCCGTCCTTGGTGTCATCCAAATCCCTTGGATCTCTCACTGGTTCAGCACTGGCTCCTGTGTAGAATTCAACACCAACTCAGAAACCCACACAAGTCCTTTTCCATTGACACCAATGATGGCGAATGCCGATGTCCTACCTCAAAGCTGCGTCAGCTCTAGCAGGGTTGTGTTCTGAATCTGTTAAAGTGCAGATTCTTATGGACAAAACCACCTACACAAGCACTTGAATAAACAAGGCAAAGTGGTTGTCAAAAGGATTTATACCTCTGTTCATGAAGCAATTTGCGGGCAGTTTTAATGCCAGGGGCAGACAAGCTCATCCGGCAGTGCTTGGCAGATTTTGAATGGTGTCTGCATTTCGAGGTAGCATAGGGCATCTTCTGACAGAGAGTGCAACCCTGGCTAGATCCTTTCACCACCATCGAGAATGTGCAGAATCAAAACTTTTGCACTTTGGCATTTCTGTGAAAACTCTTAGGGAATGCATTCCAGTTGGAGTGAAACAAAGAATTCCTGTACGACATTTACTGCCCCTACTTCTCCAACCCCTGGGTCTGAGGAAGATCAGGAACAACCAGGACCAAGTCATCCGTGTGGCTTCGGATTGAGCTAGGAGATTGTTGTATACCTGGAACTTCTTGTCATGAGGATCTGTTCTCTGATCAGGCTGTGACTTCCGGAGGATCTTATGTCGCAGTAGCATGGCAGGGTTCTGCACCCAAACCTGCACGTTTCACACCTCCATGTGTGGAGATTGAGCGGAGGCAGTGGACCGTGTTTTATCTGCAGCCCGAGGTTGTGGATGTCATTCCTGCTGCCAGGCATCCATGTATAAAGCTCATTTGTGCTGGGACAAATTGGTCTCCTGGTGTGGAGTCTTTAAGACAGACAACTTAGAAGCCAAACTGTCAGATGTTTTGTTTATTTTGAGCACTATTATAGTTTCTTTGTCTGCCCTTTCGGTGTTTTTGCATTTGGCGGCCCAACCGTCCTTGATTAAATCACCTGTTGTGATGTGGTTTATTAAATGTTTCACACACATATGCTCTCAAAACAGTTGGTGATGCCACAGTGAGACCTTAACTTGGTTTTGACTTTCTTCATATGTACTGCCATTTGAGTCAGTGCACAGCAGCCTGTTGTGTCTTCTGACTTTAAAAATTGTTTTCCTCATTGCAATCACTTTATCTTGTTTTTGAGACTATCTTGGTGCCACCGCCCTACACCACCTTTTTTCTAGACAAACTGGTGTTGAGGACTTGGACTGGCTTCTTGCTGAAAGTCATGATTCCTTTCTACATTAGGTGATAGATCAGTCTTACAGCAACCTTTGCCCCGCCTCAGCCCTCGCAAGAGGAGTGACTCCCTCTGTTGGACCCCAAAAGAGCTTTAATATTTTACTTAGATCCTACAAAGGACCATCGAGTCAAGAATAAGCTTTTTGTGGGGTTCCATGGGGAGAAGAAAGGAAAGGCTTTGCTAAAAAAGACTTTGTCGAGTTGGACAGTCCTCTGCATTAAGATCTGCTCATCATTGACCAAAAAGCTGCATTCGGAAGGGCTGATAGCCATTCCATCAGGACTAACGCTGCCACCATTGCATTGCCACGCAGAGTGCCTGTCCTTGACATCTGCACCATACTGCATTGACAGCCAGATCCGACAGGAAGTGCATCTTGCCCGTTCGGTCCAGGATGATTTTGTGGTTTGAGCCTACTGTTCTGACCCTCCACGTTTTTGAGGTACTGCTTTGGTATCTATTCTAAAGGTGAGGAGTCTGCAGTTAGAAGTGTCCGTCAGAACATGTTACTTTTACTTAACTATTATAACCCTCTTTCTGATGGACACCTATTCTAGCTGCACATTCCTCTCTGCAATTCAAGGTAAGGTAGCTTCTGTTATATACATTCTCCAGCAGAGTGCCGATTAATTAAGGTAAGTAACTTTTTATTGATATTTATGGTATTGCCATTTGTCTCTCTCCGTAGGAATCTGATGCCCATATATCCTAATGGTAGAGAAACAGCCTTTAAAGAGACTGTAACTTGATGAAATGGACACCATAGGTGCTATGGTACTTCTTCACACATTATCTAAAAATAAACCAGCTTATAGTAATGATAATTTCATCACTTTTTGGTGAAAAGATTCGTGGTGTGAGAAAGAGGGCTTCGAAATGCAAGATCACCATCTAAAAGGTGCTACTCAGGGTCAGGTACAGAACAGCACACTGCTTGATTCCCTCATGAAGATGACCCCTGATCAATGAGAGGGTTATTTTAAGTTAGATGGGCAGGTTGGTTCTATTGACAGGCTACAGACCAGTTTGTTTTATGAACAAAAGATGTTTCCAATCGAATGTCCTAACAACTATTAAATTAACTATACTATTTTCAGTGGAAATCTTTCACCCCATTACTTATCTAAATCATTGCGTGTTAATTGTTCTCAGTTTTGCATTTTCACTGTGGTGGCCTTTGCCCCATGAAGCTTGTAATTTTCCATTGTGTACGGAATTATTAGCACTTAATGGTGTGTACTCTTATTTTTTGCCCAGAGTGATGAATTACTGTTGACTTCAGCTTATACTTGGCAATATTTTGACATTCGCACAGAATGCATACATTATTGGAGCCCTTCCCTTAGTCTTATGAAAAAGATCCTGACCTTTTGTTATTGTTCTGCAAATTGAACTCACCCATTAGACTTTTAGCGCAATCAGGGATCCTGCAGCCATAATGGTCTTCAGGATTTTGGTCTGCCTCACTACTAATCCTGTAATCTTTTCCCTCCTTGGAGAATTTAGAGTTGGTGTTTAACCCAGAAGGAAAGACCAAATAATGGCATTCACATATAGGAAAACAGAAGTTGTCATTCATGTTTACCAAACATTAGCAGTCTTCTGGACACTGGACAAAAGCTGACGTCTTGAACTTTGGAAGTTCAGAAATTAATTGGGATCTTTTACTTCTTTGAAGTTGCAGTAGAGCCCCTCTCAATTTCAAAGAATATACTGCCACTATGCTGATAATGGCCACTAGCAACTGAACATGTTTCGAAAGGCTCTTTTCGCAAACCTGTGTTGTGCTGGAGGGATTTAGACAAGCTCCATTGTATGTCAGTTAACTTTGATCATGGTTGACTGACACATGTCCAAATGTAATGGAATAAAAGGAGTCTGCCGCTATATGGAATGTCATGGATACAAATCTCTAAGCAAGAGAAGTCTTAATAGCCTCTCAGTACTAGCATAGGAGGAATTGAGTGTCATAGTTCTTTTTTTCTTCAGTGCCAGCATCCTCTTAGCGGATGAAAGCTACCTCTTCTCATGGGTGAAGGGACCATAGGAGTGAGTCGGATGAGGCAATTTGGAGCTTAAAGAGGTCTCAGTGGCAACTGCCTATGGTTTTTTGGCCATGGGCCAGTTCATCAAACTGCAGCTCCAGCATCAATTATGGAACTGGAGATAAACAATAACATATAAAAAATATAAAACACTACCGTAGATTGGGGGTCTGAAGGGAAAAAGTTTAAAGACTACTAAGTGTGTATTCCCTTACTATGAACTAGATACCAAAAAACACACTTTTAGTCTGATCCATGTGTATTAATTAGTTAATGTAAATGTTGCCTTATCTCTCTCAAACTTCAATGAAGTGGCATATATCACACATCAAGGGGAAACACATCCCTTAAGGATAAGACCCCTCACTCACCCGAAGGTGACATACTTCATAATATGGGGCCTCCTTACCAGAATTGAAAACCTAGTCAATGCTGGGAGCTGCTACTTCAAGTTCTTAAGGAAGGAGCTCAGAGATGTTTTTTGGAGAAGGATGGTAATCCCATATGTGAGGTGATAGGTGTAGTGAGGTTAGCAGCGCTGTGTGAGAATATAGAGAGTGAATTAAAACTGACTAGGTAGATTCCACTGTTACTCACTTTATTCTAGTGTACTACCTGACAGGATTAAAAATGAGACAGCACAGTGGTGTAATTGTATAACCACTGTCACTTATATGGTCAAAACCAACCCATCCACTTGATAGAAAATTGAAGAAGAACAGAATCCAGATGATATATCCAGGTGGAATCCTGGTATATTAGGAGATAGTAGTTGCACTCTGGCATACATGAAAAGTAATGTGAATGGACAGCTGACCAACAAATAAAGAGATGTGAAGCCATGCAGAGCTTTACATCTTTAACACATGACTTTAAATGTTCTTGGGATCTGTTGCTATGCTTTGAAGTTCACAAAGTGTTGATCACCTCTGAAGCAGCCATCTTTAGCACTAACTGAATTGAACAACTCATAACAGTCTGCGTAATAGCACTTTTGATGAGTCAATGTTTTCAAATGGCAAAGTAGGAAACATAAAAGTCAACACTTATTGAAGCTAACGGATGCACATTCCCAGGTAGTCATCACATAATCCATAAAAGCGAATAACACCCGGACTACAATGATATCCCCAGGTGCCCAAAAGCACTGCTATGACAGGTTGTGCACTGTACAGATGCTAATTAACCAGGCATGCACCACGTTTTGGAGGGAAGGGTGCTTTTGTGGGGTTGAGGATACCACTTTATGTAGATCAAGCAAAAAACGAAGAGGCTAAACACTGTGAATGATATATCGTTCTACTTTTGTTCCCAGTAATTGTAAATAATTTTCCTCCTCTATAATGCTTGTTTTAGTATTTCGTTCATCCTGTTTAGCACATGTATTTATGTTCTCCTACCCACAGGAACATCACGCCCTTAAATATTCATACTTGTTGTTCTCTCGTTATTTTTGCTATCATTGGCCCCAGAGTCTAAAATGCGCAATTCCGAAGATGTACGGGGTGTTTTCTCAGAAGCTCAGGAATCTGTGTTGCCAGAGATTCAAGAACAGATACAGGACTACAGGTAATCAGTTCTATAGTTTTTAATACTTTTTGTACTATTCATCACATATGTTGCTGGTGCATGCTGTGCATGTTGCTTGTTAACAATTATTGAATATATATATATATATATCTATATATATATATCTATCTATATATATATATATTTCCTGTAAATTCCAACTATGAATTTGAGCTACAAAATAAAAAGATGGACAATATTTCATTTACAAAGAAAACTTTGAATCCATCAAGTTGGAAATGATTTAATTAAGGAAATGTTAATATGGTAGAAGTATTTTCTTGTTTATTGAATCTAACTATTGCAATCAAAATGTACCGCAGTTTTCTTCACAGTCTGCATTTTTGCTTAGAACCAACCAATAGATTATTGTATTCATACATTGACTAATCTAAAATGCATCTATAGAACAATTGAAATTCAGAGATGGATTGCATTTGAATTTTCTACTCAGATGTTAATTGATACATAGTGGAAGAGTAGAGGAAAATTATTCCTCTGGTGAGACCCTGACAGGATGATCGGTAAGGCTTTTCTGAGAGTTTGAAGATATGAGACCTTTATTTTCGTCTAGTACTGTGACACTGCTCCAACATGGTTTTGCCTAGCACAAGTTGACAGTTGTTCCCAAAATCTGTAAAGCCCGCATGGGGGGCAGGTCTTTTAGGCTCCTCGCAGCCAAGAACTGAAACTTGCTTCCGATAGAACTTCGCCTCGAACCTTCTGAGGCCAGATTTCGCAGAGCCCTAAAAACCCATTTATTTCGCCTAGCACAGCTGTAACCTCTCGATCCATCTATTCCATACTTCGCTCTCAGCGCGGGGACACGCCGGGGTGCGTAACCATGCGCTCTATAAAACTCCTAAATAAAAATATAAACTCCTAAACAAGTAACAGAGGTGCATAAAGTCTAGCCTTACTTCCATCTTGGGTTAACTCGGCCCAGAGAATGTAGCACAAATCAGACAGTAGCTTCTTGTTCCTGTAAATGGGCATCCATTTTGCTGTCAATTATTTTGGGCTCTGTTGGATTGTGGCATCTTGCATCAAGAAAATGTGCAGGGCTCTTCGATTTTGATCACATCAGTGAAGCCAGAAGCTTGCTCCTCCCTGATATCATGGATACTTGAGGCTTGAACGACATCCTGTAACAGTGGACCAGAGAAGGTTCTACTTTCTGAATATATTTTTTTATCAAAATGTCTGCCTTTGTATGACTTGTGTCCACTACTTTGCAACAGTTCGGAACTAGCTGGCCCACGTTTTGAACACCTTTGTAGCCTTCAATTTTGGCACCCTTTAGGAGCTGAAATGCGAAGTCGACTAGCAAATCTACCATCAGAGATTTGGGATTTCTTAGTGTGATCCTTGTTGTGAGAAGTTGGCCTGATGTGCAGTGCTCACTATTCTAGTGATCACTATATATCAGTCCAAACAACCCTTATTGATGATTGGTTGTAAGTCAACCTTATAGACCAGCTATCCTAGTAGCATGGATACGAGCAGTCTAAGGCTAAGACTCTAGAGGGCGTGTTAAGCCAGCTGTTTTACCATCACATTACCCCTTGAACACCCAGTGAAAGGACACCACACAAGTTGTTATGAAAATAAACAGTGTATTTATTTATAACAAGACTACCCTGGCTCTTTATGAGACAGGGAGCTAAGCACACAACAAAACTCTTACGAAAATACTTTTAAGTTAGCACGTTACACAAATGCCCGAGGGGCACGAAAAACCATATACGCTAAAAGTGGAATGCGAATTACTAGCAGGTAAGTAACAGTTCTAATAGGCTTTGGAATCGCTAGGACTGGACTAGGGAATCGTTAGATTACTACTAGGAGGCCCAGGGGACTCGGGTGCAGAGTGTGCACTCTCACGCGGGATGCGGGACAAAGTCTATGGAAGCTAGAATTCACAAAGTTAGTGTTCACGGGCGAACCCGACCTGGTAGGAAGAAAATGACAGTGGATCCTGACCCTTGGATAGTGAGGCTATGCTGGGACACCGGAGTGCCGAAGTTACCTAGCCCAGGGGCTGCAGCTGCATAGGTCTGAAAAGACGTCGGGGATCTCGTTGCCGGACCAGGAGCCTGGAAGGAAGAAGTTGCTGGCAGGCGACCAGTGAAGGAAAGTTCGATGGATCCAAGCCTGGATCAAGGAAGAAGAAAACCTGAAAGCAGAGGGGACCAAGTTCTTGAATCACTAACCAGTGATTAAGTGGGCACCAGGATGGCACCGGGCGAAGTCACCGCAGTCAGGTGAGTGGGCGCTGCTGGGCTCTGCAGTCTCTCGGACCAGGAGGCGTTGTCGGCGACCAGGATGGAGGTGCGAGCTGTCCCACGAAGGATGAAGTCGTTGGCGTCGAAGTTACCCAGGATTGGGCAACAAGCCTTGGCTAATTCAAGCCCACGCGGTGGACTCAAAATGGCGTCTTGAGTGGACCAGGAGGGTCCAGGGTGCTCCTCTTCTGGAAGGGAGCAAGGGCCAGTCTGGAGCAACCAGACCAGCAGCAGAAATGTCGTCGGGCGTCGTCAGGAAGGCCACAAGCCAACGGGCTAGTAGCCAAACAACGCGGTGAGCAGCGGAAAGCAGAAGGGCCCCACGCAGATCGTGGAGATGCTGGGGGGCTGCTCTTCGGTGCTGGAGCTGCTCAGGGTGGGGGCTTCTCGGACCCCAAAGCACTCACCAGGAAATTACTCGGTGGGCTTGCTGTGCAGAAGTCGTGCAGTCTTGGCGATGGCCGGTCCCTCGAGGTCTCGTCGCACCCACGGTTCTCAGCTGTGCTGTAGAGGTGGGTAGAGGTCAGAGGTGCCAGGGAAGCCGGGTCTCGTCGAGCTGGGCAGTCGGATTCCGGAGGAAGGACGTGCAGCAGACCGCAGTGTTCTTAGATGGTGCCTGCGGATGCAGGGTGACTACTCCTTAGCCACAAGGGAGAATCTTGAGGAAGAATCGTGAAGTCCTTTCGTGGAAAGTGGTATCTTGATTCCAAAGATGATCTGATTTGGAAGGGGGCCAGTCTCTACCTTTATCCTGTAAAAAGGGGCTGGCACGCGACTAAGTCCTGCCCTATGGGTGGGACTAGGAGGGGGGTGGGTACACCCACTTCCTTGGCGGGCTTTTCCCCAGCACAGGGTCTGGAGTGACCCTGGAACTGGTTCCAGCCAGCCTATGCACAGTGAGCACCGGGGTGCCACGTGCAGTCACCTTCCTCTAAAGCCCTGCCTACCTACAATACACAAAACCCTGTCTGGGACGGTGCTGGCACCGCCCCTGGCAGGAAACCCTTTGTCCTTATCTCCTGCTCTGGGAGGACTCCCAGCAGCAGGAGGGCAGACTTGTGTCTCGGTGGCAGCATCCATTTTGTGGATGCTAAGGCTCTGTCTGACTTTTAACCGGGTTATAGGTTACAGGCATGTCGTGTCCCTCTAGAAGGGTGGAATGCTAACCCCGTCGCCAGAATTGGCGAGGGGTTAGTATTCCAATTCGTATGACACCTTACTCGACATGTTTTGATAAAGCGATACCAGAGTTGGCACATAACCGCGAGGATTATAATGCACTTAAGAGTATATGGTATGCGATATCATGGAAACGGCTAAGGGATGGGTCCCGAAAGCCGCAGACAGGCTCAGCTCATGCCAGAGCACCATCTCACACGATTCCAAGCACTCTGCCTTCAGGATTGTTAAGGCCTGCCATAGGAGTGACTGATAGGAGATCTGTGTGTCCATTTTTAGGGTTAGATATAGGTATACTATATCTAAAGCAAAGGGTGAGTACACCACCTTGCCCCAGCTGTCGTGCAGCCAGTTGTGTCAGATTTGGATGGCCATCCAGGGGTGGCATAATACATGCTGCAGCCCCTGGTAGGCCCTGGGTACACCTAGGCCCTGGGTACCTAAGGTACACAGTACAGGGACTGATAAGGTGACTCAGTATCCAATTTAGATATGTACCTAAGGTACATGGAATCCATTTTACAGAGAGAGCAGTGGGCCTGAGGTCCTGAACAGCAGGGCCTCAGGTCAACTAAGTCAGAAAACCAGCAAAACACCAGGCAAAAAGTTGGGGGCAACCATAGTCAGGGGTCAACCTTCCTACACTTGTTACCAGTGATTTTGATGATCTACAGACAAGGGACATAGTTCCAATAATAAAAATAGCCATTTGTAAGGTTATGAACATTTCATGTGTGTGATTTAAGCTGGTGCATTTTAAGATTTTTTTCTCAACAAATGTTATTGTTTTTTCTGCCACAATATGGCTACAGGGGCCAAGTCATAAGTGTACATATCAATGTATATAAACATGGCATTTACATCAGCAGTTATAAACATCATATACTGGAAATGTTTTGCAACAAACCAAGTGTGCAATGTCCTACGTATGCTCCCCAGTATATGCCCTCCAGCACCCCAATGTCCCGAACATATTATTGGTCACACATCTATTTGATGAGCCGCCATCACTTATCTGGAAGCATGTACGGGGATTGTTTCTGCAGAGGCCACTGGTAGACCTCGATACTCCGCCCATCTGTGCCAAATCCTGTGGTGTTTTTGTAGTCATCCCCTGGCCAGGAAAATTGGTAACTCCATACCCATACAGAAGTCCATGCCTCGTTTCCACATACCCAGTAGAAGAGAGGAGGTAGCCTTTCGCAGTCTGTTGATTTCCCTCTTTGCAAGGGTAAGTCCTAGAAACAATATGTGTTGTTTATACCTATTGTCCCTGATTTCGTCTGTGATATGTAAGCAATTCAATTTAAGGGACATGGGAAGTTTCCAGGCAAGTAACTCAGATAGGCATGTCACAACCCCCACCAAAACTTTGTAAGGGTACTACAAGACGTTACAGTGTGAAGAAAGGTACTCTCGCCAATACCACAGCATAAGCAGGTAGGTGAGGCCACCTGGCCGATTCGCCAGAGCCTTTGTCACATGTAATACACTCGATGTACATACTTGTAATGTTAAGTCACACTCTGGAGGAAATGGCTGCACCCCGTAGGGATTCCAGTTCCTCTGTCCAGTCATCATCATCATCATCTAGTGATCTGAGGTCGCTCTGCCGGGCCATACGAAGGATGCCTAATGTAATGTTACTATTGGAGATATGGGACTGATATATTTTAGTGATCTTGTTAATCCTGAGGTCGCCCATAAGCAGTTTGCCTTCTAGTGGGTTGAATTCCGGGAGAGCTTCTAGGTTTTTAAGATATGGAGAGAGAGCCTGGCAAAATTGTAGATATTTGTTAAACTGGCTACATGGCATGGCAAATTTGCTTTGAAGCTCTTGAAAGGATTTAAGGATCAGACCATGCATGACCTCCCCTGGTAGGAATATGCTAATATTATCCCAGCCTTGGAACCCGGACAGAGTATTCAATTGTGGTAGGAAACCATTGTGTCAGAGCGGGGTCTCCCGTTTGAGACAGCCCCACCACTTCATCCGCTGTAGTGATTGTCTCCACACCTGATTCATCACTTGTGCTGCCGACAACAGCTATAAAGATATGAGTAAAGGGAGTTATCACCCATCGTTCCACCACGTAGGCTGGGTTGTCCCTGGTGAAGGACCACCAGCCATTTAGCGATATAAGTGCGAAGCTGCATAATAGGACTGGATGTCTACTGCTGCTGCAATGCCGCAGCCGTAGGTGGATTGAAAACTGGTATATATGGCCACCCGGGCCTAGCAACCAGAAGGAAGTTATTCTCTTTCAGAGGTTCTGAAGTACTGGGTTTTTAAGAACCCAGCGGTGCCAGGGAACACACCCTAAGAGTTCGAGTCCTTCCTGTCCCAGACTACAGAAACACAGAGTCTTCTTGGTGAAGTCAAAGATCAAATTTAATGGCTGCAGACAGTAACAGGTATCCTAGAAGTACAACACGGTGTATATTCTCAGGAGACTGCACAACTTACAAAGCCAGCCATCCCTTTTTATACAAAATATTATGCTTTAGGCAAACATTCCTTATTTTACAGTTGACCATTCACATATTTTGATGACAAAGAAAAAGCAGATTCATGATGACAAGCCCATTTTCAGTTTGTTCAGCCCACAATCAATTTCCCGGCAAGGCCCAACATTTTCATCAGATATCGGACGGACCCCTAATAAAATCGGGCACCTCCTCGTAAAGCAGGTCATAAAGAAGGAAACAGAGACAGGTGTGTGTAAGATTAGGCATGGTTTGTATGCAATGAAAGGTTTATGGTATGCTGTGCCTTGATCTTAATCTCGTTCGGCCACTGGGAGAGGAACTGGCCGAACAGGTTTGGCTTCAGGCAGTGGAGTCAACTTGCCCAGGTCACACAAAAGTCAGCAAAGGTGTATGTGTCCTTAAGACTCGTTTTGGCCTTAGTCATCAGCCTATGTGAGGGCAACCACAAAATGGCTGCCATGCACAAAATGGAACCCAAGGGTTCAGGACGAGATCCCTGATTTCAGGGTGATCTCGCCACTCGAATGCGCCGAAAATGCTCGTACATAGTGTACTCGTCATTCTCGGTCCGCTGATACCAAAATCGTCAAGATTAGACGATGTTTATTTATGACACGGGTCCAGAATTTTCAGTACCACAGGCCCTCCTTTTGCCCTTACATAGGCAATCAACCTACACTCACGCTAATCTGAGTCCAGGTCTATATTCATAAAATCATTGAGATGTTGCTGTAGCATCATCCTATTACTTAGCTCGTCCCTTGATACAGGTTTCCTTACACACGATGTAGCACAGAGGCCACATATAGCAGGAGCACACTGTACGCACAGACAGAACAGGAAAAGGATGGCTAAGATCATCCCAATGACCATCAGAATCTTCCATCCCCAGGCGGATATCAGTTCCCAGAAACACCCCATCAACGACCAATCTCCTTTATCCACGTGAATAGATTCAGAGATCTTGTGTAGTTTAGAGATGGCCTGGTACACTGTTGGAGCGTTATCTGGAATGAAAACACAGCAACTCGATTGGATCACTTTACATACCCCACCTCGGTCTGCAAGTATGACATCTAGCGCAACTCTGTTCTGAAGAGTCATAAGACGATCCGACTGGAGCTCAGCAGTCAAGTTACTAAGGGCACCGGCAGTTACAACTACGGTGGATTCAACCACCCTCGTCAATTGTCTTATGTTCCTGCTGTTAACCATAGGTCCCCAAAACGGCAGAAAACCCTTAAAGAAGTCTCCAAATTCTTGTCCCGCAGTGTCTTCTTTACTGAAGACACCTCTAACTATCCTTGTCTTGTGGTAATCTGCCGCAGCTGTGTAGGTGGGTGGCAACAGGAACGAAACAAAACATGTGCCCGAGAAGTCAGGGGGCAACCATGTGTAGGCTCTATCATGACAGATGAAATAGGTACTCTTAGCTGCTAGGAACGAAGGGGAAGTCTGAGACGCAAAACATATGTCTCCGTGCAAATACTCTTTCCTAGCTGAGCTCTGGGATTCTTGCCATTACCTTGCAGACATAGGTGACCCTGATGGGGTACAATCCAAATCGGGGAGGATCTCTTTGCTCGCTGGTTCTCACTCAGAGTAGCTCCATATCCGGTCACGTTCCATCCTATGTATACTAGTGTCTCATCTCTCGGGATAGTTTCGTAGGAGATGTCTTCCTTAATCATGTCTACTATACCCTTAACTAGAGCACTATTCTTAGGATTGTCTTCCACAGAACGTAGGGGGTGGACTTCATGAGCATAGATGAACATCGTTCTGTATGCCCACACAGAACCATTGTAGCTAAATGGCAGGACCAGATAAGGGATACCTTTATCAGTAGTATGAGGCATAAGACCACACACCCAACAGTTAGTCGTGTTCATTACTAATTGGTGTTGGTGCAAAAGCTGAACGAAAGAGTTATTGATAAACTCTAATCTCCTAACGGATTCATGTTCAGGAAAAGAGTGAAAAGAATGTGAGGAAACAGTAGAAGGAGGCATGGGCTGTACAGTTGGTGCAAATGTCACTTGAAAAGAAAACAAAACATATCCTATTAAAAACATCATTCCACTAAGCAACATAAAAATGCAAAATATCAAAAAGCTTTTTCTGGTCATCATTATACACATTTTGGTTTTAAAGTTCATCTCTTTGGCAGGTCTCTCCATCTCGAAAAACTCCATCCTCTAACCTTGCTGCTCGCGGAGGTAGGGTGTTCCGTGCTAAGGAATGCGCCTGTCAGTCCAAGGGAAACGCCCAAGAACCAACCAGAACCGTCTACCTTGTGTCTTCGGCTTGCACTCCAAAGACTTGTCGCCCGCGACCCTACAGCTGAACCCGGATGGTGGTTCGAAAAACAAAAATAAAAAAGTTTCTCAGATGAGAGAGCTGCACTTTCAAAAATAGCAAAGAAAAGGGAGAAAAATTGTATTTGTCCATAGTTCTCGGCCTCAGATTATAACAGCTTTTTCCAGGTAATGTCTGGTCTTGGAACAAGAGTTCAGGCTCGGTAGTGTCCAATCGAATTGACGGTGGCACAGCTTCCTGCAAAAGATTGTCACTTTCTCGTTCAGAATCAGTTCCTTTTACACGTGCATCGCTGAAGGGCAGAAAACGAGGCACAGTCTCAGTTTCAGAGTCAGCAATACCCTCCTGGACCCACCGGTCGTACGGCAGAGGCAAAGGGACCCTCTTGCAGTGTACGCCGTGGATCCAGTTCTTCTTGCCTTCGACTCGCACGGCGTATCTTGTTGACAAAAGGACTAGGTGAGGGCCGGTCCAGCGGGGCTGATCATTCTTTGTCCGCTGGAAATTTTTCACCAAGACCCACGAACCAGGATCAATGGTGTGTCCTGGAGTTTCGGAGACCTGAGGCAGAGTATCGTGAACCTGTTGGTGTAAAACACGCAATTTAGCCGTCAAATCATACAGATAATCAAGCAATACAGGGTGTTCAATCTCACTGAATTTTGTCGGCATAGGCACTCCCCATATGTTGGCCGGGCGGCCAAACACGATTTCATATGGACTAAGTCCCACTCGTGAATGCACAGTCATTCTTGTCGATAGAAGTGCTTAATGGTAAGGCATCGGGCCATTTAAGGCCAGAGCTCGCTTGTATTTTGGCCAGTTTCAGTTTTAACGTGCCATTGTAGCACTCTACTAGTCCAGCTGATTGGGGGTGATTTGCAGCGTGGAATTTTTGCTGGATTCCTAGCCCTTCACATACTTTTTTCATCACTCGACCCACAAACTCACTCCCATCATCACTCCAGACCATTCTCGCCAAGCCGAATCTAGGGGAAAAACTCTTTGACAAGGGCTTTAGCTGTGGATAAGGCAGTGTTGTTTCTCAGGGGATATGCTTCTACCCATCTCGAAAAGGCACAAACAACAACGAGTACGTATTTCAAATTGTTGCACCTTTCCATGTGGATGAAATCTAGCTGCAAAACCTCGAACGGATACGTTGGAGGCGCAAAATGACCAGCTGGAGTTGGGGTTCCCCTACCAGGATTGTATTTCAGACACACCATGCAATACTTGACCACATTCTCTGCATACTTAGGAATTCTAGCATTTTGCCATACTGGAGCCAACAACTTACAAATCCCTTTCACACTGATGTGAGCCATTCCATGGGCCATTGTAACCACTGCAAGCACATATGCATCGGGTAACAACCATCGCTGATGTTCTGACAATTCAACCCAACAACCATTTGCATCCAATTTACCCGTACTCTCTCTCCACACACAACTCTTTCTCTGTAGCTTCAGCTTGAATAGACTTCACACTCTCTATCGTATCTTCACACATTCCCGTGTCACCAACCCATCTCGCAGGGCCTGCAACATACATTCGACTCATCACATCCCTCGCTGTTTCTTTTGCGATTTCATCAGCAAATGCATTGCCACGACCAACATCATCAGTAACCTTCTTATGTGCACTGCATTTCACAATCGCAACTTGCAACGGCAAAGGAAGTGACTCAAGAAGCTCATTCACCAACTGACCATGTTGTATCTTGGCTCCATGCGAAGTCAGAAACCCACGCTCTTTCCACAATCGTCAAACTATGAGCCACACCAAATGCATACTGGCTGTCAGTATATATGGTCACTTTCATTCCTTTCGATAACACACACGCTCTTGTAAGTGCAATCAACTCTGCTGCTTGAGCTGAATTATGTGGGATACGTGCAGCTTCAACAATCGTATGTAAAGTCGTAACAGCATACGCTGCAGTCGTATCACCATTCGGACGCTTGAAGCATGAACCATCCACCCATAAAATACCATCACACTCCACAAGAGGAGTGTCTCTGAGATCTACTCTCCCTTTCGTTTCTTCCACTGTCTTAAGAAAACAATCATGCTGTTCAGAAACATCTGTTTCTGCTACAATCGGCAACAACGTAGCTGGATTCAATGTGTTGCATCTTTTTATGTGCACATGACTCGCTAAAAGTGTCAACTCGTAACCTGACAATCGAGCACTAGTTAAGTGCTGTGTCTTGGTCCTGTTTAACAAAATGTCCACTGCATGTGGAACCATTACAATCAACATATTATTCATCACTAAACCAGCAGACTGTCGAATAGAAACTGCTGCTGCCGCTGTGGCTCTCAAACAACTCGGCAATGCTCTAGCTACCGGATCCAAAGTCGACGAAAAATACACGCATGGACGTTGCTTGTCCCCAAAAGACTGTGTCAATACTGACAATGCACAACCTTCTTTCTCATGGACATACAGTGTAAAAGGCTTACTGTAGTCGGGGGTACCCAACACAGGAGCCGAACACAATGCATCACGCAATTCGGTAAAACTTTTCTGACAATCTTCAGACCATGGAAGGGGATCCGGTGTATCTTTACAAGTTAATGCCACTAAAGGTTTGTCCAGCAAAGAAAAATTCGGTATCCATTGTCTGCAATATGACGCGATACCCAAGAAAGCCCGCACTTCTCTCTGTGTCCTTGGCACACTCAATTTTGCAATTGCCTGAATTCTTTCAGGGGTCAGTTTCCTTCCCTCCTTCGATAAGAGATGACCTAAGTAGGTCACTTCGTGTCGACAATATTGTAACTTCGAAAGGGACACTTTGTGATGCAAATCAGACAAATGACGGAACAATGACAATGTTGCTTCTTTACAAATTTCCTCAGTATCTGCAGCGACTAGCAAATCGTCAACGTACTGAATAAGGGTAGCGCCATCAGGTAGAACAATCGTATCAAGCTGTGTTTTTAAAGCCTGACTATATATCGATGGACTGTCACAATATCCTTGGGGAGCGCGTTTGAACCGGAAGCTTCGTCCTCCTAAACAGAAGCCGAAAATATCCCTACTCTCCTCGGCAATTGGGATGCTGAAAAAGGCATTTTTCAGGTCAATCACTGAGAACCAAGTGGCGGAAGCTGGAATCATCGTTAATAAGGCAGTGATATCAGGGACAACTGGAAACTGTGGCACAACTATTTTATTCACCTCTCTAAGATCAATCACAAACCTGTAAACAGGTGGCTGGGAAGGGTCAGTACGCTTCAAAACAGGCAAAACCGGGCTATTGCAAACGTTGCCTCTTGTCTCCTCAATTACATCTTTTTCACTCGAATCATAAATGATTGCTAGCAACGCTTTCTCACCTACACTAGAGATCTTGTATTGGGGAATACGTGGCATTTTAGCATTCGCTTTTAATGTCACAAGATATGGTAGTATTTCCAAAAGACCCACATCATTAGGACCAGTAGCCCAAAGATTATCAGGAAGAGATAACAATTCTGCCGGAAGTTTATTCTTCAACAAATACATTTGGGAGACCACTTTCTTACCCAGTGTAAGCTGTACTCCCAAAGGAGAACAATACAAAGTTGCATATAATCTTTTTAACATCCAATCCTAACAAGTTCTCACCACAACCCGTTGTCAAAATAAGGGGTGCTTCTAATTCACAAGGTCCAACAGAAAGGGACATAGGACTAGAAATCGGGTTCCTAAACGGGGCGCCAGAAAAACCTACTGAAACATTCATTTCGCCAGACAAAGGTGCGCCAGGGAGTTTAGAGTGCATAATAGAACTCTTTGTAGCACCAGTATCCAACAGAAAAGGCTCTGACACACCTGATGTAATCACCTCAACATAAGGTCCACTCTGATCTACTGGAACTGAAACAACTCCCTCTCTTTGTCTATGGCTGTCCTAGCAATCATCACCTTCCATATTCTCATCTTCTGCATAGTAGTCATCAGCATAGTACTGAGTCGTCCTACCGGATGTGTTATTCTGCTGATCAAAACTATTCATTGAATTCTGAGGAGGGACTGGACCTGCGTTCTGGGAGAATCCTCCACGTCCTCTACCTCTAAGAGTTTGTGAAACACCTCGAACTCTTGCGCTAGAAACACCATTCATACGCTGTAAAAGAGCAGGACAGTTACTTTTAAAATGACCTTCTTCTTTGCAATATGCACACTGATTAGGGCCTACAGGAAAACGTTGTTGAGAAAACTCGAACCTTTGCGAGTTTCTCTGAAATTGCTGAGGTTGCTGATAATCACGCTGACCATTACGGGGCGGATAAGCTTGCTGTAAAAGAACCTTCGTCTTTAACTCTTTAGTTTTCTTTTCTACTCTATCTTTCTCGTCCTTGTCTCTATTTTCGTAATACTGCGCAGTAGCCAATATCTGTGCTGATGAGGAAACGGCCCACGAACTCTCTGACACTTTCAATTTCTTACACAACTCAGGAAGCAAATTATGTACGAACTTGTCAACGAACAACCGTTGACCACCTTCTGTACTCATATCTTGACCACTGTGGTCGATGAACGTCTCTTCAAACCTGGTGAAGAAATCAGACACGGTTTCCTCTTTCTTTTGCTTACATGCAGACAATTTGTCCCAATTCACTCGCATAGCAGGCATTAAAGTCTTGATGTAAGTAACTATCTTACCAGGGA
Organism: Lissotriton helveticus; assembly: GCF_964261635.1. Taxonomy (NCBI): domain Eukaryota; kingdom Metazoa; phylum Chordata; class Amphibia; order Caudata; family Salamandridae; genus Lissotriton; species Lissotriton helveticus. Next base: position 720,473,289 of record NC_136073.1, read on the forward strand.
GTTCTGCAACTAAAGGCTCAGGTTTAGCACCACCAACTTGTCGGCCATCTGCAGCAGCAATATTAACCCAGGAATCATCTAACTCCTGTGCATGATCAGTGTGGCGAATCAAACCCCATAACGGCTGTGGAACAACATTTCCAAACAACATGTCGATATCGGCTAAATTCATAATGCATGAGTCTGCAGTCTGAGATAGTTCCTTATAATATCCTGCAGGATTTTTACGGGGGTCAGGCAAAGTCTGCTTAAGGGCCAAAACTTCAGCTCGCTTCCAAGGAACATGTACAAAAACACGCTGAAAATGTGCTGGCACAGCTGGGGGGTTATTTTTTGGACCAGCAGGTACTTCTTCCTTCCATACCAGAGAAACCTCTCTCATGGGGTACTGTCTCGCTTTCCTCCTAACAGAGGGATCAGGCTCAAACAATGACCGAGAGATAGCCTCCCTCCTAAATGACAACAATGTCGCAACTGCTCTTTCAACATCGGAACCCACAATCGTTCCTTTTGCAAACTCGAACCGTACACGGCACAACTCAAGTGGATTGGGCTCCAAATCATTATCCTCACAAAGAAAAGCACACATTTTATCAAAAACGTATCTTTGCTTCGGTGCTTCCCACTGATGGAAGACATCCATAACAGACTCTAGCTCATATCTTGTAGGATCTGTAACCCATTTATGTGCCAAATAATCCAACGTTTCCCGCTCTCAAGAGTCGGGCAGTTGACTACGCAACTGTTTGTGCGCTGAAACAGGGGTCATACTTGCTGCCCCAAAAAGAGGAGATAGGAGACTAGCAACAGTGTCAGTCATTCTCTGTCGAACAGAAAGAGAAGTCGACGAAAGAACAGGGGGAAAAGCAGAGTGAGGCAAGGCAGATGCAGATGCGGACGCAGAGGCAGTAACAGTAGGAACATCAGAAGAGGTAGTCGATGCAGTAGGCAAAGTCGTAAGAAGTACAGAGGGAGCAGGTAGCAAAGTCAGCGGCCCTTGAGGAGGCTGAGCCGTAGCAGTAGGAGCCAACTGAAAAGGAGCTGGCGGTTGTGGAGGAACCTGAGGCACAACAACCGGAGGTTGCACAACTAAAGGTTGCGGAGGTGCAGTAGCACAGGGGGGTGTCGAATTCAATAAATGTGACATTAAAGGATCTTTCTCAAGTTCCTTTGCTGCACCCTGCTGGAGAGGTAACAAAACTGGATAGCATTTATCGATTTCCATTTTACGTTGCCTGTGCAACTGCTCACTCGCTTGCTCTTCTTCATCATCTTTATACTGCATAGCAGCTTGCATTATCGAGATGCCCTTTTCTCTTTCATTCTTTTTAGCTAATTTAATTTCTTTCTGTTTGGCTTCCTTTCGCCATAGGCGGAAAGAGTCAAACATCGCCGGCCGGGCTTTCTTCTTAAAAAGTTTAACCTCTAGATTATCTAATATCTCTGTCTCAAAACTACCATATTGGGGCCATTTTAAAACACCATCCTTCCTGGTGTATCGAATCCATACTTCGTTATACGTGATGGGGCCCACGCCGTGCTTCACATAGAGTTCATAAGTTGGAGTTCCAATCGGGGGAACCGGACACGAGTCCTCCAATCGGGAATCCCTATTACAACCAAGACAAAACAAATTTCCAAGTCTGCTAAGACCAGGCATCTTCGCTCTCTAGTCTAGCTTCAAACTTCAAAGGATTATCGAATACGATAGTCTCGTGAATACACGAGTCCCTCAGCTTTGGTACTTGCAAGTTTCAAATCAAAGATCCCAAGGGGATACCCAAACTAAGAACCAAACTAAGGACTGGGAGACGCTCCACTTATACTTAACGGAGGTATCGATGACGTCACCAGAAGACTCGTCTATTGTTTCGCTCTACAAATCATCAAAGGGTCCAAGACAGGGCGATAGTCAGGGCAGCAGTCCTTCGTAGCCGTCGGGAAGCGGGGAACCTCGCAGCAAAGACTTTCGGACCACGACGACATACAGGGGTCGATGAAGTGGTTGGCCTTCCTCCAGAATTTTCACACAAAGCTCCTCACGAACCTCTGGCTTGGACCGGTACTACTGAAATCGCCCCACGTTGGGCGCCAACTGAAGTACTGGGTTTTTAAGAACCCAGCGGTGCCAGGGAACACACCCTAAGACTTCGAGTCCTTCCTGTCCCAGGCTACAGAAACACAGAGTCTTCTTGGTGAAGTGAAAGATCGAATTTAATGGCTGCAGCCAGTAACAGGTATCCTAGAAGTACAACACAGTGTATATTCTCAGGAGACTGCTCAACTTACAAAGCCAGCCATCCCTTTTTATACAAAATATTATGCTTTAGGCAAACATTCCTTATTTTACAGTTGCCCATTCACATATTTTGATGACAAAGAAAAAGCAGATTCATGATGACAAGCCCATTTTCAGTTTGTCCAGCCCACAATCAATTTCCCGGCAAGGCCCAACATTTTCATCAGATATTGGACGGACCCCTAATAAAATCGGGCACCTCCTCCTCGTAAAGCAGGTCATAAAGAAGGAAACAGAGACAGGTGTGTGTAAGATTAGGCATGGTTTGTATGCAATGAAAGGTTTATGGTATGCTGTGCCTTGATCTTAATCTCGTTCGGCCACTGGGAGAGGAACTGGCCGAACAGGTTTGTCTTCAGGCAGTGGAGTCAACTTGCCCTGGTCACACAAAAGTCAGCAAAGGTGTATGTGTCCTTAAGACTCGTTTTGGCCTTAGTCATCAGCCTATGTGAGGGCAACTACAAAATGGCTGCCATGCACAAAATGGAACCCAAGGGTTCAGGACGAGATCCCTGATTTCAGGGTGATCTCGCCACTCGAATGCGCCGAAAATGCTCGTACATAGTGTATTTGTCATTCTCGGTCCGCTGATACCAAAATCGTCAAGATACGACGATGTTTATGACACGGGTCCAGAATTTTCAGTACTACAGTTCGAGCTTCCATTAATTCAGACCATTTCGAAACAGATTTGTTACATGTCTGAAGTTGAGTTTAAAGTTCTTCTTAGGCCCCTGTATTTGGAGGGGGGAGCAGCTTTTTAATAGTTTACAACTGTATTATTTAGTTTTTGTCATGCTATTTTCCTCCTTTGCAAGTCAAAATAATGCTGTGCCATTAGTTATTTTCGATTAATTGTTTTGCCAGTGTTCCTGACCTTTGTTTGTTTGCCTTATAGGACAAAGCGGACAATGGGTTTGGGAAGTTTATATGGTGAGAATGACCTCCTGGACTTAGATGCTGATCCCCATAAGGAGCGTCAAATTGCAGAGAAACAGATGTTACAGCTTGACGAGATAATGTGAGTCCAGAGACGTTTTTAGACCGTTTTAAACAACTAACTCCAATGCTTCTCTTAATTATTGAAGCTAATCCGTGTAATTGGTTCATCTTAAAACAAGCATTGGCAAAGCCTATAAGTTTTGCCTTTGTGACCTATCGGTTTTGCCAATGTTTTGTAGCCATGGTGCTCTACGTCGGTGATGCTGTGCAGATGGGCTAAAGTTAAGGGGTATAAAAAGCTTTGAACAGCCACTTTTTTTCTTTTTGGTTACCGGTCCAGGTTGGATTGGCAACTAAAAAGAAAATAAAGCGTTCAATAGAGCTTTTAGTTTTTTTGTGTGCCGGGAACCCACCACTATCTAGAAAGTAGTCATCACTGTGTTTTAAGAGGGGCATTCTTCTATGTCTAGTTGTACTTTGAAGTTTGAAAAAAAATGCAGTTGGGAACACGAAAGGTTTTCGAAGAAATCTCTCTGGTACAAGTCAAAGTGATCCAAAGCATGCATTGCTTTTTGGTTGGTAGGAGTGTAGATTAACAATACAGAATGTAGGACTGGATTGAAGAATAAATCAAATGTTTGATAGAACATAGACTAATCTTCGTCTACAAACACTAATTGTAATGGGAGACAATTCCCTTGGCGGTAAATAGTGACTCAGATGTATCTGTGGCTCAGTGTCTATTACCTGTAGTGTATTTATCATTTTAAATTGGGGTGATAGTTTATACGACATACACAGAGGCGTAATAAATATTGAGGGTCCCATCCCCCCGCAAACCCCTGCAAAGTACACAGAGGGGGCTCCTCCTCCCTGGTCACCACCTACCACTTTTGCTGAGGGGGGCCCTCTACACCACGTGAGCTGCGGGGCATTTGTTATGCCCCTGGACACATACACACCCCAATGCTAGTTAACTTAAGTAGACATTACATTTATTACCCTAGAGAAGCTGTATGCAAAAGCCTAAAGAAAGTTAGGATTTAAGAATAAAATAAGATACTACCAACATCTAGAATGTTCTTCTTTTTAGAAAGCTGTTAATCTTATTTTAATCCCTCTTTTCGTTCTTTGCAGGTCGAAGTATGAGGAAGACAGAAGGTAAGTGATTTATTTGTAGCTCTATAGGGATAAATAGCTACATATGAGCATGAATTAGGGGATGGCTTATGGGGGAGTCTTCATTATCCCATTTTTCTAATTGCTTTAAATAATTCTGGCCTACATATACTAACCTATTATTAAGTCACAATGTTCTGACTCACAAAATAGAGCATTTCTGCCCACAAAATGTTTTTCTAATGTATGAATCCCATTTTAGAAGTTAACTTTTATCAATGCCAATTTTCAATTTGGAAGAGCAGTATTGTAAGCTTCACTTCAAATTGTGAATAGGTATCCTATGTATCAACGGTATGCAACCAGTCACAAACCATTGTAAAATTATTGATCCCCAAGGTGGGGTGGTAACTCATTAGCAGCCAGAGGTCCAGTTTCTCAGATGGAAACATTTTATATTTGGTATCTATGTGACTGTGGGCCAGATGTACTATCATACTGGTAGCAATTTGCAATAAGTATTTTTGTGAACCCTCTTATGTAATAATAGGTCAGTTCACAACATTTCAAATAGGACTGTGTCGCAATCTGACCTCCAAATTAGTATTCCTAATGTAGGTTGGTAATTTCGACTTGTGGAAAGGATAAACGTCCATGCCAAATACAAACCCCTTCAGCGCTTCTCCATGCGAAGACCGCGAAGACTGGCACAAAAATCTGCCTAATACGTTATGATTAGAATTTCTGCTAAACTTATTGTATGCTTTGTCTTCCTCTGCCACCTCTTCTACAGCTTCTAAGTTGATGAGCTTACCTCTGAAAGGAGATCTGTTGGAAATGCTGATTTTGGTTTCCCAAAGAACAGACTCTCCTTCATCAAACTGGCACTTAAACAAGCATCCTTAGTTGATCTTAAGTGCTGCTCTGAATAATACCTCTCTCTTGCTAAACATAAATGCAAGATCTTCTCTCTGAAGTCTGATCACTACTTTATTCCTGCCTTTTTTTACAAAAACATGACTCCATGAGACCTTTGGCCTGTACTTAGCAACTGCTATTCTGGAAGATTTTCTTTCTTGTAAAAGAAGTGCTTGCCTTTCCCTTTGAATCCCTGCCGCTTATTATCATAGTCACTTTTGGGGATTCGGATCTGTACTAGGTGTTGATTGCTCGTTATTCTCTATTGCCTAATCTCACCTTCCACTTTGTCTTGGTATATCAGCCCCCTCAGGGTCTACAGATGTTCTAGGTGATGTGATTAACCGTGTGGGGGCCTTCTCTACCTCATGCAGGGTGACTTTAATATTTGGCTTGACGATTTTGGCAGCAGAGTAGTTGGAAATCTCTTGTATGCCATGGTATTGTATGGTCTCTCCCAGGACATCAAGGCCGGCTGGCGATATTGTCAATTTAATGTTATCTCCTCCTAGTTTATCAGAAATTAAAGATACTCTCTATTTGATCTGGACAGACCATTATTAGTTCTGTTTGAGAATCTTTTTCAGGCTATTCAAAATTGCTGTCTACCTCATCTGTCGAAACATATCTCAAGAGCCTAAAGTAAGCTTGATGCAAACCAAGCTTCCGAAGTGTTTAACAGGCACTGGGAGACTGTAGACCCTGCTATTGGTCCAGATTACCAATATCACTATCATTGTCTACTTTAATAATTCCTGGTTCCTTCAAGAGTTATGTGCCGTATGGGAAGAATTTGATTAATCAAATAACCATCCACTTATATTGCACAGGTCAAATGTAAATTTATCTCAGTGCATTTTCTATTCCAGTTTAGATACATAATATTGTATGCACATAATTAGTCATCAAATAAAGTCAGCTCCTGAAAACATGCTCAGTAACTTCGTTGTATCATTTTTGGGTCTCATCTATAGACAGGGCATGCGCTGTCTATTGCAAGACATAATGTCTGCGTATAGTGCGCTTAGAGCCTGCCCATAGCGTACCATTCATTTATTGGCTGTATTGTCACTCTCGTTTGCTCGCATCTTAGTAGTTGGCTTCTGTGGCTTAACTGCCTCTTTTCGTGTTTGCCATTCCCTTGGAGCATGACTGAAGTACTTGTGTCATTCCACTGCTCGTGTCTTGAGAGTTGCTTTTTTTTGCTTTTGCATTCTTTGAGAGTACACGTGTTTTCAGGCTCTCTCTCTCTTGTCCTTCTCTCTCTGCCCCTGTTCTCCTTGTTGCAATCTGCTCTTGTCTCCCATCCATGCTCATGTTGTCTTCTCTCACCCCTGTGCTTCATTGCCACCTCTCCTCGTTTGTCTGTGTGCTTCTGTGCTACCCCCAGGTTACGCTCGTGTGTGTATTTCTGTGACTGCCCCACTCTCCACCATGTTGATCTCTGATCTTGTCCACTCATGTGCTTCTGCCCCCTCAGCTCAATGTTGCTACCCTCCTCCCTTCCAGACCCCATTAACATTTATTTTTCAAAAAGCATAATAACGTGGCCACTTTATTTAGTAGGTGTGCACATGCATGTTTAACGCATGAACGCACCTACAAGAAAACAAGATCCAGTGGCTGCATAACTGTGCTAATTTGTTATTCTTTTTTTCTGTGCTGGACAGCATCTGCTTTGATGCTGTACAGCACGAAGAAAATACTTTGGGAGAGCAAATAGTTCTCTAAATGAGGCCTCTTGGCTTTTTCAGGGTTTGTTATTGATGTATTGTAGGGGGTATGCAGAATGCACCCGCTCTGATATGGCACACAATTATTTACATGGTTTTCAAAGTTTGAGGTCAGCTGAGTGCCATGTTTGCCTCTCTAAATACACCAGATATATTTACCTGCGGAAGCAACAAAGTGAGATGCTACTACTACAAGCAGAGAAGAAACATTTGCATAGGGAGGGCGGGTTAGCCAGGGAAATCGGTATGAACTATTTTAAAACTGCACTTAATCTAGGAAAGAAGAACCATTTCCTGTCCCCAAACAGCCAAGAAGCTTGTTCCCTTAAGTTGTGCTGTATCTATTGATTAAAAAGCTTTATTGTGATCTTCAAGATCATAAAGCAACATACAATATATAAAAACAAATATAAATGCATTCCCTCATAATATACTTAGACAGCACAATCAATTCCTTTCCCATACTGCCCCTTTGTAGGACCAAATGTGTCTTCTAAACTTACATCAATTTCAAAAACAGTTATTATAAAGTGCAATCCTAGGCAGTAACATGCTACCATCAAATACAAACAAGTTAATTAAAATCCTCACATAAAACATATTACTGTTAACAAATATGAAAGTTTTGACAGGCCAATTTTATAAAGTGCTTTCTTTATCCAGATTGTTCATTGCAAGCAGACACGCTCTTCTAAATAGATAAAACTAGGACTATGTAAGGGATAACAATAAATAATAATTTGACAAGTTTAAAAAGACCAGTAAAACAGCAAAGTGGAGAAATAATATGCGAAGGACCTAAATACATTATATGTTTCCATATACAGCAAAGTTGTCATCTTATTGGACCAAAAGAAAGAAAAATATATCACACCTCTTACGTATAAAAAAAAACACTTCGCCAATAGCTTTTAGACGCTTAGTGGACCAGATCCACACAGACATTACGGATTTGTTGATAGCAAACACTATAACTTATATGTGTCCCTGCTAAATATTCTAACGGCCTCCAGGTATTTTCTTGTTCTCTGGAGACCTACAAATGGGTGATATTCATTCATTTATTTGAATTGCATACGCTGGACAAAAGAATAATATGTGAGTTAAAGTCTCCGGGACTCCCATGCAAGCTGGACATGAATCATCTTTAACAACTTTATCTGTCCACTTAATACAAACACCTTTGTTGGTTCCGCTTTACCTTCCTCCACCTCTTTCGTTCAGAAATACTAAGGGGCACATTACGATAGCATAACTATCGCCACCGCCGAGCCGGCGGTGGCGACCATTACGCTATTGTAAAGTGAAATCCTCCCCGCCATATCATGATGACGAGGGGTACCGCTGCGGACGCAAAGTCCGTCTGCCGCTTTTCTGCCGGTTTGCAATCGGTCCGATTGCCGGACGGGCGGTTCTGGGGCAGTAATATGGTGGCGGTGCCCAGCAGGCACCGCAAGGCATATTATGATGTGGGTTTCAGCTGGCGGGGATTGGCTTTGAGGCTCCGTTGCGGGCCCCCATTGGATGGGGGGTGCACTTGGGGGGGTACCCATGGTCCCCCCTGCAGTTCCCTGCCTCAAGTGGCAGGCACCGCGTGGTGCCTGCCTCGTGGTGCAGGGAAATTCCAGGCATGCCCTTTTACCATTGCTGATGGTGCTGCAGCCTGCAGCACTGTCCGCAATGGCAAAAGGCCAGGATGTGCCCGCCAGTATGGCAGGAACATCATTATTGGGCCGGTGGGACTGCCGCACATCTGGCGGTCGGTTCTATTACCGCTATGGTGGCGGGTGGCTGATGTCCGCCCGCCATCATAATGAGCCCCTTAGTGTTTTTGTAGTGCTAGTTCTGAAATGCCTTATTAATAAGAGTTAGAACTTTTCAAACACAAGAGTAACCTGTTACTCCGTGTAAATCATATATAAAAATACAAGGGTTCACCAGAAACTTACTCATCTGAATTGAAGACTAATACTAACCAAAATGCATTGATTACAAATATCTACAATGACATCAGTTGTGCAGGGCTCAAATTTAAATACTTTGTGAAATAATTGAAACAGTGTGAGGTGAATGTACACATGGAATGAGTAATACAATTTTCCTCAAGGATCAGAAGGCTGCAACGATTGACATTTTGGCTATTGTACCATTGTATTCTAGAATCTTATTAATTGTTGTCAATACGTAACTTTCTGATATAGATTGTTAGTTTGAGTCTTGCCATGAGCCTTTGCTCTGAATTCATTTTGTTTAGAGGGAATGGTACTTCCCTAATTCGCAAAGATGAAGGACAACTGTTTTATGTCTTTACTTGGTCCTTAAAAATGTTATATTTAAAAAGAATCTGGAGTCGATAACACTGACTAGAAAGGAATGCTGTCAAAGGAACATTTTACCAAAGTCAACGGCTGATACACAAGCGAAGATTGGCTCTGCATCAGTCAATGGCATTACCACTGCATGTACCTAAATTACATTTCACCTAACAAGAGTTGTGTACTTTTGCTGATTGGTAAGTGCATGAGCTTGTCTTCCTAGAAAGCTTAAAACTCTAAATTGTTTGTGTTTCTGGCAGTTCACACATGGCCTTTGCTTTAGGCACCTACATGACATATGTGGGTATCAGAGCGAGAGATTCCCGTCCTGCCAGTGTCTCGGAGAAGTCTCCTGCCTTGCCAGACAAAGACAAGTGGCTTCCATTTTTCCCCAAATCAAAAAAGGTAAGGCTGCATGACTTGACCAGTTCCTATTTTTCTTTTTTTTCAAATAATGTTTGGTCAAAATGGTGGTTTCATCTGGTCACAATTCTACAATGTTACTACCAACAAATCATCCCAAATTCTAGGTTTCTCAATTTTTATCTTGCATCTCTATAAAATAAAATGTGTCCATGCAATTGAGCTGGTGCATAGTGCAACAATTCAGAAAGACTGGCAATGAGCAACTAAGATCATTGGGTTATTACTTTTCGAAAGCTCATTGGGTTATCCAGAATTCAAAAAATTAGAACTGAGAAGTATATTCCTCAAACTTTGGGCCTACAATGCAAACTACAAAGTGTAGATCTTCACACTGAAATATTTAGTAACGAGGTGTGGTGTAAAAGCTCATGATTTGACCGTATAATGTAAAGACAGTGATAGTGGCATCAGCAATTAATTTTAAAAAATGTGATTCTTGAGAAATCAAATTTTCATCCTTAGCGTCCCGCTGTAAATAAGTGCTGAAAATATGTAAAGAAAAAAAAATCTGTCCTAATCATTTCTACGATCCTCGCAAAAACATACTTGTTCCAGGGATCTATTCTCAAGGCATCATCACTCCCTATATTAGTCTAGGTACAGCATCTGATGTTGGGAGTTACTGCTACTAAGACACAAATGTTCTTCTTAATCCACTCTGCTGTCCCCTGGAGCTCCCTCCATCCAGTATGAGTGTACCGAAAATAGAAATGTGATGATCAAAAGCTGCTTGTGAGACTGTATGTATGGATTGCAGGACAATGAGGCATAGTCAGGGCCACTGGAATTATGCGATTGTGCGGCTGCAGCGATTTTCGCTTAATTATTGATTTGCTGCATTTGTCCTATAATCCATCATATTCTGCATATTTTAGCCAAAAACAAATTTTGTTTGTAGCTAAACCGGTTTAAAAGTTGCTAAAAATGCGGTGACACGTGTTGTTGCGTGGTGGAAGGCCCTTTGCAAAGCTGTGCTGGTCACCTTTCTGTTGCTTATTGCTATACTTGGGTGTTAAACTGGTACTACTGAGGTGCAGTCAATGCCCAGAGTTCTACCAAGTTTAATAATGACGAAATATTGAGGTAATACTTTTACAAAATGTGCCACTTAATGCTGCATAATTTGGCTTTTCTTGCCGCATAATTTACTCAACCCTGCGTAATTTGGTCCTCTCTGCCTCACAATTCCAGTGGTGCTGGGCATAGTGAACAAGTCGGTGATCAAGGCGTGTGGTATGTTACTTAGGAATCTTAAAGATCTAGCAGCCTATTCCGTTTCCAACAGACAGTATACAGTCTTCCTCGTTGAGGCGTGGCTGGCTCTTGATAGCACTTACGAATAAGAAGTAGGATCTTTGTGGGAAGAATAATAAGGCTAACAAGGTGGGATGGATGAAAATGTATCTTTCAGCTTATTCTCACCCCACCCATTGCTATTCAGCTTTTAGGGATGGCCGTTTTAAAGTGGAGGATGCTAGCTAACACTGTGCCACATAGAAATATGAAATTGAGTTTAATTTTTTTTTATCAGTCCTTTCTGATGTCTTCTAATTACGGCAGATTACTTGCCTTTGAAATATACCCAGGCTCCAGACTGCATTCAGAATATTTTAAAGCAATTACTTCCAAGTGACCCCAAGAGGCATTTAACTCTTAGATGACCCCTTTGCATCCCCCAAAGTGATAGATTAGAGCCAGATATAGGGGCCACCCATTCACGTTGATGTCATTTCCTTTTTCTCTGTCCTTTGATGTGGATCCAGAATTCTTCACCCAATTTTGCCTGTCTACCAACAATTCTAAATATTTCAAATGTGCCAGATTAGAAAGAGGTCTTCCTTAAAACGACTGGATGTAAGCTGTACTCCAGCTGCAAAAAGCAGATGGTCACAGACCCTAATGAGGTGCACCCTTGACCCTAATTTGTGTGACAAGAGAGCTTTGATGGACACGAAGGTGAGGAGCACCTACCAGAGCACAAGAAGAGTTCACCTTTAAAGCAAAGAACTTGCACCAAATCACAAAGTCACCCACATCAGGCTTATGTCAGGCTATAAGATCACTAAGGTGAGGTCAACTCATGCTGTCTGAAAAGTCTGGGGCTGGTAGCTCTGTCCAGCTCAGATTCAGACTTAACCCAGTCGCTCCAAAGTGTTTCCCACTATACCAATGATAAGAGGTGGACAATTTACTTCTAATTCAGACATCAATAAAGGCGTTTCTTTGGATCTACAAAATTGTAGTGGATTAGATACATGTCCAAATCTACACCTGGTCCACTGACTGAGGAAAGTGCTTCTTTTACAGTGGTAGTTCTCAGGGCAGCAGGAGTCCTTGACCTGCATCTGTTAATTTGCAGACAAAATCTACTTCTTTGGAGACAGTATCTAATTGACTGAAATCCTTAAGCCAGGTCTGTTCATCACCTCTATTTTCTTTCAAAGAGGCTCTTATGTAAAGTTTGTCTGCTACATGGGCAAAGCAGTGCTCAACCTGCGTTGACTGCCACACCATTCACCTCAAGGTGTTAAGGGAGCAGTCCCTCAAGCTCTTCACCACTCGAAGTGTGACGCCGCGATTGTATCGGTACCGGTCGAGAAGAATGTCCCGAATTGGTCACGGAGCCCTAGTTCCTTGTTGCACTTGAAGTCGTCTACAGGTTTGTTCCAAAAGGAGAACCGTAAGAAGTCAGAGATCTTCGTCCCCACCCGTCAAAGTCGAGATGAGGGGGCGTCATCATTCAAGGCCTGGCTCTGTGGTGGGGCAGGCTCAGCGTCTCCTCGAGTTTCTAAGAGCCGAAGCAACCCATGCCCAACGTCACAAACTTTATCAGGCCATGAACCTCATATTTGGGCGTCCTGAGCTCGCTGGCACACCTTCGGTTTCAGGAAGAGCGTCTACTGGTTCTTTGCCAGCGGGACTGCTCCCAGCACCAGTTGGCCCCCTTGGATCCACTGATGCATCCAGATGGCGCTGGTCGTTCCACCTCACCGTTTCCGAACACCGGTCCTGGTGTTGATGATCCTGGTGTCATTGTTCACCTCCCCGACTCTGACACGGAGCTAGAGAGGCTCTGTCCGTGCAGACTCTGTTATACCTACCAGGCTGTAGCCTGAACCTATTCCTGTGGGTTAGTCCTTGGGGGAGATTGGGATGGCCTCTGGACTCTCAAGAATACCAGTCCCTAAACGCTAACATGGACTGGTGTGAGGACTTGGTGGACAGCAGTGGACTGGACACATCTCTAGATACTGCCATGGTCTTCCCTCCTACCATGTCTACGGAGGAGGGGAAGCCTTATGTGTGGTGGTGAGAAGAACTGCCAAGGTCCTGAACTTTAGCCTTCCCTCAGTGGTAGTCAAGACAAACGTTTTGACAGAGGTGCTTCAGTTGGAAGTGATCCCCTCAGAACCGCTTATCCCTTATCTTGAAACCCTTACAGACGTTATGCTTGAGACCTGGTCCTAGCCAAGCACAGGGGCTCCTGCGAAAGAATAATTGCCTGCTGCCATTGCCTTACCCCAGGGAACACCAGTTTCCTTGTGCAACGCCATACCTTGGGGAGCTTGGTGGTCAAGCCTCTGTGTCTCTTGTAAACCCTGGAGTGTTCTCTACCACCCCACTGAATGGGGAATCCAAGAGGCTGGACACCTTAGGCAAGAAGATGTTTTTTTCCACCAGAATGGCACTGTGGTCCGTGAACACTGCCTACCTTTTGGACGATTACTCCCATGCACCGTGGGATTCGGTTGCGCACATGCTGCTCATGATACCGGAGGAGACCCGGGCCATACTCTCCCAAGATATGGCAGATGGAAAAGATGAAGCCAAGTTCACTATTAGATATGGCTTTACAGGGGATGTCCTAGCCTCGCTTATGGACATGCCCTTTGATGGCTTCCTTCTCTTTGGAGACCAGGCCCAGTGGTGTAACAAAGGCTCCCGCAGTGCGGGGGGCGAGAGCTTCAGGGACCCCCTCAGCACAATACCCTGTCCTGAGAGCTCCTTGAGTAATCACAGGGGGGGGGCTCAAAGTTTGTTACGCCAGTGACAAGGCGGACTCCGCACTAGAGCACTTCAAGGATAGCAGAGCTACGGTCACGTTCTTGAGCCTTTACATGGGCCCCCGCCAATCCCAGTTTCTCTCCTTTCGTGGCCATGAAAGGGGTCTTCCAGTCACATCCTTACCCACACAGTCACCACAGCACGCAAGCTCCCCAGCTTCTGCGTGGCCAAGGACACAGTACTCCCAGCCAGAGGACGGACCAGTCCACCCCAGGCAGCCACAGCCTCCACCTCTCTTTAGTGTGCCCTCCAATCATCATGGCCAACCTGTGGAAGGCAAGATTCGTCATAATCTGCACCATTGGGGGTCGATAACACCGTTATGTTCTCCAGATTGTCCAAAGGGGCTACTCTCTCCCCTTCGTGACTACCCCATCACCCATACCACCCACTTATGACAGGCTGACAGAGAACCATCTCTCCTTAGTCCGCCAGGACGTAATGACTCTCTTGATTGAGGAAGCCATAGAGAGGGTGCAGACGCCTGAAGTAGGTCATGGTAGTTATTCCCGCTATTTTTTTGTGCCCAAAAAGGTTGGCGGTCTTTGTCTGATCCTAGACCTGCTCCCTCCCAATTTCTTCCTTAAGAAGGAGAAATTCAAAATGCTCATGCAAGTCCTGTCTGCCCTGGGTACGGGAGACTGGATGGATGGTAGTGTTGGACTTGCAGGATGCATACTTCCACATTCCCGTTTTGCCTCCCCACGCATTACCTGAGGTTCATGGTTGGGCCACGAGCACTTTGTTTGCCGAATTCCCCTTTATCCTTAATAGCCCCCCTCGGGTGTTCACTAAGGTGATCTCAGTGGTTGCAGCTGCTCTGCGGACATTAGAGGTACCAGTATTTCCATATCTCGATGACTTTATGTTGAAGGTGAGCTCGCAGCAGGCAGTTGTCTCCCACCTCCAGACTTTGGGAGACCTCCGACACATCAGAACTGTTATGGACACAGTGCAGTTTGTGGCTTATCCTCTCGAACAACAATTGGAGTATATTTTGGCTATGCAGGGCCTCATTGCCTCCTGCATCCTGCTTGTGGCAAATGTCCGCTGGCATATGCGGGCTCTTCAGTGAGACCTGAAGTTACAGTGGGTATAGCATCAAGGGAACCTCTCCAACATTGTCCAGATCTTGATGGGAACTGAAAAAGCTCTGTAGTGGTAGTTAACGAAATGCGATTGGGTCAGTGCAAACCCCTCTTCATTCCCAGACCATATCTGACAGTGGTGACAAAGGCGTCACTCCTGTGATAGGGCGGCCATCTGGGAGAGGTTGAGATTAGAGGCCTCTGGTTTCCAGCAAAATCCAGACTCCACATTAACATAATGGAGCTCTGGACGATCCGGTGGGAATTGAAAGCCTTTCTACCCTCCAGCAAGGGAAAGCTAGTGCACACAGACAACACCACTGCCATGTGGTACTGCAACAAACAGGGTAGAGTGAGCTTATGAACACTGTCAAGAGACCTTACACCTCTGGGCATGACTGGAACATCAGAGCATATCCCTGGTGGTTCAATGCCTAGCGGGCTCCCTGAACGCCGGGGCAGATGAACTCATCTGAAGATGCCTAGCGGATCACAAATGGCGTCTCCTTCCGGAGATGGTGCAAGGTCTATTTTAGCAGTGGGTAAAGCCTTGGTTAGATCTATTTGCCACCACCGAGAACCTGCAATGTCAGCAGTTCTGTGGCCTGGATTTTCCAAGGCGGCTCTCGCTCCAAGACACATTTTGTCTTGAGTGGAGCTAAGACCTCCAGTATGCCTTTCTGCCCATGCCACTCCTGCTCAGCATTCTCAAGAAGATCTGGAAGGACCGGGCCGAAGTCATCTTTATGGTTCCAGACTGGGCTCGGAGAGTTTGGTATCCCGAGCTGTTGAGCATGGCCATCGCTCCTCCGATCAGGCTGCACCTTTGAGAGGATCTTATGTGACAGCAGCAGGGGAGAGTTTTCCACTCGAACCTGTCAGCACTCTGCCTTCGTACTTGGAGATGGAGCGGCAACGGTTGACATCTTTAGAACTTCCACCCGTAGTCTGCAGTGTTACCTTGGCAGCTAGGCGTCCACCCACGAAGAGAGTATATGCCTGCCATTGGGGCAGGTTTGTGGTATTGTGTGCAGTGGAACAGGTTGGCTCTCCTTCTGCTCCCCTCTCTTAGGTCCTTCTCTTAATTATTTCTGTTGCCCCACAGGTATCTGCTTTTGGCACCTTAAAAGGCCATCTTTCTGCCATTTCAGCTTTTCTGTCTTTGACAGATCAACCATCCCTGTTCAAATCCCCTATTGCAAATATGTTTTTGAAAGGTCTGCAACACCTTTACTCCTACACCCATCATCATGCCTCAGTGGAACCTTAATTTAGTCCTCGTTTTTCTGATGTGCATTCCTTTTGAGCTACTGCACAACTGCCCTCTCAGGCTCCTTACCATCAAGATGGCATTTCTAGTGGGAATAACATCTGCCCGAGGGTCAGTGAGCCTCAGGCTTTGTCATCCAAGCCCTGGTACCGGAACATATACCCAGTCAAGCTGGTTATTTGCACTAAAGCTTCCTTCCTGATGAAATTTGTCACTCCCTTTCATGTAGACCAGTTCATCACCCTGCCAACTTTTTACACTCGCCACATCCCTTTAATAGGAGGAGCGACTTCACCGACTGGATCCAAAAATAGTGTTGTCCTTCTACATTGACCTCAGAAAGAATTCCGGGTGGACAACCAATTCTTCTTGAGTTATGTCAGAGTGAAGAATGGGAAGGCTGTACAGAAATGGAGTATCTCTTGATAGATCGTGCTCTATAGTAAGATCTGATGCACATTGGCCAAGAAGCAACACCCTGAAGACTTGTATGCTCATTTCACCAGAGATAAGGCTGCAACCACTGTGCTAGCATGCAGAGTTCCGTTCCTGGACATCTGCCAGGCAGCAAAGGTGGGCCTCTCAGCATACGTTCACAGAACACTACTGCCTGGATAATCCGGTCCATCAGGATGGGCACTTTTCCCGTTCAGTCCTGCAGGACTTTTTGGTGTGAAATGGATTTGCAGACCCACCTCCAAGGAGATATTGCTTGGTTATTTATTCTAAGGTAAAGAATCTGTGGCTCGATATCTCTATCAGATGAACAAGTTACGTACCTTTGGTAATGCCTTATCTGGTACAGACTCCATCTATCTGCAGATTCCTTACTGATGCACCCATCCTCCCCACTCTACGAACGGATTTCTAGGGACAAGGTTGATCCCCTCTCAGGGCCCTAGTTTTCCACACCAGTGGTCCGTATTCTTCATGTCTCCACGCTCCTGGCATGAAAAGTCAGAAAAAGAAACGGGCGTCAGTGCGCTGGGATGGCGCCCTTATAGGTACCTCGCACGTCACTTCAAGCACAGACTGCGCCACGTGGAGCCGAGCGATCCAACCTACCGGCGTGCAGGGGTACTGCTCATGAAAAATATCTGTATCTAGTCTGACTCTTGGGGTTAATTCTAAGGTAAGGAAGCTGCAGCTAGATAGTCTCTACCATATAAGGTATTACCGAAGGTAAGTAACTTTTTTCTAATGCATCCAAGAAGAACCATAATTCAAACAGCTAGTGATAATCCTTGGATAATTCGGTGATCTTTGGAACTTAAACAAGATCTACATGCCGTCTACTTACATGTAAAACATAATAGAAAATGCTCAGAAAGAAAGTGACGAAAGATATGGGAGGTTAGATGCATAATGTGAAAGAGTGAATGTATAACAAATGTATTTATATTTGACACATGGAGCGAGGAAATTAGTTTTTACTGAAGGTGTGTTTTCTCATCATTGCCTTACTTCCTTACTCATCGCCTGTCCAGGCAAGTCTTTGTGTAGCTAGCCTTGGTTTTGTATTTCTTCTTGCGTGGATGCTAGGTGCAGGTGGAAGGTGATTTATATGCCCAAAACAAACTTGAATAGGAATCTCAGTGCAGAACCCATTAAGATGTTATTTGGCTACTAGCAATAGGTACCGCTTAACTATCGGTTTTCCTGCAGTATATGTCCCACTTCTTTAGTTGCATGTAATTGAAACAGTAAAGTGTAAAAGAGATGAGCTAGATCACTTCAAGATGGTGTGCAAAGTGATTTCTTGAGGTAAGTTGTTGTTTGGAAAAGACCATAACTTCACAGAGCATTGGCTGAGGTCTTTGCTATTTACTCAGTTATTGTAAGTTAGAAGGTTCGAAGGTTTTGAACGTTGCAGCTAAATTCTGTGGCAAGGTATAGTTAATCAGACTACTTTGGCTGATTTAGTGATCTCACCCAACCAGGAAGGAGGCAAATGTCTGTGTGATCATTTGAGAAAGGTCTCTGTTGACTTAGCTAATTAAAATAACTGCCAATTTGTCGAGTTGATGGGACTGTTGGCCAACTCTAATCTCATACTGGTATGAAAATCACAGCTGGCCCAATATCTTCTCGAACATACCTGCCTATATCCTATATTTCGCAATCTCAGTGCTGCAGGGATGATTTCCATTATTGCAGTGCAAATACCTTGATATTGCACTCTTGCAACCTTATCCTCTAGATTTTGTAACATTGTAGCATTATCCTTATCACACAGTATTTCAGGATGTACCTTTAGACTCTGTACCATTTTGGCATTAACTTTTAAATATTACACTATTAGTGTTGTCTCTCTTCTCCTGAAGTTATCAAGTGATTGGAGGCCTGAAGATTTTGTGTGGTCCTATTGTTCAATATTTGCAAAACTTTTAAACCGTTTCAGGTGAATAATTTTACTCTGCTTACTCTTAAGTTATGGGAAAGACAGTTCAGGCTGCAGAATTAGAATACTGCAGCCCAGGTTAGCGTTGGTCATTGGTGGCTGCATCTGAAAGAAACACGTTAGGGATAGATCCCTTACCTTAGAATTCCGCCCAGGCTTCAGACTGAATCCAGAAAGTTTTCGTCAGCAGTACCCCTGCGTGTCAGAAGGTGGCGTTGTGCGGCTCCGCGTCCGTCATCATGGTCGCCGAGATGACGTTGCGGCAGCTACTTAGACGCCGCCCTCGCGCGCTGACGTCAGTTCTTTCTTTTACGACGCCAGCAAGCGCAGATCCAGAGAGAGCTGTACCCCCAGTCATTTTTTGACTGAGTTTTTTCGAGGCCTTTTGTCTCTATTTTTCAAGTCGGTCGACTCCTGATGCAGTAGGGATGCCCGGCTTTAAGACCTGCGGGGACTGTCATCGCATGATGTTGGTGACAGTCCCGCACCACGTGTGTCTTTACTGCCTGGAGCGCGACCACGACCCCAAGTCGTGCTCCGACTTCCGGGCCCTGGCGCCGAAGACTTTGCGGGAGCGGTCCTGAAAGTTGCTTGAAGTCCGGCAGTCAGCTCCACGCCGCTCAACGTCCCGGTCCCATGGGAGGTCGAGGGACCAGTCGCGGAGCCGCCACCACCGTTCATCAGGATCAAAGTCTTCGCACTCGGGATCAGGTAAGACAAAGCGTTCCAAGAAGTCGAAGAAGCGCCATCGCTCTCCGACTTCCCCTTGCCTGTCATGGTTGAGGGTGTGGGTGGTGCCTCCCCCGCGGCTCCGGCAGAGCCTACGCAGTTGCCACCGCCCTACTCGCCCTTCCCGAGTCCGTCAGCGACTCTGGCCCAGGTGGGGAATTTGTCAGCCATGGTTCGCCTCTTTAGACCGTCGGGCCCGCCGGTGCGCCTTCGGGTCCCGTAACCCTGACTGGGGGTTCTAGCACTGTACTGTTGGCGGCTCGGGCATCGCTGTCGGCTCCAGTGCCGCATTACCCCATGGATCCAAGGCTGGATCCCGGTCAATGCCGGTTGACCTTGTGACAACTCCACTGACGTCAACCCCACTGGCATCACCTCCGACTTCGCCTGGCCCACCGGATGACGTCTCCCCCGGTTTCAGCCCCGATGTGGATATGGCGCCAAACCGGTGTCGCCCGACGCCGATGGGCGATTTCTATCCCTATATCTGGTGTCCTTATTTTCGGCCTGTTTACCAGCCTTCGAAGGAAGGGGAGAACTGGGAGGGGTCTGAGGACCCTCTCGCAGCACAATGTGAGTTTGATCCGGACTGGGCAGAGGAGTTGGGGGATGCCAGTGGTCTTGATACCTCTCCTGACCGTGGCATGTTGTCTCCTCCTACTGATGTTTCGCAGTGGTGTTGCATAGGGCGGCCGAGGCCCTTCACCTCGAGCTCCCTACAGTGGGCATCAAGACTAACCTCCTGACAGAAGTGCTACAGCCGGCAGCTACCTCTTCGGAGCCACTGCTGCCTTTTAACGATGCACTTTCGGACGTCCTTTTGGGCACCTGGTCCAGGCCCAACATAGGGGCTCCTGTGGATAGGAACCTGTCCCGACGCCCTCGTCTGGCTCCGGGCGACCACATTTTCCTTACCCAACACCCCACCCCTGAGAGCTTGGTTGTCCAAGCTTCTGCGTCCCGAGCGCATTCCCTACCGTACCACCGGACAGGGAGTCCAAAAAACTGGAGCAATTTGGTAAGAAGATTTTTTTCTTCCGCCAGTTCAGGGCTGCTGTCTGTGAACACAGCATGCCTCTTGGGCTGTTATTCCCGCTCTGTGTGGGATACGGTGGCGCGCGTGCTGCCTCAATGTCCGGAGGAGGCCCGGACAGTGCTCTCTCAAGCTATTGCTGAAGGGAGGGATGCAGTCAAGTTCACTATTCGTTGTGGCCTTGGCACCGCTGACTCGCTGGGCAGGACGATTTCCATGTCATTGGCTCTCCGTCGCCACACCTGGCTGAGGACAACTGTTTTTTCTGGGGATATCCAGAACACTTTGATGGACACTTTGATGGCTATCGCCTTTTAGGCATCAAAGCGGAAGGTTCATTGGAGCGCTTCAAGAACTCGTGGGCTACGGCCAAGTCCCTGGGCCTTTCTGCCACTCTCCCTCCTCCGCCTTTTGCTTTGCGCTCCTTTCGTGGCCACGGAAGGGGCACCCCGACACGTTCGTTTTCGAGCCACAGGCCTGCACAGCAACAGTCTCAGCGCGAACGTGGGACCTGCAGAGCCAGGTCGGGGGTCCAGCGGGCGGGTCAGTCCACCTCCACTTCAGCCACCATTGCCTCAAAACCTTCCTAGTCCAGTTTTTCAGGCCCATCAAATGCCAGTGGGCGGCAGGATTTGCCAACACCTCCCACACTAGCGCACCATCACTTTAGACAGGTGGGTTTTACAAATAGACCGAAGGGGCTACTCCCTCCCCTTCGAGACTACCCCTCCAGCCATGCCACCACAGTACCACTGCATGTCGGGGACCACTTGGCCCTTCCTCAACAGGAAGTCGCGGCCATTGAGTTCATTCCTGCGCCAGAAGTAGGACGTGGTTGTTATTCCCACAACTTTCTGGTGCCAAAGAAGGACAAGGGTCTGCGTCCTATCTTGGACCTCAGGGACGTCATTTGATTCCTTCTGAAGGAGAAGTTCAAGATGTTAACTCTGGCCCAGGTCTTGTCTACCCTCAACCCTGGAAACTGGATGGTAGCTTTTGACCTGCATGATGCATATTTCCACATTCCCGTCCTGCCGGCCCACCGACGTTACCTGCGGTTTACGGTAGGCCACGAGCACTTTCAGTTTACCGTTTTCCTCTTTGGTCTTACCAGCACCCCTCGGGTGTTCACGAAAGTGAAGGCGGTGGTCGCAGCTCATCTGCGCAGATCAGGGGTACCAGTCTTCCCCTATCTTGACAACTGGCTTTTGAAGGCGGGCTCGCCCTGGACAGTCGTCTCCCACCTCCAAACTACGGCCGACCTCCTGCATTTGCTGGGGTTCTCCATCAATGTGCCGAAGTCGCACCTGACTCCCTCTTAGAAGCTCCGCTTCATCGGAGCGGTTCTGGATACGACACACTTTCGGATCTATCCTCGAGAACAGCGAGTCCAGGACATTCAGGCTCTGATTCCGATCTTTCGGCCTCTATCTTGGGTTTCGGTCAGGATGACCCTGAGGCTGCTGGGCCTCATGGCCTCCTGCATCCTGCTGGTCGATCATGCCTGATGGCATAAGCGGGCTCCGAAGTGGGACCTGAAGTTCCAGTGGGCGCAGCATCAGGGGAACATGTCCGATTAAGTCCAGATCTCGAAGGGCAATGCACAATTGCAGTGGTGGCTCACGAACCGGCATTGGGTCAATGGCGGATAGCTCCCCCTTCCCCAACCATAGCACACAGTGGTGACGGATGCGTCCCTCCTGGGATGGGGCGGCCACATGGGAGAGGCGGAGATCAGGGCCTCTGGTCTCCGGCACAGTCCAGGCTCCATATCAACCTGTTGGAGCTTCGGGCGATCCGACTTGCACTGAAGGCATTCCTTCCCTCTGTCAAGGGAAGAGTAGTGCAGGTGTTCACAGACAACGCCACCGCCATGGGGTACTGCAACAAATAGGACGGGGTGGGGTCGTGGACCCTCTGTCAGGAGGCCCTGCACCTCTGGACATGGCTGGAACATAAGGGCATTTCCCTGGTGGTTCAACACCTGGCAGGTTCACTGAATGCCAGGGTGGACGAACTCAGCCGCAGGTGCATGATGGATCATAGATCTATTCGCCACCGAAGAGAACGCGCAATGTCAGCAGTTCTGCGCGTTGGAATTTCCAAGGCAGCATTCGCTAGGCAATGCTTTTCGTCGTGAGTGGAGTTGCGGTCTGTTGTACACCTTTCCGCCTATACCCCCTCTGCCCAGAGTGTTGAAGAAAATCAGGCGTAACCAAGCCCAAGTCATTCTTGTGGCTCCCGACTGGGCTCGAAGAGTTTGGTATCCCGAGCTACTCAGTATGACAATCGATCCCCGGATCCGACTGCCTCTTCGGGAGGATCTTCTGTCGCAGCAGCAGGGGGCGGTCCTCAAACCCAAACCTGTCCAGTTTCCACCTCCTTGCGTGGAGATTGAGCGGTAGCAGTTGATTCCTTTCGACTTGCCTCCAGAAGTCTGTGATGTAATTCTGGCAGCCAGGCGTCCTTCCACTAAGTTGGTATACGCCTGCAGGTGGAACAAGTTAGTGGCCTGGTGCACAGGAAAAGCTGTGGATCCCCTTTCTGCCCCTCTTTCAGAAGCCCTTCTGTTCCTTCTTTCTTTGGCCCAGTAGGGTTCTGCTCTGGGCACTATCAACGGCTACCTTTCTGCTATTTCAGCCTTTCTTAGGCTTCCTCTCTTTTCAAGTCCCCTGTTGTAAATAGATTCCTAAAAGGCATTACTCACCTTTTCCCTCCTATTCCCTTCGTAATGCCACAGTGGGACTTGAACCTGGTTCTCACATATTTAATGAGCACTCCCTTTGAGCCTCTTCACAACTGTCCTCTTCGTCTATTAACTTTGAAGACTGCTTTCCTGGTTGCCATCACCTCTGCTAGAAGAGTGAGTGCGCTCCGGGCTCTTTCTTGCAGAACTCCTTTTCTGTCTGTCCATCCGGATAAGGTTGTGCTCAGAACACTTCCATCCTTTATGCCAAAGGTTGTCACTGCCTTTCACATCGGGCAGACCATCACTTTGCCCACCTTCTTTCCGCCTCCGCATCCTTCCAGAGAGGAAGAGAGGCTCCAACGTCTGGACCCAAAACGTGCGCTCTCATTTTACCTGAATCATCAACAGTTCCGGGTGGATGACGAGATCTTTGTTGGCTATGTGGGCACCAAGAAAGGTTGGGCCGTACACAAGCGGACTATCTCCTGATGGGTCGACGTGTGTATTAAAGCCTGTTGTTCTCTGGCGAAAAAGGAGCCTCCGGTGGGGCTGCGCGTCCATTCCACCAGGGCGACGTCTTCCACTAAGGCATTGGGACGAGGTGTCCCCTTACAAGACATCTGTCAGGCAGCTACGTGAGCCTCATTGCACACTTTTACTAATCACTATTGCCTGGACAGCCAAGTCCGGAGAGACGGCTTATTTGGCCGTTCTGTTCCCGGGACTTCCTGGTGTGATTTTGGTTTGCAGACCCACCATAGGGTTGGTATTTTTGGGATATCTATTCTAAGGTAAGGAATCTGTCACTAACGTGTTTATTTCAGATGGACAAGTTACTTACCTTCGGTAACGATATATCTGTAAGAAACATTAGTTAGTGATAGATTCCTTACCGCCCCACTCATCCTCCCCGTTCTGCAAACTGATTTCTAGGGTTAAGGTCATCCATTTCAGGGCCCTAGTTTCAATGCACCAGTGGTCAGGATCTTGCCTGGTGCAGAAAGTGGTGTACAGACGTTCAGGGGTACTGCTGATGAAAACTTTCCGAAACCAATCTGATGCTTGGAGGTAATTCTTAGGTAAGGAATCTATCACTAACTAATGTTTCTTACAGATATATAGTTACTGAAATAAGTAACTTGTTCTGTGAGTGATCGGGGTATTAGCAGAGGCTGGGTACTCTTGATGGTATAGAGGTATGGGCTGTTGTGGGAGCGGAACAGTGGGATATCTTCAGAAAGACTATATGCTATTCTGTTTATATCCTAACCTTCAACCTTCTTTCATCCATATCGTGTAGCTTTTCAGAAGCTTTGGCGTAGCAGACTGATTGCAAAAAAATCTAACTCGCTAAAAAGCAAATATGAGATTCGACGTTCCTTTTGCATGGGATGGCTACCATTATAAATTGGAGCGGTTTTGTTGATCACCAACTTTAAAAACAAATCTTTTTGTTAAAATATATTTGACTTGCTGTTTGAGCGTAGCATCTGCAGTGGATTTAGTTCCCCTGTTTGTGTTGTATAACCTCGCTCATCTTCTTGTTTAACAGACCAGCAACACAAAGAAGGATAAAGAATCAGTGGAGGATAAAAAGCGAAATCCTATTCTCAAATACATTGGCAAACCCAAAAGTGGATCCCAGAGCAGTGAGTATCTTTACATCCAGGGCTTGAGATTGAGCACGAAGTTTGAATGCTTCAGTTGGTGACCATAAGGTAACTAAACAGGCTGAACTATACCTGAAGTGGTGATGAACGTGAAAATTGCTTTTTGAGTAATAATATAATGAAAGTGTTTCAATTATCAACAAATTGTTAATTGTAACAAAATTGTATAGCTTTATAGAATGACATCTTAAAAGAGGAGTATGATGAATAATTTAAAAGTTTTTATAAAAGTAAGGCAATAAAGGAAAAGCGCAGTATCAAAGAAAGGAGGAGAGGGAGTTGAGTATTGAGTTTTTAACGGTTGATAAATGTGGATTTGTTTCAATTTTTCAAAAAAAGTATCTTCCATTACAACCTACTTTTAAACTTTTGCAACCAAGGTGCCTTGTGCAGAAAATGCCCAGTTTTAAAACGTGGTCGCAGATTGAGCTCTGACTTTTTCCGTGTTAAAAATTATTTTGCAAATTGACCTATGTAGTAATTAGACAGTTCACAAAACTCCAAATCACAGATGCAATCCGACATACCGCATCAATATTAATTACGTAGGAAGCAAATAGTGACTCACTATGATTTTCTTATAAATCATCTCATTTTCCTCAAAGGAAACTGCCTGCATTTCAAAAATCTATTTTTATTTTAACTTTGCAGTGTGTTGGGACTTTTTTCAACTGCACAACATTGATAAATACCATAACGATTTGCTGTTTAAAATGGAGACCCTGAACAAGTCTCTTTCAAATAGCTCTGTTCTGATTTTCAAAACCCATTGTGCACTTTGGTAGCCTATTACTGAAGCACAAAATTGGTTTAGTACATTAAAAAAACAAAAAAACTTTTTGATTGCAGACCCGCTGATTTTGCGAATCTCAAGCTTTGCAACCACAAACTGGCTTTCCTAGTGTTTAATTTACAAATACCAGCTGAGGTTGCTATCACCGCACTACATAAGAGCTTCCCTTTAGTAATGTAAGCTAGGTTCAGACCCATTAGAACCATGATGTAAGATGGGCCCACCCGCTGATGCTTTCCTAAGACAGTATAGAATTCATATCATTTGGATTGTTGGGGCTGTACTCACAAAAAAAAGTACATTTAATTGTTGTTGGAACGCTGTCTACATGTGGAAAGCCCAGCATTGGGGCTTATCAGAGCCTGACATTTTCTTAACCCAAATTTGTAATGTATGTGGTCAAAGAAAATTGGAATCTGAAAAACCAAGTGATAATGATTGTATATGGCTTATAGGACACTGTTGGAATCTAAATCTTGTGTGAAGGATGTAGGACATTATTATGTCGTGAAATATATAATCATTAGCCCTGAAGATGTTCCTAAATGATGGAAACAAAACATGTTGATTGATTTGTGGCTGTTTTGTTAATGAAAAACTGAAAATGTAATTCTACTGTTTGTTACAAGCTATATATGGGTTACATACTTTGAAGATTGAATGTACTGTGATGTAGGGTTTGATATATGGATAACTGTTGAATTCACTGATTTCTGAGTGCAGTATTGACTATTTAAAATATACTAATCCTGCAAGGAAACGTGTGAAGACCGCTTTGTGCTTACAATGTCTGTTCTTAATT
Organism: Lissotriton helveticus; assembly: GCF_964261635.1. Lineage (NCBI taxonomy): Eukaryota > Metazoa > Chordata > Amphibia > Caudata > Salamandridae > Lissotriton > Lissotriton helveticus. Next base: position 720,499,581 of record NC_136073.1, read on the forward strand.
TCACTTTTTTCTCAAGTAGAGGAAAAAGTAGAGAAAAAGACTTGCATATTTTTGGGGGGCTGATCTCGGCTATATAGAAAGTGTTGAAGGTGGATAGAAAACCACCTCACCAGAGAGCAGGACAGATGTGGGACAATAGGTTGCAGGACCTACTGACGGATAAGGAATGGTACAGGACAACACAACATTACTAGCAATGCAAGTTTTAAGCAAGGACATTTTCATTACTTCCACCGCTCATACCTCTTCCAGACTACATAAGATATACTCGGACAGATCACTGAATTGTCCAAAATGCTGTGAATGTGGGGCCGCATCCTTGCACATGGTGTGGAATTGTGGAACAGTAGCAGAATACAGGGGGGAAGTGGCAAGGCTGCTTTGACAGGTCATAGTAGTCATACTAGACAACAATTAGGCACTGCTTATTGGGGCTCCTACCCAACAGAAAAAAACATGAGATGCAGCCGTAGGTTTGCTGCGCTAGGATTACTGCTTGTGAAAAATCATATAACGATATGTTAGATTTTCCATAGATGGCCCGCAAATGGGAAAAAGATCTGTTGGAATGCCCTCTAGCCAATGAGTTTTCAATAAGGGATGTTCAAAGAGATGAAAAGGTAGGTGAGTATCTGCTAAACTGAGCTGAAATGATAAATGCACTAACAGACACACCAGAGGAGGCCAGTTAGTAAAGAGAAGTAACGCGATATCATATATTGGGTACGGCTGCGAAGGCCTTTCCTTATGGGAATCCCTATAGGGGAATGCTGCACACTGAAGGGGCTTAATTACCTCCATATTGGGAGACATGACTAAAACAAAATGTGATATTTGAATATATTATATATTCAATACCTACTAACTGAGGACATTGCATGGAAAGATTAAGAGACATAAATGTACATTATATTTATTGCATAGCAAACATACTAGAAATGTATGTGAAGTCCCTGATGCTGTTATACATTGTTTTCTTTCGTTTCAGCAAAAGGAAAATAAAGATAATTATTAACAAAAAACGTTTACCCAGAGATTTCTGTTGCCATTAGCAGCTCAAATGTTCTGGTGAAAATTCGGGTGGAAAACTAGGAATTACCAGTGGAAGAAAACCTGAGCAATCAATTTGCCCTCTGTTTCCTTATTTCTTACTGGATCCCTCAGAATGTCCAGCGTGCCCAACACGTAAAAAATGTCATATTTTTACAGGACCTGAGTTTACCAGTACCACCAGTATCTGTGACTCGGGATGGTGAAACTCACCCATTCCCATGCCCACTTGTAATAGGGCCTCCATGTTGATTTCCAACTGCAGAAAATCCCTTATTAAAAAATGTACACTTTTGCAACAACAACAAAAACTATAACATTTGATTTGAACAAATAACCCAGACTTTATATGGCCATCAAGGCTTTGTAGAGCTAACATGACTTCATCAAGGCATTGTAGAGATTGAGTTTCAATGCTTTCATACTTTCATTGGTCATTCTACAGTTAAACCCAGTCGCACACAGAATGCCATATTTGTGCAGTGAAGCTGAATGGTTGCCTGCTTTTCATTATCCAAAGTTTAGCAATCAACTTTGTCCTTTTATTTAGCTTTGTAGTAAGACTTCTCATTTTATTAAATTTTGAATTTTCATTATGACATGTTCACTCTGATTTAGTTTAGTCTCTGTTAAATATTATTTCATATGAAGTACTGAATTGTGTTATTTTCTTAATTGACTTTCGTGGGATGGTTATTAATCTGCTCACATCAAAGATTATAAAGTACACCATCTAGTGCTTGTCCATAGACTCAACTTCAAAACTGTCAACTGTAAAATTAAAAATACATTTTAAAAGTGTACTAAACCACAGATACATACCGCGTACAATAAGTTAACGTGGCCCGTAAACTGGGGGGTTAACGGAGACACTATGCAGCATTTGCAGTAAAAGTTTATCTTGCCCCATCACCCTGAGACAGTTGTGGAAATAATGCTTGTGGGTTTCATATTAACCCATCTAATAGTGGGTGGTTGCGAATGAAGTGATAATTAATGTGATCTGTTATAGCCATCTTCGGAGTACTGTACCAGTCAGCAAAGACCCTCTTCCCAAGGTATAGGCTTGAGCTAAACATCTAGGTCAAAGCAGAAGAGCTATATTGCTATTCGACCATTCTGTTCACAGAGGATAATTATTCTATATAAAAAATAAATATACATTTTAATGTTTAATCGGAAGATGATAGGCTCCTGTGCATCCTTAATGGATTCAACGAGGCACTCATTCTTCTAGTGTTATAAAATGGCCTTATAGCTCACTGTATTAAAGTTTCACTCCACCATTATACGGCCTATAAAAAGGGAGCTGGCGACTAATAGAGTCGAATTTCCTAAAAAGAGCCTTATGGGAAAAATACTGGATTTCAAGCCAGCATGGTTCGGAGGCTTCTAAGCCTTTCACAGTGCTTACTGTGTGTATAACATTTACCTCCATGCACCTAGCCACAGCAGTTAGCTGTCAAACATGGGAAGTGGAGCAGTAAAAGTGGGCAGCAGTAAGGCCCGATTCTCCTTTGACTGCCTCAGTCAGCTTTTCTGTAGCAAAGGCAAGGCTCACTCAGGAGCAGAGGAAAATCCCCTCTTTCCTTCTGCTGCTCCTCTGGCATGTGGAATTGGGAGGAAGGAAGGACGAATGCATGCTGTGCCCTTGACCATAGCTTCTGCCTCTCTAGCCACTTATTCTTAGAATATGCAGGTGGGAGAGAGAAACTTAGGGCATTGCAATGCTAATACCAGTGGGATTATAACAATGTTTGTAGCCTGCTGCTTCTTCATGTCTTCAGTGGATCTGTTAACACTCCAACGTTCTAATTTAGCATTAAAGCCTTCTTTCAAATGTCACACCACAGAATCCCTCTCCACAAATTATTATCCTGAACCACATTCAGTGGTTTAAAACAAGAGGTATATAGGAGCTACAATACTAATTGAATATTTAATTTCCTTTGATATAATGTTCTAAAGAAATGGGGAGAAACTGAAAGACACTTTGGAGTCAATCTTCATATATTGGATGCTTATAAAAACTTTCCATGAAACCTCTCCATCTTTTTCTATTTTTTCCATCTGATGCGATAGGTTGCATATTCTCATTGTTTATAAGATATTAATTTGACATTTCAATTTTATTCCTTTTCAGCATTTCATGTTCCCTTGTCCCCTGGTGAAGGTAAAAGGCCTTTTTCTTTTTTTTCTTTTATTAATTTCCTTCATTATTGTGTTGCCCAGTCCATTGTGTGTGTGTGTGTATGAACGATTGATTCATCATCCAAGTTTATTTAGTGGTCACAGCCTCACACAACAAAACATGCAAAATCCTATAAACAATTTTGAAAGCAATATCAATTTTTATTTGAAGACCTCTTGAAAGAATACGATCAACTGTTGTAGAACTTAAGAGGAAATGAAAACTAGAAAAATATGAACCTGAAATTAAGGAAGAAGAAATTGTGCAAATTTTTGTGAGAAACAGGATTATGAGCAGAGCAGGGTGTGCATATATTTGCAAGATGCCCTAACCACTTATACAAAGGAGTGGCAAGAGGCTACAGTATTCGCAGACAGGATGTGGTCTGCGGTAAAACAGTATCTCTCACTATTACGGACTATGAAAGTACTGACTCTGGAAAGTCATGAAGCAAACATAATAAAAGATGCAGAGGAACATTTTTTAGACCAGTTCTGTGTAATGAAATAGGATCAGCTTCCAGAGCAAAATAGAAGAAGGTGATGACCTGGTCAAAAGAAAAATCAAAGAGTAGGTTTGGAAAGAAGCCATGTATGGGCAAAAAAAGACGTAGCTAAAACAAAATCCAAGTTGAGTAAAGGAGAAAATGTGATCTCTCATCAAAAAAAGGTGATTGATTTATGTGAGCATGTACTAATTGAAACATAATTTGAGTTACTATAATGTATTTGTAAACAATTGTTTACATGAAGCTGAGCGACAGTTGAATGACACAGGTTAAGAAATGTACCTTAGCGAAAAACACTGTGGGGTAATATCAGGAGATATTGGTACAATGGCTCACACACTTATGACAGTGTAGTCTGGTATAGGTATAAAGATGACCTGTTTCTTATTTAGAATGAAAATAAATGTCTAGCTTAAAAGTGTTGCTCTGAGGCTAGTTTAGCTAAAGAGTTTAATAGAGCACTGAATGAAAAGTTACATTTAAAACTCACAAGCACAGTGAGCAATCAAGAAACAATATTTTTGGGCTTGAAGATTGAGGTTTCAAATAATACTTTGCAAGCTTCCCTGTATTGAATGAAACAGCCTGTGACATCCCACTAGCTCTCATCCTAGTAAACTCAAGTGGAGCATGCCCTCTGGAAAGTTGTTCGAACAAAACATAAAAAGCAGAAAAATAATCGTAAGAAAAACCAGATGTAGTCCGTTGATTCAGAATGAGAGCTTTGAAAAATGCATAGTTGGCATTGCTGATGAAAAAAATGGAAATTTCAACTAGCAGGGAAAAACGAATACAGAAGAGCTTTACTGAGCAAATACACATGATCGCTTCAAGCAGCACATAATCTAATAAAATCAAAATGATCTTGAAAAACGCCTGGAATATAGCAAATATTAATTCACAAAAAAATAGAATTCTCCCTGCAATAACCTACATATTTACTGTGACTAAGGGATCAATTAGTACACGGGTTTCTATCCTCTGAAAGAAACCCCGCTTGTTTACGACAAAAGTATGATTTCTATCCATGTAAAATAAAATGCATGGATGAACTCTATAGAATGGACCTCCTACTTGGTTCCTAATAAAATAATGTCAATCATATTTCATTAAAGGCATATCATGGAATGTATTAGCTGGAAAAGATATGTAGGCAGTAGTAGCTGTGTGCTTACAAAAAATAGAACACTATGAATAAAAACACCAGGTTCTCATGGCAAAGCATTTCTACCAGTGACAAGAAAGTAATACTGACTCTCGTGTTGTGAAGTGCATAGTGTATGTAAAAATGTGATGTAGATTAGACTTATCTTTGCGCAGACTAGAATCATGATATATTATCAAATAGGAATCTAAGTACCCAAAACATATGAAGAGTTGAATGTTCACCTATAATGTAGTAATAAAATATTCTATCTCATCCACGAAGGAGGCATGAAATTTCAGGTATCATAAATGAAATGCTTTCTCCAAAGGAGCATTGAGTCGCAGTGTGTTGTGTGGCTCCTCCCTTAGTGTTAAATGAACCTGATCGCCGACTCCAGGCATTGATTGTTTATCCCCGCCATATTTTTCGGACGTGTTTTGTAACAGCTCTGAATTCATGGGCACCCTTGACCTTTCTAGGAGATAGCTGTTGGCAGCATTCAACACCCAAGCCTGGAGAACACTCCTTGTGGCTCTGTGATAAAAGAGAACAATCAAAATCAACTGGAGAATAATCTCTGTGGTGCCATAGTACATGGGCAGATTTGGAATCGAGGTCTAAGTTGAGTGCTACTTCACCTCTACGTCAATACTAACAGAAGGTGGGCAAATAGAGGGTGATGGCTCAAACTCCCATCTGTATTTTCCCACAGTGCCACACAAAATATCCTATTACAGATCACCGCATCGTATGCAATCACTGCTTCTGTCCTGAAAACATCGAGACCATGTGAGAGTTCTGTGCCACATTTAGGTTAAGACACCATGCAATAGGAGGGAGAAACATTGGGTGCATCTTAGAATGCATGAACAGTCAGCTGTCGACACCAGATGTTTTCGCTGAACAAGACCCCTTGATGAGGAAGCATAATAATCAAGACCCTTGGTAGTCGCAGCATACCAACAAACACACAGACTGTGCCTTCCAGCACCTCTGAGAGGTGAAAGTTAAGGAAAAACCTGTGAGGGCAACGCCATTGGAGCTGAAAATGAAATCTACTCCCATGGTGACCGTGAGTTCTACCCCAGCATAAACATTGTCCCAAAGCCACACACACAAACGCCATGGTTTTGAGGAAGAGCACCACTAACGATTGAGCCGGGCATCCATCCTCGATCCCTCCAGTAGAAAGCCGTTGGTGTCTGGTGCACCTCTGTCCTCTACTTCTGTCGATACCAGTATCTCCAGAGTAAAACACTAAACCCTACTAAAGTCCATGCAGATCCAACTGTGTGGCATAAGTGGGTGCTGAAATATCAGTCGAGGCCCACAAGCAGGCCCTGGGGGCTGACATCAGGCATATTTGAAGCACCTCTCCTTGAAAGATTGACAGAGGAACTGGATGCAGGGCTGAAGAGACTTTTAATGCACCCTGACACCAGGAAGTTCTCTACAAAGGCCCAGGGGTAAATTTCAAGCGCGTTTCTGCTGATAACCAAAAACAAAAGCTCATCTTCAAGGAGGAAATTGCTTTCAAAGAACCTTTGCATTGAAGAGGCACAAAGGCAATGCCACAAGCCATATGCCACTGGCAATTTCACTTGGATGTTCGCTGCCGCCTCCACCACCACCATCTCCTTCTTCGCACTTAGATTCTCCCCCTAGTACAACTCTTCCGCATTCTCTGGAGAGGACAGTCTACTCTTACTCTAACATCATAGTTCACTATGGGGAGGGGGACCTATATAACTAGACTGCAGGACTAGTGGATGACCATGGGACACCAGATGACCAAGACCTCGAGCCGTATCCCATCAAGGCATCTACTTCTCATGGTATACTATGCTTCACTCAGTAATTCAGAGAGTGGGTTATCACCATAAGGTGGATTTCCACACAACAGAAGAGGAAGAGGATTTCTTGTTGAAACCGTTTAACTGACTCAGTGCACTATCCAGTTTATACCAATTCTTAAAGGGTTGCTTAAAACTTCCCTGAATTTTAAGGAACCAGTTAGGGTAACGGAAGGCATTTTCTAGTGACCCATTATACATTAGAGGGCAAGTCTCACCTGCTTCTCTAGTCATTCACACCTCATGGAAGATGGCGTCTGTCTATGCAACAGGGAATGCCAGTCTAGTCAAGGAATGCAAGAACATTGTTGCTGCAGGGAAGAGAATTTCAGTAGGGGCTACTTCCCAGTGGTAAATAGCTAACTCATTAGGTTTACTGTTGAGCCACAACAGCTGTAGCATAGCGTTGTGTCTTAGGTGTTAAACAGAGGTACAGCAACATAATTTCAATATCCCTTTTGATGGGGAACATCTTTGGAACCCAAATCAACAAGATATTAGAGAAAATTAGGAAAGACTCTGAGAATGCTACGTCCTGGGGTGCACTACAATCGTTATGTCCAACGAGATCCTTTCGTAGGCACCAGGCAAGAGGGGGGCAACAAGACAACACCATCTACCCAGGCACAGCCACACAGACACCAGCAGCAGACCTTCCATGACTCCCTCACGAGTAGGAGTTACAGGGTGGCTACAGAGGGAACAACGGTAATAGCAGAGGAGGTGGCTCAGGCAAGGGAGCACTTACTTCCCATCCATCCCCCACCCAAATCATTCAACACCTGCTGATGTGTTGAATCGCTGGTTGGAAACCACATCACATCAATGGGTCTTAGCAATAGCCATTAGGGCTACAGCCTCAAATTCCAAACCGCCCCACCCAACATACCATCCGGATGCCACTGCCTCTGTCGGGATCATCTCCCCCCTTTTGCCAGAGCAGGTCTCATCCTTGCTCCAGAAGTGCACAGTGCAACTAGTGCAGGTATACCAGTATGGAGAGGGAGTCTACTCGCTATTCTACCTCATTCCAAAGAAGGACGGTTCGTTGATCTGATGCAACTCAATTGATACATCCTCTCATAACATTTCTGTATGACCACTATGCATCATATCATCCCACGACTTAGGTACTCATGACTGCATTAGATCCCAAAGGCATGCATTTCTGCATCCTCATCTATATATATATATGTATACATGTATATGTATGTGTATATATATTACCCACTGGCGGTCGCCAGTAGGTAGTTATAATTAGGAGCCATATCAAAATGGTTTTTTGTTTTGCCAATAACTTTGATGCCTCTTGACGAATCTCCATGAAATTTTGACAAAACTGCCCCTTTTTCATTCAGCTGCAGTATTGAAAGTTTCACAGTGATCGGTTTAAGGGGGGCGGGGGGGATGGAAAAAGGGGGGGGCAAAACACACTTCCTCATGTTAACTTTATGGGGATTTTCTATTTTTTGAACTCAACTACAACCTGAACTACTGAATGGAATTACTCTAAATTTGTCAGAAAGCTAGATGTTGCTCGAAAAAGCTTGCTTTTTGTGAATAGGTGTTAATCAGTAGTTTTTGAGATATCTAATTTAAAATAAATATAGATATCTGGGTACACAAGTCCTTGCTGTGGACTCGCGGATCCTACTAAAATGTGATTGCCTGCCAACACTTCAACCAGAAAGTGTTGGCAGCCATCTTGGGCTTGAAGCGGAGTCCCAGTAAAAATCAAAGCAAAGGGGGCAGGATTTGAATACCCTGACCCCCCAGATATGGTGGGTCATGGGGGGGTCCCTCAGGGATCCTGCTGGGGTCCCTCAGGGATCCTGCTGGGGGTAAAAATCATTTTATTTTTTATTTTGATGTGGACTCGAGAGTGGATTTGCGAATCTTTGGCAATTTGTTTTGAAAAAAGCTAGCTAAATAAATCTAGAAGGGGGGTGCACAGAGACCCCCTCCTAGGGCTTATCAAATCCCCAGGGACCGCCACCTCCCCGGGGCTAATTTTATATAGTGTGAGGGGACTTGCGGACCCCCTGCCCTGAAGACCACCGCCTTCCCAGGGCTATTTACAATAATACCACGGAGGCCTCGTTGCCCCTTCCCCCTGCCCCGGGGACCACCACCTCTTAGGGTCTTTAAATGTTTGGGTTGGGGGGCCTCACTGCCCTCCGCCCCTAAAGACCGCCACCTTCCCGGGGCAATCTCTAAAATGGGAGGGGGCTGCGTGCCCCCGCCTACCCCCACCTGGGCCATTCTCATCTCCGGGGACCATCACCTCCCTGGGGCAGACCTCCCTCTTGGAGCCCTAGATGGCCCTGGGGACTGCCACCAACCCAGGGCCAGCTCTAGCAATGTCCCAGGGTGCCCACCCCCGGGACATTGCAGGTTGCTATGGTGGGGCTCCTGCCAAGCCATAGCAAACAAGTCGTGTCCACTTTACTCCTGAGGGAGCTTGGGGGCCAACTAGCCCTCCTGTTACCTCCATTAAGACTCGCACAGCTACAGTGCTGAGAGGTCGTCAGAGGCCACACCCCCTTTCACTGCAAATCAGGGGTTTATGAATGGGGTTCATAAATGTGAGCTTTACTGTTTAGACCCCAGATTGTACACCCCGAATTGGGGTTAGAAAGCTTTTCAAAGAGAAGCATAATTCTACAATTACCTCCATCTATTTGGATCTAATTTTTTCTTATTTATATCTACCAATTATGCAACTCCGCAGAGCATCTGCTCCTAAACAAATTTGAGATTTTTTAAGAGTTCTGTCACATTTGTCCTTTAGTACATGAAAATTAATTCTGGTGTTATAGGGTAGGAAATAAAAAAAGTAAATTAATGTCTTTGTTGCTAAATAATTTTGAATTAAAAATATTTATTTTTTGGGAAATAGTTTTTAATTATATTTAATATAATATTTGTATGTATTTGTTATATGTATTGAACATTATTACATGTTTTCATATAACATGAACATATTCTATAAATGTAGTATTTCATCTACTGGATTGTTCCACCACTCACAATTTGTCGTAACACATTTCCCACAGTGTAGCCACCCATAGCAATTAGTATCATGTGGGTTCTAAGACTTTTTGGCTAGTTCATTCCCTTATTGTTTTTCCACTATGTGATTGTTATATACTGTTTGTGGTTTCTCCTCATAGCATATTCTAGCTGCCATAGTTGTGTTTCTAAAAAGTGCATCAGGAAAATGTTCCTTTCTGGCTTGTTAATGAGTCTCAAAAAACAAGCATGGCAGTCGAGCACACATTTGAATTATCTGCACCGTTTAAACCTGTTGCCTGCTTTCTGGGCCCTGTACCACACACTCTGATGCATTTTGTCCACAAGCAGTGACCAAATTAGTATACAGCCAGACTTGTAATATAGGTAACATTAGAAAAATACATATGCAAGCCTTGCAACGCAGTGCACAGGAGACCCTTTTATACAAAGGGTAGAAATGAACTTTCTCTCTCCTTCTGTGATTCAAGATTGAGACTATAGTTGCATAGGTGCATAACACACAAAAGTGGTTTACAGTGGCTGGGAAGTTGTAGCCCAAAGCAGTTTACATATTTCTCCATCATGCACTGATATAAATATAGATGATGACTAGCAGTTGCAGCTAAATCATTTGTCAATGCTTTAGTTGTGAGATACTCAAGTGGACATGACATGAAGGGGTGTCTTGAGAATTTGTATGGTCACTACGGGCACCCATAACATTTTGCCTCTTGTTTGACAACTAGTTAAACCTGGAAATGTGAGGAATATAATTCTGCACTTTGAGAACAACCAGCACTATGACCCCCAAGAGCTGGTGTTGCAGCGGCTGTCAACAGGAAGCATTCACGAAGAGCTTCTGGACTCTGAAAGGTAGGCGAGTGCTTCTGCTGTAGCAGTCTATTCTTTAATTTATAATTTGACTTCAGTTGTATGAATTCACAGCCCAATAGGATAACTGTCTCGATGCATTTGTCACCATACCCTTCTGTGGGAATCCATGCTTTCTTCCATGGTTACCTACCCGTTAGAAGAGAAATTCTTTTCCATGAACTATAAATTCCCAAAATGCATTCACTCTGATTATAGACTATATCACGATTTTATGTTTTTGAACTTGAGTTTATCTCTGCTTGCTGCACCTGTACAGTTATTAAGTATTCTATTTGTAATTTAGAAAGTGAACTGTTTATCAGGGCAGAAATAACAGTTGTGTACATCTGTACATTCCTCAGAATATTAGTGTGCATTGCGTATATATTACTAATGTCGGATTTGTTTGCCCGATTGTATGTTTGTGTTCACATGTGTGTTCAGTTTGTAGTGCAAAATGACGAAAGTGCTAACCTGTTTAGCAATATAATGTTGCATTTATTTTAAAATCAAATTATAATGGTTTGATTTATACGCTATTGTTGACTCTATTTTAAAACCACAAATATCTACGTTCCCTTAAATTTTCTCTATATACAGTATTCTTAGAGATTCTACGGTGATAAAAGTTACATGGCGTAATTTCTTTATCAATGTTAGATGGATTTCAATACAAATGAACTTCTGATGCAAACTTCTAACCATAGATTCTTCAACTTTTAAAATACTACCCAGGATTCAGATCCGGAAAATATTAAGCAGTACTTCTACACGCAGATAGCTGGTGCCATGTGGTTGTGCACCGGTGTCTGTCCATCCTGGATTTGATATTCGGGCCCTATATAAATGTTATCAAGTTACTTTCTTTCTGCGCCAACAGGCGGGGATTCAGAGCTTCCCCTCATCTCGCTTCAGACTGAAATTTTTATTAAAATGCTACAGTGTGTGAGAGAAAATGTAACTTCCCAAATCTACATGATACCAAACCACATGGGAAATGTTGCATACTGAAGTCTGTGACTTGCCCACTCATGGGTTGCCTGTGGTGCATGGGGTCGGACCACGAGACCTGCACTGTCTGTTCCTTGATGTTCCCCAAGGCCATCCAGGACTGGGAAGTAAATCCCTTTGTGGCGAAACACCGCTAAACTTCACGTCCTGACCAGTCAAGGTCCAAAGGCAGGTGTCAGTCCCATTCCAAGGCCATTTCCACAGCAGATTATCCTTGCAGTCCAAATCCTCAAGTAAGCCCAAGGAAAAAAACAAGTACTCCAAGGCAGAATTGGCCATGTCCTCCACTCTCGATTTCCCAAAACTGTATCAGAGTTGTGTCCTGCGGCAAACCGAATTTCCAGGGCCGTCAAAAACACTGCAGCAATTTGAGGAGTTGTGCGAAGCCATGCTGTGTTTTTTGGCATGTGACTGGTACTCTGTGATGTGGAAGCTGAACTCCAATAATCTTCAGAACCCCAATTTTGGTGAACCCCAAATTTTACGTTCTGGAGTGGAGCTCCATGATTCTTCTCTTTGATCTACCTGTAAGAGACTACTCAAGAACTGAGTTCTAGATTAAAATTACGTTTTAAATGCTTAATACTTAATCATTAGTAAATGCATTAGAGAGAAAATGCATAATTTGCCGTGAAGGTTCAGGTAGAATATAGAATCAAATATCACAACAGAACCCATAGTTAGTCAATATAATATTTCAAAATTCTAAGTGTCGGACTCAAAAAGAGCACTGACAGCATCCTAAGTGAGGAAGAAAATCTCAGAATAATCTGACAGAGTTTCCGGATGAAAATGCACAGTTGCTTCCGATCTATCAATTTATACACAATTTATTTATATTAATTAAAATAACTGCAAATTTAGCATGAATTGCTCATTCTTAGGTTGCATTGGCAAATCAAAAACAATTTTGTAGCAGCGGAAATCCTTTAAAATGATACATCAGGTACATGGTGAAAAGTTGTATTCACAATAGATGCTTTCTATCACTGCAGTCCATTTATGTCATATCGCTTTGTGTTCTGTGGAAACCGTGGGGAGAGAATACTTGCAGCGGATAACTGATTGGGAACGAGAATGAGCAGGAGCAGGATGAGAAGAACACCGCAACCTCCATCCATTTCAAAATAATGGTGTGTCACACAAAATTGTGGCATAACTATACTACATTATTAATCACACTTCTAAATGAGATCATTCATTCGTTATACGTGTAAAATCATAATTTCATTGGTTATGATCATATGCATCATTAAAAGTACTCATTTTCTCAAATAATTTGTCAGCCAAAATTGCACATCAGAAAAAGCTTTACATTGGCACGCCTTTGGGCCCAAAAGAGCTAACAGGCCTCACAACTGGGCCTCCACTGGTGGGTACTCCCTCTGCACCAGTTGAGATGCCTGATTTCATTCTAGGTTCTGGATCGATTTCTGTGCTGGTTCCTGCTCTGGTGCCACAAACCACACCAGAACGCAATCCACAGACGCCAGTGCCATTAACTTCGGAAGATAATGGCCAACCTACAGTGCTGTATGGCACTGGCTTGACCTTGACTGAGGCTGGTCTCTGCTTTTATGGAGCTGCAGCTGTTCAGCCACCCTTCTGACTCTGACAAGGTGTCTTAGGCCTTTGAGAGCTCATGTCCTCCACGAATTGTTTGGCACAAATTCTGCTAATAATTAATATGATCCTGCGGGCGAAAATGCCCAGCCATATCTGGAGGGTAGCTACAACAGAGACCTCCAGAATGCCAATGGTCTGGACATCCTCCTGACACAGGACTGGTTTTCCCTCAGGGCCCTGTCATGGAAGACAGCGTCTCATTCACAATGGTGCGAAGGGCGACGGAGGTCCTCATTCTTCAGTTTCCTACTCAGGAAGTTAAGACCAATGTCTTTATTGGGGTGCTTCAGCCTGGCTAAAGGAGCAATGAGCCCCTCCTTCTCTTTAATGAGATGCTTACTGACACGCTTCTAGGAATCCGGGCAATGCTCTGCTCAGGCTCTCCTGTTAATTGGCAGATGAACAGGTTCCAGCTCCAGGTGACCCAGCCTTTCTCAGCCCAGATTTGTTCTCTCACTACTCCACATGACAGGTAATCGAAGAGGAGAGAGACCATTGGTAAGGGGGGTCCTTCTCATCTACAAGTCTGTCCCTTAGCTTTGTAAATGTCCCTTAGCTTTGTAAATGTCAGCTGCCTCTTAGGATGCTTCTCTCACACCTAGTAGGACTTAGTGGCCCAAGTATTGCCCATCTTCCCAAAAGAAGCACATGTCATTCTTTCTTAAGCCATACAGGATGGGGGTGGTGAAGCCAAGTTCCTCATTCGCTGTAGACCGCTGACTCTCTTGATAAAGCTATTTACACTGGTGTGGCCCTTCGCAGGGGCACCAGGATGCATTCCATTGACTTTTCAGGACCCGTCTAGGTCAGTTGCAATTGATCAATCAGTCAGCATTTTTTTTATAGTGGAGCACTATGACCCCTAGGAGTCTCTGGGTACTGAGGGTGTTGTGTCCCTTTCAAAAATACAGGTCTTGAGTTTCTTTCTGAATTCTGCCAGGGAGGGTGCTGTACTTAGGTGGAGGGGCAAAGTACTCCAGGTCTTGGCAGCGATGTAAGAGAAGGAGTGGTCCCTGCTGTGAAGGATGCGGGGTGCCCAATGGCGAGACAGGCAGAGCACAGGTAGGTGTCTTGCGGATAGGTGAAAGCAATGGTCCTTGGTTGTGTAGAGCCTTGTATGCGTGGGTGAGGATCTTGAAACTGGCATCTCTTCTGGATGGATAGCCAGTGCAGGTTTCTGAGTTGGGGTGATGTGTGTCCGTCTAGAAAGGTTCAGGATGAGCCTGGCTGCGGTGTTCTGTATGGTCTGGAGTCTTTGGAGGAGCTGGGTGGTTATTCTGGCGTAGAGAGCGTTGCCATAGTCGAGGCGGCTTATGATGAGGGCCTGTGTGACTGTCTTTCTTGTGCTGATTGGCAACCATTTGAAGATTCTGCAAAGGGTGTGGAAGCAGGAGGAAACAACTGCATTGACTTGTTTTTTTGATGGTTAGTTGGCGGTCGAGGATGATGCTGAGGTTGCGCACATGGTCTGTCAGTGTGGGTTTTGGACTGAGCTCCGCTGGCCACTAACTGTGGTCCCATGTGTAGGTGTTCTTCCTGAAGATCAGTACTTCCATTTTGTGGGAGTCGAGTTCGAGGCAGCTGTCCCTCATCCATTTGGCTATGTTGGTCATGGCATTGCAGAAGTTGGTTTTGGCGTTGGAGGGGTCCTTGATGAGCAAGAGGGTAAGTTGAATGTTGTTGGCATAGGAGATTATGTTGAATCTGTGGGATCTGACAACATCTGCGAGGGGCTTCATGTTGATGTTAAACAGGTTGGGCCTGAGAGGAAGGATGTGATCCACTTGAGGGTGTTGGTATGCTGACGTTGTGCAGTCTGTCGGTGAGGGTGTGGTGGGATACGGTGTTGAACGCAACAGAGAGGTCGAGGAGGATTAAGGCCATGGTTTTGCTGCAGTAGAGGAGTGTTTTGTTGTCTGTGGTGGCAATCTGCGTGGTATTGTGCTGTGGTTGGCATGGAACTTTGATTGCGAGGTGTCGAGTAGGTGATTGAGTTCCAGGTATTCAGTGATCTGTTGGTTGATGGTTTTCTGGAGAACTTTGGCTGGGGAGGGGAGCAGGGAGTTCAGTCTGGAATTTATTTTAATGGTTCCCGGTTCCAAGATAAAAGGGCCACAGCTCGCCATGGGCCCTCCTTCTCCTACCCGTCTGCTGCATCAGCCATTTCACTCTCTCTGAGGATATAGGAGGGGCTTCCAGTATCGCCAACAGACCCAACCAGAACAGCAATGGCTCCAGCCACCCTGTTGGAGGCCGAATCGGACATTTTCTACCAGGGTGGCAGGCTATAACTTTGGACAAGTGGGCTCTGCAAATCATTCTACGGGGTTGTGTCTTGCCATTTTTTTAAACACCCCCCCTTACACACTCCTCAGACTGGCTGACGGAGGGCCATCTGTCTCTCTTGCAGCAGGAAGTGCAGACTGTTGGCCAAAGGAGCCATAGAGCGAATACCAAGGTAAATAAGTAAGGCATGGTTGTTATTCCTGTCAATTCCTGGTGCCAAAAAAGGACGGTTGCTTAAGTATTTTTGTAGACCTTCATCGTCTCAATGCCGTTCTGTTAACCTCAAACAAACAAAAATGCACTGACTTGTAGAGAGCTTGCTTAAAGGGATAAAAGCATGAAAATCTCTGGACAATCCTGGGGACTTCCTGTTCATCCTCAAAACAGAGACTTTCCTGCAGCTAAAAAGCTGCAAAAACACATTTGCTGCTAAAATCTTAACTTTAAAGAAGTCTTATTAATTAGTACCAACGTATTAATAGGCAAAACTTGTCCCTCATCAGCCGAGCCAACCAAAACAGCTTTAGCAGGTACCCTGTCAGTGAATGCACTTGCTTGTCTTTCAGGATCTCCTCATTAAAATCCTCAATTACAATGTATTCCTTAGTAGAACCTATTTAGTTGTCAACCCCAGCACCCGAACCCTTATGAGTGACACATTCTCCTACGGGGATCTCTTAAATATAACAATATATATGTTGTTTATTTGAGAGCTTAGGTTGTTCTGGTAAGGTGAATAGCTTACTAACCGAAATTCTACATGTAATCGAGAGGCAATGCTGACTCGAAACTGTAAGGTGACACGCTTGGTTGCATTTGATTGTTGATTACTGGCTATTCTTTGTGACTGCTTTCCTGTAAGAGAGGCTTGCCAACCTGCCCTTGCTGGTAGCTATTATGTTGCATCTCACATGGAACAATGACCAATTGCAGAGTTTTTGTGTGCAATCCTGTGTGTAGGAGGAATTATATCTGCAAGAACTGTTTCAAGATACGGCTTGATATGTTGTCCAGGTATGTCTTTTAGGAAAACACACTGTTTATGGATGTAGGATGGTGAGAGAGATGGTGTGATGGTCATTCCAAGCATGAACATGTGGCTCAGTGATGCATTAGATTGCAAAGATGGCTTCAAGTGTGTGACTTCTTGAGTGTGTTGGTAAGATGTGTCGCTAAGGCAACTGTTTTGGTTTCTACTAAGTGTGATTTTGTCAAGCCGTGTAGTGAAGAATCCAAACATGATTGTTGTGAGGCATTTTGTAAGGATTTATAGATAGTGAAGGCTTTAAAAGAGAAGGATTTTCAAGCAAGAGTTCCATAAATGAAGACTACGAAAATAAAGGAACTTAGGGAGAGGTTTGAGAAGAAGAAATTTACATTTAAATGCAGAGAAGTGGTGAACCGGGAATACTGAATATGCTTTCCTGTGATCTACGGACTAAGCATGAGCACATTTATTTTGGTGATCTGATGTAATTTTTCTTATGTCGGATAGGATCAGCATTGTTTCTAAGCAGATTTTTATGAAAAGGCAATCATGCTTCAGTTCCAAAAGCAAATTCCAGATGTGGCATTGATATTTTGATGCAGATCTTGAAATGTTGAGGATACATTTAACAGGATCCAAGGAGAGAAAAATAGAACGTGTGAGCCCGAAGGGCATTTTAGAAAAACGGGGGAAATGCTGAAGGTTCGTAAAGAGACTGGGGGCTCGAGAGGTAGAGGGTGAGAGGAACAAGTAGAGTTATCACCAAGGGAAGGTGTCCAACTAAAATACTTGACCACTAGCGGCTGATGAGTCCAAGACTACGTGACCAAAGTCTTGAAGCGGACGCCTCTGTCGAGCCATAACCGATGTCAGCGCTGAAAACTCAGTCGTATTTTTAAAAGTTCCAACAAGAGCTCGATAAAAGGAAGCAATGCACCATCATCTATCCATGCATAGGCAAGATCTCCACCCCAGAGAAAGCTTTGTCTAAAAAGCACAGGTTCGCCTTAGCGGAAGTTCCATGTGCTGACATTCCTCTATGGACCTAACCCACCCCCCTTCCAGGTTCTAGGATCAAAGCTGTTGCTCCTATTCCACCTCCTCTCACTCCTCTCCCTCCTCCTCCACCAGCACCACTTCCACCCCTCTACCAGCACCTCCTGCGACTTCCCCACGGGGCTCACTGGAATTATACTAAGACACAGGCACTCCAAGCCACTACTGTCCAGCAAAGAAGTTTGCCATCCCATGCTACCCGCATCCCACTGATAAGCCTTGGGAAGATAATGACGTGGACCCTCCGGGAAACCCTGACCATGACAGTGTCCCTGTTAGGGCATCTCCTCCTACAGCATACCATAGCGTTATTAAATGCACAGCTGCCCATCACAAGGTGGACATGTATGTCACCCCAGAGGAGGATGACTTCTTGGTGGAGACATTCTCCAGAACCGAGCTCCCCCTCCAATATTTGGAGGCAGTCATGACTCACTTCTTCCCCTGCCTAGATGACCAGTTTATCAAGAGTGCAAGCAAACAGGATTCCTAGTCCACACCCAGCCCAAAATCTCTCTACTACAGAGCTTATGGTTTACCGTAAATGCCAGCAAGTCCCACCTCAAGCCACTTCAAGTCTAACCCTTCCTAGGGTTCGTCCTAAATACAGTGTCGACCAAAGCTTACAGCAGCGCTAAAGCGGTAGTGGCATACCAGCAGGTTCTGCCTCTTTTTTTCAGCCACTCTTTCTTAGAGTTTTAACTGTAATGTGCCTCCTCTATATGATGGCCTCATGAATAGCCATAGTCCCTCATGCAAGGCTCCATATGCACCCACTTCAAGATTCCCTTTCAGATCAGTGGTCAAAATCGAAGAGTCATTGGGAAAATGTAGTGTTGATAAGGGCCACCATCCATCGCTTTCTGCAGTAATGGAACAGCAACAATCTGTTGCGGGTCAGGCTGTCCACACACTCAGTTCTTCAGGTTACCATCACTATGGGCGTAGCCCTTGCTGGCTGTAGGGGCACATGTCAACAACATAACAGTCCAGGATCCCGTGGCTACTTCATCAACGTGGTCTCAACATGAACCATCTGTAAATTTTAGCCATTCACCTAGATCTCACAGCCTCTCTCCATGGCAAAGTAGATCTGGTGCAGATCAGCAACATGACTACCATGTTTCACCTGTGAAGCAAGGTGTGGTGCACTGTCCCTTAGTTTTCAGCACTAACGCCGTGACTCCGGTGTTGGGTGATTCGTCATCAAGTACGCCTCCTTGTGGCTTGTCTCCCAGCGGTAGATAATGACTTAGCAGAGATGCCCAGCAGGACGCACCAACAAATCTACAAGTGGGAGCAACACCCACAAATCTGACTCCCTTACTTTCGTCAGTGGGGCATCCCCAATATCGACCTTTTCACTAAGTGCAAAAAAACAAAATGCCCAAACATCGTCTCCAGGATTCCACACCTCCAGTCCTTGAACAACGTTCTGTGGATGAACTGATCAGGGATCTTTGCAAATGCCCCCCATTTCTAACATACATAATGAGGAAACTATGGTGAACCTCCTTCACCCTCATCCTGGTGGTTCCCAAGTGGGCCAGACTACCATGGTTCTCGACCCTTGTAGAGATGATGCTTACCCCACACGACAGACAATCTCCCCAACAAGCTGGACCTTATCAAACAAAATCAAGGCAGGGTCATACACCAGGACCCCAGGCAGCTCAACCTTGTGATATCGCTCCTGTGGTCCTGGAGTTTGCTTACCTTACCCTACCTTAACTTAAGTGTATGTACATACTGAAGGAAGACTGTTGACCTACTACACTTATCTGCCATGCTGCTAAGTAGAAACCGTTTTCCCAATACTGTACCCTGAGACATATAAACCCTATCAAGCCTACAGTACGAGACATTATTTGCCACATCCTACAACTGCAAAAGTCAGGATTAGCCTACACCTCCATTCACCTGCACATAGCTGTTATTGCCGTATATATGCAAACTGGGAACACAGCTCACTCTTAAAGTTCTGTTGTTCGGGCCTTTATGGAGGGCCTTAAACATGTCATCCCACCTATAGTGCAAACTGCCCCAGTCTGGAATCTGAATATCTTCCTCACCAGACTCATGGGACCTCCCTTCAAATCACTGCATTCTTGCGCTTTGCAGTTTTTCTCCTGTAAGGATGCCTTTCTGGTAGCTATAACATCCCTTAGACAAATGTTTGAGCTACAGGCCCTCACATTATAGGAATCTTTCTTTCCGGCCTATGTTGATAGGCTGGTTCTTAGTACCAACCCCAAGTTCCTACCTATGATTATCTCCCCATTCCTCCTTAACCAAACAGTTGAGCTCCCAGTCTTCTATCCACACCCTGACCCGGTAGCTGAGAAAGCTCTTCACACAGCTGACTTCAAGAATGCTCTCATGTATTATATAGATGGGACCTAACCTGTCCGTAAACTACAACAGCTTTTTGTTTCCTTTGCACTGCCTCATAAAGTACCCCTCACAGGTATTGCCGGGTGGATCATTTAATGGATCCAGCCCTGTTACCTAAAAGTCAAAAGGACTCTACGTACCAGCCCAGGCTGCTCTCCATCCGCAAGCTGGGTGATACTATGACTTTTCTTGGAACATGCCCATAGCTGACATCTATAAAGCTACTGCATGGTCCTCTACAAACACCTTGACAAAGCATTATTGTGTGGCTCTATTTTTTGGGAGATGGGGCTGACCACCATAGGCGCAGTGGTTCACATGGCCAATTTATATCACAAAATGACCCGTCACTCAGAACACACTGCACGCCTTTAAAGATCTTTGCATACCTGCGCCTGCGCATTACGGTCAGGGAATTATATGCCTCATTTCCAGAGAAACCAATCTCACTTAATTCTCTGCAAATTTCACTGACTGCGCCCACGCGGCAGCGATTGGTAACAAGGTTGTATGCTGCGGCACAGGCAGAACAATGACAACCCCCTAATAGGTCGCTTTAAAGATGGGAGAGAGCAGTGGTTGGCCCGATAGCTACAGAAGATTGGGATTAAAGCTGCATGTCAATGTGAATGTTTACCCCAAATTTTTAATTTGCGTATAATCCATTTTAAATTCCTACATCAAACATACTACACATCTGCCAAACTCCACAATTATGGCTTGAAAAGTGAGGACACCTGCCATAGATGTGGCACCTCTGGAGCAGATTTTTTGCACATGGCGTGGACATGCCCTCAGCTCCAACCATACTGGAGTGATGTAACAGCTCTTTCCCATATGTTATCTGAAACAATACCTCACACTCCATTGACATGCCTGCTGGGGACATACAAAATAAAACTGATAAGACGGCGGAACTCCTTGGTGGTGGCGCTACTGCTGGCCAAATGCTGCATCGCGATAAGGTGGGGTAATAAGCGTCCCCTAAGGTTTAAGAACTGGATTAAGGACATGACATATTGCAAGGAGACACTGGAAGTATATGCAGAAGAGTTTCCACAGGCCTCCCGACCTAAAGACTTCTGGACACCCTTTGTACAATACCTTAACACCACACAAACCACAGAATGAAGGACTTGGCTACGTTGTAATGTTGGGGATGAGGCGATGCTCTGTGTTTATAAAATGGTGGGTAAATAGTGAAACAATTTGGTTTGCAGACGATACATGGCTGTACTGTGTTGAGGCAATCCCATTGTAACTTGTCATGATATGAGCCATATATACATTAAATGTTTACAAATATACTCCAAAGTTGTCTATTGCATCAATTCAGAAAATTCAAATCTGAAAGAGACACGTTAGTGATAGATTCCTTACCTTAGAATATCCCCAGGCGTCCGACTGGATCCGGAATTTTTTTGCGTAGCAGTACCCATGCGCGTCGGAGTACTTAGACGCCGCCTCCGCGTGCTGACGTCAGTTCTTAATTTTTCCACGCCAGCTAGCGCAGATCTGGAAAAAGTTGTACCCTAGTCACTTTTTGACTAACCTTTTGAGATCGTTTTTGATCCTTTTTCGAAGTCTACTCGACTCCGACGGTGCCGGTAGGGATGCCCGGGTTTAAGCCCTGCGCCGACTGCAACCGGCTGATGTCGGTTACCGACCCCCATCGCCGGTGGCTGCACTGTTTAGGCCTGGACCACGACGACAAGTCCTGCTCCGACTGTCGGGCCCTGACGTCTAAGGCTAGATGGGAGCGGTCCCGTAAGCGACTCGAGCTTAGGCAGTCCGCCCCGCGCCGCTCGAGGTCCCGGTCCGCAAGGAGGTCGAGGGACCGGTCGCGGGGCCGGAGCCACCACAGTTCCGGGAGGCATCATCGCTCTTCTGACTCCCCCCGACGCTCGCGCGACGCGGCCGGGGGTTCGGGTGACACCGCCCACGCGGCTCCGCTGGAGCCGCAGGTGTCGCGGCCTGCTCCACACCAGTCGCGGCCTGCTCCACATCCGCCGGTCCCTGGGAAGGACGCAACGCCGGGGGAGATTGCAGACTCCTCCGTCTGGTTCCGCGGTGCCTTCGGGCCAAGCGGGCCGGGCGCTGCGGCCCCGGCGCCGTTGGCGACTTCGGTCCCGACGCCGCAGGGCCCCTCTGGGTCCGGATCCGGGTCGCCGCCCCTAGGGTGTCGCCCCCGGCGCCGTCCCAGGACGACGATGTCCCTGGTCCTGCCCTCGATTCGGCACCGGAGCGCCGCCGCTCTCGATGCCGATGGGAGAATTTTATTTCTATGACCCGACCCGATCTTTTGAGCCTGAATACCGGGTGGTGGGTGATGAGGACGACTGGGAAGGGTCTGAGGACCCTCTGGCACGGGAGTGTCAGTCTTCTGCGGATTGGACAGGAGAGCTTGGGGAGGCCAGTGGTCTGGACACTTCGCCCGACACTGGTTTTGTCTCCCCTCCTAGCGTGGCTACGGAGGAGGGGGCTGCTTATAGCGTGGTGCTGATGAGGGCCGCCACGGCCTTGGGCCTTGAGCTCCCTGTCGCAGCTGTGAGGACTAACCTCCTCACTGAGGTCCTTAAACCGCAGTCAAGCTCGGCCGAGCCTCTGCTGCCGTTTAATGAGGCCTTGTCGGACGTTCTTTTGGGCACTTGGTCCAGGCCCGCCACAGGGAAGCCTGTGGATAGGAACGTGGCCAGACGCCACCGCCCGGCTCCGGGTGACCCTTGCTTTCTGTCTACCCATCCCACCCCTGAGAGCCTGGTTATCCAGGCCTCCAATTCCCAGACGGCATTCCCGTCGGCCCCCCCTGACCGGGAATCCAAGAGGTATGAGAATTACCTGAAAAAAGTATTCTCCTCCCTGAGTTTGGGATTGCGGTCTGTCAATACTGCGTGCCTCTTGGGCCGCTACACCCACTCTCTGTGGGACACGGTCGCGGCCGTGCTGCCAGAATGCCCTTTGGAGGTACGGGCTAAACTCGGCCAGGCCCTTGTGGAGGGTCGGGATGCGGCACGGTATTCCATCTGGTGTGGGCTGGACACTACCGACTCTCTAGGCAGACCGATGGCAACGACGGTGGCGATTCGTCGTCACGCCTGGTTGAGGTCCGCCAATTTCTCGGCCGATGTCCAAAACACACTTATGGACATGCCGTTCGATGGCCGTCGCCTCTTTAGCGACAGGGTAGACCATGCGCTTGAGCGCTTTAAGGACTCCAAAGGACTCTCGGCCCCGCGCCAGCAAACAGGTGCCTTTCGCTCCTTTTGTGGCCAAGGAAGGGGTGCCCCCACACGTGCTGCCAGCCACGCGCCGCAGTCTAACATCCAGCGCGGTGGTGGCGGTCGGGGACAACGGCAAGGCCAATCCACACCTACCCCTGCAGCATCCGCCTCAAAACCCTCCTAGTCCGTGCTTTCAGGCCCATGTGACGCCAGTGGAGGGCAGGGTTCACCATCACCACCACCACCACTGGGGCACTGTCACTTCGGACAGGTGGGTGCTGCAAATCGTCCGAAGGGGCTACTCCCTCCCCTTCGTGGCATCCCCTCCAGCCATGCCACCCAGTACCACCGCGTGTCGGGGGAACACTTGACACTTCTACAAGAGGAAGTTACGGCCCTCTTGGCCAAGGGGGCCATCAAGCGCGTTCCTGGGCCAGAATTAGGGTGTGGTTGTTACTCCCACTACTTTCTGGTACCCAAGAAGGGCAGAGGGGGCATACGCCCCATCTTGGACCTACGGAACGTCAACGGCTTCCTCCGGAAGGAGAAGTTCAAGATTCTGACATTGTCTCAGGTCTTAGCTGCCCTAGACCCTGGAGACTGGATGGTAGCGTTGGACTTGCAGGACACTTATTTTCACATCCCCGTCCTGCCGGCGTTACCTGCGGTTCACGGAAGGCCACGAGCACTTTCAGTTTACCGTGCTCCCCTTCGGCCTTACCAGCGCCCCACGGGTGTTCACGAAAGTGATGGCGGTGGTCGCAGCTCATCTGCGCAGGTTAGGGGTTTCAGTCTTCCCCTACCTCGACGACTGGTTGTTGAAGGCGGGCTCGCCCCAGACAGTCGTCAGCCACCTCCAGACTACGGCCGACCTCCTGCACCTGCTGGGGTTCTCCATCAATGTGCCGAAGTCACACCTGTGTCCCTCTCAGAAGCTCCTCTTCATCGGAGCGGTTTTAGACTCGGCGCAGTTTCGGGTTTATCCTCCAGAACAGCGGGTTCGAGATATTCAGGCTCTGATTCCGATCTTTCAGCCTTTATCCTGAGTCTCGGTCAGGTTGACGCTGCGGCTTCTGGGGCTGATGGCCTCCTGCATCCTTCTGGTGCATCACGCCCGGTGGCGGATGCGGGCTCTGCAGTGGGACCTGAAGTTTCAGTGGGCCCAGCATCAGGGCAACTTGTCTGACCATGTCTTGATCTCGGAGGGCACTGCAAGACAGTTGCAGTGGTGGTTCACGGACTGCGATTGGGTCAGCGGCATATCCCTCTCCCTACCCCAACCGGAGCACGTAGTTGTGACTGACGCGTCCCTCCAGGGCTGGGGGGGCCACATGGGAGTGGCGGAGATCAGAGGCCTCTGGTCTCCGGCGGAGTCCCAGCTCCACGTCAACTGTCTGGAGCTGCGGGCGATCCGGCTTGCACTGAAGGCATTCCTCCCCTCTGTCCGGGGGAGTGTAGTGCAGGTGTTCACGGACAACACCACCACCATGTGGTATTGCAACAAACAGGGCGGGGTGGGGTCGTGGACCCTATGCCAGGAGGCTCTGCGCCTCTGGCAGTGGCTGGAATATCAGGGCGTGGCCCTGGTGGTTCAACACCTGGCAGGTTCTCTGAACACCAGGGCGGACGAATTCTGCCGTCGGTGCATGATGGATCACGAATGGCGTTTGAACTCGGACATGGCGCAAGGTCTCTTTCAGCAGTGGGGAGAGCCTTGGTTAGACCTATTCGCAATGTCATCAGTTCTACGCGTTGGAATTTCCAAGGCGGCACGCGCTCGGAGACGCTTTTCGTCGCGAGTGGAGTTGCGGTCTATTGTACGCCTTTCCGCCTATACCACTTCTGCCCAGAGTGCTGAAGAAGATCAGGCGCGACCGGGCCCAGGTTATCCTTGTGGGTCCGGACTGGGCACGAAGATATTGGTATCCAGAGCTACTCAGCATGTCTGTCGATCCCCCGATTCGTCTGCCTCTTCAGGAGGACCTTCTGTAGCAGCAGCAGGGGACGGTCTTCCACCCGAACCTGTCCAGTCTCCACCTACAAGCTTGGAGATTGAGCGGCGACAGTTGAGGCCATTTGACTTGCCTCCTGAAGTCTGTAATGTCATTCTGGCATCCAGGTGTCCCTCCACAAAGTCGGTATACAATGCAAAACACTAGAACAGGGGTATCGGGCCAGAAGATCTGCACTTTATCCTAAGTATTATAGTCCAGTGGATTAATTGTGGGTGCTATTTACCTGAAGTCAAATACCCCTAGACTTCCAACAATTCAAAACCATACAATGGTACAGCACCCCACACAATATATCTTTCACAATAACATTAAATACAGTGTTTCAAAGAAATACTGCAGTAGGACTTGAGGTTGTTTTCTTGCGTTTATTAACAATCTTCCAGTTAAAAAAGAGAAGAAACGTAGCCAAGGCGTTTCGTCCGTAGGACTTCTTCAGGGCAAAATGTATTCCTACGTGTGTTTTCAGAGTTTCCGCTCAGAGCCTTTTATATTAAGCGTTTTCAGATGCGGCTGTGAATGTCATTAGTGGCCTTATTATTTGTGGCTGTAGCAAAGACTCCCTTTTTATTACAATTCTTTAATTTTCTGAGCATCAACAAAGGTACAGGGCATAATTTGCCTTATTGTGAAGGATAGCAGTCAAATCCCTCCGTGTGTCATAATTATAGGTACCACTGTGATCGAGGGAGACGGCAGACACGGCTTGTGTTCAAAAACTGATGGGGTGTTGGCATCGAATATATATGTCTCCATTGGCCCTATAATTATGACACACGGAGGGATTTGACTGCTATCCTTCACAATAAGGCAAATTATGCCCTGTACCTTTGTTGATGCTCAGAAAATTAAAGAATTGTAATAAAAAGGGAGTCTTTGCTACAGCCACAAATAATAAGGCCACTAATGACATTCACAGCCGCATCTGAAAACGCTTAATATAAAAGGCTCTGAGCGGAAACTCTGAAAACACACGTAGGAATACATTTTGCCCTGAAGAAGTCCTACGGACGAAACGCCTTGGCTACGTTTCTTCTCTTTTTTAACTGGAAGATTGTTAATAAACGCAAGAAAAGAACCTCAAGTCCTACTGCAGTATTTCTTTGAAACACTGTATTTAATGTTATTGTGAAAGATATATTGTGTGGGTTGCTGTACCATTGTGTGGTTTTACAAAGTCGGTATACGCCTGCAGGTGGAACAGATTTGTGGCATGGTGCACAGCAAAGGCTGTGGATCCACTCTCTGACCCCCTTTCTGAGGTTCTCCTCTTCCTTCTTTCTCAGCAGGGCTCTGTTCTGGGCAGTATCAAGGGCTACCTTTCTGCCCTTTCCGCCTTCTTAAGGCTACCTGATCAGCCATCTTTGTTCAAGTCCCCAATTGTAAATAGGTTTTTGAAGGGCATCACTCACATGTTTCCTCCTGTTCCTTTCGTGATGCCCCAATGGGACTTGAACCTTGTGCTTACTTATCTAATGTGTGCTCCCTTAGAGCTCCATAACTGTCCTCTCTGTCTTCTTACTTTGAAGACTGCTTTCCTGGTTGCCATCACCTCTGCCAGGAAAGTGAGTGAGCTCCAGGCTCTTTCTTCCACACCTCCTTTCCTCTCTATCCATCCGGACAAGGTTGTGTTGCGGACAAGACCCTCTTTCCTGCCCAAGGTTGTCACGGCTTTCCACATCGGGCAGTCCATCACCTTGCCCACCTTCTTTCTGCCTCCGCATCCCTCGAAAAAGGAAGAGAGGCTCCACCGTCTGGACCCAAAACATGCGCTATCTTACTATCTGGACCGCACACGCCAGTTCCGGGTGGATGACCAACTCTTTGTTGGTTATGCGGGCGCTAAGAAGGGACGGGCGGTGCACAAGCGGACAATCTCTCAGTGGATCATCTTGTGCATCCAGGCGTGTTACTCCTTGGCCAAGAAGGAACCTCCTGTTGGGCTGAGGGCTCATTCCACTCTGAAAAACACAGTGAACTATAAACTACAAAGGGGAATATCTGGGTCATAAAAACAAACAGGTGTGTCCTGAAACAGAGTTATAGGCAAAGTAGCTAACCAAGGAGAGTAGCCAGAGGCTGAGAACTTCTCATCAGACCACCCAAGTGGCGGAGTATCATCACATGAGATTAGATAGTGGATCCAGACAACACCCAGACCATCATGTGACGGTATAGTTGTGGATACCTATTGTTATCTCCAGCCAGGGGTTATCTCGGTTGGTCGTATGACTTTCTTATGCTGACCAGAATAAAACAAATAAATAAAAAAATGGTGTGGCTATTTTTGCAAGGTAACAAGATAGAGGTCATCAAATTCGAAGGAGCCATACATACAGTCCCAAAAGCACAAAAAGAAATCTGGGTTTTTATTTGAGATTCTTTCTGATAAGTAAGAAAACAGACCAATGGAAACCTATTGTAGACCTCTAGGTGCTAAACAAGTTCCTGAAGAAACAAACCTTTCACACACTAACACTTCATGAAGTCCTCCTGATGCTCCAGGGGGTTGATTATATGGCATTCATCGATCTCTTCAGGATGCATATTTCCACATCTCAAAACGTAAGCAGAGAAAGTACCTCCGCTTTGAAGTGGCGGAGCAGTACTACCAATTCAAGGTGCTACCTTTGGCCTCAAGACAGCACGTTGGATATGTATTAAGTGCCTAGCACTGGTGACTGCTTACCTCAGGTGCTAGGGTCAATAAGTCTTCCACAGAAATGTGTTCAAACTGCAGCTATTGGAAGCAATGCTGAACACACAACTAGGAAAAGCTTTTGTCTCCTCAGAAAGGTTACTAAAACTTCAGCCCATGGCAAAGACCTTCTTTGTCAAACAGTAGGACAAGCCCTCTCCAAAAAGAACTGGAACCTCCCACTGATGACCCCCCTATGAATCTCAGCACAGCACTTCCATTCCACTCTTCATAGGACAGAGTGGTGCTTACAACAGATGCCTTCATGGATGGCTGTGGTAGCTGATGTACAGGAACTGTTGACCAGCGGTCTATGGTGAGATTGAGGAAAGAAGCTCCACATCAGCATTCTGCATCTTCAAGCCGTAAGGCGGGATCTCTAGGCGTTTCTTCCAAGGCTAGCGGTTCAAGCAGTCTTCTTTAGCACAAACAACACAACATTAATGTTTTACATCATAAAGTAAGGGGGAACGAGGTCCCCGTCTCTTTCAGAAGAGGCTCGGTTACTTTGGGACTGCGCCATTTCTCATCACGTGGATATTGCCATGGAGAATGTCCCTGAACACCAAAAGGATCCGATGGACGCACTAGTTGAACATTATTGTACCTTCACAAGTTTGAATTCCACCAAGACCTAGTGGACTATCTCTTCCATTAATGTGGTCACCTTACACTGGATGTGATTGCCACCCAGAAATGCCAACAAGAAATGGCAGTGTTACAACAGCAGGTTTTCTCAGCCAGGGTCCAGGGTCAAGGTCTTTTCAATTAAATTGTCCAGCGAATTTGTGTACGCCTTTCCGCTGTTTCCTCAAATCCCCAGGGTCCTAGGACAATTTTTAAAGCAGGCAATTGTACCCTGATTATCATTGCCCCAGCCTAGCCTCATCAGTACGGATTCATCTAGCTACTATATGTCCATCAATACCAATGAAGATAGATGTATCACAACTGAGACATTCTGTGCTACAACGTCCGGTCGCTGAGCCCGACAGCATGTTACCCGATGAGTATGGTGATCTGGATCTCACATTAGAGTGTAGAGAATTCCTGGCACAAACTCCAGCACCAGCTATTGTATTGTAATTGCATTTATATAGCGCTTAGTACCCCTGACGAGGCGTCGAAGCT
The DNA here is from genome assembly GCF_964261635.1 of Lissotriton helveticus. Lineage (NCBI taxonomy): Eukaryota > Metazoa > Chordata > Amphibia > Caudata > Salamandridae > Lissotriton > Lissotriton helveticus. The sequence continues at coordinate 720,528,641 of NC_136073.1, forward strand.
CTTTTTCGGCGGGTAGCACGCTACTCCGGGACCCATAGAGGATTAGCGCTGAATTAGTATAGTGAAACATGCAAGTACACTTTAAGTGGTGGATAGGTTAGTCAGTTATTTGTAATGATAGCAGAAGGATAGAGGAGGAAAAAAAGGTTTGTATTTATATAGCGCTTGTTACCCCTGATGGGGTGTTGAAACATGCTATTCAGAAAGCCCATAAAGGATTAGTGGTGAATTAATATGGTGAAATATGAAAGTAATTTCAGTGGTGGATATTAGTCAGTTATTTGAAGTGAGAAGGATAGCGGAGGGATAAAAGGGGAAGAAAGGTTTGCATTTATATAGCACTTGTTACCCCTGATGGATGTTGAAGCGCTTTTCTGGCGAGTAGCACGCCACTCCGGAATTCATGAAGGATTAGTGTTGAAATCTTTAACGCCAAATAGAAGAGTTTGTGTTTCTAGTGCAAGACTAAAGGATTCGTTTAATAGAGATTTCTAAACACGGATTCCTCTAGCTATAATATTCCCCTGGCATCAGACTGGATCCGGAAACTCTTGAGCAGTTCCTCTGCGTGCCGGTCAGTTGCATTGGTCTGCTCTGCATTAGTGTCATCAGCATCGGAAGTTACCTTACGGTGCCCATATAAGTGCCACCTCATCGTGCTGACATCAGTTCCTTTCTTTCTGCACCAACTGTGTGTATCAGGAGACCTACTTCTGTCGTCTTTTGACCATCTTTTTCAACACTTTTGTTGATGCTTTTTTAGCTATTTCTCCCAGTATGCTTGGAACAAGTCTCATGCAAAACTTACAGGGTTTAAACTGTGCAGGGTGTGTCACAGATATCTGTGCCTGATCCCCACTTATGTCTGTCTATGATGCTTTATTTGTCTCTGAGGTCGGGCCACGACCCCAAGGCCTGTGACAAGTGCAAGTCGATGCACCCCATGGTGATCAGCGAATAGGCAATGAAGCTCCAAATGGCCTGCAGAAGAAGACTGTATGCTGGTCCTGGTTCGAGATATAATGTATCTACTGTTGCCTTACTAGTTAATGCATACTGTGTAAAGGGGAGCAGATATACATCTGCTGTGTCCTTTCAACAAGATACTGAACGGGAATTTTGCTCCTTCAGGAGATTCTTTGTCGTGCCTTTTTTGGAGGAAGGCACAGATTATTAGTTTACGTGTTTTTAAGCCACGCCCTTAATTACATTGGCCACGCCCCTTAGAGACCCCCTACATTTTTTTCGTCCCACTTAAATTCCTGTTTGACTCTTGTGCTCCGCTGGGCATCTCCGGCACTATATGGTGTCGAAGCTAAAGCAGGTGTTCCTTTATTGCCCTTGGCAACTGCGTCGCAAGGATGGAGGGAGGTGGCCAGAGAATTGCCTCAAATCCGCCCTAGTCCACATCTTTTCAGGACGCAAAAGTATATTTAGGAGAAAGCTCCAGCAATTACACCGACCTGTTTCTGTGTTAAAAATGTTGCAGCGCCTTATTGCCATCTTTCATAATCATGTCCCCTTATCAGCGTTAAGAATCGATTTCTCTTTACTGATCTGAAGGCAATGGCGCACTTGCTTTTGACCTCTTCCCCCTATGGTTGACCGAAAACAGTAAGATTTCAGTTTGCTTTCCCTCTGAATCTCACGGAGATGAAGATGTTCAGCCGCAGTCGGGTGTTGAATAATTAACCACAAGATGGCAGTGTGGCTCCACGTTTTATCTTCTAAAGACTCACGACACATTTATTGTCCAGTTCGGTTATATTTGATTGGCTCGCCTATATAAAACCAAGTACGCATCTTTACAACAATAGCACAATTTAGGAAAGAGTCGTTGGTTTTCTCGGGGAGATCCGAACTTGCCGATGCGGGTTTTCAGTGGCGGCTGGTGACATTTGAAAGTGATAAGGCAGAAAGAATCAACATGTATTTCTCTGTGAGAAAACAAGTTAGTTTATAACAAGGGGTTTATAATTCCAAAGTGACATATGAGCATCCATTGGTAATAGAAACAGCTACAATTAATAACCTGATAAAAAATATCAGTAAAAGATGATAATGGAAATACACAGGTGGCGGATAAGTGAGTGTCAGCAAAAGAGTTGTGGCCAGGACTGCCACTGCCGGTTTCATAGCCACATTACCAGTATTTTAATCTCCCAGGCGATACAATAATGAGGAAAATTACACAGAGCCTTTATTTTGTTACTCTGATTAATAAACACTTTAAACTGTAAATTTTAGGGGGGAAAATGCTTTAAAATGCATTCCACTGCTGCCTTAAGAATCCCCGACTGATAAATGAAGACCATGTAAAATCATACAAATGATTTCATGTAAGGGTGTATTGAAGTATCCTGTCTGGGGAAATGCATAATCTTAAAACGTGAACAAATGGCCTGTGTTTTTCTCTCGGAAAGGTGCCATACTGGTTATGGCTTAGGGAGAGTTTCTCACAGCACCCTCTCTCCCACACAGCAAACGTCAGTCAACACTCACTCATTCGATGTACCCCTGGAAGACCCCACCACCTACTGAACCATCCAGATACCGTACCCCATATCTCCCTCCACTCCCCCATCTCCTGCACCCATCCGTGAAGCTCAAAATCATGTCAGTGACAAAAAAAAAACAAAAAACAACCCGAAATCTCTGCCTGATCACAGTCCCCTCCAGTTTTGTGGGAGATGTCGCCTTTATAAGCCCTTGCTCACACACCATCCTCTAAACCTGGAAACTGCAGGTAAAAAGAGGAATCGCCCACTTTGGGCCCTCTAATTCCTGAGGCTTCCACCACATCTGCTGCCACAAAGACCCATATCAAAGGGTCGAACCAGACGAGTTACTTCCGCTTCCTGACACTTAACAGCTGGATTCAGGGTCAGTAATAAATTAAGTGATTGTGGAATGTTGGTAATCTGCTGGAATAAAGATTCAGCCCCGAAATCCAAGATGGAGAGAAAATCCCTCATAAAAGTGCAAGCAAAAATTCTTTCAAATGACCATGACGCACAACAAGTATTAAAGCTCTTCCATGGCACCTGGGCCTCCAAACTGTATGCCCCAAAAATAGTACCGCTCTATCTTACATCTCCCATGAAACCTCATGTAAAACTCCAATTAATGAGATTACGTTTTGGCCTAATCCCACTGATGGCATATAAGTTTGGCCAAGGGTACAAGAAAGCTGCCTCCACCCAATGCCGCTTCTGTAACCAGGAAGAGGAAAACCTGATTCACATCTTGTGCATTTGTCGATGCTTACTAGCCCAAAGAACTTTTTGGCTTCGTCCAATTTGGGTCTTTCTTAACATCAGGACATGCCAAGAAGCACTGGACGTATGCATGAGGGGCGACTCACCTCAGATGGCGACGCGCTTTGTAAAATTTATTTCTGAAATTAACTCCTTGATCTCACCAGCTGACCAAGACTGAGCTTTAACTCCCCTAAGTGACACCCTTTCATCCCAGATATTTACTGTTTTTTTTTATCAGAATTGAAAATTGTCTTTTTTTTTAACTGTTAGCTACGATTGTGTATATTGCAATGATTTTAATTAATTGTGCAAATAAGCTTTTAATTTACTTACCTCATAAAAGTGCCAGGGACATACGGTTACAGCACAAGTTTCTTAATTACTACTTGCTAGTGCTTAATCCATTTGATACAAATTAATCAATACATTCAGTGCTTTATATCTTTGCTTGACAATTGCAGGTAGAAATACGGATGAAAAAAAACTGGATTGTTTACCTTATGTTTAGATTAAACTACAGTTCAAACATCCCTGAAAGATGTGTTATAGAATCAAATTATTTCAATGCTGTAACGGTTTTGTCAAATTCAAATTTGTGTGAGAAATGCAGTAATTACTTACTAGAAATAAATGCCACTGTCCCCCAAAATATCATCCTTCAAAGCAGTCCTGCATTTTTCACTAGTAAAAAGGGTAGAGATGTATTTCACTAAGAAGCTTAACTTTTAAGTGCGGAGTACGACTTCTGTGATTAATCTATATCATGTGGTTGGGAGGCCTTTTTGAAAGTTTCGAATTCACGTACAACGATCAGACGCGCCAAAATACATCCACTGGTGGGCAGTCTCTGTTCAAGTAAACATGAATAAAAATGAACTCCTGTAAAATTGAGGATTCTCTATGACGATTTGCGTAAGAAGCCTGACCTGTTCATCATGCAGTGCTTCACTCTGGGGAAAGAATTTTATTGTCTAGAGACCATTTCTGATAGAGACTTTTAACTACAGATGTCCTTAGCATAGAATATTCCCCAGGCGTCAGAGTGCCCCCTTACAACACAAGTCTTACTCACTCCTAAACACCAGCCCTGATCACCCTATACCCATACATATATATGTTGCTACAAAGTTACCCACAGGTTGAGGAAGCACTCGGGCAGCAGCAATACACGGCAGACCTCACACGCAGTAGGAGCAGCCTGACGCATTTCGGAAACCTCCTTCCTCATAGGCTCAGTCCCACAGATTAAAACAGCATTTGGGCCACGCTACATTTATTGCCTGAACGGCCTTCTGATAGGCTGCTTCATAATGTTATGTTATGTTATCGGGGGTTTTATTGAGCGCTCAGCTACTCAAGCAGAGTGTCCCGGCGCTAACAGACCTAACACAGCATAACCCAGGCAGCGGAGGAGGAATTAGAGACAAAACAGCCACATTTTAAGCTCTTTACTGAAAGATGCTAAGTTCTCGCTCTTTCTCAGAGCGAGTGGCAGAGCATTCCAGGCCCGTGGCGCCAGATATTTAAAGGATCGGCCCCCGGTCCGTGCGCGCCTTTTTGCCAGGACCCTGGCCAGTGACAAGGCAGCCGATCGTAAGACTCTGGATGGATGGTGGAAGACAGCTCTCTTCCGCAGATAGAGAGCCCCAATACCATGAAGGGCTTTAAACGCAATGGTGAGGGCCTTGAACTTAATGCGTTTCTGGATTGGAAGCCAGTGAAGGGACTTCAAAAGGCCAGTGGCATGAGAACTGCGGCCAAGACCGAAATTGCCTGTGCCGCCGGGTTCTGCACTACCTGTAGACGAGACAAAAGGTATTCTGGCAGGCCGAGGTAGAGTACGTTCGTGTAATCCAACCTCGATCCGATTAGGGCTTGCACCGTTATTTTCCTATGGGCAGTAGAAAGGAGAGGGAGGAATTTCCTTAACATTTTTAGTATCCCAAAACACTGCCCGACCAGACCAAGAATCTGTGGTTTCAGTGAGAGACAATTGTCCATCTTGATTCCAAGATTCTTAGCTACCGTGGAGTCAGTAGAAGCGGGGTACATCCCTGCGGGCCACCAGGTCTTCCATCCAGGATCAGGGGGGCACCCAAAGAAAAGGAGCTCGGACTTGTCGGAGTTGCATTTCAGCTGATTCAGTTGAAACCAGGCAAATACCGCGCCCAAGCAGTTCTTAATGCTCTCGCCATCAAAGTCCATATTCCTACCACATGTGAAGAGAAGCTGGGTGTCATCGGTGTACGAGACAATCTGGGCGCCAAAAGACTCTGCCAGTGCCGCGGGGGGGGGGGGGACATGTAGATATTAAAAAGAGTGGGGCTCAAAATCGACCCCTGAGGGACTCCCACCTCCAGAGGCGGCACTGCAGCAGAGTACGGAGGAGCCCAGAGACTGTCTGTTGACGGTTGGAAAGAAACGACTCAAACCATCTGAACACCGTTACCCGAACACCAATCTTCAAGAGTCTTGCCAGGAGGCGGTCATGGGGAACGGTGTCAAACGCCGCCGAGAGATCTAATAACACTAGCAGTGCTTTCCCTCCATTATCTAGGACTTCCTTGATGGCCTCTGATACCTCCAACAGTGCCGATTCCGTGCTTAGGTTAGCCCTGAAACCGGACTGAGTGTTGTGCAAGATCTCATGAGACTCTACAAAGTCGGCCAGGACATAATGCACATGTTTTTCAGTCACTTTGGCCAAGACCGGAAGCAGCGAAATAGGCCTATAATTGGCATGGCTACTGGGGTCCAGGGACGACTTTTTTAGGAGGGGGAGAACCATCGCCTGTTTCCATGATTGCGGCACAATTCCCGTTTCTAACGACCGATTTAAAATAGGATTGACAATCGGATTAACGACATGTGCAATTTTAGCTAAAAACTTAGCGGGGCATGGATCAAGCGGGGAGCCGGATCTCATTTTAGACAGAATTTCCAGAGAGGATTGAGGCTCAATGGAGGGAAAAGTCATCAGAATGGGCTGTCCAGCGGTCGCCACGGCAGTACCAGGTCCTGGATTAAGCACACCCCCAACCATCGCAGCTGGAAAAGTATCCTGGATGCTAGTGATCTTATTCGCAAAGAAGCATGCCAGTTGGGACACCCAAGGTTCCGAAAAGGAGCACTTAGGCGTAATGGCGGCCGGTGAAGTAAATTCTTTCACCACCAAGAAAACTTCTTTGCTGGTATTAATGGCCTCCTCAATTCCTCTGGCAAAGTAAGCTTTTTTCTCCAGATAGATTTCCCTATGATAGGCCTGATACTGCACTTATACGCCTCCTTCAGAGGTTCCAGATAGCTTACTCTCCATGCTCTTTCTGCTTTCTTACAAAGCCACAACATTATTGGTTCACAGGCCCATCTGGAATTCTGGGACATGTAGTGCGGCAATTTCACCCTGATGGGTGCTGTGTCCTCTGTGTGTCATGTGACCAAAACTACGGCTGTAGTTGAAACGCGTCATACCTAGCTGCCAAAAATAAAGACCTTACCTGCTTAAATCAATCTGTGGGCTCGCCTGATCTCTGTTTCATCGGATTTCCCTTGTTGCTATATATATATATATATATAATAGTATTGTTTACAGGTTTTGCACTTGTTACTTTTGGAAACTTCATGCAATGTTGAAAAATAAAAAGGGCGAAACTAGCGGAGTTCTGTGTGCCACCATATCGCAAGTTGCGAAGGACGACTACGCTGTGTATGCGCATATATATGACAACTTAGGTTTAAGGTTTATTCAGTGCCCAGTCTGACACACCGATTCAAAAAGGGGGGTGGTGATGGACAGAGTATCTGAATTAAGCAGAACACTCCTACCCAGTCAAAAAATCAGGGCTTGATCCATCACCGTTTTTTAGCTCACGGCACCATCCCAGTTCAGAACCTGGCTATATGCAAATAAGTCTGACCCTGGCCCAGTGCATCATGGGAACAGGGCAGACCAAACTACCAAGCCAATTCTTTACTGGAAAGGAAACAAGCTTCCGGGGACCGGTTTCTGGCATTACAGCCGTCTTCGGCCCGGCTTGCTTGAATCCTGATGGTGCAGTGAGCAAGGAACTCACATCTGAGCATACCCTTCCACACTTGTGGTGGCCAAAACGATTCAAAAAGGGGGTGGTGATGGACAGAGTATCTGAATTAAGCAGAACACTCCTACCCAGTCAAAAGATCAGGGCTTGACCCATCACCGTTTTTTAGCTCACTGCACCATCCCAGTTCAGAACCTGGCTATATGCAAATTAGTCTGACCCTGGCCCAGTGCATCATGGGAACAGGGCAGACCAAACTACCAAGCCAATTCTTTACTGGAAAGGAAACAAGCTTCCGGGGACCGGTTTCTGGCATTACAGCCGTCTTCGGCCCGGCTTGCTTGAATCCTGATGGTGCAGTGAGCAAGGGACTCACATCTGAGCATACCCTTCCACACTTGTGGTGGCCAAAACGATTCAAAAAGGGGGGTGGTGATGGACAGAGTATCTGAATTAAGCAGAACACTCCTACCCAGTCACCACCCCCTTTTGAAATTATTTTGGCCACCATGAGTGTGGAAGGGTATGCTCAGACATGAGTCCCTTGCTCACTGCACCATCAGGATTCAAGCAAGCCGGGCCGAAGACGGCTGTAATGCCAGAAACCGGTCCTCGGAAGCTTGTTTCCTTTCCAGTGAAGAATTTGCTTGGTAGTTTGGTCTGCCCTGTTCCCATGATGCACTGGGCCAGGGACAGACTAATTTGCTTATAGCCAGGTTCTGAACTGGGATGGTGCAGTGAGCTAAAAAAACGGTGATGGATCAAGCCCTGATCTGTTGACTGGGTAGGAGATTTCTGATTAACTCAGATACTCTGTCCATCACCACCCCCTTTTGAAATTATTTTGGCCACCATGAGTGTGGAAGGGTATGCTCAGACATGAGTCCCTTGCTCACTGCACCATCAGGATTCAAGCAAGCCGGGCCGAAGACGGCTGTAATGCCAGAAACCGGTCCTCGGAAGCTTGTTTCCTTTCCAGTGAAGAATTGGCTTGGTAGTTTGGTCTGCCCTGTTCCCATGATGCACTGGGCCAGGGACAGACTAATTTGCATATAGCCAGGTTCTAAACTGGGATGGTGCAGTGAGCTAAAAAACGGTGATGGATCAAGCCCTGATCTGTTGACTGGGTAGGAGTGTTCTGATTAACTCAGATACTCTGTCCATCACCACCCCCTTTTGAAATTATTTTGGCCACCATGAGTGTGGAAGGGTATGCTCAGACATGAGTCCCTTGCTCACTGCACCATCAGGATTCAAGCAAGCCGGGCCGAAGACGGCTGTAATGCCAGAAACCGGTCCTCGGAAGCTTGTTTCCTTTCCAGTGAAGAATTGGCTTGGTAGTTTGGTCTGCCCTGTTCCCATGATGCACTGGGCCAGGGACAGACTAATTTGCATATAGCCAGGTTCTGAACTGGGATGGTGCAGTGAGCTAAAAAACGGTGATGGATCAAGCCCTGATCTGTTGACTGGGTAGGAGTGTTCTGATTAACTCAGATACTCTGTCCATCACCACCCCCTTTTGAAATCAGTCTGACACACCAACGCGTTTCAGCCTTGCGGCCGTAAGCAAGGCCGCAAGGCTGAAACGCGTTGGTGTGTCAGACTGGGCACTGAATAAACCTTAAACCCAAGTTGCTGTGTGTGGCGTCCTTTGTCGAAAAATTCATTCTGGCCTCTGGTCTGGCCCTACGCCGGCACCCGCTGCCTCCCGGAGTGCGTCCATCTAAAGAAGAGGGCTGCAGCAGGCAAGGTTCAGCAAGCTTTCATCAAAGTTGTCTGCTCTGGCTCAACGCGTTTCAAGCTACTCGCTCTTGTTCACGAGCCGTAAGGAATGGCTCCGCAGTACATTGGACACCTGCTTAAATTAGAAAAGTCCTGCCTCAGTGGGCGTATCTTTATTAGTTGCTTTGCATCATGGTATTAGCAGTTCCAACATACATGATCAAACCCAAGTGGGTGGGGCCATTACCGTCTTGTCTTTAAAAAGTTTAAAACACAAGTCTGTTGCAATACTGAGCACACCTCTTACAGGGGCAACCTTTCTTTGTGGATATATATATATATATATATATATATATATATATATATATATATATATATGTAAGCTCCTAGATCTCCCTCCTGTGCTGAAAGGAGAATGTAAGCACTCCGGGTTTCGGCAAAATTTGTTTATTCAACACACGGCAACAGTGATGACAGACGCGTTTCGGACAGAAGTCCTTCCTCAGTGTCGCCGGCATTCAGTCTTTGACGCTTTTTTATAACGTCACAAATAGAAACACAAGACGGACTTTATAATGTATAAACATTAAATACACATATGGACGTGAAATCACAGGATTGGGTTAAATGTGGCGGCCATGTTGCATGAACCATCCATGGTAAATCAATGTGAAAGCAAAGTAAATACATGCTTATTCTCATGAATGTAACATTCGAAAATTACACCAATGCGTAAATAAACTGATACGTTATGTATCTCATATTGACAAATTGCCACTACCAGCAAACAGAACTATTAAGCCGTGTATCGGCATTGTGCTGGCATAGATAACCCACGAGTGTTTACTCTGTTACCAGGATGAAAAAGGCTGCAAATTATGCATCAGAGACAAAATTAAGATCTAGGCACTCGCGGGCGGGTGTCGTTGCGCGCTGGCACCGCGCGTGATAATGGCAGCTTCAATCGTTCTCCCCTTCACTCACAAACGATAACGCACTCACGGGGGTAAATGCAACGGGTGTTTAATTCAGCTACGGACAGACAAACAGACGCGTTTCGGACCAGGTGTCCTTCGTCAGTGTTTACATCCCAGCGCTTTCCTTGCACAATATATACAAACATCACTTCCTGTTAACGTAATGAAAGCAAAAAAGGACATTCCTCAAACAACAAATGTGGCGGCCATTTCTTAATGCTACAATTTGTTTAAGAAATGCCTCAAACAGATTAATTCTGTGTTCTTGTCGGTGTGTCAAAACAAAATCTTGCCGTGTATCGGCCTTTCACCGACAATTTTAAACCACAATTATGGGTGATCATCATTCTACTCAAATCGATGCTTTAAGTTGTTACGGCCCATACTGCTTAGATACCTAACAAAAGAGTGCGCAGTTTCGATCAATCACATGGGATTAAATGTTAGTTTTTCATTTCGGTGATTCTAACCCCTAAATGGGAAATACATCCCTGTCGGTGAGAAATAAGATGATCTTGCCGTGTATCGGCACCTCACCGACTAATGTGATGATAGTGGAAACTGCCACATTTTACCCTTTACACCCAAAACACCTTAACAAACAAAATCAAATTCATAATCATAAACATCTTAACTCGTATATATTGATCCATAATGGACCTCCAACTAGGGGTAATTGCAGACTATTCATCAGTTATATCCGAGAGCGTCACTTCAGCCATATTATGAAAAAGGCTAATAATATGGAAAGGTGAGATGGAAGTACAAGAGAAGATAGAGTTTGATTTTGCAAAAATAGAAAAGGTGAAAAATGAGATCAAAAGGGGAGAGAGGGATAAGTAGGAGAGAAAAAAAGGAAAGAGAAAACGGAAAAAGGAAAAAGAGGAGAGAGAATATACACATAGGGATAGAGAGCGAGTAAGAGACACAGATCATTTATATACACATCTAATCATATACAGTTCCAAGGCTCATTTTTGAGAAAAGTTCCAACTGCTGACAAATTCCAGCGGTCAAGTCCCATTCCTATTGATCACATCCATGCGACATTTCATGTTCAAAAACCAATAAAGTTATTATACAGTCGCCTTATCTTCCCAAATGTACAGTCAGTTCTTCACCCATGTTCAGCCCGCCAGGCTGTTTTGTCTGTAAATCTATTATGTAGCGTGATTCCAGTCTGCAGAGACATAGAAGTCTATCTCCCCCTCTCGGGTTGGGTGACACATGGTCTAGGCCAAAGTATTGGAGTAACTGGCGGTTACTGTTGTGTTCCTGCGCGAAGTGCCGTGCTACGGGGTAGGATACATCCTTGTTCATAATGGCCCGTTGATGTTCCAGCACTCGCATCTTAACGTTGTTGATTGTGCTTCCCACGTATTTGAGGCCGCAGGAACAAGTCAAGCAGTATACCACATAAGATGTTGTACATGTGATAAACTTCTTGATTTTCTTGGGTTGGGCTAGACCTGGAATCTGATAAGAGAGGACCCTTTTACTGTTCTCACATGCTCGGCACTTCCCACATGGGAAGAAGCCTGCCATGTCCTTAACCGTACTCTGTGCTGGAGTTTTGTTCGTGGCTAAATGGCTATGGACAATCATGTCTTTTAGTGATCTAGATTTGCGGAAAGTAATCAGGGGTCTCGCAGGTACATCACATCCAATAACAGGATCTGTTCGCAGAATATGCCAGCTTTTTGTAATCATGCCTCTAAGAGCATTGGCTCCCTCTGAGTAGGTAGTGATCATCCTGAATTTATTGTTAATTTCAGTTTCATCCTTTCTTTTCTGATCACAGTCTAGTAGTTCTCTTCTAGGGATTCTGGCTACTTTTTCAAAGGTTCTATTCAAAAGTTCAAAGTCATACCCTCTCAACAGAAACCTCTGTATGCTTTCATTAGCAGCTGACATAAAGTCGATATCACGTGAGCAGTTCCTGCGTAATCTAAGTAGCTCACCATATGGTATACTCCGTATAAGACTAGGAGGGTGGCTGCTCTCAGCGTGAAGAATACTATTTCCTGCGGTAGATTTCCTATAAAGGGCAGTCTGTAGCTTATCATCACACACAAATACTTTGAGATCTAGGTAATGTACCTGTTCCCTGTTGATATCCGCTGTAAATTTCAGATGTAAGTCATTGTTGTTAAGGTCCATAATGAAGTCACTGGCATCAGTGGAGGAGCCCCTCCACACTACGAACAAGTCGTCAATGTAACGACACCATTCCACAATATATCCTGCCCATTTTGCATTATGCCCGACAAGGGTCACCCGCTCCTCCCACCAGCCCACGAAGAGGTTCGCGTAGCTGGGGGCGAAGCAGGTTCCCATCGCCGTCCCTGAGGTCTGTTTGTATAGTATGTCCTGAAATAGGAAGATATTATTCCGTAAACAGAATTCCAACATCTCCGTTAACATTAAACCATGTTCTTGATATTTGGCCGGTCTCTTGTCCAAGAAATATTTTACGGCCTCAACTCCTCTATCGTGCTGTAGGCACGTATAGAGGCTCGTGATGTCTAAGGTGATGAGCAGGTAAGAGGAATCCCATATTATACATTCGATCTTTTCAATGAAATGTTTGGTGTCTCTTACATACGACTTTAATTCCACTACAAATTTTGCCAGGAAAGAGTCGATGTAGATCGATAGATTTTCAGTTAGTCCTCCCTTGGACGAAACAATAGGTCTCCCAGGGGGATTGGCCAGGTCTTTGTGAACCTTCGGAAGTTGATAAAAGGTTGGTATGGATGGTTCAGGATTCCGTAGAAACATGAACTCGTTCATGTCCAGCATTGATTTATTTCTCCATCTGATCAGCAGGTCATGGTATGATCGTCTGCTTTGTTCGTATTCCCCAGTTTTAGCAACAACGTAATTACAACGATCTTCTAATTGTCGTAAGGATTCCTGGCAATATTGCTCTCTGGTCAGCAAAACGATGTTCCCTCCCTTATCGGAAGGTTTTACGACAATTTTGTTGTTCTTTTGTAAGTTCTGCAGAACTGTTGTTTGTTCTTTAGTTAGATTCTTATTGCTTTTGGCGAGTTGATTCTCATCTTTGTTTGTCAGTGCTGGTTCTATATTTGATAAGATCCTGTACGACAGCATCTGAGAAGGAATCTATTACATCATAGGGCATTTGGGGATTAAATTGCGAGGGTGCCCGGAAATTTGTTGGTAATGATTCCTGTTGTATAGTATCCGAGTGCCCCTGTGTTAGTGTTTGTTCCGCTCTTAAGTCTTTCAACGTCTGAATAGCAATTAAATCTGTGACGGTCAATGCGTCAGTGGGTTGCGTAGGCGTCTTTTTCTTTGTTTTACGAGAGTCCATAATATTAGGTTTCATTTTGTGGAATTTGTGTAGTTTCATTTTTCTCGTAAGTTTAAAAAGATCTATCCTCGTTTGAGTGAATTCCAACTTGTCTCTGGGGCAAAAGGTGAGGCCTAGTTGTAAGGACTTTTCCTCGACTTCTGTTAAATTTTGATCCGTTAGGTTAATGATGGTCAAATTATCACTCGGATCTACCATCTGTTGTTCCTTTTCCGGGTATTGTAGCTCGACCCCTTGCCTTTGCCTCTTCCTCTTCCCCTGCCAGCCCCCTCGTCGGGTTTGTCGTCGTCCTCCGGGGGTTTGGTTTTTCCTCCCCTGAGCCAAGTTGTTCGGATTAGATCGAATTCCGAATGAAAAGGGCTCTTCCGTGTTTCATTCTTATCCTAATTCCTTTTGGAGGATCCTTCGTCCCCAGATCGTTCTTCATCTGTGACGCTAGATTCAGATGTTGCCAACTCCACCACTGGCCCTGCCATTTGTTTCTTTTTCAGTGCCGCTCTAGGACCATCAAACTTTTTGGAAAATGTTAATACCCTACCAAGGGCATAATCCTGTTCGTCGCGTTCGAACTTCTCTTGTTTCCTGGACCTGATTTTCAACTCATATTTGGTCAGTCTCTTCTTCATCTCATCCCTCAACTGTTGTATTTTGGTCAAATCTTTCTCCTTTAATAACTCCTCTTCGAGGGAGGCAATCTCCTCTAGGGCTTTCGCCCGGTCACTCCAGGCAAATTTTACTAGGAGGTCCAGCATTGCTTTGCATGATGCTGCTGTTAACTCTGCCCATTGCTCCAACAGCAGGGGGTCTGGATTTTCATATGCTGGGACAGTGTATATTCTGAGTCCCCTTGGAACTCTATCCACGTCCATATAATTTTGCAGTGAGGTGGCCTCCCACCACTTTCGAATTTCCCTTTCGCTGCACCTCTCCAACTTATTAAATAATGTTACGAGGGTACTGCTGGATTTTCCCCTTTCACCCCCTTGTTCGGGTGTAGCTTGCGCAGTAGAGGCTCTTTTTTTGAATATGTCCAAAGCCGCCTTTTGGCGGTCACTTTCATCGCACATACTGTCCGTTATTGAATTGTGCTGATGCGGTGAATTTCGCCACAGTCCGCTAGCATCACCCCCTCGCCCTGCTTCGTTTTCAGCCAGTTCATGCGATAATTTTAGCAAAATAGAAATGCAGCGGAAGAGACTCACAGATCGCCGATCATCAGTCTCCTCAGTAACGCTCCTCTGGCAATACGATGCGGTGCCCCGGTACACCAAAACAGCTCCCAAGTGTATCAAAGATCCCGAGGCACTCGCGGACGGGTGTCGTTGCGCGCTGGCACCGCGTGTGATAATGGCAGCTTCAATCGTTCTCCCCTTCACTCACAAACGATAACGCACTCACGGGGGTAAATGCAACGGGTGTTTAATTCCGCTACGGACAGACAAACAGACGCGTTTCGGACCAGGTGTCCTTCGTCAGTGTTTACATCCCAGTGCTTTCCTTGCACAATATATACAAACATCACTTCCTGTTAACGTAATGAAAGCAAAAAAGGACATTCCTCAAACAACAAATGTGGCGGTCATTTCTTAATGTTACAATTTGTTTAAGAAATGCCTCAAACAGATTAATTCTGTGTTCTTGTCGGTGTGTCAAAACAAAATCTTGCCGTGTGTGTATATATATATATATATATATATATATATATATATATATATATATATATATATTAGTGAACAAAACACAAGGTGCAGGGATGTTATAGTGAGGCTCATATTTCACTCATACAAACCTAGTGAAATTCAGCAGTTCAGGTAACCTGAACTAACTAACGTACGTCCCCATAATGCTCTGCTTAGAATCTCACATATTACATCACTAAAGACCTGGCCACTGACATCACTTATGACATCTGAAAAGACATCACTGATGACATAATCCAGTTATTGTGCTTTCTATGTGTTTTTAATTGTTAGACATATATACTAGGCTACTAAAAAAAGTTAAATTAATGTACTAGGTGTACTACTAATGAGTGTTACTACTTCCAACATATGTTATGTGAGTGGCTGTATGAGTGGCTGTATGGGTGAGTGTGTGAATGTCTCAATGGCTGTATGAGTGAGTGATGGTGTGTAAGTGGCTGTATGGTTGAGTGGGTGTTTGGTTACGTGAGTTGGTGTGTGAGTGACTGCATTGGAGAGTAAGTAGCTGTGTGAATGTCTGTATGGGTGAATGATCAGATGAGGGAGTGCTTGCCTGGATGTCTGAATGGGTATGTATGTGGGTGTATGAGTGATTGTGAGTGCTTGTATGGGTGAGTGGGTGTTAGAATGGTTCTGAAGGTGAATAAGTTGTGGTGAGTAACTGTATGGGTGAGTGTGTGGCTGTGTGAGTGGCTGTATGGGTGAGTGTGTGAATGTCTCAATGGCTGTATGAGTGAGTGATGGTGTGTAAGTGGCTGTATGGTTGAGTGGGTGTTTGGTTACGTGAGTTGGTGTGTGAGTGACTGCATTGGAGAGTAAGTAGCTGTGTGAATGTCTGTATGGGTGAATGATCAGATGAGGGAGTGCTTGCCTGGATGTCTGAATGGGTATGTATGTGGGTGTATGAGTGATTGTGAGTGCTTGTATGGGTGAGTGGGTGTTAGAATGGTTCTGAAGGTGAATAAGTTGTGGTGAGTAACTGTATGGGTGAGTGTGTGGCTGTGTGAGTGGCTGTATGGGTGAGTGTGTGAATGTCTCAATGGCTGTATGAGTGAGTGATGGTGTGTAAGTGGCTGTATGGTTGAGTGGGTGTTTGGTTACGTGAGTTGGTGTGTGAGTGACTGCATTGGAGAGTAAGTAGCTGTGTGAATGTCTGTATGGGTGAATGATCAGATGAGGGAGTGCTTGCCTGGATGTCTGAATGGGTATGTATGTGGGTGTATGAGTGATTGTGAGTGCTTGTATGGGTGAGTGGGTGTTAGAATGGTTCTGAAGGTGAATAAGTTGTGGTGAGTAACTGTATGGGTGAGTGTGTGGCTGTGTGAGTGGCTGTATGGGTGAGTGATTGGTTGTATGAGTAGCTGTATGGGTGAGCGAGTGGTTGTGTGAGTACTTGTATGGGTCTGAAAGGGTATGTGAGTGGTTGCATGGGTATGTTAGTGGTTGTGTGGATGATGTCATCAGTGGTGTCATTTGAGATGTCTTCAGTGAGGTCACTCACCATGTCATGAGTGATGTAATTTGTGAGGTCCTAAGCAGTGCATTGTGGGGGCATAAGTTATAGCTGGCTCAGGTAATTATAACTTCTGATTTTGTGCAAGGGAAATCTGAGTGTAACTATAACGTCTCTGTAGCCTTTGTTTTTATCAGTGAATTTCTAAGGTGTTTCTAATTCTATTTCCTAACTATAATGTCCCTGTAACATTTGTCTTTTTTGTGTGAATTTCTTCAGTTTTTTAATGTTATTTCCTAACTATTACCTGTAACATTTGAGAGTGAGTGTTTCCATGGATGATCGTCTTCGTGGTCCAAGACCTCTTCCGCCAAGTCTGGTCAGTCCAAGAAGCAGAAGAGGTCGTCTATGAAGTGCTCTTCGGCTTACCCATCCAAAGACTGCTATTCTAGGCCCTGCTCCTGCATGCCATCTGCATAGCCAGCGTCCAGGTTCACTTTGCACTACCCCAGGTTTCCCAGAGTCAGAGCGATGCCCGCTCAACCAAAATAATTTCACAGCACCATGCATGCCATCTTTGGGCTAATGACTTCTTCTGGTGGTACTTAGGGCCTTATGGAGTTGTGAGGTTCCCTAGTTGTGTAACCACTGGAGGGTTCGATCTGATAGAGACTACTAGCCGCAGATTCCTTACCGTAGAATTATCCCCAGGCGTGAGACTGGATCCGGAAAACTTTTTGCCACAGCATCCCTGCACGGGACGGCACCACGTGATTCTGCCCTGACGTCGTTCGCGTTAGTGACGTCAGCGAGGATACATAAGTCCCACCCCGGCACGCCTACATCAGTTTTGTCTCTTTATCGCATGCAACGCGGATCCGGATTGTGTCCTTACTTGTTTCAGACCTTCTTTTTCCGTTATGCTTTGGCGTTGTGGAACAGTGTGCGAATGCTTCGGGCTTCAAGATGTGTACCTCTTGTGCACGTCCCATGTCGGAGACGGACCCTCACCCGATTTGCAACGGGTGCCTGGACGAGCACCACTACTCGACAGATTGCGATGCCTGTCAGTACCTTAAGCCTAAGTCACGGCGGGAGAGCCAGATGAAGTTGCGGTCAGCCCGCTTGTCCAGGTCAGTGTTGTCCCAGTGTCCACCCCATACCTCTGAAGCAAGGAGCCGCAGGTTCCATCTGCGACATTGTCTCTCGCCACGGCCCCAAGGGCGTTGGTCGCCGACTGGTAGGTCCTTCAGCTTGTCTCCGAGGCCCTGTCATCCTTCAGCTGAGGTCGCCGGTTCCCCTGGGGACGTGCGCCCCCGCCTGTTGCCTTCCTACCCACCGTTTGCTGGCGTTGGGGCGACTGGGGCCCAAATGACAGCCTACGCTGCGGCTCTGCAGGCTTCTTTGGCCCCTCTTCCACCTCCTGAGACATCCGCCGATCCCTTGCCCCGCGCAGGGACTTCCACGGAATTGCCCACGGCTCCGGCGCCGAAGGTTTCGGCTTTAGGTCGTTGAAGGTTTCAGCTTTAGGTCTTAAGTGGGTGGTGTCGTTGAGGTGTAGTCCTTTGGGGCTCCTCTCTTCAGCACCTAGCGTCCCTGCCTCACCGCAAATCCCTACGGGGCTCCCTGTGGTTTCGCAGGAGATCGCCAGGACTCTGGGCTTGCCCCGAGTCCCCCTTGGTCCTCTGAGCAAGCGGCTGCCTCGCCAGAGGCTGACGTGGCGCCGTTTCGGCACTGAGAGCTTTCCTCCCCAGCTCTGGCGGAGTCGCGGGTGGAGGCTGGGACCTGGGGTGCCTCCCGATTCCCTCTCTGTCCTCGACGTGGGCAGCTGTCCCATCTGAGGCCAAGCCGGCGCCTATTCGGTGCCGCTCCTTAGCCGTACCGGTGTCGACCCCGCCCCATTCTCCTGGGTAGCACGTGGCAGTAGAGGTCGACTCAGCGCCGCAAATGCCCACTCCGGCACCGATTGATGTCGAACAGGCGCCTGTGGCGGATTGCACGGCGTCGTACCGACGTCAGGTCCTTGATTCGTCTCCTGAGGTCCCTTCCTCTCCAGAGGTCTATCATCTGTTGGTGTCTTCCTCCCCGGAGACAGGGCGCCGCATTGTTGACTTTTCACCAGCATCTTCCAGGGAGGGTTCATCGCTCTCCCCACAGCCTAAATCCTCAAACCCTTATTTCCGCGGCTCGCTTTTCCACCTTCCCCTGGGGCCCCTCAGGTTGCCCACTCATCTGTGGACCCCCCACTATTCCGGGGCTGGCCTCTTCCCCCTGGACTTGGGGACGGACAGCTCAGTCTGCAGCCGTCGCCCACGGAGGAATTACTTTCTCCTCTGTGGCGCCCTACAGAGTACAGTGTTGCCTTTGTTCGGGCTATTTCCGTGGCCGCTGGTATTTTGCGGATGGGTGAGCCTGTCACTCCATTTCCTACAGATAACCTTTTGGAAGTTCTCCGCCAGGGCTCTGGTGGACAGGAGCGGTTCCTTCCTTTTGAATCGTCGCTCCACAATTCCCTTCTGGGGGCTTGGGGGCGTCCTGCCCCTAATAATTTATATTTATATAAATTAATAAATAGCAAATAACCTTGATTATCTTGTTGTGTATAATTTTTAATTCTCTCTTCGACATACTTGTACCCATAAAACACTGCCATTGAGATACACTATTATCATATATTAAACACATTGTCCACTATAATCACTGTTCCTTGCTATATAATAGATACCCTGGTTCCGTGTGAGTACACAAATATTTCAGAGGAAGGCACATCCTTTGCAGTAGTGATGTGCAGGGCAGCAGAGGTCTTTTACCTAAAACTTTCTGCCCTCAAGGTCAAGACCAACGTCCTAACAGAGGTGCTTCATCCAGGGGTGAGATCTGCAGAACCTGTGCTCCCCTTTAATGAGACCCTCACTAATGTTCTCCTGAGGGCCTGGGCTAAATCTTGCATGTGGGCTCCTGTGTACCACATGGTCGCCCCTCACCATCGTCTCACCCTAGGAGAACTGGCCTTCCTCTTCCAGCATCCCTACACTGAGGGCCTGGTGAAACAAGCTTCAGCACACAAATTTAGCCTGAACGCATTCCCTTCTCTACTCCACCGGATAGGGAATCCAAGAGGCTGGATACTTTTAGGAAGCACATTTTCTCTTCCAACAGCTTTAACTTGCGGTCAGTGAACACTGCATGCCTTTTGGACCAATACTCCAGTGCATTATGGGACTTGGATGCTCATATGCTGCTCATGTTCCCTGAAAATGGCTGCACCATCCTGAACCAGGCCTTGGTGTACAACTGGGTTGCAGCGAAGTTTGCCATCAAGTGTTGGCTGGACTCCACAGACTCTCTAGGCACAGCCATGGCCTCTACAGAGGTGCTCCATTTCCATGCCTGGTTACACTCCACTGGGTTTTCCGGGTATGTGAAGTCATCCCTGTATTACATGCCGTTCAATGGGTCCCGATTGTTTGGCGACAAAACCAGCTTGGCACTTGAGTGTTTGGTGGAAACTGATCCACCACCAGGTCTGCAGACTATTCTCTGGCTTTCCGATCACAGCAGCAGTCCTGTTGCCCCTTCTGCTGCCTTTAGGGCACCTACGGGCATCCACAGTATCCGCTTTTGTCCCCAGCCCATCGGGCTAAACTTTCATTGACGAAATTGTGGATCCCAAAAAGGGCACAAGAGTAATGCCCACCGCAACATCCTGTCCACTGCCCTTCCGGCTGCCGCAGCCTCTATGCCGCTTTAGCAAGTCCTCAGGCCTGCACAGTCACCCTGTTGATGGCAGGATCTGGCACCACCTGCCCAAAAAGAGCAGCATAACCTAAGACAAGTAGGTGCTCCAGGTAAGGGCTTACAGTTTTCCCCTTCCATGAAGATTGGGTGCTAAATGCTGGCTCGCCCAAGGCACACGTTACCCACCTCCAGGCGACAGTTAACCTCCTTCATTCTTTGGTGTACACTATCAAAATGCAAAGTCACACCTAACTCCATCCCATAAACTTACTTTCTTTGGAGCTATTCTAGATACAATGCATTTCTGAGCCTTCTCTCTAGATTAGAAAGTCCAGGACATTTGGGCTAAGATCCTAGTGTTTCAACCTCTGTCCTAGAATTCTGCGTGACTGACTTGGTCTGAATGCATCCTTCTTGTGAAACAAACCCAATGGCATATGCAGGTTCTGCAGTGGGACCTCTAGTGCCTGTGGGTGCAGTATTCGGGCAATCTCTCAAACCTGTTTCAGATTTCGACAGAGACTGCAAAAGATCTCTCGGCTCCACATCAACTTTTAGGGCTGATGAAATTTTCCTTGGCATTGAAAAGACTTCCTCCCATCCATCAGAGGAAGATTGGTTCAGGAGTTCAAGGACAACACCTTATCCATGTGGTATTGCAACAAACAGGGCAAGGTGGGGTCGTGGACCCTATGCCAAGAGGTCCAATGCCTCTTGACCCAGCTGGTGCAACAGTATATCTTCCTGGTGCTGAAGCACCTAGCGGGCTCTCTGAACTCCAGGGTGGTTGAGCTCAATTGCGTATGGTTTCTACATCCAGAGGTGGCACAAGGTCTCTTTGCAGAATGGGGAGAACCTCTGCTTGATCCTTTCATGGACATCAAGAGTTTCCAAAATGATTCTCACTCAGAAAATCGCTCTGTTTAGACTGGAACCTGCGTTTCTTCTACAGATTCCCGCCTATACCGCTCCTGACCTGAGTTCTCATGTAGTTCCGAACCAACTGGGCCCAAGTCATGCCATTGGCTGCGGCCTGGGCAAGGAGAGTTTGGCACCACAAACTACTAAGCATCTTTTCTCTTATCTTGTCCCTTCGGGTGGATCTTCTGTCCCAGCAACAAGGCAGGGTTCTACCCCCGAACCTTCGCACTCTCCACCATCGTGCGTTGATATTGCACACAGTTAAATGCCTTTGATCTTCCTCCCGAGATCTGTGACGTCATCTTGTTAGCCAGGTGTCCATTGCCAAAGACTGTATTCCCCTGCAGTTGCAATTAATGTGTTGCTTGGTGCTCCTCTAGCAAAGTTGACCCTCTCTCAGCCCCCTTATCCAGAGGTTATATAGTTTTGTGTTTTCTTTAGCCTCGCAAAGCCTTTCCTGGACACCGTTAAAGGTTGCCTTTCAGCCATAAGGTTTTTTTGTGGTTGCCAGATCAGCCCTCACTGCTTAGGTCACCTTTTGTGACTTGTTTTCATAAGAAATTGTAACGTTTGTCCCCCCTTGCCCCTTTCATCATGGCCCATTGGGACCTTAATTTGGTCCTTGCACAACTGTCCAATCAGACTCCTAACCCTCAAGATGGCTTTCTTGGTGGCCATCATATCGGCCAGGAGGGTCAGTGAGCTTCCAGTCCTGCACGTTAACCCTCCATACACCATCTACTAACCATACAGTCTGGTTCTTTGGATAAATTCATATTTCCTGCTGAAAATGGTCACTCTTTCATATCAGTCAGACCATCACACTGCTAAAAAAAATTATTTGGAAATAGGAGAATAGTCTACCACCAAGACCCAAAGAAAGCCCTTTCTTTTAACATTGATTACACCAAAGAAAACAGGTGGACGATCCACTCTTCTTTGAGTTCACTAGAGCAAAAAAAGGCAAGGTATTGCTGAAACTGACAATCTCTTGATGGCGTGTACTCTATCGACAACTGCTATGCATCAGCTAAAAAGCAGCCCGAAGGCTTGAGGGCCCATTCCACCAGGGCCATGGCCGCCACTAGCAAGCGTGTTACCTGTGCTGGACTTTTGCCAAGCAGCCACTTGGTGTCTCTCCCTCCATATGTTCACTAGGCACTACTGCTTCCAAAGTTAGGTCTGGCTAGAAAGGTATTTTGCCCTCAGGATATTTTAGTTTGAGCAAATTTGCAGACCCACCTCCGAGGAGGTATTGCTTGGGTATCTATTTAAATGTGAGGAATCTGCAGTTAGAAGTCTCAAAGAAAAGAACAAGTGCCATATCTTTGATATCACTTTTACTGGTAGGGACTCCATTTAGCTATAAATTCCTCAACGACCCTCCCATCGTTCACACTCTTCAAACTGGGATCTTCACCCTAAAAATCCCATTAGACACTGCACACTGGCAAACATTGGGTTTTTCATGGCTCAGTATTTTTGGTGCGGAATTAGTCATTTCCAGAGTGTTGTGGTGGGGCTTATGTGAGCAACGTGACATCACTGAACATGTAGCTCGTTTACGCTACCTACTGGCGAGAAGTGGTGCTACTGAAGATTTTCCAGATCCAGTCTACCACCTGGGGAATATTCTTAGATGAGAAATCTGCGATTAGATAGTCTCTCTACCAGGAAAAGCGTCATTGAAGGCAGTAACTTGTTTTTCAAAATAAAGGTGCTGCAGCAGTGACCATCAATGGCTGTAACAAGGTAACCCTTATTGTAAGAAACCTGCATATGTGCATTGGGTGTCCTGTCATTGCTTGGGTGCCAGTCCTTTTTAAAGCAAGTGTGAAACAGCCTTCCACTTAAGATATTGCATAAGAAGTGCAAGATTCTGGACAGCTTTTTTAAAGACCATGAAATAGGATGGACGGAGCCATATACCCCTAGTACAGAAACCAACAACAAAATGGATTGCCCCTTGGGCACTCCAAATTAACAGTGTGGATCAATGCATCACAAGAACAAATCATCAAATCTCAAAAAGTACAAAAGAAGAAGAAGAAAACACAGAGGGCATGTATCATCTAAAAAACAATTTTGTGGTTGGAAATCAGCTAATCAGAATGTCTTTTGGTACCCTCCTGCCCGATATAGTAGCTTTCCAAGCCCCCTCTTGCACTACCATTATTTTAGCCCTGTTGTGCTCCTAAAACACCCATTTTATTCAGCACACTCCACCCTGTCATTCAGCACAAAACTGGTACTGTGATCAGTGAGTCCACATAGCACATTCTTAGGAGTCATAATCTAGGGAGCTGCATTCAAAAACTAGGATGTTTTATTACCTCCACATTCAGTGTTTTGACCTGTTGGACAACAAACACTGCTGCTATATTCTGTATATGAATGTGCATATTTTTTTCAATTCCTGCAATTGTTTACTATTGTTCTTACCATATTCTATATCTCAAATGTCTGTTCTTTCCCTACATGAACAGCAGATTGCTTTTGAGTGAAGAGGTTATTCATATCAGGTATGCATTTCACAATAGCAATGCCTAAGTCACCTTGAACTAGGCATCCTATATCAAAAGCCATAGAGGCTGCATATTTCATATCAAGTCCTCCAAGATCTTGTCAGTTAGGTTGGCTTCTTGCATCTTTCAATCCATACCATTTTGTTGCCCTTCCTTTTAAAAAAAAGAAAGTCCTATTAAATTCACAACGAAAAAAAGTGACAATTGCCCCAAAGAACAGAAAGAAATTTCATCCACAACATTAATTTTTAGCAGCATCATCTATGTTACATCTGTGAAAGAGATGAACTTGGAATAAACAATACTGCTGTAAGAAACAAATGGTCCCGCCAAAGTTTAGACTTGGGAAGTATATATTCTATTATGTTCTTTATTAAACACTGTTCAACATTATGGTGAAAAAAGAACAAAGGGGAAATATTGTCATAAATGATACTGAAATCAAAATTAGCAAAATAGTTCATACTGGAACTATGAATTGATACCTCACTTTCTGTGAAGCAGAATCAGTGCATATTATAGGTCAGGTTTTTCCACAATTGAAGTCTAGCAGTACTGTGTAATCTCCCTCTTCTGCATTTTCAAAACTTTGGCAACGTGTTCTCCTACTGCAAAGTAGTCAAGCTACCTAGATTTTTCTGGGACAGCATTATTACTTTCCTAACTGCGAAAGCCGTGGTAACACTCCCCTGTTTTCATGGTTAAGACTTCTATGACAGTAATGCCATTCCTGGACATCCTTAAGCAAGGGAGACATTGTGATAATGTTGAATAACATTCTATTGACTCAGGACAGTGTAATCTGATTAAACCACTGCAGGCATGTACCAGGAATACATGCTGACGTGTGATAGTACTTGCTGAAATGTGTGCAGGAATGACGCGACTCTATCCTTAAAGCAGCAGCCTTTAAGTGAATTGCAAATCCTAAATGAAACATTCCAAGCTCTGACCTTTCAGAACTATGAGGTCATGATTGCAGGTTAAAGATAGATAGTGAGCATAAGGTCATACTAGAATGCTGGGACGGACAGCTGGTAAGGTCTTGTGTACAATGTGAGAAGTGCCTTGCAGTAAGGCTCCCTGGACAACCCCTTGGTGCTTTATTTACTTTCTGTGACTTTTAATGCTACACAGCGTGAATCCCAGTGATTAACTTAATGCCAGCCTTCCTCCCATCACCCTTTTGTGCGTTTTATTTAATTTCTATTGCACCGGATGGAGAATTCAATCACTTGATCATTGTGAACAGCATTTGCGGTGTCAAATGTCTGAGTTAAGGGCACTATTTGCATTTTCCTGAAGTTTATAAGTCTCCTCATCTATTTCCATGACTGCTAGTCTTCTGATTTTACTTAGCCTTTAATATATTTTCACTCACAGGTTAGTAGCTCCATGCACTTCGAGAAGCCTGTGCTTCTGTGAGTTTGACCTCCTTTAGAACACAGAGTTTTATTAACGCTGTACTGTCCACCAACAAATTGACTTGCAAAGAGCAATTGGACCCATTGAAGAAGATGCAGTAGTTCAAATGTAGTATTTATGTGTAGGGTATTTATACTCGGACTTAAGCGAAAAGGGATAATGGTAAACCTTGGGCGGGGGTGTGAATGATGTCGGTAGGGGGTTCAAAGCTACTCTCATTTAGATTAATTGTTTTGGGAATTTAGATCTTAGATTATATGATTTCATGGTTATCGTTAACAAACAGGGAAGGACTGTTCAAGAAGAGTGTTCTATTCTCTTGAACGGAATGATTACATACTGATTTAAATTGACCTTCCAGCTTGATATCGGTGCATACTATAAAAGCAGCTGATTTTCTTTTTTTTTATATTTCTTTTTATTAAAACTTTTAACAACAAGAACAAAAAAATTAAATAATCAAGGCAGTACAATCAATTGAACGGCAAAGCGTCCTGCGGGGAGGAAAGCATAATATCATAATACAATCATTGACAGTGCAAGATGGGAGGATTGAGGGATGTGGCAAGACCGGAGTCAGACCAAGCAACAGATTAGCGGGAATGTTGGGTCACGGGGAGGGAGGCTCTGCCGCCTAGTTTGTGAAGGGAGGTGTACATATGTCTCCACGATAGGAGTTCCATTGACCCCAAACCTTACCCCACTTGCGAGGCCTGCCACGTGCCACATACACCGTCTTCTCCCTGAACATGCACCAGTCCATATTCTCCTTCCATGCCAGAACTGTGGGTGGCCTCTGAGAGCCCCATAACTGGGCAATATCCCTCTTAGCAATCATATTGCCAAGGGTCACCCACTGAGTCTGTGCCGAATCATAATCATTTGGCTCCCAAACATTCAACAAGCATCGTCTAGCTTCAGGCAACAACGCAACACCCGTGACCTCTTCCATTACTGCATGCACTCGATTCCAGAAATGAACAACCACCGGGCACTCCCAGAGTATGTGAAGGAAGGTGCCCGGAAGGCCACAATCACGCCAGCACATCCCATCCAAAGCATAACCCATGCTGACCAAGCGTGGACCGGTAACATAGATCCTGTGGAGAATCCTAAGCTGCACAAACCGGAGACGGGCCGGAATTGCAAACTCTTTCGGCGAAGATATGGCCGACTGCCAGTCTTCGTCATCTAACTCCAAACCATCGCCAGTCCAGGCTTCCCTGAGTCGTTGCATAAGATCGGTCCTATCGTTTATCAATTTTTTATAGATAAGCGAAATCGTGCTGTCAGGAACATGCCCATCCAGCACCCGATCCTCAAGCGGCGACGCCTCTGGAACAGTAGTACCCGGAGGGAAAACCGCCACCAGCGCGTGTCGGATCTGAGCGTATCGAAAAAACTCCTTGTCACTCAGGTCATACTCCAGTCTCAATTCCTCGAAGGTTTTGACCCTATCCTTAGTCCAGACATCATTCACCCTGCATATACCAATCACGTCACACCTATCAAAGCCTTTCGTCTTCCATAGGGAGCCCAGCCTCTCAGAGGCATAAAGGGGAGTAGCGCGCGTGAGTCGATCCTTCCATCCCATGGCATCATTCGCACGATGCCATACTTGCACCGCTATCCTGGTAGGGCCAGTGAGCATCCTCCCTGCGGATTTCGTGTAAAGCGTCCTGTTGTAGTCACCACCAGGCAGCTACCATCTGTCCATTGCGAACGCGGGGTTCGACGAGGGATCGTACGTGCCGTGATTAATCGCCCCCAGTTGGGAGGCCCAGTAGTAGCGCTTAATATCCGGGAGAGCGATTCCACCATCATACCAAGGGAGCGTTGCTAGGGCTATACGGGACCGCCCACCCCATATCAGTTGTCTCTGCAAGTTTTCAATTTCCCGGAAGTAGCTGGCCGGGATGGTATCGCAAGTATTCTGTAGGGCATATAAAAATCGGGGCAGTGACATCATCTTGAAGAGAGCCGCTCGCCCGAGCGGGGATAACGGAAGTCTACGCCAAGCCTCGACATCGGACCGCAAGCGCTAAAGCGGGGGTAACAAGTTACGTTCATAACGAACCACAGGATCTAAGGTGATAAACACCCCCAAGTATTTGAAACCCGCGCGTACCACCTGAATTGGGCACCCACGCGGCAAGAGAGGAGAGTCTCCCGAGAGAACGTACACGCAGGACTTGGACCCATTGATTACAAGGCCAGAATTTTTACCGAAGGAAGTCAATACATCGAAAAGCACTATTAGCGACTTCCGAGGTGACGTGAGGTATAACAGGATGTCGTCAGCGTAAAGTGACACTCGGTCCTCAAAATCGGGGGTCCAGCGTATACCCTTCATTGATGGTTCCCACCGCAGCCAAGCCGCCAAGGGTTCCAAAGCAAGGGCAAAAAGAAGCTGAGACAACGGGCACCCCTGACGAGTACCCCTTCCGAGAGAAAATGAGCCAGAAACACGTCCATTAACAACCACCTGAGCCAAGGGGTCCTGATATAATAGTTTCACCCAACTGATGAAAACAGGCCCAAAACCAAACTTGGCGAGGGCAGCCCAGAGGTATGGCCATTCCAGCGTATCAAAAGCCATTGTGGCGTCTAAAGAAGCCAAAATGGCCGATTCACGCAACGTGAACGCTCTCGCAAGGACGCCATGTAAACGACGAAGGTTCAGTGGCGTGTTCCGGTGCGGAATAAATCCGGACTGATCCGGATGGATCAGGTCGCAGACAAAAGTGATTAAACGGTTCGCGAGCACTTTTGCGAGGATCTTAGGTTCGGCGTTTAAGAGCGAGATGGGCCTATACGACGCACAGCGATCCCGCGGCTTCCCTTCCTTGTGAATCACGACAATAGACGCTAGTCTTTGATCAAACGGGAGGGTACCTGCAGCTAACGGCTCTAAGAACATTGAGCGAAGATGCGGCGCTATTTTATCTGGACGCAATTTATAAAGTTCGATGGGAAGTCCATTCGGACCCGTGGCCTTTCCCGATCTCACGGAGCGGACCGCGGACGCAACCTCTTCAACAGAGAGTGTCGCGTCCATCAGATCCGCCAAAGAGGGCAAAGCAATGTCTCTTAGAAGCAGATGCGAATCCTGTTCCGGTCGGTCAGACACTGGGGAGTACACAGTTTGGAAATACTCAGAAAAACACTCCACAATCTCAACCGGGTCAGTCACTCTCACTCCATCCGCTCTCTCAATCGGAGGAACCACACGACTAGCCCTCTCCTTTTGTCCAACCAAGCAATCAACTTTCCAGCCTTATCACCCACATCATACAAACGGCCTTGCTGCTCTCTACTCATCACCTTGGCGGCATCAGTGACCATCGCTCTATAGTCAGTTTGTTTAAGGCTGAGAAGGTGTAACCCGTCCTGGGTAACATCAGATTCCAGCGGTCTTTCTATATCTAAAATCTCAGTTTCAAGCCGGACCACTGCCTCGCACTTACGTTTCTTGGCGTTATTAATTAACGATAAGGCGTGGCCACCGATCACCGTCTTGTAGGCCTCCCAGAGCGAGACAGACGAGGACACAGACCCCACATTATCCACAAAATAATGGTCGAGGGATTTAATCAATTCTGTGCGGATGTTAGGGTCACGGAGGTACCAAGGGTTGATCGGGGCAACCCGACCCTCAGTTCCCGGTCCCGCTTCCATTGCGAGCCATACGGGGGAGTGATCTGAAATACCCCTAGCCAGGTGCCTAATCTCCTTGACAAGTGAAGCCTGTGTTGCGGGCATCAGGATATAGTCAAGCCTAGAGAGGCTGCCGTGTGCACCAGAGTGAAAGGTGTATTGTAACTGTCCAGTGTGCAGTAGCCTCCAGCAATCTATCAGTCCCAGAGTATCGAGGAAGCCACCCTGCCAGGACTGGGACCTCCCAAGATCCCTAGGTGGGTAGCGATCGACAGTTCCGGAGACCACAGAGTTAAAGTCACCGCCCACCACAAGGACGCACTCTGGGAGCCCCAGTATCACCCTCCCCAAGTCAGCAAAGGTCGTGGTCTGAAGGCCAGGTGGGACATAAACGGAGAGCAAAGTGATGACCTTCCCCTCCCATCGCCCAGTAATGGCGGCATATCGCCCCCTGTCGTCGAGAATAACAGTATCGACCTCAAGGGGGAGGGAGACCCTGACCAGGATACCCACCCCCCTGGAGCCAGTGGTGAAGCCGGAGTGTGCCAGGAGGCGGTAACCCCTTCGATTCATGGCCCTGCATGTGTTGCCTATCAGATGTGTTTCTTGCAACAGGACGACATCCGGGGAAAGACGTCTCAAGAGTTGTAACACCACACCACGTTTTATCTTGTCCCCCAACCCGTTAACATTCCAACACAGTATTTTGAGCCCTCTACCCCCCATCCCGAACAAAGTCGCAGCATCCACCCCACATTGGTCGCAGCAGCCGAATCCAAGAGTCCATCAATACAGTGCCTTGAAGTGAATCAAACAATAACAACTTCCCCCCCTCCTCCCCCCAACCTACCCTAGAAGCAAAACCCCGCACCCTGCACCCCTGCGGTAGACTCAAAGGCCCCCCAACTTGCAGTGTGCCTGTCGCCCTAGCAAATAACTAATCTACGATAAGAAACCCCAGAGGAGGAAGAGACTCACTCCCTCCGCCACCCCTGGAGAACCACCTCAGTTGAAGCAAGTTAAAGGATCTGCAAACCGTGTCAAAAGATCCATATGTAGTCCAGCGAACCAAGTCACATAATTATTCCTGGTCCATCAGTCCACCCTCAGCTCCACCGGAATGTTCAGGGTGTTCCTGCTGCCTGGGGAGTGTGTCGAGCCAGTTACTTGCAGCCTCAGGGTGATCAAAGAAGAAAGTCCGATCTCCATGTTCCACACGCAGCCGAGCTGGAAATAGCATTGCGTACTTCATGTCCCTGTCTCTCAGTCGTCTCTTTACTCCCTGGAACCCCATCCTTTGCTTCTGCACCAGCTGAGTGAAGTCAGGGTAAAAACTCACTGTCGTATTCTCAAACTTCGTGGGGCCCCCCCAGGCGCGATGCCTGCAGGATAGCGTCCCGATCACGGAAATGAAATATTCTGGCGATTATGGGCCGCGGAGTGGCACCCAGCTTAGGTTTACCACCCGGCACTCTGTGAGCCCGCTCCACCGCAAAGAATTTACTCAGGCCCTTGGGTGCGAGATGATTGATGATGAGGTCCTCCGCGATGAGGTCGACATTTAAGTTGTCTGAATTCTCAGGGACACCCACAATACGGACGTTGTTCCGCCTGGAACGACTTTCAAAATCCTCCAAACGACGGGAGAAAGAGTCATTAGAGGGCCGTAGATCGTGGACCTCCGTTTGTAGATCGGAGACATCCGTCGTGAGGCTAGAAGTCTTCAAGTCTAGGGATTTAACTCTTTCGTTCGTTTTAGCTAAATCCGCCCTGATCAAGTTGACATCGATCGCCACTGTGTCCAGTTTGTGCGCCAGAGCCTCATACTGCACACCGATTGAAGTCTGCATACTCGCAATGGCGCCCATAATATCGTGCAGAGTCGGGTCTTCGTCCGCCGCAGGGTCATCTCCCTTGTCCGCCAAAGGCTTGCCCGTTCCACCTGGGGATCCCTTAGGATGGGTATATCGATCCATAACATTAGATTGTATGGAGCCCCCACGGTGAACAGTCTTGGTCTTTCGCTTTTCAACCTCGGGCTTGCCGGCCATTTTGGAAGTTGCGCCCCCGAGGGGACCCCGAGATCTGGTAAAAATGGCTACGTCAATGCCCCAACAGATGCACAACCGAAGTACAGTGTGTTCCACGTCACACACCAAGCAGTGGTATACAGTCACGGCCCCGAAGTGGGACCGCGAAGGGAGGCAATCTGTAGGCGACGGGGTCGTCCGCTGTACAGGAGAGTCCGGGCCAAAAGCGAAACCGAACGCCAAGTCCAGGGGCGAAAGTAGGAACAGGGAAGCCGCTGTTGTTCGATTACCGCCGGGGCGGATCTTCAACTCGAGCCTGGAGCAGAACCGTGGAGCAGGCCAGGAAAGTTCAAATCGTCATAAAATCGGTTCCCTTGGACCAAACCAATTTTTGAAAGTAACTATAATATCAGTTGAGCTTCATCTTCAATGATTCGTCGTCATGACCAGGATAATAGTTAGGATAGGTGACGGAGGTGGCGAAGGTCCGGGAGCCCTGTGCTCACGCGACCATCCCGGTTGCGCGCGAAGCTCCTCCTCTCAAGCAGCTGCTTATTTGTGTGTGTGTGTGTGAGAATGTATGCTGATTGCAGTAACTCACAGCAAGGCGGTCTGTGTCATTCACATTCTTCGACTTAAGCTCTTGTTGCTTGTTGGTCAAATGAGGTAGCCTACACATCAAGTATAGGATGTTTTGATTTGTCTTGATTTGTCTTTGAGGCATATGACCCTGAGGAGCTCAGATAATTTTGCCTATCCATGAAGCCAATTTTGGCTTCCAGCCACTACAAAGTGCCCTCAAAATTTAAACAATTGATGTTTGAAATTAACGGTATATGGTCACTTATGAACAGTAAGGACCAATAATTGCCGGAAGCCATGACATGACCAAAGAAAGACACAATTTTTCTGTGTTGTATCAGAGTTCTTCTAGGAACTCCTGGGTTTTCAAAAAGATCAAAGCAGTGTAGAACATAACTAAATATTCAATGTTGCCAATTAAATCAAATATATCTGTTTGAGGCTTATGTGACGGTAGATACACATGCTCTCAGTCTGCATACTTCCGCCTTCTAGCGGTGGGTGTCCAGATGTGTACACGTTGTTTTTCTTAGAAGTCTTTTGGGTCATGAGACGCGTGACTCCAGCTCTTGGTGGTAATGCGCATGGGCATTGAATCAATTGTAGATTGTTTTTCTTTTTGTGTCGTCTGGTTTGAAAGTGTTGTGTGGCGCTCTGGGTCGAGACCATCACCGGCTCACTTCGGTTCGCTATCCAAATTCAACCCTTGTCAGTATTGTTTTCGGACGTGTTTTTCATACTCTCATATTGAAAATAGAAAACCTTCGCTCGACTGTACTCCTTGCTCCACTTGCAGAGTTTGGGCCTACATTCCTTTTCGGTTGTCACCGGGAATGAGCTGCTAATGGAACAGACTCTTTTTGATTCTGTCCCTGTTGCCATACAAAGTACCCCAGACAGACATCTATCAGGTTTGCAATTTGTCTGTCCCCAGATCATCAGGAGGCAGACTGTGAAGCTTGTTGATCCTTCCAATTGAAGAAGACTTTGCGGTACAATCGGGTGCAGTGCCGAGAGATGCAACGCAGAGAGATAGAGGAAACTCAGGACATCCTTGGACAACAAGATGTTGAACTTCCGGAGGCTTCAGTAGAGGAGGAAAAAGCCTTCTCATTAATGACTCAGAATCCAGTTCCGGCTCGGACTCTGATCCTGAAGCTGAACTACAAATCCGAGACTTTCCTTCCAGACAACGTACCTTGAGTACACGTAACCCTGTACCATCGGCAAAAAACATTCTGTCTCCACCGACCATACGGGTCCCGGGCCACCGCTTCCATCATCCCATGATAGGCACCGACTGTCTGCTTCAGATGCTCCACCCTCAGGTTTGGCACCGAAAACTAAGCTGAAATGCACCCAAACAACACCGAGTTGACAAAACTCGGCACCTAGCCGACCATCTTTCTCTTCGCTTCCGAGCATCCCATGGGCATTGCTTCGGCTATGACAGCTTCGGTTTCCAAAAAAAGAAATCCATTTCAGAACCAAAACCATCAGCATCAGCTTCAAGGTTGCCACCTGAACAAATCTGTCAACTTATGCAGTAAAGGTTCGATCTGATACAGAAATAAAGGCATATATAGCCACACACTGGGATTATTTTAGCTCAACCTGTACCCAAACCATCTAAACACCAGCTTTCTTTTGAAGAACCCATATATGTGCAAGTGCCAATTAAAAAGAAAAAAAGGACATTGCAACAAGCCCACTGCATTCTCCTCTTCCTTCTTCTCCACCTCCTCAACCACTTACTCCACCCTCTTCTCCACACCCACCTTCACCACCTCATTATCATGGTGAAACAGGGGACATTACACCACAAGGGTCTCTATAGTCTCCCGCTGATGATTATGCGGGAAGGAGATGACTCTCATCCACAGTCAGATCCCTGTGATAATCGCGACATTGCGACTTTGAGATGATATCTTTAAAGTAATACCATTTAACACATGTTGGAGGCAGACTTCAATACTCCCTATACTTTCTAATTTCCCAAAATGATAAATCACTATGACTCATCTTAGATCTCAAGCCATTAAATCATTACATTCTTTCAGACCACGTTCACATGGTCACTCTCCAGGACGTGATCCCACTGCTTCAACAATGCGACTGTCAGCACTAGACTTTAAGGACGTCTATTTTCACAGTACAATACATCCAGCTCATCGCAAATACCTCTGATTTGTTGTCGCTAGAAAGCATTACCAATTCCAAGTGTTCCCATTCAAAGTCACTACAGCACCACAGGTGTTTACCAATTGTCTAGCAGTAGTAGCAGCACAAAACATGCATGTCTTCCCATATCTGGACGACTTGCTTATCAAAGCCAATACACTTCCAATGTGTCAACAACACACTCCAGTTACTCTCCTTCTTCTTCCTCAGCTGAGATTTACAGTCAATATACAAAAATCACATCTTCAACCATTACAAATTCAACCATATTTAGGAGTTATACTCAACACACACTTTGGTCTAGCATACCCCAAACCAATCAGTATTCAAAATATTCAAATACTGTCACACAGTTTCAACCCAATCAAAGAAATAACAGTCAGAACAGTTAACCGTCCCTTGGGCATGATGGCATCTTGCATCGCAATAGTACCACATGCATAACTAAATATGCACTTGCCGTAAGAATGTCTGGCACGGCAATTGTCTTAGTTTCAAGGTCCTTTACAGGTTCTACTGTTGATAGACAGACGCACTTATCACTCTCTGCAATGGTTAGACAGACGCACTTATCACTCTCTGCAATGGTGAAACACACAAAACCTGTCAAAAGAGTGACCTTTTCTCGAACCTATTCCCCAGATCATTATCGCAGCAGATGCATCCCTTACGGGATGGGGCGCCTACCTAGATAATCTTACAGTGTAGGGTCTCTGGAATGCCAAATACCAGAGTTTCGACATCTCCTACCTTGCGCTTCAAGCTGTTCACCTAATAGGCAAAGTTGTCGATTCGGACGAACAGCATGACAACAACATAATATATACAAAAACAAGGAGGACACACTCTACAGCTATCACGCCTATGTCATGCAATTTGTCATTGGGCAATACGTGACAGCATCCATCTGCTAGCCAAAGACATCCCAGGGATGGACAACCACTTTGCTGACCTCAGCAGGATGCAAGCCCACGAGTGGGAACTCCACCGTCAAGTCCCACTCCCCTATTTACAAAAGTGAGGGTTCCCACAAATAGACCTTTTGCTACAGTAAACAATGCAAAATGCCCAAACTTTGCTTCGAGGTTCCCACACCCACTATCCCAAGGCTCTGCTCTTTGGATGAACTGGTCAGGGATAGTTGACTATGCTATGAAAAGCATGAATAACAGGGGCATGATGAAGCACTGGTGTAGTTCGGATCTTAGCACATACAGAAGAATTCTAGAAGCTTAATTTATAAGTGGAGTAGTTTGAATAGGAAGGGGCTCCTTCGTTTCAAGATGTTTAGTTAACAAGCGCTTGCATATGCCCTAAGCATTCTTCAACTGGACGGTGTTTGAAAGTAAGATTACATTATTGCATTCAGTATTTGAGAATGTGCTGCCTGAATTTGTGTCATACAGCTTTTGATTATTTGTAGTTTTATATTGCACGCACAAGAAACAAAGGTAATGTGTTTTACGTGCACATTTTTTTGTCCTAGGAGATTGGTTTCCATGTACAATTTCTCTTTAAATTCACATGTGAATAGTTACATTATGGATAGGAGGAGTTGGTTAAAGAATACTTCATATGAACCTGCAGAAGAGAAAAGTATCATATTACACAATTGCTTCTGTTCATAACAGGATTAGCTTGATGTATTTAGTATTGAAGTAGATTTCATGCTGCAGAATTACATTACATACTCTTGCTTTTGTGTACAGGTAGCTGTTTATGTGGCGAGAGAAGTTGCCAGCACAATGTCTCTAATAAAAGGTGGCAAGTTGCATCTCTTATGGGTGCTTGCTTTGTTCTCATCACTTTTCTGGTTACTGTCGGTGGTGCACCAATTCTGTCTGTATGAGCATTTCCGAAGCATACACATTAGGGTGCATTTAAGAGGGCCCCCCTGAAGTGAGAAGCCTTTTCTCTTTACGCAATGAGTACATTGGTTTCCAGACTACGCGTTTCCACTAGCAGCAGACTGTGCCTTTCATTTGTGCGATGGCGACTCTTCAGTCCCTTTTAATGCCTTATTGATTTTTATAGCATGTGCTATAAAAAAAAAGACAGGAGAGGAAAAAATCTATTTTGGTTCAGCTGGTGCAGAATGGGAGCTGCAGATCAGAGGCCTGTTTACTGCTCGGGACTGCTGATTAGTGCATTAGAATTAAGGGCCAGCTGCAACATTAATGCATAATAATGGCACGAATGTGCGAAAAACAATGAATAGATAGGGGTAGGAGTGAGAGCTGAAAATCATGGATAAGAGGAGGAAGATGGAGATGAATTTATGCAAGAGGTAAGAAAATCAAGGAATAGTGCACAACCCCTGCAAAATTATCTGACAAAATTATAGAAATTTTGAAGCTCTCTGTTGATGGGAATAAAAATAGTATAAGGAGATTACTTTTTTGCATTCATTGTTTGACTTGCTTTATTGTTTAAAGCCTTTGTGTATAATGGTAAAGCTGCCAATACAAAAGGGAAAGACTCTTAAAAGGGCATTCTGGTGCACTATGTGTAATTACTGAATCTTTTCTTAAAAAGAGGTCCATCTTTTCTCAAAATAGATTATGCTCCTTTTATTTTTGCTGAAAGTATGAGTAACCTGTCTCTGTGTTAAAGTTTTATATATTTTTGAGGATGGTTCTTTTAACCAAAGACAATGAAAATTAATGTTTCTATCTTGATTAAGCCAAATTAGTTCAAATGTTTACATTTAGTTACTTTCATATGATGTTTTAGAGTCATTAAGAATGCAGCGTATAACTTATATATTCTGTATATTTGCTAGGTTTTGCAGAAGAACAAGGGATAAATAGTCGGAGACATAATTCTGGTCTTGACACATTGCTAGAGTAGAGGAGGGACGAAGCTTTAAAGGCGAGATATTTTCAGGGCAGGATAGCCATGCATTGCATAGATGTTTGAGGTATGAGAGTTGTAATAGCTAGGAAGATGCAGTTCTTTTTCTTGAGAAGCATTAGGTTAAACAAAATAAATATTTAGGCATGGTGACGATCTGTAACTACTTGACTACAGCAAAGGCATGGTAATGGAGGTGAGGAGTGCAATGTTTGGAAATTAAGTGATTGTAGGCTCCATTATGGTACATCGGATTTCAAGCTTGAATTATATTATTTGCACTCTAGGTGGGCTTGGAGTGCAATGTAAAAACATGTAATCTAGCTATTTATGAGATGCATTGTAAGAGGTATGGCATGAAAGGAACATAGCAGCAAATAGAAACTTTCTTGCCACAGTTAGTCTTTGGTATTGCAGTGATGGAGACTTTATTTATGAAGTGATTATAACAGCATTTTTTATTTGGTTCCAGGTCAGAGGTGAAGCTTGGTCGATCAGAGAGCCTCAAAGGCAGAGATGAGATGAAGAAGTCTCGGAAGTCTGACAACGTTCCCAGATCTCGGAGTGATGTCGACATGGATGCTGCAGCTGAGGCAACACGGCTTCA